>NW_028241847.1:0-600000 GCF_964263255.1 Lissotriton vulgaris | reverse complement strand
CCTCTCCTGCTCCCAGTTCCATGCCATGCCAACCCCCATCAAAGTCTAATCCTAAAAATAATGCAAGCTGGTCATCATTTTCCTCCTACTCCGAAGTTGCCCTAGGCAAAATTCTCAGTGCATTGAACCCAGCCATCCACTCCGCTGACCCGCTTCCGGCAAACGCAGTCAAAGACCTTACTCCAGTGCTTCTACCTCTCTGGTCTAAGATCATAAACAGTTCCCTTCAACAAGGATGCATCCCAGACACCCTCAAAGTAGGCTAGGTTTCAACCATTCTAAAGAAGCCCACAGCAGACCCCACGGACTTAAACAACTATCGCCCAATCTCCAATATCCCTACCCTAGCCAAGCTGATGGAAAAATGTGTACATCTACAGCTAACAAAACACATTGATCATTTTGACCTACTCAACCAACATCAATCAGGTTTCCGTGCTGGTCACAGCACAGAATCAGCCATGACGCACATCATTGATGATGCGCTGCAAATACTTGACCAAAATGGATCCTGTTTACTCATCCTACTCGACCTATCTTCACACCGGCGTAGCTAGGGGGGCCCGGGGGGGCGGTCTGCCCCAGGCGGCACGATGTTGAGGGCGGCAGCTGCGCTGCACTGGCCTGTTGTGGCAGGCTTTATAATTCATTTGGGTACACTGACTGACACTACTGCCAGTCAGTGTATCCAAATAAATTATAAAGGCTGCCACAACAGGCCACGTTTGAATTGCCCCTGGAACCTTCCACAACTCCTTTCTCACACAGGAGAGAAATAATTCCTGGAGCCTCAGGGGTGCTGGCCACACAAGAGTTCAAAAGGGCAGAAGCAGGGGACGTCACAGGCCCCACCCGCCCCCTGCCCCTGGGACTCACGACTGTTCCCATGAGGCACAGGGTCAGAGCTGATTTGCATATAGCCGGTGTCTAACCCAGGGTGGTGTGGAGTGCAAAAAAACGATGGATTTAGGCCCAGATCCTTGTACTGGGGTGGATGTATGACATTGTTCTACATTCTGTCCATCAACTGTGTATTTTGCAATTTTCACCCCGAGTGTGCTGGGTATACTCAGACGTGAGTCCCAGGCTCTCCACACCACTGGAGTCAAGCTATCAAGGCTGAAGAAGGTTAATAGCCAGAAACCGGTCCTTGGATGCTTGATTCCGGTCTGGGAAAGGCATGGCTTGGTAGTTCGGACTGTGTTTTTTGTAATTTTCACCCTGGGAATCACAGGGATCATGATGAATATGAAAGAATGGTATTCCGGGACAAAATTATTATTTACTGGAAACGACGTGCACATAATAGAGGATGAAATGTGTTTATTTTCAGGAATGTACTTCTTATCTTTGATTTCGTTCTCATTTAAACTGCTTTACTTTGTGATTCATGTCTTTAAATAACTACTATTTGATGCACTCATTTATTAATTATTAATGTCTTCTGTGGGAGATACTCCAGTTTTCCTTCGTTCTCCCTTCTTTGTACCCACAGAGAGGTATTACTGTAGGTCTCCTTCTAGTCCCTTGACCCTTTTGCTCTTCACCTGCTTCCTTAATGTCATAGGTATTTTGCTCCTCACCCATTTCTGAGCTCCTTGAGTGTGGGTAAGAGGAGTCAAATTGTACCATACTGCCTTTTCTGCACCTTTTTTGTTTACTGTAAAAAAAAATCTTTTTGGGAGGGCATAGGCAGCTGCAATGAGCCATGAGTTGCGCCTTTCTAGAGAAAAACACCTAAATGCGTTCCAAATATACAGGTTTATGCAAATGAGTGATGCAATACCAGAGGCAGCTCCTCCATTATGACGAGGAGCTTTCTCCACTGCCTTATCAGCATGAAATCATGTCAAATTAAATGATAATAAAACTGTTTTATTATCATTTTATTTTTCATGATAGGAGCCGGAGCCGAGCCATATCTTGGGGGTGGGGGATCGGCAGGGCACGGCGTGCCCCTACTTATATAATTTAATGGATTCCGTTCCCCTACTTTTTTGTTTTAAACTCACATCCCAGGACGGCAGAAAAAGCCAATAGATAAGGCCAGGTGTTGCTGGCCGTTCGGGCAGAGAAGGAAAAGGCTTGTCTCTTGCTTCTTACTCAGAGAAGATAAGTACGGTGTCCATTTCTCCTGCTCTGCCGTGGTCATCTGCCTTCCCCCTCCCTCTTTCCTACTCTTCCTCCCTCTGTTTTTATCTTGTTCCTCCTCACTTACTGAAAACCGTGACTTCAAGAAACGGTTATTGCACCCTCTTTCCTCGCCTTTCGTTTATTTGTTTCCGTGTGAAATGGATCCAAAAAAGTAAAACACTTTTACTGGACATGTCGTCTTTTTCTGACATGTTTCTTTTAAAAAGTGCAGCCTGGGGATGGAGAGAAATAAAAAGTTCAAAATGTGAAAAATAACAATATAGAGCAAGATAGAGGGGTCACAAAGTGGCCAGATTGATGTTATTCACACCCAAACACATTAACACCACTTTACAGAGTTTGCCAGTAAAGCGCTACTTTTCTTTTCTTGTCTTTCTTTGGACATTGTTTTCCCTGGGTGGGGAAGTGCACCTTTGCTGGGGGTACTGTGCAATATATTCTTGATGGGTGGATTAGAAAACAAATTGTGTACCCCGGCTCTGTGTTCAAGGGTGTGGTCTTGTTAAACGATACTGCTTACGTTTTGTAAGGATATAAGCATTGGACATTGAAACGGGTTCTTTCCTAGCCCTGTAGATATGTCCTTAACCTTTTAAGGCAAAAACACATTAATTTCTTAATAATCAATGTGAAACCGATAAGGTAGTCATGTTTCTGCTTACATTTCACATGCTTTACTTAAACTTGAATTCCCTATGAGTGTTTGCTTTTTCCAGGATCCTATTGATTTTTTTTTCAGGCAGCATTTTACTCGTGTGAGCAATTTGAATAATGTCCAAGTGTTTATAGCGGGGCACATTTGGGTTGTAGTTGAAGGCAGTGCATGTTTCTCTTAGTGGGGCAGTTTAGTGTTCAGTGGGGGAGAGAATGTGGCACTATGGCCAGAGCTGCCGAATTTGGAACTGGGGAGCCCGGTTCAGCCGTCATGACCAGTCCCCAGACCATTCTCCTAAGGGAGCACATTCCCATGCTAGACCTTAGAAGGCATCACAAGACCTTAGAAGTCATTGGAACCTGCAGGTGGACCCTAGCAGTGGCCAGGGTGGGTTACCCTTGAAGGCTTGACATCCGCAATTCATGCTGAAGTTCTGCTCCAGTCTTGCCGACAGGCCAATGACGCATCACAAACTAGAGCAACAGTGACTCTGTCACTGATATCACAGGACCCTGGAGTAGGGTGGCTCTAGAGCGGTGCGATTAGTGCAATCCAGGTGCTGACTTCAGGTGGGGGCATCATTTTTGCAAGTATATTATGTTTCTAAAAGCATTTCCTGCCTCCTTCCTGGCCTCCAGCAATTTTCAGCAAACATAAAAATGTCATGATAACTGGTGATTAATATTCTTCCTAGAGGGAGATAGAGTTTTGTCAAGTGGAAGTTTTGACTTGTGGAAAGGTAGTGCAGAGAGTTTAATGTGCCTGCTGCAAAGAACATGTACCATGCAGATCATAAAGTGCAAATAAAGTAAATTGGTCAGTGGGCTACTGCTTTTGTCAGTGAGATCCTTTTATTACTTGCAGCTTATAAGTCAAAATCTTAACATAGAACAAAGAGCTATTAACTGTCATCGAAGAGCTGCATGCAAACTGCAAGGTATACATTAGAGCGTTATGGTTTTTCCCCAGTCTTTGATTATCCTAATATTGCAAAAAGGGTTCATTTGGATAGCAATGCATTTTGGTTATTAATGAGAACCCCCAACCATGGTATTATATTCTAAATTCAGAGTTTGTGTTTCTCCAGACCAATCACTATTAAACTATACTGACTACTAGTATGGTTGTTATGTGACTCCTACACCTTGTAGTCATTTGTCTTATGTAAAATTTCCTATACAGTGATTTACACACGTCTGATTGATTGTCTCTGTGTAATGTGTGGGATGTAAAGTGCTCTGACACCCTACACTGGTATCAGTGACGCTGTAAATCAAATTAAATGCATCTGAGCCAGAGTGTGGTTATAGAGGCTTGAGGGGCACTGTTGAAGGGTGGTAATGAGGGAATCTGTGGTGGATAGAGTCGCTGGGGGGCACAGGGATCCACCAGCAATAAAGCTGTTTTTGCCCTTGAGGCCAGTCTACCTCACACATTGGTTACTCCATTGGGCTTGTTTCAGCAGTAGTAGCTGCAACTTACCAGGGGTCTGCAATGCATGATTTGCATGCACGCCAAACTAAGTTTATAAACTTCATGGTTTCGCTGCTTCATGCATAAGCACTTTTAACATATGTGGCCTGCTTTGCGTTATTAGTACCAGTGTAACATACAAATGCATCAGTGAGAAAGGTGATCAGTCAACTTTTGCAAAGGGTCGTCCACTTCGCAGAAACACATTTTCTATGAACTTTTGATCTGTTTGAGCTACAAACAATTTATTAGTTCTAATTGTCAAATTATGCAGCAGATGATGCATTATGTGGCTAACATTGCAGAGCCATATTTATATAGAAAATATTTGCAAATAAGGATATTTTGCTATTCATGTTTCAACTGCTCTCATGGAAAGAGGAAGAAGTGCTGATGTCAGAAACTCCATGGCTCTGAGACAAATGGCTTGTGATTCCACTTTTAAGCATATTTGGGACATGCTGTGATTGGAAATGAATCCCACTCTGTGAATGTATTTTAATGTCAATAACTCATAACCTTAAATAACCATGTATCTATGGGTTGAATTAAATAATGTAATAATCAGTAACTGGGTAGTGAAATGCCAAACAAATACTAATAATAAGAATAATTTGCTCTTTCTGGCCACTCCACCCAGTGACCCAGAAATCGGGTTATTCCCACCCTCTGATTCTCCGTCCACAGTTCCCCTACTTTTTGTCCCCCACTATGTGTGACATCGAGAGATCACAGACCGCATCAGCCTCTTTGTGTTACCACTAAAGCTGCACTGGCCTCCGTAGTTTGTCTGACCCCGTGACCATCCCTTCAAGACTGGGAGTGGAATCCTTGTAAAATGGGGGTTCCTCGACACAGTGCAGACCTGGGTTATTGTCCTGCAAACCAAAGTGCCTGTATCCTCAGCTTTGAAAGCAATAGATGCCCCTTTGGGGGGTTGTGTGAATGTGTGCATGTTCTTCTTGTGCTAAGTGATCCCTGACTGCAGTCTGCAACACCTGTCCCACACGGATGTAGAGCAGGCCTCACACTCGCACATGCATGCACACAGACACAAACCAACACAGTCTCAAAAGCAGATGTCAACATACACGCACACAGAACAGACACTTGCACAAGCATGCACACATGCAATGCAAAAGCCACACACCATGTCATGTATGTGCATGTAACTTGCATGAGCGAGGTAACTATTAGCGGCGATACTACATGTCTCTCGGACCTCTTTCAGGTGCTAGCCGTCGTTTTTCCCCAGCACTCCCCTAGGGGGGGGGCGGCAATCTGAAGGATAGCCCCGGGTGCACACAAGCTCTAGCTAAGGCTCTGTATCTTCAGCCTTTGATACAGTTAAACACGAGAACCTGTTAGACCTCCTGAAACACAGAATGGGCTTATCTGGGGCAGTGCTAAGCTGGTTCACTTCATTTCTCCAAAATCGGACACAACAATTCAAAATCAAGAACGCCCTGTCCAAGCCCGTCCCAGTGACCCTGGGGGTACCGTAAGGATCAGCACTATCTCCAACACTGTATAATCACTTCCTGGAACCTCTAACGGAAATTCTACAAACCTCTAACGTGCAATACCACATGTATGCAGATGATACATAGCTATACCTCAAGATACACTCCTTAGAAGACATCAAATTACTCAACACAGCTCTTAGGAACACCCAAACTTGGCTGGCAGAAAATCATCTTAAATTGAACGCCCTAAAGACTGAATTTCTTCTAATAGCCCCGCTGGCTCAAATCCCGAAATTGCAAGATTGGATCAAACATATCACGGCGTTCAAAGTACAACCGACCATTGTGGATTCAGCGAAGTCACTTGGAATATCTTTAGACAGTAACCTCAACATGCAAAAACATGTCAGCAATGTAACAAAGGGAGCCAACCTTCAGATAAAGACATTGAGGAAACTAAAACCCTTCCTACCACACAATGACTTTAAGCAGCAGTACAAGCTCTGGTTATACCCAGAGTGGAATACGGTGCGTCACCCTTTGTGGCCTGCCCAAAGCATCAACTGCACCCCTTAGAGCTTCAATCAATGCTGCAGCAAGACTCATAACTGGATCTAAACGTAGCTCCCACATCTCCCCGGACCTTCAATCCCTGAATTGGCTACCCCTAGATGCGAGAATTCAGCTGTAAATTGCGTGCATGACGCACAGAGCCTTACATCAAAAGACCCCCAGCTACCTGGCACAGAAACTGACGATCTCTGGTGGAACCAGATCCTCAAGAAATGCGGAAAAATGACTACTGAAACCACAAACATTTCATAAGAAAAAAACCTTCTCTGGGATGTCACCCAGAATTTGGAATGCCTTACCCCCAGAAATCAGACTTAACCCGTCCACTACTGCTTTTAAAAAGGAAGTTAAATCCATCCTCATCGCTAAATACACATGAGTATGGTCTGCTGAATCAATGTGGTGAAAGGCAGCTAAGCTCTCAACCACAAGACACTTATTGATGCCAAATATAACTATATTGTTTTTCTTTATTATATTCTTTGTACTTCTGTGTGGTTCTACTCTTATTGCTTGTATATGTAACATTTACTGTTTGTATAGCGCTCTGAAATCCGCTAGGATCTTGTTCGTACTTTTTAAAACTTTTCAAATAATTAAATAAAATAAAAATAAATAAATAAACAGGGGCTGTAGTCCTCTCCCCAGTTAATTTGAACAGCTACATAAAGACTACAACTGGATGGTGATGGAAGAGTCCCTTCAAGACCCGCATGTGTTCGTCTCCTTAGATGCAAAAAAGGCCTTTGATGCAGTTAATTGGTTTTTAAGATTCCAGCCCTGAAGAACATTGAATTTGGACTGAAGTTTTTGGCCTGGGTAGCACTAGTATATTGGGAACCCAAAGCAACAGAATGGGTTAATTGTGTAATGTCAGCAGAATTCCCCAGCAGGAGGGAAACTCAGCAGGGTTGCCTGCTCTCTTCCCTTCTTTTTGCTTTCACTTTGGAACCTATGGCTTGCGTGGTCCATGACAATCCACCAATGAAGGGCTTTAGGCCCCCAGGACCCTTGATAGCAAAGAGAAAAATCTCAAAATATGCGGACGATATCTTTTTATATCTTAACCAACCACAACTCTCGCTCCCCACAATGTTCCAGACAGTTGAGATCTGCATGCTCATTCAGGATATACTACTATTTGGCTAAATCAATCCTCTACTCGGGGACCAACCATGATGCTCTATTAGGACTCTCAGGGCAGCTCAGATTGACAGTAGAGGGCTTCTGATACTTGGGCATGTATGTGGCAAAAAAACACTGGAAGAAGTATAGGATTTAATATAGAGAACATTTTGGAGAGTCCTTACTCTCAATATAATGGGTAGAGCAGCCATGTTTAAGAAGATCACCCTTCTGAAATGTCTTTATGCTCTAAAAAACTGCCTTTATAAACTCCTGTACGAGATCTTAACTAAAATTGAAGGAGAACTATGAGGTCTACCCTAGGATAGCCCTCTGAACGTTGCAACAGAATTGCTATAGTGGAGGTATCGCCCTCCCAGATGTGAGGGCATATTATTGGACATCCCACCTCATCACAATAAATTGAATAAATAAATAAATCTATCAATTTTAATAAAATGTAATCCGCAAGCAAATTAATTGTATGTTATACCCCACTGCCCTCCTAGGACCAACACAAAAAGGAGAAGGGGAGAGGACAGCGCTGCCATGTCCCTCTGTGCGAGAGAACACTCCTTGATTTAACCAAATTGACAATTATTTTGCCAGCTGGAGTATCATGTGTGAGCCAAGGTCTTTAATTTCAAGCACCCAACTGAAGAATGCCCAGTTAACTCTACTGAATGTTTTTTCTGCATCCAAAGATACAATCGCTAGAGAAGTTTTCTGACAATTCGACTACTCTATGATAAGAACACGCCTCATATTATAAGCTGTCTGACTACTGGGTATAATACCTGACTGATCCGGATGGATCAAGTATGACAAGTAGGGTGAAAGTCTATTTGCCAAGATTTGGGTTTATAAGTACTATTGGCCTGTTTTGAGATGTAGAAATCTTAAGGTGTACTAGGATTTTAATGTAACATTTGCCTAAGTCATTGGCTAAGTGACTGTGGGACTGGAGAAACTAATTCAAAGTTTACACCAGTTATTGTATCAATTAAAACATGTAAATGCTGCTCTTGTTGAATAACTTTATTTGGGTTGTTTAAAACCATCAAAGTGTACAAATACAAGTACGAGCAATACTTGGTAGTATTTGAACAAAATAAAAAGTCATCAGACATATCCAAAATCGATAAAAGAGTGCGTAGTTAAAAATTCTAAAAACAATTATCAGCACTTTTATCAACTAATAACATGTAAAGCAGCATACAATTGAGGAGCACGACACTAGGGTAACAGTAATAAAGGGGTTTTTGCTTACAGCGTACAATTCATTTAAGCCAGTAAATCAATTTGAATCATGAGGATTTATTTTTTGTGTGAACAATCAGCACCAACTATATGCAGAAGCTTTTCCTGTTTGATCCATACCGAGAATAGGAAACAACTGACCTCGTTAACTATTGGTCCTGTGGTGTCGTTTTTCAGGATCGGTCGATCGTATCCATGTCCTGCGGATCTTTTTGTATTTTGTACAGAAAAAAGGATGTGCTCTTCTGTCTCCAAAGTTTTAGGGTAGGCAGGGCAGGGTTCTAAAGATAGTCCTGCAGCCCAATCGCTAGATAACCATAGTAGAAGATTACCATACCTAAATCTAACACATAGTTTTTTTGCAAGTGCTGGTGTGATTAGATCCAGGAAGGTTTCAAAGGATGGGCATGGATTGACACATAAAAACTTTGAGATTAATTGGCCATTTGCTGGCCCGGTGACATAATCTTCTTCCACGGCCACCCAATACCTGATCTTCAACTTTGAGCAATCCTCTCTATTTGCCTTCTCTGGATATTCCCAAAGTTCTGTCATACAAAGAGTTGTAAACCAACTCGCAACATGCTTAAACTAGGGGAGGCTTTTAGCACCACGAATATTCAAGACCTCCTTTAGGGAGTTGAAATGATCAGAGAGCTGCGGCGTTGTCCACAAGTGCAGCCAGTGCAATGAAGGTTTCAGTGATGCCATATCGCCGATTCTTTTAATCCCAAGGTCAAAGAACAGTGGAATTAGGGGAGTAGTCATAGGTACGGAGATGAGTGATCTGGCAAAGATATTTTTGGATATCGTCAATTTATTTATGTAGATATACCCCCATATCTCTGCTCCATACAAAGCACCACTCTGAACTTTTGCTTGATGCACTTCAAGAGCTCGAGTCAGTGATTGAGTATAAGACTGCTTGAAGTGTCTCAGTATTGATATTGACCTGTGGAAAAGAGTTAAATAGCTCCTTTCCAGTTGTTGCTCACATCCTAATGTATCACTCAGTCTTATGCCCAGGTAATCAAAGCTTTTCCCCTGCTTTAAGGGTTCCAGTGTGATCCTGACCTCTCTTGATTTACTCTTAGTTTTCCCAAACACCATAAATTTGGTCTTGGTAACATTTATTTCCAGATTCCTGCCTCTGCATAAATCCAAAAACGTATCCAAAAGGATTTGCAAATCCATTGGGGTTGTGGAAATAAGTAAGGTTTTGTCTGCAAAGAGCAGGATTGGGACCTTAGTACTATTCAAGGCAGGAGAGGAATTCATGTAGTCCATTAAGTTGCTGGCCACATCATTGATAAACAAGGAAAAATGTATAGGGGCTAGCAAGCATCCCTGGCACACCCCACACTGAAATGCTTATAGAATAGGCTGGTCAGGCTAGCCAGCCCAGGAGATTTATTGTATAGTAGTTCCTTGATCGTCATCAACACCTACACAGCTGAGATCAAGACTTGCAAAGCTTTACCACTGGCTTCCGTTAATCTAGGGAGAGTTAATCCTTCAGTGGGAACTGACCTCAAAATAGTGGTCGTCTGACTTTTTCTGGAAACATTGTACAGCCTTGCCACTAAGAGGAACATTTTCTATTTGTTCTGGGCACATCTAGATGTTCAAAGTGAAAGAACGTGTGCTCAAAGGGAGATTAAGGATTGGTGGAGGGGTCTAACAGCAATATTGCTATGGGCTGGTATGCTTATGGAAACTGAAACAGCAAAAGAAATTGCAGCAAAAAGAGCTCGGAAGTTATCCTCCTCCGTTGGCCAGGCATGACCATTCAGGAATGTTGCATCCTTAAATTTCCCCCTCCAATTATGGAGGTGTGGTTTTCTGATCAACTAGTGAGGTGTAAAAGTAGCCCAGGCTTTCCATTGCAGGGCCAGTTTAATGTCTTCGAGATGGATGTGAAAAGTGCCAGATAGGGACACCGTTTCATAAGGGACTATCACAAAGAGGAAACATTTTAGGGAACACTATACTCTGGCACCGGAGCTGCAACTATAATGAAGAGATGTGGTCTGTTACCTGTCACTCGCAGTTGTGGGGGGTGGCGCTCGCAGTCGTGGGTGTGTGACATTGAACCTTTGAGATTTTCAAGCCTATAATCGCTGGGACCCGAATGAGGAATCGCTGTGCGACGGAAGGTAGGAGCCAGTAATGAACCCTTGGAGGAGCATTGCCAGAGGACCTTGCACTCTGCGAACATCGCGCACCTGGTAACTCTTCCCGTCCCTCCTCTTCCTTCTCCTATTTAGGAAACACCCCTCTTGTCTACGCGGGACGCAGGCACGGGACGAAGCCCGGGCAAAGGGCGGGCCGTCTACGGCCATCCAAGGCTGACTGAGGCTGGGCTGGGCCATCCCCCTTAGTTTAATATTTATTAATTATCTGTCATATTACAACTGTGACCCTTAAGGGTTTTGTACTAAGGTATTCATTGTGTTTATTATATAATACTGTCCTGAGGTGTAATGGCGGCACAGCCAGCTAAGGGGGGTAAGGATGGTGAGAAATCTAACACCGGAAGCATTTTGGGTACTCTGGATAATTATTTTACGCAGGTCTCTGTTGCATTGGATCATCAGATAAGTGCTGTCGAGAAAAGATTATCATCTGAAATTTTCTCAAAACGTTCTTCCCTGGGGGCGATTCAGCATTGTACCACGCCTGAGAATCGCATCAGCCAACGGTTAAGTGATTTGGGTCTGCCCGAATCCAGTATTGAACTGGACTCCCTTGCGAATATCCTTGAGGAAAATAATTCAGACATACAAGCAGCTAATGCTGATCTAGTAGAAATTCCCACTTGTATATCATCACTCCATAGCACTCCTGTTTGTTTGGTAGTTGATTCACCACCCTCATGTAATAGAGTGACAGGTAAAAGGAAAAGAAGAGGGGGCGGACCGAAATGTAAAAGAGCTAAAATGTCAAAGCCAGTCAAAAAGGGGAATAAGTCAATGGGTGTGGGGATTCCTACAGAGTCTGACAATCCAGTGCATTCCAATCCTACTCCACAACTTCCTTCTGATGTGCATGGTGACGGGTCTCTGGTGGGGCAGGTAGAACACCTGATTGATCTTTCCTATTCCCCATCATTGAGAGACTGAGACTAGTCACTGTCAGTTTGGATAAACTGGAAATTGCAGTTCAGGATAATTCTCAAATGTTACACTTTCTAGCTGGCGAAAAGAGGAAGGGTCAAGTTCTTTCTGTTACTCCTGAACAGGTGGTCGCTAGAAGTGACCAATTACCCACTATTTGTAAATCTCCCCTGCAGAATGGAAATAAATTAGTGGTACTTAATGATGCAAGTCTAATTAAATTAGGTGATAAAAACATATGCCACGAGTGTACCAAGGGCCACATTGGGGCATCGCAACTACATCAGGAGGCTCGTGCAGAACCACTAAGACTGGCACCTGGGTATCTGCCCCACAATAAATCAGATTAAGTTACAGGAAATCAATTTATACTAGACTTACCAGCCCAGAGTGCACCCCTAGTGGTGGTCATGACTAATGTTCCCCCTCTCCGAGCTGGTCTAACAGAGGGGTTCTACCAATTAAAGTCTAAGGTCACCCACTGGTTTTCAAAGAATCTAGAAGAGGGCCACGAAGTAGGACGCGACATTCTCATGGTTCGTATAGTAGGATGGGTGGGCCGCTCAAGGAAGACTAGAGAGGGCGACTGCATAGTCATAAATTTTAATAACTTGAATGCAGTTGCCAGGATACTATGGGAGGCAGAACAGCACTCATTAGCGAGGGGGCAGGGTATTGAAATGTTGCCCCTCGGGTTCTTTTATAGACCTGGCACTCAGGGAATACCCACACACAGGATTCCCATATCGAGGAATTTTAACAACCAAACTTGCCCTATAGGAGGACAGGGGTTGCGGCATAAAACTCATTTGACACCATCTGGTCCTTGGCATGGGGGAGATTTAAGGTACAGAGGCGGAGCAGAAATCACAAATAGATTCAATGCCCTGTCGGGGCTCAATGATTGCGACTGACTTGGCTCCAAACAAGTTGGCCGCAATTTGGTGCATGACTCCAACCACCCCCATGATCACCCTCCTAACGGGGTGGCTACAACGAAGGGGAATACTAATCCAGTAGAGTTTATTGGCAATGTTATTGATCCAGATGTACCCCTGGTAGGCACACCTGGGGAACCAGTAAAAAATGATATGGAGGGTGTGGGAAGTCTGGTTTCTTGGAACATAGCCGGCATGCGCCATAAAGTGGAGTCACAAGAATGGGTAGATTTTATAAACTGTTTTGACATGTGTATTTTCCAGGAGACATGGATGTGTGAGCCTTCCTTTCTCCAAGGGTATCTGAACTATTCGGTTCCGGCAACGAAAGGCCGAAAGGGTCGTCCAAAGGGAGACCTGACCATATGGGTACGACAATGTTTGCCTTTCTCCGTTAAAGTGGTTGAAATTGGTAGCAAGGATATCCAACTTATAAAAGTGGACATGGGATTATCAGGGTGTCTTGATATATACAATGTATATGCCAGGGGCAATAATGGGGGGAATCAGAAGTTCTTGCGGCTCTGGTCACCTTACTTGAACCATATTCCCTGAACAATAATATCATTATGGCTGGCGATTTTAACCGCACGTTTGAACCCCTGGACATTTGTGACAATCTCGTTGGGGCAGAAGTGGACAGGCAATGGGGATTTCCCAAAACAAATTTAGACCCTATTAAACGTTGGTCTGAGGACATTATTTGTATAAATGCCATCTGTCTTGAAAGGGGCCTTAGGGCTCTAAATGGGCGAACATATAGTACAAGGAGGGGGGCTTGTACCTTTGATAATGGACGAAATAGGAGCAGGATAGACTACGTTTTGTTTAGCCTCAAACTATGGAAGCGAGTCTGTGATATGGAAGTAAAGCATAGGCTTGAAAGTGACCATGACCCTCTGTGCGTAGTGCACAAATGTTGGCAATCCTCAAAAGGAAATTCTGTTATAGAGTGGGATGGTGTCCCCTTGCCTGTCCCCACTAATGACATGCGTCGGCTAAAATGGCCTAGTGTTTTGGCTAACCAACAGTCTATAGCTAGTATAGAAATGGAGGTGGACAGGGCGATAATTGCCCTAGAGCAGGCTAATATAGTCAAACCAAGGTCAAACGAAATAGCAGCTATACACGATAATCTCTTTTGTGTCATTAAATCCCATTTTCAGAAACCGGGTAGGAAAACCAACAAGGCAACTATTAGACCTGTGAAGTGGTACAACGCACAGTGCAGGAAAGCCAGGTTAGCTCTGGGAACAGCTATTAAGAGTAGGAACAGGTGGCTATTCGTAGTGCCAGAACGATATACAAAGATAGTATAGCCACAGCAAAAAAAATATGGGATGAGCGGCATTGGAATGAACTAAGGGACTAAAGATTCCAGGCTTTTCTGGAGCATTGTAAAATGGGGTAGTGGCAGTTTACCCGATTGCCCCGATAATAACGTACCGGAGGAGGACTGGGTCAATTCTTTTAAGCCACAATATGCTGATAGCCACCCTGGTTCTGAGATGGATGGTTTTAAGGCTGTGTATCCCAAAGATAACTTCTTTAGTTACGGAGAGGACTTGTTGGCCTTAAGTGTAGTGTCTAGAGGTAGATCTCCTGGTTTGGATGGGGTCCCGGCCGATCTTATTATTAACGATAGGGAACGCTGGGGTAAATATATTTTTCTTTTGGTTAACGCTGTTGCCCAGGGAGCAATGGTTCCGTCATCCTGGAAGGGTGCAATTATTATTCCTGTATACAAGAAAGGCGATTGGGGTTTGCCTGTTAATTACAGACCCATAAGCTTGATAGCTACCATTCAAAAGGTGGTGGGGAGGATGGTGGTGAACAGCTTATGGATTGGGTTGATGAGAACAATGCATTATCCCCCTATCAGGCTGGGTTCCGGAAGGCCACTAGTACGGTGGATCAGGTGTTCCGCTTTACCTTGCTACGGTGGCGAACTGTGGTGCTAGGCGAGGGCAGCCTGTATGCCGCTTTTGTGGATTTGCGGGCTGCCTTCGACCTGGTTCCCAGGACTAAACTGTGGTTAGTGCTGTGGAACCTGGGACTACCGGAGGAAATATTGACTTTGGTTATGAGGTTGCATGAGGCGAACTTCGCCAAGATACAGTGGGGCAGACAGGGTGAAGTCTCCGCGGACTTCCCGGTCGAGCGGGGCGTTCGGCAGGGGTGTGCGATGGCCCCCTTGCTCTTTTCCTTGTTTATTAACGGGGTAGTAGCAAGAATGTTGTCTGTTAATGTAGATGCTCCCTCGTTGGCGGACATTAAGGTCCCAATTTTAATGTTCGCAGATGACACCCTTATTTTATCAAAGACCCAGAGTGGCCTGCAGCGTGCCCTCCACATTTTTGAGGAATTATGTGGGGAGCATGGTCTAGAAGTTAATGTGGCCAAAACCAAGCTAATGATTTTTAACCCCCATCGTAGTTTCCGATCCAGGGTGCCTATGAACCATCGTCCCTTAGAGGTAGTCAAAGCTTTTACCTATCTTGGTATTTATGTAACCAACGATCTAAAATGGTCCCAGCATATTGATCTTGCGACACTAAGGCACTGACAATTAGCTGGAGCCCTTGGGGCAGAACATAGAAAATCAAAATCCAAACCAATCACGCCAGCCCTACAGGTTTACGAAGCGAAAGCCCTTGGCTCAGCATTATATGGGGCTGAGCTGTGGAGTTTTGGGAAGCTCCACTCAATACAGAAGTCTGAAAATAAGTTCTTTAGGACAATTACTGGTCTTCCCAAAAGTATCCCCTTCTCCCCCTTAGATATGAGTTGGGCAGAAAGGCTGTGGAAGATTTGGCGAAGCTACGCCCGATCTTGTATTGGAGGCAGCTCTGGAATACTGCAGAACTCAAGCATTATGCTGAGGGCTTTTTAGCGCTGATCGAAGCTGATGTATTTCATAGGATCAAATGGTTAAAAGATCTTAGAACCATGTTATGTTTGTTGGGCCTCCAATCCCTTTGGGATAATCCGTCAGGTGCACTTTTTCCTAGTAAAAAAACATTAAAGGAGCTATATTGGGACTATGAGGCCAAGCGGGACTGGAGAAATACTGATGCCGGATCCATGACAGGTCGCTTCTTGGAAGCTAAAACCTTCCCTAACCAAGAACTCTATTGGGACAATATAACCAAGCCATGGGATAGGAAGCTTCTAATCCAATTGAGGATAGGTGCTCTCCCGCTCAGGTCCCTAACTGGCAGGTGGAGGGGTTTATCTAATATTACCTGCCCCGCGTGTGGATCTGCAAAGGAAACTACTGGGCACTTTTTATTCTCTTGTCAAGCCTATGTCGTCCCTAGGCGAATTTGGTTAATACCTGTATGCAAAAATGTAGGTACCATCAGTGGCATAGTAGCTTTGAGAATCATTTGCACTAGTTATTGTTTGCCACTGGCCATAGCAGTAGCAAAATTTCTGGGGTGGGCGTGGTCTATTAGACAGAAAGCCATAGCCGAGTAACTGCTTACATAGGGATTGTTTTATTGTACTTATTTGATGTAGCGAGTCAATTTTTAATTACATGTATTCTTGTATGCTTTTATGTAATGTATTTGTTTCTTATCTGATTGAGGCAACTATTTAATGATGTTTTAAATGTATGCATGTACTGTGCTTTTATGAGAAATACTCGAATAAAGCCTCTTTGAATTGGTTTGTTACCTCACCACATCCAGCAGAGACAATAAGTTTGGCAAAAGGAACAGGAGATGTGTGAATTGAGTCTTAATACCCTGTCCTACGGTCTGGTCACCTGGTGTGACAAGGAAGCTGACTTACTAAATGATCTGCAAACCAAAATCTATAAAGCTGTTTTTAACCTTCCAAAATGTGCCTCAGCATCGCAAGTCAGGCTTGAATTTGGTCTGCAAAACCAGAAATACAGGAGCATGAGCGGCTTCGTAAAACTGTGTTATAAACTGAGATCTGCAGATCCGGATTCCTTGGACTGGCTAAGCTGGGAAGAAATAAAAAATCAAGGGGAAACCGGATCCCCGTGCTCCTGGGGAAAGTATTTGAAAGTCTGTGTCAAAGAGCTGGAGCTGGAAGCTGCATGGGAATCTGGAATGGACAAAGCAGGCTTAACCAGATCGGCCAACATGGCAGCAAAAAAGAAATCTTTTCAAGAAGATAAAAGTACATTCATAAAACGGGGGCATGGCTATACCATTATCAACTCTTTTATAGCAGGAAAACCACAAGTTTATTTAACTTCCCACTTCAACGAGTATTTAAAAAGAGCTTTTATTGACTATAGGATGGGTATGCATATCTCGAAGGACATACAACCATCCTGGAAAGGTGTCCACCAGACGGAGCAATGTCGACTATGTGGCTACAAAACAGAATCTTTAGCCCATTTTCTGTGTGTCTGCCTGGCACTTATGGAACAGAGACAACGAATTTTAAAATTCACCTTTAACGAACTAAAGATCCGTACCTGCAGACAAGCTGTAACATGTTGGTTGGAAGGGAATTCTATTATTATGGCATGCCGGGGAACCAAATTTTTGGCTGAGGTGAAAAAACGCCTGAGTCAAATTGAACAGGGGGTAGGCCAAGAAGCGGGACATTATGGACACCTTAATGCGAGGGTTTGTAAAAGATCTTAAGAACTTGCAAAATCCCTCTGAGAATCCTAGATAGGAGGAGTATTGCAGGAAAAAAGTTTTTTAAACACCATTTTATAATATTTCCTAACTGTGGAGGAGTAAGAATTTTAGTAAAATGTATTACATTTCGTATTATTATTTTATAATGTGAAAATTGTAATAATTTTAATTAATTATGCAATAAACCTTTTGACTGTGTGCTGCCATGGGTTGACTTAGTCTTAATGCCTGGCCTGGTCACTGGCAAACCAGCACTAAGGGAACCAGCCTCTTGTACAGAACACACATGTGGTGTCCAGTGGACACAAAAACCTGGGATTCACAGCACACCACCACTCACCCATCCAGACACATGGGAAGAAACATACTAACCTTACAAGACATCATGAAGGCAAAGGAGCTAGGTTATGGGAGACTGAACGGAACTTCTCTGGGGGGAAGCCAATCCCTATCACACGGGTACAGGTCAAAAAGGCATATGCCCCAGGTGGCTAGAATATCATGCTGCCAACACTGTCAATATTGCATGAAGTTTTAGTTGAAGTTAAGAGTTTTGTAAAGTGCTCGATCACCGTGCGGTTTCTTGGCCCTAAGGACGGATGGGCCCAGGTGGGACAGAAGAGGCCGCCTAGGGCGAAAAGGCACGTGAAAAAAGGAAAGTCTTGAGGGCTTTACGAAAGGTAGATTGGAATGGACCTGATAGTGAATGGGAGGGCATTCCAAAAGAGTGGGGCTAAGGTGGAAAACCTCATGCCCCCAGATTTTTTTCCTCCTAAAGCGGGGGACACATAGTAAGAATTGAAAGGAGGAACGCAGATCTCTGTTGGGGACATATGCTTTGATTTTAGAGTTAATAAAAGCTGGTGCAGTGCCTACCAAGGCTTGAAAGATCGTACAGCCCATCTTGAATAAGGAGCGCTCAAGAATGGGGAACCAGTGCAGGGTTTTTAGCAGAGGGGTGACATGGTGAAATTTGGGAAGTTTGTAAATCAGTCGAGCTGCCTGGTTTTGAATCAGCTGAAGGCACCGTAGGTCACAGGCGGGGAACCCTGTGTACAAAATATTGCCATAGTCAAGGCGTGACATGATCATAGCAAGGAGAATGAGTTTGAGGGCTGCAAAAGAAAAGAAACGGGAGATCTTACGTTTGGTGCGGAGTGTCAGGAAACATGATGATACCACAGTGCTGATCTGAGAGCGCATTGTGAGGTCGTTACTGACTTTGATCCCCAGGGTCTTTACAGAAGAAGAGGGTAAGGGAGGGGAACCAAGGGAAAGGGGCCAAAAAGTGGAGGTCCAGGGACTGGAGCTGCCACCTGTGAGTACCAACTCGGTCTTATCGGGGTTTAGCTTGAGGTGGTTACCGTTCATCCAATCTCTGATAAAGGTCATAGTGGTTTGAAAATTAAGAATAGAGGCAGGAAGAGAAGAGAGATTAAAGATCAACTGGAGGTCATCGGCATAATTAAATACTGTGCCATTCATTTGTTGCAGAGCAGATATGAGTGGGAGAATGTAAAGATTAAAGAGGAGGGGAGAAAGAGAAGAGAAAGAGAAGAACCCTGTGGAACCCCACAGTGAACAGCATATTGTGGGTAGAAGCGTAGTAGTGACCTTTGCAAAGAGGGTTCACTTTTGAAAGGCCACTCAGCATCAGGGCCCACCAATCTGTCACTGTGTGATGTTCGTTTAATGAAGTCCAGTACTATTTGATGCAGACACTATGTAGGGCCCACTCTCCCACTTTTGTATGGGAATGGAACTTGAATAATGCAAACTATACATGCCCCATTAGAGAAAGTCTTCAGACTACTAACTCGTTCACGCAAATACCTCTCCCAATAATTATACATAGTAGACCCAACTGATTTATTAGCTAGAACCATTGTCAGAACTGTGTCTAAAAACTGTTTAAATGCTAGGATCTGCGATGAAAGAAAATGTCCAAAGGGAGATATGTCTGAGGGGAGCAAAAATCAAGGAAATAAATAGAAGTAAATGGGCAACAACTCAAAGAAATATAAGGGACCGAATGCGTTGTGAAACATTCTTCACTTGTTAGTGTTTTCTTTGAATATGTTTCTAACAGGGACGGCCAGTACAGGAAAAGACTCAACTTCATCTTCAATACAGACTTGGAAAGGGTACTTCATACAGTTTGACTGCGTCCCTTACTTCTGACACATAGGGCTCCATTACGATGTCGGGCGGATCGCCACCGCCATGGTGGCGGTGGCGATCCGCCCGACAGAAATGCCCGCCCGCCACCCTTTTCCCCCCGCCACATTACAATGGCGGGGGGACCGCAATGCAGGGAAACACCGCCCGCCACTTTTCCACCCCGGTCGCATTGCGGCCGGGTCGGAAAATGATTAATATGGTGGCGGTGTCTATGAGACACCGCCAGCCATATGTTATGTTATGTTATGTTATGTTATACTGGGTTTTATATAGCGCACGGCTACTCAAAGAGTGTCCCGGCGCTTTGATTTGCACACATATTACAATGGCATGAGTGCAATGCCTTTCCGCGGTGGCAATTCCGCCACGGAAAGGCAGGCGGTGTTCACTCTGTGTGAAGACCAAAGGGGGGTGGCACACGGGGGGGTACCTGTGGTACCCCCCTGCATTTACATAATCAAAGTGGTAGGCACCGCGCGGTGCCTGCCTCTTTGATTATGTAAATGATGCAAAGCATTTTTAGTATTGTGGCGGGCGGAGCACCGAGCTCCGCCCGCCACAATACTATAAATACAGGATGTGCCCGCCACTGTGGCGGGCACATCCTAATGGTGCATGCGGGATCCCCGCCCTTAGGGTGGGCGGTTCCGAATTCCGATAGGATGGCGGGCGGGAAAAGCCCACCATTCTAATGGGGCCCATAGTGTTAAGAAGCCATATAAAAAGAAACATAGCTTTGACAACATCTTTCCTATGAAGTAGGACTCTGCAGCACAATCTCTGCATATTACCAGATAAGTCACTGAGCACCCATTGTGTGCTCACCACAATGTAAACAAACACTGACAAAGTCTAGGCCGGGAGTCCAGTTACATTTTCCACAAAAAATAGGCCATCTTCTTAACACTTCTTGCCTCAGATAAGTTCCTACTCTTGACATACATTCCTACTCTTATCTTGACATTACAAACCGAGGTACTTTGTAATTCAGTGAGATCTCAGTAGTATCTACTGCTCCACTGCTGCTAGTAACAACAACAGTGCCTGTCAAAAGGACTGCAACACCGCAAAGGAGTTTCACAAGCCCCCGAAAACGATCCTGATATGGTGTACTGGAATGGAAGGGTGCTGCCACGTTGAATTTAAGGGGGTGTGACACTGGAACGCATTGTGTCAAAATGTGATGAAAGGTTTGGTGCCATTACGAAGATACAGAAGGTGGTATGGTTGTAATATTAAACGGGTGTTATATTGGAATGTATTTGATGGTGTTATGCTGGAGTGCAATATGTAAACAGAACTGAACTGGAGAGCAGAGCTTCCCTTGCTGCATACCCTGCCTGTGCTGGCTCTGCCACAGCAACTGGTGTAGTATATTGTTCAGGCGACAGCCAATTGTGCATCACTGACAACCCTCATGCATGTAAGATGACAACTCGTACTACAACCCCACCGCAGCCCTGTTGTATCCCCTGATAAAGGTTGCGTCCCGCTGACCTGTTCATTTGTTGTGATCTATCTACTCCCGCCGCTGCTTGTTCCAGAGCTGCCCATCAGCCGGTGAGGAAACAAAGGAAGGACAAGGCGGTCGTTAAACTGATGGCTTCTTAGAAGGTAGACAATCACACCAGTACTTCACAGCACAGAAATAGTGCAGTCAACGTCTTTCTTTCCCAGACTAAAAATCAACAGGGGGAGGGGAGAGAGGAGGGGCCTGCATGATTCACTTGCGGAAGCAAGCGGCTGGCACCGCGATAATTGATAACATATGGCGGCGCGTGATCCCGCAAGTGAATCGCCACACCTGCACGCATTGCCATTGAAGGGAATGGAACATGTGCACATTTTTAGCTGAAAAGCCAAAGAGACAACTAAAGGTCTTTTTGCCTAGTAGCGCATGCGCGATGCGCAGGCGAGACCTAAAAAACTAATTGATTATGGAGAATACTGTTGTAATAATATAGCTTGTCTTTGCCGTTCATCCTGTAGTTTGCTTTATCTGTACTTTCTTAACTGTATCTTCCTTAACAGTTTTCTGAAATAAAAACAAATATAAATATATATATAACTAATACATTATAAATACAAATACAAAATGCTCAGTTCACTAATGATCGGTGACAGTATCAGAAGTGTATAAATTGTATAAAGGCAGTTTTTTACTTTATTTTTACTATTACACTTTATTATTGCTATTTTTGCACTTTTTTCTATGTCCCTCACACAGTACGTCATGTCTGATCTGTATAAAAGACTACAGCTTGTGTAACTGGTCATGTGACCAAGACCCCTTGTTTGGTTGAAACGAGTCTTTGTTTCGTTGCCAAAGAATAAACTTGATCTAAGCAGAACCAACTGGTGTGGCTCCTTCCTTACCAGACAACTCGGGAGAGGATCGTTGAAATATATATATAGACCAGTCATTGCTGAGCATTTTCACCTAATGTGTTTCCAGGGGTCTGCAGAGGCAATTGTGGCAAAAAATCAAACTGCTGACTAAACAGAAATAACAAGACAGCAGGGCTTTTCCATCTAAGCACCCAGGATTTGCAAAACACATCTAACCATTAATAATTTCATACTTTGTGCGAGTCCAGTTAATGCAGGGTTTGGGCACCAGCTTCCATTTTTGGGGACTGGAAATTATTTTTCATCATAAGATTTCGACCAAGTAAGAAAAAGGCAAAAAGGGTAATAGGAGTAAGAAAAAAACAGGAAACCGGGAGAAAGGTAGAAAGTGGGGATGTAAACTAACATGTAGGAGTGAGATAAAGAGAATGAATGTGGTTGAAGAAATATACATGAGCTGGAAACAAGACTAGGCACTCTTGGAATTCAGCAACCCCAAAATTTAGCAGCACCATTGGAGGGCTCCTGAGAAAAATGTTGCGCCCCTGCATTTAAATGTTTTGCAAATAGAGGCTTCGGGGGCAGTCAGCCAAGGATAGGTATGACTCCCAGGTGTTTTGGACGGGGTGGTACAGCCCAGAGGACTGTGGGCGAGTCTTGAGCTATTTGGTAGGCTGGGAGCAGGGGTAGAGAGCGTAAGTGGGTCAATGCTAACAGCCATCATTTTGTTGTATTGTAACTTAATGGGGGTAGCATATGAAGTATGAGGCCGGTGAACTTTGTGTGGCAGTGATTTACGAAGTAGGAGAGCCTGCTGAATAAAGGTGAATTAGTGTTCCGCCTCCTGGGTGAGGCTGGGCGCGAGTTCCTGCTGATTGGTGGGCACGGGTCAGCGGGGCCAGGCCTCTGTGCAGGGCACTAAAGGCCATGGTGGAAGTGGTCTTTGAATGCTTGCCACCACAACCAAAAATAAGTAAAAAAAGCAGGAGATGCAAAGAGGGGCACAGAATGGAGAGAGGGAAGTGGAGGCCGTAAGTTACCAGAGGTGGGAGAGGGTGAGGAAAGGCCTGAGGGCCATGGTAGCAGGCACAAGAGCATCAGCGGGCGACAGGTGTGAACCTAGCCTAATGGGAGACACAGTACAATGTGGGGAGTGGAGGGAAGAGAAGCAAGGACAACTTTGGGAAATTAAAAGAGCAGAGCTCAAGCATCTGAGTGTAGCATGGGCCCCAGGGAGGACCGGGCTAGCGATGAAAGGAAATAGAGTACAGGCAGAACTTGTAGATATCATGCTGGTGGTGCCGGTGTGGACAGGGAATGATCAAGGGGAGAAAAGAGGTACCATTTTGTGCCGGGTGGGGGGCGGGCTCTTCTCTGATGGTGGCCTTGTTTGAGTGGAGTGTGGATGAGGACCAAGGGGCATTAACGGAGAAGGCGTTGGGAGAGCAAGGATGAGAGGGTGGGGGACTAGAAGATTGAGAGAAGGCTAATGATTTACAAGATGTGATGCATGGGTAGAGGAGACAACCCTGCAGCACAGGAGGAGGTACACAGGGAGGGCCATTGGAAGTGTGAGCGCTTCAGAGGGAGATGCAGGCTTAGGGGACTAGGGGGCAGGCGGGTGGATGGGTAGTGCATGTTGATACTGTGGGGAGGAGAGGAGTGGTGCTGTTGGCTAGGTGAGATGGATTTGGCTGACAGAGATGGGAGAGGGCAGAAGAGGTGAGAGGGGGACAGGGTGCATCTGGCTTCACTGTATGCTATTTGGTTCTAGGCTCAAATGTCGGACTAGACTCTGGAAAGTCTGGTGTGGCTTCATTACCTCTAGGGAAAGTGACTAAATGGTCCTGAGTGGCTGGCTCAAAGGCAGTGGTGGACAGCAACAGTCCAATATGGGGAGGGTCCACTGCGGCCTCCTTGGCAGAAGGAGGAAAGTCTGGTAGGGCCACCTCGGTAACAGCAGCGAACAGTCTGGTGTTCCACCTCTGAACAACACCCTAAGCAGGCACCACACTTGGTGGGATGGGAATTTTCAATAGAGTAAACATGGTGTGAAGAGGATGAGCTGGTGTTAGATTATGATGAAGAAGAGCTAAAAAAGGGGGAGTTGGACAAGAGTGCCCAAGAAGGAATCAATGCTGAACGGGAGTGGTGGTCCCAGGAAAGGGTGGAGAGAAGGGAGGAAATGCTAAACAGCCTTCTTTTAGTGTGCTGCTGGACAATACAGAGATGGTGGCTGCGACAAATGAAGGGCCACTAGATGGTGCACGGCTGACGAAGCAGCAGGATTTGGTGTGGCCGCTGACCTTAAAGCCAGGTAAGCGAATGGTTGTGTGGATGCAGGGAGCACAGCAGAAGGGTTGGATGGCAAGGTACAACTGAAGAGTAAATATGTGGATGAGAGGAGCGTTGAAACCGGCAAAACAACAGGGAAGACAGCTAACAGAGATGCACAGTCATGAAAAGGGGACCAAGCAAAAGGGGGACGAAGTGCAAGGGAGCCTAAGGGATGAGCACGTGGAGCGGGGGCCTAAGCGATGGGCAACACAAAAAAAAAGAAAAGGAAGGGTAAGGCAATAAAGAGACATACGAGAAAAAGAGCAAAGAGTTGAAGATAATGTAATTGCCCTTTATTGGGATTATGAAGCCCTTGGACGCACATCTTAAGATGTCAACAAAAGAAAAGATTTGGACAGATGAATGCATGGAAGTTTTTAAGGTACTTCATAGAGGGGTTAGAGTGAAGGACAGGTCTAAAAAGGAGTACGAGTTAGCAAAGAGACCGAAGGTGCCATAACAATTGAGAACTGGACAGCTGTGTTTTTAATTTACACCAGTCTAAACAGTGAGAAATTTCCAGAGCGATGTGTCAACTTCTTTAAGTGCCTGGATGTGATTGGGAAGGCACATATCACCTTCGGTAGTATGTGTAGGTCAGGTATGATGAGGAGTTCAGGGCCTGTTTGCCGGAGGACGCAGAGGGAAAATGAGGTCATCTTGATAATGATCTGTGGCTACATAATATGGAATGGGGAGGCCAGTGTCAACAGTATTTTCAGTTAGAGGCCTGCTCATTCTGTACTGGCCCTTTCAGGGATGGCCCATCCAAGGTGCATGTGATGAGGAGGGTGAGGTCAGACAGGAACATGCCCGGCAAACAAGAGTCCTGCAATAGGAAATATTAAAAATGTTGCCATGAGTAGTAGGGAGTGCAAGGGGGGTAATGGCAACAGTTGTCAGCAAGAGAAAGGCACGGTGCCCAGGAACCTGCGGGGAAAGGCTCGTATGTCAGTTAAGCAGCAGAGGCTCAGGTACTGGTTACAGGGTATGACAAATGGGAAGATTTGTTGATGGAAGGATTTGAACATGGATTTCAACTGGGATATTGGGGGGCAGCGAGAGGGAAGATGGACAGGGAATTGGAAGCCTGTGAAAGAACAGCCACAAGTGCTGAGGAACAAGCTTCAAAATTAGGTATGGCAGGGTAGGTTGGCTTGCCCCTTTGAAGTGTGGCATTGGACAATCTGATTGTCCCAAAGGCGAGGGGCCAGTTTCGTCTGATACAACATCTGTTTGGGCCAGAAGGCTGGTCAGTAAATGGACATATAGCAGTGGAGCTGTCCTCAGAGTCATACTCGATGTGGCCACTGACTTGGTAAATTCATTGGGAGATAGTGTGTGCAGGCTAAGAGCGATATTACGTCAGACTTTCAGTTGCTACCAGTACACCCAGATGATTTTAAGCCCTTGGATATACAGTTTGAAGGATGGTGGTACGTTGACAAGGCACTATTCATGGATTGCTCCATATCGTGTGCCCTCTTTGAGCGGTTCAGTTCCTTCCTACAGTGGCTAATCACCTTTATGACAGGACACAGGATGATGGAGCATTTTGTAGATGATTTCTTTTTTGTAGGACCCACTAGATCAATAGACTGTCAGATAATATGGATTTGTTTTAAAGAGCATGTGGACAACTTGGGGATGATGTTCAAGAAAGAAAAGACAGTAGGGCCAGATATAGTGTTCCTATCAGCTCAACCTTACGCAGTGTAAAGTAAAACCTCAAATTCACCATGTGCGAGAAACTCGCATTCTGTAAAGTAATCCAGTAACCGCTGGGTGAGTAATTATCAACAGTCAGTTTTAATTTTTTATGTGTATTCAATTCATATTGTAGTCATATGTTGAATAAATCACATGTGGGGTGTCTTCTCCAAATTCACAACAAAGTACATGATGGTCAACAAGTGTCCATGAACAATATATCCAGTAACTCAGTAAGTGTGTCCCCAATGCATTTCGAGCCTGGGCTCTTCGTCAGGGGAAATATTCTAGAGAGAAAACAAAGGCATCACTAAGGTATTTTATGCGATATGGGAGTCAGCATTGTGAACTAAACAATTTAAATAAACATAACAGGTGAAGGTGAGCGATAATAGAAAGTGGGAATACAAGGGTAGGCTGGAGCTCTGTGTGGTGAAAATCAGTTAGATGGGTAATGGTGAATGTGAGCATGCAAACGTCAACATGGGTGTGAGAAATACGATGGCTAGAAGTAAGGTAAAATCCTCAGAAAGTGAAAAACTGAAAAAGTAATAGTGCAAACACAGTGCATAACACGAAAAGTGCTAGGACCTCAAACGGTAAACTGCGGTGACTTCATGTGATGAAAAACGGGCCGAAAAGGAAAAATAGCGGTGAAAGTGTTAGTCACCAACAGATCCCGAAGGAATCAGTCGGACGCACTGTGCTCATAGTTGAACGGCTAGAAACAGTCAGCTGTATCTCAGGAAAACGGACGTGAAGTACAATCGGTGAATGCGGCCAGTCGTGTCTAGAAAATAAAATCAGGTGCTCCAAAGTTAAACGGGCACGCTTACAGCAAATCTGGACGAGTGTGGATAAGAACCGGTCATCGCTAGTGTGAAAAGGCATCTGTCCTAAGTGAGCGCCGAGCGCTCGTACAACGTTATAAACAAACAAAGAGTGAAAATAGAAAGAGGACTGCAACATCGAAGGGTGTTTTGATCAAACTGATAAAGTTGGGAGGGAGGGGTGGGGGGAGTGAGCAGACCAAAATTGTGTGTGAAAAAGGCCGCTTTATTGAAACAGGTGCATATTTACATAAATTAAAACCTCTGCCAAACGCCTTACAAAACTAAACCTCACTAACTAGAATATTACCTTAACCCCCAATCACAAATCCCGCCCCTAAAACGTCATCAAACCCGCCTCCGCCCGTACATAACATTATTACAATTCAAACAGTGCAATAGCCCCGCATAATAAATTCAACATTCCCAATCCCCGAAACCATAACACAAACTCCCCAGTTCGCCCTCCAACAACTCTTGTTACCCCAAACTATGAAAACACCCCAACAAATCATCCTACCCAAATTCTCCTGACAATGCCCCAAATCAACCCATGCCAACTACAATCCTGCCAATCCTGGCAAACACCACCAAATTCTGCACTGCACCTGTTCCAAGCGACAAAATACAATTAAAAAAACCATGTACACCTGTCCCAACAACAAACGGACAACCTAACGGAAAAAAGGGGGGAAAAAAGGAAAAATTCCCACAAGAAAATAACCGGGAAGAAAGAATAAAAAGTATAAAATGTAAAGAGAGGGAGGGAGGGAAAAAATTCCTAAAGCTGCTCCCGGCCACCAGGTCACCAACCTCCAGATTCACCTTCTTACGTGCTTTATCAATCGCTCTGGGTTTAATCGCACCTCTCCAAGACCTCCGCGGGATCAACTCCTTCCATAACACATGACAACCTGACCACTGCTGTTTCAAGAGGGACAGGTCTTTCTTCATAGCCCTAAGGAAAACCACACCTTTAACCGCACAAAAATCAATCTCACCAAGATGAATAACCAGAACATCAGGGCATGTTTCCCCAACCAACCAAGAGTTTAAAGCCGGAATCAACTCTTTCCATCGCATACCCCCTTTTCCTTTCCAAAAAACATTAAACAAACGATCATTGAAACCCAGCGGAGGACCAAAATAACTGTTACATGCTTGAACATGAGCACGTTTCACAAAAGAGTGCCCAACGATCCATATGGTCATAACTGCGGAACGGGGACCAGCCACAGAACCTGAAAAAGAAAAGCAGTATCAGATTTTAAGACATAGAGGAGGACGCAAGCGCTTCACCTGTTGCATTATGTACATAGCGCTGAAAACAGTTAGAAGACCAACGCCCTAAGCGCATGATGTCTTCATGTGACCATCCTCTATTATTGGCCTCCGTTGCAGCTCCAATTCTAAAGGAATGGGTACTATAAAGTTTATCATCTAGACCAATATAGCGTAACGCTTTCCGCAGCACCATGCGTAACTGATAATCTGTAACCCTGGAGCCATCCTCATGTTGAAACACACCAGCTTCAAGTATCCCCCCTGACAAAACCCACAAACGTCGCACCCACAACAAAGGACACGTCGCAGAAGGGGAAGATGCCTCCAACCAAATACCTTTGCCCTTCTGTCTTTGGTCAGTTTTAGAATGAGATAGCCATAAGTGCACCCCCCTTTCAGACAAATGAACATCCCTCCATAACACCCCCCCATGCATTTTGGAACCTAACAATTACGAAACTCTAAAAGCACCAAAAAACATCCAAACAATGAGCTTTGCAAAAAGGCAAGCTTCAAACTCATTCATACAAATAAAAGCCAAGACCTCCAACACCCGGGCTAAATTCTGCCAAGACAAAGGGTTCCTCACCAAGTGGGCCTTTCCCCGCTCCCGGGACCAGCCTTCCAACATCCTCCTCCCAACTTCCCCAGCAGAAGGGGAATAACCCCAAAACAACTTGCCCATGAAAGAAATACTGGCTAACTTTCCGGCTATGGTAACCCTGGAGAGACGTTTATCCATTAAAACAAGGATAAACTGAATGACATCTTCTGATCGACTCCAACCAGGATCAAGTCTACAGGCCCCAGATGACAAAAATTCCTTCCAAGCCAATTCATACGCCGCCCTAGTAGAAGCTGACAGAGAACCTACCACCAACTGTAGGACCCTGTCTCGCCTACATTCCAAAGATGATCTGGCATGGGGGTCGGTGTCCTGTCTGCCTCCGAAGCTAGCCCATGGAATCTCTCCCACTGTGAACGAGACAAAGCATCCGCAATGTCATTGTCCCCACCAGGAATGTGTAGAGCCTTAAAGCTGATATCATGCCTGAGGCAACCTAACACAAAGACTCGCAACAATTTCAGAATCTGGGTGTCCCTAGCTGACTGCCTGTTGATTATTTCTACCACAGCCAGGTTATCAATGCGAAACAGCACTTTCTTGTGAGCAAACTCGTGACCCCACAGAGTCAGAGCCACCACCACTGGAAAAAATTCTAAAAAGGTAATGCTCCTGCCACCATTCCTCCATCCAACTGGCCACTGCTCTGCACACCACCTGCCCTGCCAGTACAAACCAAAACCATCACTGCCTGCTGCATCAGAGAAAATTTGCACATCCCACATCCAGTCCTCCTCCCTGCACAAAGGAACTCCATTGAAGGAGCGTAGGAAAAACATCCACATGCGCAGATCCTCTCTGACCCCTGCTGATAATCGCATGTGATGATGAGGCAAGTAATGCCCAGATAGAGCCCTACCCAAGCGCCTGCAGAAAGTTCTACCAGCTCTGACCACTCTACTTGCAAAATTGAGATGGCCCAACAAAATTTGCACCTCTTTGACAGTAACCTTTGGTTTTTGCAACATTGCTTCCAACAGCTCAAGCATGTTATCCTTTTTCTCAACCGGTAAGCGTGCCTGCATTGCATTTGAATCGATTTCAATACCCAAGAAAGACATGGTCGAGCAAGGACCCATTGTCTTCTCAGGTGCCAACGGAACACCCAAAAGATCCATGAGCTTTTGAAATGTAAGCAGAGCAGACTGACATTCTGAAGAATCTGGAGTGCCTAAAAAAAAGAAATCGTCTAAATAGTGAGTTACTAACTGGTGTCCAGTATGTAGCGTGAAAAACCATTGCAGAAAAGTGCTAAAAGTTTCAAAGAGAGCACAGAACATTGAACAGCCCATTGGCAATGCTTTGTCCACGTACCACTTCCCATGGAAATGGATCCCCAGAAGATTCCAATCATCAGGATGGACTGGAAGCAATCGAAATGCAGATTTTATATCGCATTTTGCCATTTCTGCTGCATGCCCTGCACTCACCACCAACGACATGGCCACATCTACTGAAGAGTATGACACTGAAACAGCTTCCTCGTCAATGAAATCATTGATTGAGGATCCCTCCGGCCATGACAAATGTTGGATGAGTCTGAATTGACCTGCCTCCTTCTTAGGTATCACACCAATGGGTGAAACAATCAGATCATCCAAGGGCCAATCGTCAAAAGGACCTGCCATTCTCCCATCCCTTACTTCCTTGTTCAATTTCTCTTGCACCACTGCTTTATGTTCATCAGCCGATTTTAAATTTCTGGACCAACGCCGCAGCCGCGGCCCTGAATAACCAAGACGGAATCCCTCCTTGAAACCTGTTAGTAACAAATGACGAGTCCTAGCATCCCCATACCCCTCCAGTCCTTCCGCAAGCTGATCTACTTTAACCGGTGTATGAGCCTTTGGGCCCAGCGCATGCATTATTCTTTCCACCCCTATTTGACTGTGGTTGCTGTGAGGAACCCGCTGCACTAGTATTTTGCTGCGGCCACTGCTGTCCCCCTGAAGGCTGAGGCCCCCAGCACCTGACCATTGGGTGTTTTCTTCCACACTGAGAGCATTCATGCCTGAATCTACAATATTCTCTAGTGCACATGCCCTTGTTGAAATCCCAACATGCTCCCATGACAGGCTGTGTGGTTCCAATACCCACCCCTCCCCGGGTGGGTTTTCCCTGAAAGGGCCGATAAAGTAACGGTAAGCCACTCGCAGTGAAAATTGTCTTACCACTGGCCGGGGCACCCATTGTATGTTGCCATAAATCAGTGTCCAATTCACCCCATTTTTGCCTCAGAATCCCAAGCCATTCTTGCACCAAACTCCTCATCATACTGTGCCCAAGCAAAGCCGCTACCTGTTATCTGTGCTTTTCGTATGACGTCCATATACTTGAAAAGTGCAACGCAGCGCTCAGGAAACTTTTCACAATATACACTAGCGTATATTAAAAACGCTGCCGTCCAGTTCTCAATGGTCAAAGGAACTTTAGGGCGCTTGGCCAATTCATATTCCCCTTCTTTTGACCCCTCCTTAGAGCGTACCTCCCTGTGTAGTAACCTCAGGATTTCGACATACTCACCTTTCCAAATCCTCTCTTTTGTGGCCAACATTAAATGAGCCCCCAGAGGATTAGTGACACCCATATAAGGCAGCTTCTTTATCTTTAGCTCCTTACTATGCAGAGTGTCCTTGACAATTTCAACAGCCTCTGTATTCATACCACTCTCCACCTTAGTACCCAAACTACCTTCCCCGTCGCTTGTGCCCACACCCTGATCCTTAACATAACGACCTTTGTGTAATTTGCCTTCTTTACCTGCTGACAGCATGTCTCCCCCTGTCCCCACAGACACCATTTTTGGTTTGGCCCGTGGTTTAGAGAGCTCACCTGGGCGTAACAACGGGGCTTGCCCCGGACCCGATCTCCATTCCATATGTTCCACATTGTCCACCATCCGAGGAACCCTCACCGAAGGGCCGCGCTCTCGAGCTGGTCCAGACATCGTCATCTTGGGTCGCACCACCACTGGTGCCTGTAAAAGACTACGAGAAGCATGAAATTGCCCCCCCTCCCCCAAACCCATCATCAAGCAATTCACCTTCCTCAGGACTATCATCATCATAGTTTAATAACAAAGAATCCTCCATCCTTGGAGGGCCTAGCACCAACACATTCTGGCTTGCTTTCTCATAATTCTGTAAACCTGCAAGGGTCTTACCAACCCTTTCTTGAACTTTTGGCGGGGGAGCCGACTGTACCCGCCGGTACTCCTCAACACGCCTACCACTCTTAATGAAAGTGTCCACTGGTAGATCCATCCGCTGATGCTGAGAAGACGTTGGGGCTAGCGAGGTCGCGCCTGACCTGCATCTGCTGACCGCGCCGGGATCCCCCGATGGTACGGAATGTGCCGCGCTAGGCTCCACCCTTCCTTCTCCTCGGCGCACTTGGGTCGCACTTTGCCCTACCGAGTCCGCTGCTCCATGACGCTCCCCACCCTGTAAAGAAAAAGGCTGGACTGATGTGCCGGGACCCTTATTAACAAAAACTCCAAACTCTCCAGACCCTACCACCCTACACCCTAGAGACTGCTGCCCTTGAACCTGCTCACCACTCCGACAATCTGGGACCTTTTTCTGAAATGAAACACTGCGAAGAGGAGGGGAAGGTGCTTTCTCCTCATTACCACTACTCCAATCCAACATTTCTTGCACCATAGCCGATGCTGGACCCAAAACTTGACCACTCCCTACCCCACTCTCACAACGAACCTCTGCATGACCACTCAGTGACCCACCCCTACGCCCTACCTTCAAACCTGGAAACTTCAACGTGACACCCAAACCTTTTTGTGAATCTAGCTCCCTGAAACCCATACCACAGCTCCCTTCCCGAAGACCTTCTGCCCAAGACGGAAAAAACATCCAGCCCCTCCCAAGACCTACTCCTCACCCTGTGAGACTGCTCACGCAACTGTGAAGGAAAACCAGCAGCCACCCCGGAAACATGTTCAGGCCCAACCCCAGATGAAAGAGCAATCTGAGGAGGGGAACATAAAACTCCAAAATCATGGCCCTGAGACTGTAAAACATTACCCCCCCAACCACCAACCTGTGCCCACACTCCTTCCCCCACAGACCCACTATGAACCGACACCACTTCCTCCCTATGAGATGCTGCTGGAGTAAACAACAGGGGGCTAAAAGGCGCCTCCAACACATATTGTGAATCACAAAACCGAGCCTGTTGCTGCAAACCCACTTCAAAAGGCGCCGACCCCTGCTTCAACAGAGATAAACGTGCCCCCTCCTTCTCACTAAGAGGCAAGCCTTGATTAAGATTACCCCCAGCTGAGGCAACTAAAATCTCCTCCTGCACCTGCAACCTCGAAGGAACAGACAGCGAGCGAGCATTCGCAGCAACCGCCTGTGCGTACAAGGCCTCCTCAGCCCCTCCCGCTGGAATTTGCCGCTCGCGAACCACTGAGGCAGACGCCGAGCGCTGCTTCGCCCCGCGCTTCGCACCTCTCCTTCCCCGCTGAGCTGGGGCTGACACCGCCCCCTCATGCGCCAACGAGACCAGGTCATTCTCAAGCAGCACCATATACTCAACCGGCAACGCACCAGAGGGCCGGCCAGGAACCGACAAAATGCCCGCATCATACCCCGGAGCAACCTCCTCCAACCGCCGCACTTTCACACCCGGGCCGTTTTCTTCACTCGAGAACGGCCCGCTCACTTACCCCGACATTCCTGGAATGCTTCGGTGTTACGCAGGCCGCCACCACTGCAGCCACTCCAGCCGAGGCCTGACGCTGCGGCCGAGACGGCCCAGCGACGTCACCAATCACCAAGTCAAGCCTGCCTGCTTCACTAAGCAACCTAATCGCTTCAAGTACACGATAATCTTCACCTGACATGACTATAATTACCAACACTACGCACCACTAAATTAAAAAGTTCCTAAAGCTGCTCCCGGCCACCAGGTCACCAAGCCTAAAATGGTGGCCGGGAGGAGGAGCCACGTAAATTTATATTGGGCTACCCCTAGTAGGAAATAAAAGCCCAAATACAAAAAACCCGCCGGCAGGGCTGCTATTCTGCCCCACCCACCCCTCCCAAACCGCCCGGGGGGGGACCTCCCTCTGGTCGGCTGCCCCCCCAAGCCCCCCTTGTGTAAGAAAGGAAAATGGAACGAAAAGACTTGAGTAACGGTTGGATGCAAATGCCAAAAGAACAATGGAAAAGGGAAGAATAAAGGGGATAGCAAATGAAAAGAAAAGGTATAAAAAGAGTGGAGAAAGATAGCATTTGATACCCAGCACTTCAAGGACAGGGGGTGAACACCTCGAATATCCCACGACCTACATCACTTTATATTACCATTGGTTTACCTTGACTTCTACTGAGTGCAGCAGTTCCTTCTACTTCCAGACATAGTGTTGACACTCTTGGGGATTGAGAGTGAAACCTTGAGGATTTTTCTTGTTTGGTGGTTTCACTTTATCACTGTTTGAGTGCTGCATATGCATTGATTCTAAATTAAGCCTGACTGCTTTTGTGGCAAACTACCGGAGGGTTAAGCACAGCTTAATTTTGTGACTTGTTGTTTACCCTGAGAAGGATTGTGGATGGTGCTTGAGTAGAGTTTCCCTCCCCTCAGCCAACAACCCAATTTCTAATACACCTGCATCAACGAAGTTGCCTTGTTCACACTATAACTCTGTGCTGTATCCTGTAACAATGTAGCATTGTTAATACTGTCCTCGGCATAGGAAATTGAGTCATAAAGCAAAGTTCCCCAGGAATGACACCATTATCACCATTGACAATAATGCAATGATTTCTGGAACAGACATTATTTTAGGGCATGCCAAGTCTTCCATAGTCTCCTAATTATGGTATCAGTGTTCCTTTGGACGTCTGGCACATGAATGTGAAGTTTCGTAATAGTTTCCATCATTTTTGCTGCGTTTCCTGTAGGATTTTATGTTTTGATGTGTTTCTGCTCTCAGAACTGCAGATTCACTGATGCTTGTCTGAGTGCACTTACAAGCTCATTAGTGGAGACAGTTGTGGACCAGACAGATCTGCATGACAGATCTTGCATTTGTTTCTGGAACTCTCAAAAGATAATTCAACATACCATAAGGTTAAACACAAAATTAGACCCTTTAATCCACCGAACACAAGTAGGGCAGAGAACCAGATGTTAACTGCAGTCCTAGCAATTCAGCTCCATCTTCATGCTGGACTATCTTGAAGTTAGATACGAGTTTCAAAACAAAAAAATATGTTTCTGTCCCAAGGACATTTTATAAGCAAAATAACATACAAAGGGAATCAGCACGTGTTTATTGGTAAAATGGGGTGGTAATGCCATGTGTATCTTTACTGTTACCAGGGGGAATGGGGAATAACATGCAGGACAAGTTCTTACAGCGCAGTCACCATGCGTTTTGTTCTACTCTTTGCTACATACAAATTCCATTTGTTCTTAAGAAACCGAAGTTATGAGGCCAATAGCAAGAATTAATACCAAGGGTAGTATTGCCTTGAGAAGTAATACCACCTAGTAATACAACACAAGGCAATACTTGGAATCTTGCGGAGTGGTATTACCACTGAACAGGACACAAGTCAGGGGCACAAGCAGCTAGACACATCCACCCACTTTTTTTTACAGCGTGGATGCCATCTACCATGCCAAGAAGTTGGGCCCCACTGAAATATGCTGTACTCGTCCGGGTCTAATTTTGAGTCACCTGGACACATTCAGCAGCACCTCCACATTGTCTGCTGTGCAAGGGGGCTTTGTTATTTTAAATTCCAGCTGGGTCCAAAACAAAGGCCGAATTGAAGGGCCATCAGCCCTCCTTTCGTTGGAGTGTCTTAGGCTGGGTGCTATCTGGAGCCTCACACCTTGATGCAAATGCAAAGGAGGGAAAACAAAGACACAAAGCTTGATATTACTTCACAATTACTTAAGAGAGCCATGGTTTTGGCTTTGTTCATTCCCTGTATTTGAGAGATATGCATGCACTGTAAGAATGTCAGAAGTGTTAGTCTGTCCCAGAATTTACACAAATAACAATTGAAATACCACTTTTTTGTTTCATTTCTTTTATAGCGCAACTAAACCCAATGCAGGGTGTCAGAGGGCTTTACATCACACCTACTCATTATACTTTGATAATAAATCATAAAAGTGTGTAAATCAATGTACAGGGTCTGTTAGATAATCAGTGAGGGTTACAAGGTGTAGGCGTTACATGGCGTTCATATCTCACTGTGCTATATTAGAAGGATTACAATTTATGAACTGCAAATAACAAAAGGATTTCTGTGATAAAAGCTGTAACCTACTTGCCTATATAAATAAAATACAAATCTGCCATCTGCATGTCACATAATGCTCTTTGTAGTAGACACCTTAAACCTCTATGCTATTTTGTTTCAAAACTGGGACTACACATAACACAGATCTGTCCAGCAAATGTATTATCCTCCAGAGTTATATCGCCATTATTTTTATTCCCTGAGATTTACTTGCGCACACAAATATCTCTGTCGAAGGTGCCTTAACCCCACGAGACATTTTAAAGTGCAGACTTTGCAGCCAAATAAGCAGAACATATTTACTTCCACGTTTCTCCTTGTTGCCAATTTTCTTTTGCGTGGGGATTGCTTGCTGTCACTTTTTTGACACAACCCAGACGGACTGTCTCATTTTTTAAATCTTGCAATGTGCTCAAATGTATGGACCTGCTAAACATATGTAAGAGGTCTAAAGATCTGATGTCACATTTTGGGAGGTCATGGATTCTGATGCCATTCCCTGTGATGTCATCCTGTGATGCCACATGCAATGTTACTCGCTGTGATGTCACGCCCTATGACGTCACTTGCATATTGCCTAACTTTGTTAATCCCCTCACTCTCTTAGCCATCGCCCCTTGCCAGCCGCACAGCATGTGCGTGCAAGGTAATCCTTAAGTACATAACCGGCCTGGAATAATGCTTACTCATAGAAAAGCTGAGAGATGTCAATGTACGATATCATGACAGGAGACCCATTATCTCTTTACGTAATTAGAAAGGTGGGGCGTGTTTGAACTTCATGGCACTTCTTATCCGAGGCGAGTTACTGTGGCAACCCTCCAGGCGTGGGAGCACATGGCCATAACCACTGAGGTTGGGTTGAGCAGGTTCACGCGAATAACTAAGACATTTTGTAGGTCAAATGTTGTTGACATTCCTTTTACCGAACCAAACTGCTATTGGCTTACTGGATGGGTCCCTGTGTAACAGCATGCTGGAGAGTAACAGAGCACAAAGCATCCTGGGGACATTTTTTGTGGCATGTTTACCTCTGACACCCTTAAACGGATACCTGGTGATAGCCAGGACTGAATACCATTATTTGACTAAACATTCATTGTTTACTGAGTTTATGGATTAGACTTTAAACTGACAAAAAAAAAATTCAAAGCTGATTTGGGTATTTTAAATACTTTCAGAAATACTTTTGCAACAGTCCCTGCCCCACAATTTGTCATCCAAATGGGCTCCCTGTGTGTGTTTCTACGCTCCACAGAGCAAGTTTACCAAATCAGGGAAACACGAGTATGTGACATAGCACCAGGTTGCATTTCAGAATATTGAGGTCAGAAACATCGTCCTACAAAAATAATATGTCTAAAATATTGCGAGCTCAAATAATATTGTGAAGGTAGGTACATCAGGGTAAGTATATATTTACTAATCTTAACTCCACAAACCTGTTCCTAGAATCTCAGATGATACATATAATCGATATATATATCTACGTGGCAGCTCGCCGAGGGAGTGCTGTGGGGCGGGGAAGGGAGGGGCAGGATGAGGGGGTAGTGGAGTCCGACATACGACGGACAGGAGTAAGGTAAGTAATTAAATAAATAAAAAATTTACCTTGCGCGCGCTACATTGCCGAGTTAGCGATGTAGCGCGTGCAAGGTAAATTGTTTTATTTATTTAATTACTTACCTTACTCTTGTCCGTCGTATATCGGACTTCACTACCCCTCACCCTGCACTTCCCCCACCACCCTGCAGCACTCCCTCGGCGAGCCGCCACTGATATATATATATACTAGCAGCCCGTCCCAACGTTGTCCGGGTATGAATTGCTGCCGGCCAATAGTATATTGTTTTGTAGGATTTCGTTTTGATAGCATTTCTTATCTGTGACAGGCCTGTGAAACGCTCCGATTCACAGTGCACTGCGGATGCACTTAAGAGTGCGCGTTCAGTAGTGTGTGAACTCGAGTTTCCCTACTTTATTTTTCCTTGCAATATTATATAGCGCGAACTCGACAACATGGCATGAGCTCAATTTACATTACAAAAGAACACATTCATTTGTGGTAGGCACGGAGAGACAAAGCGTTTTGCCTGGAATCACAGGATGTTGAGCTGATGCCGAGATTCGAACGTAGCTCCCCAGCTCTAAAGTTCGCAATTCTAGAACTTGTGGCGGAAGGTGTGTCTAAAAGTGTATGTCGGTGCTGGCCATCAATGAGAGAGACCTGTGCATTTTTCAAATGGGTGGTGAAAAAATATGAGTATGTTGCTGGAGATGTGGGCCGCCGTGCCACCAATGTACTTACCGGGGGAGGGTAAACACCCATTATTCCGCAACTTTCTTTCCACATACCATCACTCCGCATACTTTCATTACGAAAGTACCATGACTCCGCAATGCCATTATAACGCATGGCATTACATTTTATATGCTTTTACCATGCATACATTTACAACGAAATTCGTTGTAAATACATGAATGGTAAAAGCATGTTTTTTTAATGTTTGGATAAGGTAAGTATGGGTATAGGGGTATATGTTTTGGGGTACTGAGGTATAGGTTTTGGGGTGTTTGGGTATTTTAAGGGTTCAGATATAGTTTTGGGTTTGGGGTACAGGTGTATTTTGAAGGGTTCAGGGCTAGGTTTGGGTTTTTGGGTACAGGGATATTTTTAGGGTTCAGGACTAGGTTTGGGTTTTGGGGTACATGGGTATTTTAGGGTTCAGGGGTAGGTTTGGGTTTTGGGGTACAGGGTTATTTTTAGGGTTCAGGGCTATGTTTGGGTGTTAGGGTACAGGGGTATTTTTAGGGTTCTGGGGTCGGTTTGGGTTTTGGGGTACAGGGGTATTTTAAGGGTTTAGGGCTAGGTTTGGGTTTTGGAGTACAGGGGTATTTTAGGGTTCAGGGGTAGGTTTGGATTTTGGGGTACAGTGGTATTTTTAGGGTTCAGGGCTAGATTTGGGTTTTGGGGTACAGGGGTATTTTAGGGTTCAGGGGTAGGTTTGGGTTTTGAGGTACAGGGGTATTTATAAGGTTCAGGGCTAGGTTTGGATTTTGGGGTACAGGGGTATTTTTAGGGTTTAGGGATAGGTTTGGGTTTTGGGGTACAGGGTATATTTATAGGGTTAAGATGGGTTAGTGTTTAAGGGTGTTGGGGTATTTTAAGGAGTATGGGTGGGTTATGATTATGGGGTGCAGGGGTATTTAAAGGAAAAACCACAGTTGATGGACAGAATGCAGAACAATGTCATACATTCACCCCAGTACAGAGATCTGGGCCTAAATCCATAGTTTTTTTGCACTCCACACCACCCCAGTTCAGACATGGCCATATGCAAATCAGTCCGACCCTGTGCCCCATGGGAACAGTCCAGCCCGAACTGCCAAAGCCATGCCTTCCCTGGACCGGAAACAAGCTTCCGAGGACCGGTTTCTGGCATTCCAGCCGTCTTCAGCCCAGCTTGCTTGAATCCAGTGGTGTGGAGAGCATGGGACTCACGTCTGAGCATACCCATCCCACTCGGGGTGACAAATGCAAAAACCACAGTTGATGGACAGAATGCAGAACAATGTCATACATTCACCCCAGTACAGAGATCTGGGCCTAAATCCATCGTTTTTTTGCACTCCACACCACCCCAGTTCAGACATGGCCATATGCAAATCAGTCTGACCCTGTGCCTTATGGGAACAGTCCAGCCCGAACTGCCAAGACAAAGTGCACGAGGGGAGTAGGGGAAACTGACATAGGACCACAACCCCATTGAAACTACAATATTCGTAAAGACTACAAATGCAGTGAAGGATGACTCAAAGGTGCACAGGATTGTAAGACATTAGTGCTTGAAAAAAAAAATGTAAGTGACATTTATGATGTTTAAATGAATACACAAAAAGTTGTAAATTAAATATTTGCACTACAACAATAAATTCAAATTCCATTGCATTGCGGCCAAGTGGCCTAATTATAAGCACTAGATCAGTGTCTACATATTCGCACCACATTGAGTCCATATTTACAACTACATCCGAAGCATTAAACTTGGAGGCCAAGTGGCCGTTCGTTAAGTCTTGGCATGGCGAATCTATTACATATTGGACACTGGGTCAGTCCATTTAGTTATGATAAGGGGGGAAAAGGAAAAGGAGTTTATACAAAGGACAGATTTTGAGTCGCGGCCATGTGGCCAATCTTTCTATCTAACTGTTAAACAAACTACCAAGAGAATATATCCAAATTTGTATGTCCTATGGGATGGGGCTAGTTCATAGGGAGTGAGGGGATATCCCTGTTTAAAAAGCCAATCCAGGGAAATGGCTTAATGTAAACAAAAGTGCTAAAATCAGTCTTTCAGCACCGTGAATTGTGCAAAAGGTGAACCCTATACTAACTGTTGAGAGCCTAGCAGGACCTACAACAAATTTATAAATTGGGTGTGATTGTGCAGTTAAAACGTGGGGTAAGGTCACTGAGTGTGTCAACGAGGGAATGAGGGAAATTATAACCAGAGTGATGCAGTGAAGGGATGCTCATCAGGTGTGAGCTACCCCATGTGCTTGACCTTGTGGGTCGTGAGAAGGTCATCTTATTTAAGCTTTAATGTGAAGCTCCCAACCTCACATCTGTCGACAGAGAGAGCCCTCTCTGAAGGAAAGTGTGAGTCGGACGTTGCAAACACAACAGCTGGAAAGAGGGAGGGGTAGAGATGAGGGTCAGGTGCAGGAATACATAGACTGTTAAGGCCTAACATTGGGTTTTCAGCCAATATGGACATGTAACTCCTCATCCTCATTCAGGCCAAAGGGGTTTCTTGAATCCAGAGGAATGATGTACTGGGATTCCAGGACACGTAGCTGTTTAAGTCTGTTGCCCCCTCTTGGGTTCGCAGGAATTCTGTCAATGCCAAAGAAGGAAAAGTGATTAACATCGCTGTTATGGAAGCGTAACCAGTGGCGCGCAATGGCATAGCTCATGTCAACATTCTTAATTGCCCTCATGTGCTCCAATATACGTTTCTTTATTGGGAAGATGGTGCTCCCAAAATAGAATTTTGCACATGGGCAGACAATCACATACACACAGTGGTCGGTATTGCAATTCATGAATTTCCCAATCACCTCACTCCTGCCTGTGGGAAGGGGATAGGACTTGACATTTTTGCTAGTGGCACAGGCCTTACATTTGCCACATTTGTAAAAACCTTTCTGTTCTTTTAGCCAATTCTTTTTCCTTGTGGGTGCCTCGAAGTAGCTTCTCACTAGCATGTCCTTCAAAGAGCGTGCCTTTCTGTATGTTAGCTGTGGTTGTTTATTGATCACTTTTCCTATAACTGGATCACTCTTTACAATGTGCCAGTGCTTCTTCAGTATCGCACGTACTCTGCCTGCTTCTACACTGTATGTCGTTATCATCTTGACATTGTTGGATCCCAGGTTCTCATGATCTCTCACTGTCTTTTTGGTTAAGAGTGTTTCCCTCTTCCATGCTTTGGCCTTCTCTTTGGCCACCAGCAGTACCTGGTCAGAATAGCCCCTGGCCTTGAATCTCTGTGTCATGGTGGTCTGCTCTTTTTTGAATGCCACATCTGAGCTGCAGTTGCGCTTAGCCCTCAGGAATTCTCCATATGGGATGCTGTCCTTGAGGTTGTTATGGTGGTGACTTCTAGCATGTAGTATGCTGTTGCCTGAGGTGGGTTTCCTATATAAGCTGGTTTCGATGGCTCCCTCCACAACTTTTACTGTTACATCTAGAAAGTCCATTTCTATTTGGTCTGTTTTGTTGGAAAATTTTAGATTGACATCATTCCTATTGATGTTGGCAAGGAATTTGTTCAACTCAAATCTGGGGCCATCCCATATCAGGAAGATATCATCAATATACCTGGTATAGAAGGCAATGTGACGAGTGAGATTTGTGTTTTCCTCTGACCATAGGACTTGTTTCTCCCACCAACCCATCAACATGCAGGCAAAACTGGGAGCAAAGCAACTTCCCATTGCCGTGCCCACCTCTTGTTTAAACCAATTGTTATCAAACAGAAGGTTTATATATATATATGAAGCAAATGCCCACTCTAGAAAGAATGAGCCTGACGTGCTGGCTCCCAACCAGGATTTATTCTGCAGAAAATTAAAGCAAAGTCCAGGAAACGCCAGGCAGATGCGTTTCAGCGAGTCTTCGTGCTTTCATCAGTGCCAGTTCTAGTTTCCTCAAAGAGCCTCAAACCTGGGGGTAATTTCAGTGTCCTGAGAAGGTCTCTGGCCACTCCTTTTATTTGGTGGTTACTCCCCGCCTCCGCTTTCAGCGGTGGTGCCTCCTGTGTTGATGTTGAGAACAGGGGCATGCTGGTACATCGAGTCCAAAGTGTCGGCCCATACAGTGAATGGCTGGCAAATGCCAAGTGGCTTGTCTCGGTGACTCGCAAACATCTGCTCTCGGCCACAGGGATAGTTTCGCAGTACCTGGTGGGGCCCCTGCAGTCAACGCTGCAGCCTCTCTCCCCAAAGCAGTATGTCCTAGCCAAATGCTGTTAGACCACTTGGGGGGTGACGCGCTATAGTTTGATACAGAGTTCCAAAGTCGCTGGCTTTGCGTGTCACACCAAATCAAGAGGGCATGCCGGATAGCCAGAGCTCAGCATACTGGCAGACTATGTGAACCAAATGCCCACTCTAGAAAGAATGAGCCCGACATGTGCTGGCTCCCAACCAGGATTTATTCTGCAGAAAATTTAAGCAAAGTCCAGGAAACGCCAGGCAGACGTGTTTCAGCGAGTCTTCGTGCTTTCATCAGTGCCGGTTCTAGTTTCCTCAAAGAGCCTCACACCTGGGGGTAGTTTCAGTGTCCTGAGAAGGTCTCTGGCCACTCCTTTTTTTTGGTGGTTACTCCCCGCCTCCGCTTTCAGCTGTGGTGTCTCCCGTGTTGATGTCAAGAACAGGGGCATGCTGGTACATCGAGTCCAAAGTGCTAGCCCATACAGTGAATGGCTGGCAAATGCCAAGTGGCTTGTCTCGGTATGTATATATCAAATTAAAAAGTCCAACTCACCTGTGAGCAAGGCGATGTGCGCCGAAACGCGTAAGGTGTTAGAATTCTTCATACTGCCACGCTAACCAGAGCAATAAAGTCTCAGCATGAAGTGATACCGAAGCTGTGGGCTCCGTCTTTCTAGTGTGCCAAATTCAAACAGGATTCTCCATTCCTGCCTGTTAGCCCACCCTGCAGAGTTGGAGGCCCCCGGTAAAGTGGAGTATTGTGTGTGTGTATATATATATATATATATATATATATATATATATATATATATATATATATATATATATATATATACATACATACAATTACATATCTATATATATATATTTTTTATCACTTTAAAAACTAAAGTTACAGGAACGTTATAGTTAGATTCAGAGTGTGCACACACAAAACCTTAGAAATTCTGACATTATAGCTACCTGAACTAACTTTAACTTACGCCCCCAAAATGCACTGCTTATGGCCTCACATATTACACCACTCATGACATGGTCTGTGACATCACTGATGACATCATCCAGTGTTTGTGAGTGTTTTGTGAAAGTTTCTGACACTGAAATATTTATATTGAGCTACTGCATAAGTTAAATTGTTATTCTTTCTGTACTACTGAGTGTTAGTATTTCAAAAATATATAATTTGGACTACAATCCTGTTTTAAAAGCAGGAGTGCTATTTATGAATGAACTAGCCTCTACGCTGAAACTTCTCCCCTGCTGATGTATATGTATGGTAGTGCTTTGCAACAGTCTAAGCTGTTCATGGAGACTTCAGTCAACAGTGATGACTGAGTTTTATGACACTCTGACCACTTTGTTTAGACCTCCCTCCTTTGGGATAAATGAGTGTAGCAGTCGTTTGCAATAAATTCATCTGTTCACTGAGGCCTCTCTATAGGGTGATGGCTCAGCGTAGGAGTGGTTTGCAACAGACTGACCTCTCTGCTGGCAACTTCCTCCAGAATGAATGATCATTTTACTAGTGCAGGCTTCCCAAACGAGTAGTTTGCGAGCTACTGCTAGCTCTCCAGCTACCTTGAAGTAGCTCTTCTGCATGCAGCCCAACCCACTAAATTAGAAAAATTTGCATTATTGAATATCAACATCCAAATTCAAAGCCTGCATTTGAGATGAAAATGTGTGTATTTTCAGAATTCATAAGTGGATGTTTGACTAAAATGGTCGAATTTCTAGTTCAACCACGGCAACCTTTCAGTTGGTTAACAATAAACATGTTATTTCAATGCCACTTTATAGTGTAAATGCGCACTTTACAAACACACGTTATATTAAAAGCTGATATTTGATTGATAAATTATATGACATTGGGGAAAATTATGATTGTATTGCACTGCAGCTATGGCTGGTATGTATTAGCCATGAAGAGGCTTCCACATTGGATAAAGTCTGTTCCAGATTACTACTGGCAACTCTGCCAGATGCACAGTTGTGATCATTGTTCATTCACTAGCATGAGACAGCCACTAATGTAATCTTGTCCGATGTGGTCACTGTTACAACAGTATTGGTAGTTCGGGATGATATTTTTGTAACTTTAGTAGCTCTTATTACCAGTAGTGGCCGGTATCTGAGAAGAGGGGTAGGGAGGAGGGGGAGATGACAACAACAAAAAAAAGGGAACAACGCTGGTCTCCTGCTCCTCTCGTGGCTTCACTACGGGCACAGGCTCACAGCCTCCCCTGCAGCCAATCCTGAAGTTGCTCTCATGCATGAGGATTTGTACTCCCAGGGAGACTGGGAGCCTGTGTTTTGCTGTCGCCAACCCAGCAACGCAGCTGGGTTGGGAAGAGATTCAGTGCGCATGACGATTTGGCTGGCCTGAGACAACCAGCCAAACGTGCCCACCACTCCCTGTCGGTGCCTATCATCTCCCTAGCCCCACCCCCAAGACTTGGCCTGGAAGCAAACTAAAACAATAATGAACAGGAGTTTATTATTGTTTTATTTTTATTTTTTTGACACTGCTGACAGGGGGGAGACGTTCCTCCGTCATAGTGGAGGAGCTGCTGCTGCTTATTACAGAAAAGGTAAAAGGTGTTCAGGTAAGCGCTAGTGTAGGCGAGGCATCATTCGATACTCTGCTGCTGCTGCGCTTGCTGTATAATTAATTCCCAACAACTGCCATTGACCCCGTGGACATTTAGTTAATTTTGTGGATCGGAAACCTATTTTAAACTGTGCTACATGTTCGGCGCTTGAAGCGCGGTCCTGTGCGCTTTTATTTGCGTATTTTAAAGGGAAAGCTTTCTGTATGTGCTTATGACTAGTGGGGCTTGTTAGGACATACTTGCATTTAATTTCTGGAAGTTGCACTGCTGTTTGGCGGCTCGTTAGTTGGACTGGGGGTTAGGCGCCATCTTGGGAGGGGAAGTGCCGGAAAGGGACGCCATCTTTGTTGGCGGTATAGCTCTTGCAAAGACATAGCACGATTGGGTGCTACTTAAGTGGATCAGAGCAGGCGCTCGCTCTGTTCAGGTAAGCGCTAGTGTAGGCGAGGCATCATTCGATACTCTGCTGCTGCTGCGCTTGCTGTATAATTAATTCCCAACAACTGCCATTGACCCCGTGGACATTTACTTAATTTTGTGGATCGGAAACCTATTTTAAACTGTGCTACATGTTCGGCGCTTGAAGCGCGGTCCTGTGCGCTTTTATTTGCGTATTTTAAAGGGAAAGCTTTCTGTATGTGCTTATGACTAGTGGGGCTTGTTAGGACATACTTGCATTTAATTTCTGGAAGTTGCACTGCTGTTTGGCGGCTCGTTAGTTGGACTGGGGGTTAGGCGCCATCTTGGGAGGGGAAGTGCCGGAAAGGGACGCCATCTTTGTTGGCGGTATAGCTCTTGCAAAGACATAGCACGATTGGGTGCTACTTAAACGTCCCTCGATGACGCGCAGCGGTAACGCGCAGCGGTAACGCGCAGCGGGCGCGCCATAGGCTCGCCAGAGGCGAGCCCATCTTTGCCCATCCGTGACCATCCGTGACCATCCGTGACCATCCGGGACCCGGGGCCAGAACCCCTGGTCTAAACTTGTCCTACTCCAGAGGTGAACTAATGGAGTTTAATTTGGGTAAGTCTCAACTTGATCAGGGCTGTATACACCTGTTGGCTCGGGAGGGCTTGCTGATTCCTCCAAAGAGCTCTATAGTGCGGCCGCGTCACTCCAATGCTTATGTTTTAAATGTCGGTCTGCTGAATACGCGTTCTCTGCAGGGACATAAGCTGGAGGTCTTCTCATTATTAGAAGACGGGGAGCTGGATGCCCTTGCACTCACCGAAACGTGGCTGGAGGATTGTTCGGTGCCAGATTTAGTGGCGGCCTTACCAGATAATTATTTGGCACTCCACTTCAATAGGGAGGGAGCCAAAAAAGGAGGGGGAGTAGCTCTTCTCTTTCAGGCCCGTCTCCACGCCGAAAGATTCCTAACAGAAACCTTGGGGGGCGCAGAGATCATGGGAGTAAAACTCAGACAGGGGGCGGCGTGCGTGGTGTTCCTGGTGGTATACCGCCCGCCTGGGGCTTTGCCAGATTTCCCGATGTTGTTTACCAGACTGGTTCAGGATCTGCGTTTCAGATATGATAAAATGATTGTTGTCGGAGATTTCAATTACCATTGGGAGAAATCCCCTAAAGAGGGACAAGCACTACAAATTGAGGAGGCAATTTCCTCCTTGGATTTCACTCAGCAGGTGAATGGACCGACACATGAGAAGGGACATATGCTTGACTTAATCTGGACCACTATGCCAGTCCAGGGCGCTACAGAGATTCTGCCATGCGCCTGGTCTGAAGAAGGGGTCCCAGTAAGGAAGACGTATAAATAGAGACAATTTAAATAAAGTAAATGAAAATAAATGCATCTATAATGTTTTATTCACATTATAGGGAAAGGTAATCAAAACCAAATATACAATTTACAGTTGTATCAGTGCCCCTGAGGGTAAGGTGGACGTGCAGTTGTGAGGGTAGTGTAGGGAGGGATAGTGACAGTAAAAGCACGTATTATTCAGACATTCATATGAGTTCTATGTCGAATAGACAGCAGAAAGATCATAAATCAACACAAAAGTTCACAATACCTCCTCGAGGACCCTGTCCATAATTTCCTAACAAGTGACCCACCCACCCACCATAGACTTCAGTCTGAAGGATAAAATTCAACGCCTTGAACGCTTGGAAAAGAAATTGATCCGCACCCGCTGGCACGGACATCTACTCACGAAATATCTGAAAGAGAACATAATTCCCATAGGCCTACAGATAAAGATCGAACCGGCTATCTTTGTGGAGGTCCCCAAATTCAGGGAAGGGTTCAGTCACATATCCAACAACTGCTCTCGCCACTGGATGGTGCTTGGGATAGAGACCCCTTCTTCTTAACACTAGATACCCAGGTCCCAGTGACTTTATTGGGTAAACCCTTCTTTTCCGATACCATGCGCCTGGTCTGATCATTCTTTAATAAGAAGTAAAATTCTTTTGAATGGCCATACGCCCAAGTCGGGGGAAGGTTGGAAAATGGCCCGGAAATGGAGAAACCTTGATGGGGAGAAAATGATGTCCTTCCTAGAACAGTCTCCGTTAATAAAGGAGCAGGACGCCAACGTTGATGCCCTTTGTGGACATCTCCACCATAAATTGGGGAGAGCCATTGAGCTGGTAGCACCCCTTCGTAGGGTGAAGAAGGTGGATAGGGGAGCTGGAGCCCCTTGGTATAACGACTCCCTACGTGACATGAAACGTGGGGTAAGGAGGAAAGAACGTGCATGGCGGAAAGAGTACGACGCCACTGCCAAGAAAGACTATATGTCTTCCCTGGCGACCTACAAATTAGCCATCCAAACCAGGAAGGCGGTCTTCTTTGAGGAAAGAATAGCTGCAGCTAGGAATCCACAGAAGGAAATCTTTCGGGTTCTGACAGAGCTCAGGACAAACAAAGAGCAAAGTACCGAGTTCACCCAGCAGGATTGCCAGAGGTTCCAGGACTTCTTTGTGAGTAAGATCTCCGATATTCTGGGAGATATCGCTGCAACTATACCCCTCGATTGTCCTTGCCCACCTGATTACACAGTTCCGCCGGTTCTCATTCCGTTAGCTGAGTTCCCCTCAATTGTAAAGCAGGAATTATTCATGATCACAGACCGAGTCAAATCCGGTTCATTGGTGGATCCATGCCTGCCCGAAGTATTCAAGCTGGCACTACCAGGCATTGAGGAAGAAGCCTTGCACTTACTAAACACTTTCCTCCACACAGGACAGGTCCCTCTAGCTTTTAAAGAGGCTCGCCTGATCCCTCTATTAAAAAAACCTGGTTCGGATACAAAGTGTTTAAAGAACTTTCGTCCCATCTCCCAGTTGCCTTTTTTGGCTAAGGTGATCGAGCAGCATGTGTTGGTATCGCTCTCAAAACATCTAGAGAGCAACAACCTGCTGGAGGCCAATCAGGCAGGGTTCCGTGCTAACCATAGCACGGAACTAGTCATGCTATCAATTCTGGATGAATTGAGGAGTCGGGCTGATATAAAAACACCAAGCGCCCTGGTACTACTAGATCTCTCCGCGGCCTTTGATACCGTGTGTCATGAACAACTTTTGTCGCGGTTGAGGTCTTTTGGTATCAGGGGCACAGCTCTGGCATGGCTCGCATCATTCCTGCAGGGTAGGACACAAAGAGTACAGCTGGGGGACCTGCTTTCCACCTCCGCGCCCATCACTTGCGGGGTCCCACAGGGCTCTGCCTTGTCACCCCTACTTTTCAACATCTATCTGCAGCCATTGATCGCACTCCTGAATAGGATGGACTGCCTAGTATACAACTATGCCGACGATACCCAGATAATCATCCGGCTGGAGGAAGGTCCAGGAGCGTCTACCAGGCTGCAGGATATACTTAAAGCCACGGTTAATTGGATGTCTAAAAACTCCTTAAAAATTAACCCGGACAAGACGGAAGTGTTGCCCATTTCCATCACGGGCAACCCCTGGAACGAGAAATTCTGGCCTCTAGAGCTGGGTGCACCACCAAAACCAGCGACCGCAGTTAAAAGTCTGGGTCTGTACGTGGATGAAAAACTCTCCATGGAAAAACAAGTCACTACGGTAGTGGGTACCTGTATTGGCTTGATGCGAAAACTGAGGAAAATTTCGGCACTACTTTCTTTTTCCACCCTGAAACATGTGGTTTCAGCCATAATCCTGGCTAGGCTGGATTATGGAAACTCTCTGTATATAGGGCTACCCCAGCGGCTGCTGGATAAGCTACAGGGGGTTATGAACGATGCAGCCAGGCTGATTTATAAGAAACCCAGGACGACCCACTCGTCCCCTCTGATGCAGGAGCTACATTGGCTCCCGATTCGGCAGAGAGTGGTATTCAAAGGACTGTGTATAGTACACAAGGCGCTGTACGGGAATGCACCAAAATATCTGAAATCCCGCCTATCTCTATACACGCCGAGCAGGACTCTGCGCTCATCAGATGCCACTCTCCTATCCCAATCCCGGTTTAAATTGGCCACGGTGGGGGGACGTGCTTTTTCTAAAACACTCCCAGCTCTGTGGAACAAACTGGCCCCAGAACTAAGGAAGGAATGTAATTGGTTAGCCTTCAGAAAAAAGTTGAAAACTGTTTTGTTTAAGCAAGCATGGAGCAGCCACTAGGTGCACTGTCAAGATCAAGTAAAATGCCAAGCCCCACTATGTAACCTGGACAATCAGCGCTTAGAGACCCCGGTGGTTATAACGCGCTATACAAATTAAATAAATAAATAAATAAATAAATAAAAGGTTGGAGACTCTTCTACTAGTGATTTGTGACATAGAGGCCTGTCTGCTAAGACCTCTTTACTGGGTGTGTGTTGTAGTGGTTTGTGTAAAACTGACATCCAGGTTGAAGAATGGTGTTGTGGTTTGCGATAGTCTTGTCTGTATGGTTTGACATCTTCTTTTGGTCATTAGTGTTCAGAATATTGGTTTAGAAGAGACATGACTATCCAGTGAGAACCCTCTCCTGGGTGATAAGTGAGCGTAGCAATTGACTACATTACAGTGAAATCTCTGCTTTACGTCTCTCACCTGTCTCCTTTTCTTATTTAGAAAAATTGAAAATTGTATTTTATGAAATATATTGAAGTTTACTTTTCTGGATGATGTCATCAGTGATGTCATTTGAGATGACATCAGTGATGTCATCAGCGATTTCGCTGACTATGTCATGAGTAATGTAGTATGTGAGGTCATAAGCAGTGAATTGGGGGGTTGTTACTTATAGTTAGCGCTGGTAACTATAACTGTTGAATTTCTATGGTTTTCTTTATGTAATTTCTGAATGTATCTACAATGTCCCTGTTGGAAAAAGGCCCTCTCTGAAGGGTCACTCCATACTTCTTATGCTTCCTTCTCCTCTTTTTGCTGAACTCTTTTTGTTGACCGTAGGACTCTGAACACTTAATCACTGCTAATCAGTGCTAACGTGCATTTTCTTCTTCCCTAAACGTGTGTAATTGGTGTATACCTGATTGACATAATTCATTTACTTGTAAGTCCCTTGTAAGGTAGTATACCACATACCCGGGGCCTGTGAGTTAAATGCTACTGGTAGGATGCAGCACTGATTCAAGCAAGGGCGGGTCCACTCCATTGGTATATTCGATTCCAGTAGTCATACTTTCAATTGTTAGTTTTAATAGTAATGGGTTAAATAATAGACGGAAATGTAAAGTGTCCTTAGAGTGGCATAAATTGAAGAATCCTTCAGTGATCTGACTTCAAGGACCTCACTTACTAAGCAGTACTTATAATAAATTAAAATGCCCTGGAGGGGTTGTGATGGAGCAAGGACTCGTATAAAAGAGACTTGCTCTGACGCAATCCTCTTATATAATCCCGTAACGTAATATTAATAATGTATTGTAATACTAATATTCACTACATTTGATATATTTTTAGTGAGGGGAAGCTTGCATATGTGTTTTACTAACAAGTAACCCGAGTGTAATTAAAAGATGTCTGCTAACGCGGGAAACATGTACTGCACATGCCTCAGCTGCATCTACTCAGAATGACGTCTTAACGCTTTGGAGGGAAATTTCTGCTTCTGCGCAAATGCATCTAAAATGGCCAATTAGAAACTCACGTGCCAAGCATCTGCTTTGCTGAAACTAAAAACAAATTATATACTTAATGCTAATGCATAAAAAATCTTTATAAGTAAATGGGATAAGAGTAGATATAGGTGGTATACAGTGAAATCATTTTAATTTGAAATTAACACTTTGTCTTTTGACCATTCTTTTAGTTTGTATTTTGGCCTCTAAATGATGCAAAAGTCTGCCACCCACGTGATTCCTCACGCATGCGTAAAGACAACAAGTCAGAAACTGTGATGTCAAGCCTTGAAACACATCCAAGGACGTTCCCAGTACATGTCCTGGGAACAAGCTGAACATCCTGAAGACTCAATGGACAACTGTCAAATGTATACATTGTTGTTCATAAAATTGAGAATACAGGTGGGAAATAAAGCTTGAGAGAACAAATGAATGGGCAGGAACATAAAACAATGAACTAAAGAAAAATTAATAAAACTAAGCATGGTGTGATGATCATCCCCTTCGCTTGTCCAATCAGAAATAGGAGTTTCATAAAGTTGAAACATTTAGGGGTGGTACATGGCCTTAGAAGTGTATAATTGGGGGAGTTTAGTTAGAGCAGTCTGGCAGTCGCATCAAGACGAACGCTGTGAGACCGGGATGCTGTCCGAGGGCTGAGTGCATTTCTGAAGAAGCAGACTAAGAAGTTTAAAGCAAATTAATTAGAAGAAGATTGTGGAAGAGTTGAGGAGGTAATAGAATTAGAATAAGATTGCGGAAGAATCAAGGAGGTAATAGAATTAGAAGAAGATCACTGAAGAATCGAGGAGAAAGATAGTGTCAGAGAGGGATGAGACGTACGCGTCAAATCCAGAAGAGGTCATCTATCCTGTCCTGAATCCTGTCCTGAAGTCCTTGTCATCCTACTTTCCAGGGGACCCATTAAACTCTTGGCCAGAGGGGTCTGATTTTCACACCATTAGAGGTAAATATATGTATTGTGTCAATGTACTTTCTCTCTCTATCCTCTTTTCCTGAGGTACTTGTTGTTATGAAATCTCATTTAAAGAATACTATTTTGGGTAAGTTGATCTTGCTTCCTCGGAAAGATGGAGTCAACACTGTAATTTGTTCTGCTCATATGATATGATTAGATAAACATTGAGGTGTGCAAGGGTGTGCGCATTTACATCACTGTGCTGGCCAGATGCATTACCTCTTGTTCTGATGGGACTCAGAAATAATCCTGACAGAAACACTGGATTGAGTCCTCATGAAATACTCATGGGAAGAACAATAAGATTAGCCCTTATATCAGGACACAAACTGTTGAATATAACTGATGATGCTGCTCGTAGCCGTCTACTGGAAAGACTCTTTGCCGGATTGATAGCGGATTGAATGCGGAGCAACCAATGAGGTGGAGGACCGGACTGTAACTGCTCTAACACATCGGAGTGACCTGAGCCTGACTGGATTGTGAGCGCGGGACTGCGAGTCCCAGCAGGCAGAGCGCTCGAATCATCAGCGCACCTGCGACTCTTCCCGCCCCACCCCTCCCCTGCAGCTGATAACGGCTCGCGGCGCCCGCTTCGCGGGTGCCGCTCGTAGCCGTCTACTGGAAAGACTCTTTGCCGGATTGATAGCAGATTGAATGCGGAGCAACCGATGAGGTGGAGGACCGGACTGTAACTGCTCTAACACATCGGGGTGACCTGAGCCTGACTGGATTGTGAGCGCGGGACTGCGAGTCCCAGCAGGCAGAGCGCTCGAATAATCAGCGCACCTGCGACTCTTCCCGCCCCACCCCTCCCCTGCAGCTGATAATGGCTCGCGGCGCCCGCTTCGCGGGTGCCGCTCGTAGCCGTCTACTGGAAAGACTCTTTGCCGGATTGATAGCAGATTGAATGCGGAGCAACCGATGAGGTGGAGGACCGGACTGTAACTGCTCTAACACATCGGGGTGACCTGAGCCTGACTGGATTGTGAGCGCGGGACTGCGAGTCCCAGCAGGCAGAGCGCTCGAATCATCAGCGGACCTGCGACTCCTCCCGCCCCACTCCTCCCCTGCAGCTGATAACGGCTTGCGGCGCCCGCTTCGCGGGTGCCGCTCGTAGCCGTCTACTGGAAAGACTCTTTGCTGGATTGATAGTGGATTGAATGCGGAGCAACCGATGAGGTGGAGGACCGGACTGTAACTGATCTAACACATCGGGGTGACCTGAGCCTGACTGGATTGTGAGCGCGGGACTGCGAGTCCCAGCAGGCAGAGCGCTCGAATCATCAGCGCACCTGCGACTCTTTCCGCCCCTCCCCTGCAGCTGATAACGGCTCGCGGCGCCCGCTTCACGGGTGCCGCTCGTAGCCGTCTACTGGAAAGACTCTTTGCCGGATTGATAGCGGATTGCATGCGGAGCAACCGATGAGGTGGAGGACCGGACTGTAACTGCTCTAACACATCGGGGTGACCTGAGCCTGACTGGATTGTGAGCGCGGGACTGCGAGTCCCAGCAGGCAGAGCGCTCGAATCATCAGCGCACCTGCGACTCTTCCCGCCTCACCCCTTCCCCTGCAGCTGATAACGGCTCGCGGCACCCGCTTCGCGGGTGCCGCTCGTAGCCGTCTACTGGAAAGACTTTTTTCCGGATTGATAGCGGATTGAATGCAGAGCAACCGATGAGGTGGAGGACCGGACTGTAACTGCTCTAACACATCGGGGTGACCTGAGCCTGACTGGATTGTGAGCGCGGGACTGCGAGTCCCAGCAGGCAGAGCGCTCGAATCATCAGCGCACCTGCGACTCTCCCCGCCCCACCCCCTCCCCTGTACTTAGGTCCGCCCACAACCGCGCACGCGGGACGCGCGCGGGACGGAGCACGGGCGAAGCCCGGGCCAAGGGCGGGCCCGTTTTTGCCCGTTCTTGACCAGCCTAGACCGGACCGGGCCACCCCCCTAACATCTGTTATCGGCCTTTTACCTGCTAACACGGTAAACCATGGCTGGACGCGAAACTAGGAGTAAATCTTCATTTGCCGGAGGGTCTACAGTGGGAGTTATGGAAAATGTTTTGATCAGAGCTAATTCTATTATTGACACAGAAATCACTGTCCTGGAAAAACGTTTGTTTCAAGAAATATCGGCTATTAAAAGATCTTCTCTGGGGACTATTGCTAATGCCAAAACACCCGAAAGGTATCTGTCCCTGTGTGACAGGCCAACTCACTATTCCCGAAGGGGATGAACATGCAACATAGGGCCTGGACATTTTAGTCAATGAAATCCTACCGGAAATTAATCTAATACTTGATAATCATGTATCTACTCCCTCCGATCCCGGTGTTACTACTAATAATATTTTGCCACAGGGGGCCAATGAGGGAGCGATCTCAAAAAGAAAGGGGGCGTATAACAAGAAAGATGGAAGTAAGGCAAAATCAGCTAAGCTACGACATGACAATAACTCCCAATCAATTCCAACTGAGGGGCTAATAGTTCCTATATATGGGCCTTTCGTTTTAACCCAATCTCCTCCCATTAACCAGCCGGGCAAAGACTTATCAATCGAAAGCTTGGGAGCTTTATTTAAATCAATTTTATTCCTCCTAGAAGCCAAACTGGAGCAAATTGAACTCTGATTGACAAATATAGAGAAGGTTACATCTGCCATACTAGCGAACCTTAATAAGCCCTGTAAGCCCTGTAAGCTGAGTACTCCTCCTCCCCCTGCCCTAATATCTCAGCCCGGGGGACCTGTCACTCAGGTAGATGGTGGGGCCCAAATCCATAACAGTAGACCCACAGGCCTTTCAGCTCCTAACCCGGTGAACCAGGTACCATCTAAGCCGATATCTGCACCCCTTTCAGGGGATAGTTGTGCCCTGGGGAAAACCGATGACGGTCAACAAGGCCCACCGGCCTTAGTCAAAGAGTATAGAGCCACCAGACCACGCTTACCTGACCTCCCACCTGAGGCCAACCGCTTCATGGTGGTTCTGGCGGGAGCACCCGCACTGGAAGAAGGGGAAGAAGAAACTTTTAGTTCCCTAAAAAGCAAGGTAGTGAAGTGGCTAAACTGGAATAGACCTCTACCGGCCCACCTACATAATGAAATCATCATGGTAAGAAGGGTGCCTTAGCTGGGTAAAACAGTTAAGACCATAATGGGGGACTGTATTATCGTAAATTTTAGAGACCCTAGAACTGTTTCCCATATCTGTGCTGGCTTTAATAAATCATTTGACTCCACTATCCAGACTCTCCCTTTGTCTTTCTTTTTCCCACCTAATTGTTTGACCTATGGTAGAGGAAGGGATGACTGGATCAGGGTTGAGCGGAGGGACAGAAATAGAAGAGATGATGTGAGACCGGTTCCAATGCCCCTGAACGCACCCTTATGTGATTATAACCGGTTCAGTTGTTTGGATGCAGTTGATTGGCTACCCTCAGTGCCCAACACCCAATAGAGCAAGGATCTCTCGACATGAGTAAAATAATAAAGGATGAACCGGATGAGCCCCATGGAATTACCCCTGCGGAGTGCTTGCATATAGTTGTAGCTCCACCGGGGATAATTCCTCTATTGGACCCTACTAGCACTAACTCCCTGGAGTATTCACCGGTGGCTGTAGTTCATCAGGATCCCCTTCATCCATCAGTCCCCACTACCAATAATAATATGGAGCGGCTGCTATTAAATCCAGTACCTGCAAGGGACCCCCTGGCCCCCAAGGTAGCCCCCTGTGAACCTGGTTATAAACTAATGAGCTGGAATATCGCCGGTTGGCGTCAGAATGAGGAGTCTCTCGGCTGGAGGAAGTCCATTACTAACTATGATATCCACTGCCTTCAAGAAACGTGGTCTACGGCAGAGATTTATTATGATGGATTTGTGTCCTATAATTGTCTTGCCCAAGAATCCACCATGGGGAGGGCAAAAGGCGGGCTGGTGATTCTACTGTCTGTTAACTTCCCTGCCCGAGTAAAATCCCATACCACCATTGGATTCCATTCGCAAGTACTATGGCTGTAGCAAAGTGGGGGCCGAGATATTTTGCTGATTAACCATTACAACAATGTGTTCGATCCCTCCAGCTCCTGTGTTGGTAATGAACTAGAGACTGTTGTTATGAAACTTGGTCGGGCTATCCATAACCCTTATGACATCTTATGGGGAGGGGATTTTAACATCCATACATGCCCTTGTTCATTCACAAATGCATGTGGTTTTGATGGGGCAAATGGGGAGGACCAGGCCCATTTTGTCCACACAACTTATGGTGACTCCCTTAATACACTCATGCTCAACCTAGATTTGTTAATATTTCAGCCAGCTGACGATAGCGAAGGTAACATTTTTACCGACCTTTGTAGGGAGGAATTCTGCATCTGTAATTGACTATTTGTTGGTTTCAGTTCAAATTAGCCCTCATTGTACTATTCCCGAAACTGTTGATTTAGGCCTAAGTGACCATAATGCCATCACTATGTCGACATCTATTTGGGGGACAAAGCCTATAGCCAACTGTGGGACTGTTGCCGAAATAATACCTTGTAGGCAGAATGGTATTAGGATCAAATGGTGTGGAGACAATTCTGAAAAGTTGCTGCGTAAAATCGGGGTGGCCAGTTTCCAAGAGCTGCAACGGTGTCTAGATGATGATGCTGTCCCGTCATGTACTGTCACTGAATTTGAAAAACTTAATGTTATTATAAAAAGGACTCTTACCATTACTAATACCAACAATAAAAGGGCTACTGTAGGTTGGTTTGATAGAGCCTGTACGAAATCCCTATTAGATCTAAAGAAAGCCCTCTCTAACCACCCTAGGGACAGGGAAGCCGTTAAACATCTTAGGGCCACATACAAACACCATCTGAATCGTAGAAAACAGGAACTAAGGGAAGAAGCGTGGGACAACCTGACAAAAGCGGCGGAGCTGCGAGATAGTAAGCTTTTCTGGAGAACTGTTAATAGTCCTTTCCTCCAAAAGGAGGATTTCCCGGTTTTAACTGCCCAGGTTAGCGAGGAGAGTTGGGTCCAATACTTCACCGGAATCTTTGACCCGGCTGGGGAGGACTCCATGAGTTCCAGTGCTGAAATGATTGGGCCCAAACTACCCCTCGAGATTACATTACCTGAAGTTGATTTGGCTATACGGCAAAGCAAGGGAGGAAAAGCCCCGGGACCTGATGGGGTCCCGGTTGACCTATATAAAACGGATCTATCATTATGGAGCCCCCTTCTGACACAGGTTTTTAATGCATCTGTAATGGAGAGCACTCCATCTACCTGGGGTGAATCCATAATTTTACCGATTTACAAGAAGGGAGATAGAGGAGAGGCTAAGAACTACTGCCCTATCTCCCTTCTCGATTCTTCGTTAAAAATAATGAGCAGGGTTCTTTTAGTACGTCTGGAGGAATGGGCCAAGGCAAATGGTATCCTTGCGGATTCACAATTTGGATTCCGCAAAGGCCTTGGCACTATTGAACAGTGTATTAATCTGGAATTAATTATTGGCAAATACACTAAAGCCAAGCAGGGCTCTCCATTCCTCTGCTTTGCAGATCTCTCCAGCGCTTTTGACCTGGTGGATCATGCACTACTGTGAACCACATTGCTCGAAATTGGAGCCCCTGCTGCAATAATTTATTTCCTGGCCAGATTATATAATAAGTTGTCAGCTCAGATTCGTTTCGGCCAAGAGGGGGGAATGTACCAGGAAGATTAAGGTTAAATCTGGAATCAGGCAGGGTTGTGTCTTAGCCCCGTTACTTTTTTCCTTTTTTATAAATGCCATGGATTCTGAGCTGAAGAAGGTCCAAGCTGATGCACCCCAAGTTGAGGGCCTAGCGATCCCGGTACTGCTATATGCAGACAACACTGTCCTACTCTCTAGAACACCGGTAGGTCTGCAGAGATTAATGAACTGCTTCTTCGATTTTATAAAAGGGAGGAAACTTAAAATGTAATAACTCCAAAACTTTCATTATGGCATGCGGGAGAAAGGTGAAAAAGCTGAGACCATTCAACTTTAGGGATCAGACAATTGAAGTTGTGGATACATTCTGCTACCTTGCAATCACATTCACTAGCAGTGGCACTTGGGCACCTGAGATTATCAATATTAAGGCTAAAATGGGCAAGGCGGCCTCAGGGGTTTTCAGATTTGCATCTAAACTAGGTAGTCGGCGCCCACCAGATATGCTAAATATATACCGACATAGATATGCTTCAGTGGCACTCTATGGATCGGGCGTCTGGGGACATTGCCAACAAGGGGATTTGCAAGTTGTCGAAAATGTCTTCTTAAACAGACTTCTTTGTCTTCCAACGTTGGCCTCAAATGAGCTGGTCCACAAAGAGGTGGGGCCTGAATATTTGACCGACTTAACGGGATTGAGACCCCTTATGGTGTGGAGGTCAATTTGGGCCAAGGATGAAACTGGTTTTACAAGGAGAATAATAAAAGATTGCCTCGGCCTGGATACATTTAGCCAGATCCCATGCCTCAAATATGTCTTGACTTCATACAAAGACGTGCATGGTTTGGATGTCTTTGTGGACCCAGCTAGTGCCACTAAAATCTCTAAACAGGAGCTCAAACTTGTATTTTTGGGGGAAAAAACTAAACTACACAGAAAAGCCAGTTGCCAGTTTACCACCCATGTATTTTACAACTCTAACAACATGGCAGGTTATGGCTTTTCCAAATATCTTAAAGTAGTCACTAAACAATCTCAGCAGTATGTTCTTACTCGGTTGAGATTGGGCATTGTTCATAACTTGGTGGCTTTCCCCCTGATGAAAAAACATACGACAACACCCTGTCCATGTGACGGCACCACTAAACAGAGCACGCTGCACTTTCTGTTAAATTGCCCCTTGTATTTACATCTTCGTATTGCTTATCTTAAACCCCTTTTTATGAAATGCTCTGTGTCTACTGCTACAACTGCTATGAGATTGTTATTTGCTCTTGATGATCCGGATGTCTGCTTTTATACTGCAATATTTATTCTAAAATCAGTGTACGCTAGGAAAAGCATGGAATTCATGTCTTAATTGTGAGTGTATCCTCTCCTGTATTGATTACTGTTATGCCGATCTTACCCCTCCACCTTGTGCAATTGTACTAAATCTTGTTTTTTATATGAACTGTTTTTAACCATTTAACTGCTGATGTATGTAATAACTTGTGTGCTTTTATGATTGTTTATTGAATGATCGAATAAAGCTTTCAAACTGAACTGAACTGATGATCTGGTACTAGACTATTGTAAAAGATTGGCTGACCTAGTGCCTTCTGTCTCTCACCAGGTTAGAGAAGACGCAGTTGCCAGGCAGCCCGATAAAGCACATGATCTAAATCCTGGAGACTGGGTGGTGGTGAAGAATTACACCAGAGAGATGTGTCTAGCACCCAGGTGGAGTACACCAAAACAAGTGATACTTGTTACAACAACCGCAGTGAAATGTGCAGGTTTGCCTAACTGGATACATGCTAGTCATACCAAGAGATTGCCAGCTCCTGAGGAAGGAAATCCACAACTGATAACAGCAATTGAGGGTGCTGAAGGGTGTGCAGCTGAGTAATCTAGAATAACAGATTCTAAAGTAGCTGATCAAGAACAACCAAGCACAAGTCAGGAGGATTGGATAATAGTGGTTGACATACCTGATGTGAATATCAAAACAAGGTTATAAAAGCAAGAGACTAGAGAGGAGCAGACAGGTATAGAAGAACAAGCTCAGGAAATTTAATTTGAGATTGTTGGAGACCCTTAGCAGGAACAGATAAGGAAAGAAAAATATACTCAGACAGAGGTGAACCGAAATATTCACAAATCTGAGGAGGGACAGATAGGCTTAGAAGAACACGTCCAGGCCGCAAACAAGTAGAGTGCAGTAAGACCTGAACAGAATCAGATTGGAAAAGAAGAACAAGTTCAGGAAGAAGAAGAACAAGTTAAAGTAAAACTTGAACAGGATCGGATAGAAGAAGCAGAACATGTTCAGGCAAATGTGTCACTATAATAAGCCCTGAACAAGGACAGTTAGAGAGGGACTCAGAAGACGAAGAAAATCAAATTGTGCCACAACATAACGAAAATAAAAGAACACTCGAGAGCGACGAGGAAAGTTCAAGTAGAATGCAAACTAAAAGGGTCCGAAAAGGTGACAATTGGCCTTGTTATGTTAAAAGATTAAAATATCGTCCAAAGACAATAAATGAAGCACCTGAACAAGTGAACGAAGTCACTAGTCAGTCAGGACAGTCAATTGGGAAACCCAGGCGAAGAAGTCAGAGACTAAAAATACTGAGCAATAAATGTAAAGGCCCTGAGTGGACCTATGTGATTCTTGAAGAACTTGAGAATAAGATTTAAATGAAGAACGTGATGAAGAAATAATGCTGAACAGATTGATGAAAGAGAATTGAGACCCCCTTGAATTCATTAAAAAAATAATTACGGCGAGAGAAAGAAGAGAAATCTTCTTAAAATGGCTAAAGATAGAGTTGCTGGAAGACCAAAATGAAACTGCTTAAAGATATGTTGTAGAATATGCATATGTAGCTTTTTATAATTGATTGTAGTTTGGTCATTTTTAACAATAGCAGTTCCTTATTTAATGAAAATAGAAGAGAAGAAAAATAATACTGACCCAGATGGAAAGCTAGCTAACATAAAAGGAGGTAGAGTAGAATTAGAAGCATCAGATGAGTTAGAAATACATCACACCGTGACAAATAATAACACTGCTTTAAATGTATTCACCAAGTTATTGTTTCAGTATGGCGACACTATGGAAATTAGTGATTGTTATGTATGTATAAAATTACCAGCTTCAGTAGCAGAAGGTGTCACATATCATCTTTTACTGCCAACATATGGTATTTCATGTAGTGTATTAACAAGTCTGTTTTATAAAACAGGAAAGTTGCTTATTGTTCAAAATTAGATGTGATATTTTCAGAGGTTCCTATTCGAACGAAAATGAATCCAGTACTTAGTAATCAAGCTGCACAGTTTATGGGTGAATTTTTCCTAACACAAAAGACAATAGATATAGCAGAAGCTCATAAGAATAATTTTACTTGCTCATTAAAAGAAGAAGAAAATATATTTTTGAATTTAGTAGAAGAAAGGTGACAGGATTTCTAGAAGAAAGCCAGTGAACAGAAAAGTCATATTGCACCATGGGCTGAGAAGGAAGGAATTTATACACCTGGCAAGACTCCTGCTGCGATGTCCCTAGATTTCGAAAAAGAAAGGGAAAATGTGTCTCCAAGGATTAAAGACTGACTATAACAACGTATTTATTGGTTCCAGTGAATGTGAACACAACTTTTTGATTCTTGGAGGTTGGGGACTAAAAGGGGGAACTGATCCAGTATTTCCTAGAATGTGTTATGTATGTGGGGATAAAGCTTATTTTAAGCTACCTGCACGATGGTATGGGAGTTGCTATTTTGGAATAGTATTCCTTAAAGTCTATCATGTAAAAACAATCACTGGAAACAATGCAAATAATAAAGAACTAATCCGTAATAAAAGAGATAGTTTTTCAGAAATAGTAGGTGACATATTTAGTGCATTGATAACTTCAGTGGGAGTAATTCTGAATTCACGTAGAATTTGTCAATTATCCACAGTAGTTGATCGCTTATCAACTGATACTGCTGGAGGTTTCCTAATGATCAATGCAGGCGCGATTCGCCGTAAAGATTACTGTCAGGGACCCAGGGTTGGAGGGACCTGAAAACGGGAATTCAATTATGGTCAACCGGGCTTGGTCGGGTATGGAAATTACTGGGCACTGCGGTATTTACTCCATGATGGCCGCTGTAGTCGCGGCCTGCACGCATAGTCCGTCTTCCATGCAGCTTAATAACCACAGCCTGCCGGAATCGAGCGACCCGGGAACAGCGAATCCACGCTGCCGGAGCCTTGCAGTGAGACCATCGTGTCTCTACCTCCTACCCACCGCAGATCCCACCGTGGATCAAGGTAAGCGCCGACCTGGCCTCCACCATAACATTAGGCTAATGCTTCCCTTTTGATATCCCCGCTCCTAATACGAGTCCTCCCTTTTACCATAGAGACTGCCGATTCAAGCGGCGTTACAATCCAAGGGCTGCAAGCCCCCACATTCAAAAGACTCCTGTATCTACGGCCATACCTCCCACCACCTACTGATGCTAAGGTGGAATAAGGTAAGCACCGACCGGGACCCCCTCCCCCTTATCGTTAGGATTGATCCTTCCCGTGCCATAATCCCGCTCTAATGTAATTTCCCTTTTATTTAGCACTCATGGTTGCCGATTCAAGCGACCACATTAATCTAGGGAGCAGGGAGAAATATACACGGAAAGACTCGGAATTTCACGGTCTGACCCGTCTTGCTAAGGTAATTGTAAATACCGCAGTGCCCAGTAATTTCCATACCCGACCAAGCCCGGTTGACCATAATTGAATTCCCGTTTTCAGGTCCCTCCAACCCTGGGTCCCTGACAGTAATCTTTACGGCGAATCGCGCCCGACCAAGCCAATCCTTGCAATTCGGCAGGTTAGTGAATCCCTTGACACTTCACCGCGTACTATTCACTGGAATCCGGCATGTAGAAAACCACCAGCATGTGCCATCTATGTAAGGCTAAAGAAATGTTATTATTCTCACGGGCATCACTGGCCCTAATTTGATCTTGACCATATGGATGAAATCACAATTTGAATCTTCCGATGACTTCACGCGCCATCGTTCTATCACCTGGCCATTTAATCACACGAGTTTTCACCAACTTACTGTGCCGATTCCGGTCCACTGGCTTTCACTTTTGTCACTCTTTGGATTCACAATTTGCGATCAATTAGCTCTATTTTATACTGATGCATCCTCCATTGAAGTCTTTCATTAGTTCACTGTGTCGTTTTATATTCATCTTTCATTATTCATCTGCTCATTCACCATTTTCACTGCGCCGTTTTTTATCCATCTGCTCATTCACCACAGTCACTCACCTGATGTATAAATTTTATATGATGCAACTTGTACTGAACCCCGAGTTGGCCCGCAAATGCATGACAATATCGCATGCACCTCAATCACACTTAAGGCATGAATCACAGACTGAATACTGGCCCTGATTAATAATGGCTGGACAGCCATAGATTGACCTCGCTACTTAAAACTGTTGTCTCATTTTTACCTACTCGGGCGGATGCCTGATGGTGTTCTTTTATTTTTCTCCCTCTTTACTTCCACAGGCGTTCATATTGGAAACAGGCGGTGATTAATATAGTCCTGATGATGATCCCGGTTCATTAGGAGCCAAGGGATCGAAACGTTGACGCTTAAAAACAGTGTTGCTGAAATTCAATTGTGTATTAGTCTGCATACACTGTATGTCGAGACTTGCTTTGATTGTTTATTATTTCGCAAGCGACAACTGGCTCCAAAACCCTTCTTGCCTGTTAAAACTTCTTTCATTCTATTTCCTTCTCTATTCTAATGGTTTTTCTATCTTTCAGGTTAGGTACAGGATTGTGCCCTATCTAATTCCTTGTATATGACCCCCTCTTGGTCAAATTTGATTCTAAAAATTTGAAAAATAAATATTCCCTGCCCGTCTGGGCTGGGAAGCTGAACTATAGCACTTATCGTGGTCTATATGTTTATTTGTACCCTTATTGCATTCCCTGAGGACCCTTGTTCTCTCTAATAAGTATATTACCCATGGTCCAAAGGTATTTCTCTGGGTTCCCTTGTTTATGCTAAAAAGACTTGATATATTATTGGCAAAAGATGGTGTAGTCTGTAAAATGCTGAAAGCGCAACATTGTTGCACTTATATCCCTGATAAAAGTGTAGAAATTGGAGGGTACATTAAAAATATTACAAAATTAGAGGAAGAATTGAAAGAAGAGGAGGTAATAAAATTAGAAAAGATTGCGGAAGAATCGAGGCGGTAATAGAATTAGAAGAAGATCGCAGAAGAATAGAGGAGGAAGATAGTTTCAGAAAGGGGTGAGACGCAGGCGTCGAATCCAGAAGAGGCCATCTATCCTGTCCTGAATTCTGTCCTGAAGTCCTTGTCATCTTACTTTCCAGGGGACCCATTAAACTCTTGGCCAGAGGGGTCTGATTTTCACACCATCCGAGGTAAATTTATCTCTGTGTATTGTGTCAATATGCTTTCTCTCTCTATCCTATTTTTCCTGAGGTACTTGATGCTGTGAAATCTCATTTAAAGAATACAAATTTGGGTAAATTGATCTTACTTCCTCAGAAAGATGGAGTTAACACTGTCATTTGTTCTGCTCATATGAGATGATTAGATAAACATTTAAAACTATCCCGAGTCTGTGGTTATTTAATTAGATAAAGGTAAATGAACCTATGTATTTTTTTTTTGTCCTCATTTGCCTTTAACCCACTTGAAAAGAAACCAGACGCCGTTCGTATCCCTACTGAATGCGTTCAGGAGTCTTTGGCAATTTATTAACCCAGACAAGGGTCCATTTGATAGGCGGGAGGAATGTCAAGGGGTGAGGATAGGTTTTTTACTCCACCTCGGTCTTTGCAGACCTGACGGACCATATCGGTGACCTGGGAAACCAAAACAGTATTCCAAGGAGTAACCAAAAGAGGCATAATCATAGGACCCGGGAAAAAAAAAGGGCTCTCTATCTCCACTGTATCAGTAAATCCCAGAACGCGTTCTTACTCTTCTTGCAGGATCTAGCCATGTCCATCTTGGATACTTCGTATAGCGAGGTCGACCATTTGAGTGGGTTGGTGCGATTGAATCCACCCAATGCTTACATAGTTGTCTCCTAGCCATAAGGATTGCATAGAAAAGTAGAGATCCGGTGGGACCCGTGACGTAGTCGTTAAGGCCAAAGATGATTAGAGGCAGAATAATATCCAATGATACCTTCAAGATGGACTCAAGAGTCTTCTTCACATAATCCCAAAAGGGGCGGATGGAGGGACAGTCCTTAAACATATGAACATCTGATGCTTCAGGCAAGCCACATTTGTCACAGACTTTCCCTATCTGAACTTTCGATAACAAGAGGGGAAAGGTACGCTCTATGAGCCGTAAACAGATGATTACGCTTCAGCCAGGCAGGTTTAACTATTCTATGCAGGATACTAAATGAGTCCACCCAAACCAGATCACACTGAACATCCATCTGCTCTCCCCATAACTCATCCGCGATTTAAAGTCGCCATCCATTTCCTCCTCAATTGCCCAATACCACACTGAGACATCCTTTTTACCTGCCGGTCTCACCACTAACTGTTCTTCCAGTTTGCTGACCTTCCCAAAAGATGTATTATGGCTAGCCTGGGCCTGGGCCCAACTTTTCATCTGGATTTACTTAAATCTGGAAAGGCCAGTCGCCACTCTCTCCCGTAGATCTTCCCAGGAGAGTAGAGATCCACCATTCATCAAGTCTCCCCACATTGACATCCCAGAATCTCTCACTGGTTTAATCAGGCTATCCTGGAAGCATGCAGGTGTACCTGGGGAGTCCCACAGTGGTGCTAGTTTTGAAAAGTAGCTAAGCCCCACTTTCTTCTTATTGTGGTCCAGTTTTTTACCATCAAGTGGAGAACCTTTAATTTGACTTTTTTTTAAAAACAAAATTGGTCACCGAACTTAAACATATATCCTTCCTCAGGTAACCATGCCCCCCTTAACATAGCCTGAAACATCTCACCTCCTGCTGTATTAATGGGCATTTTCAACAGCATTCTTGAATGTGAGAGCTGAAATGCCCAGGCATAATATTTCAAGTCGGGCATCGCCAATCCACCTTTATCCCTCTTCCGCCTAAGCTTCTTCCATGCCAGCCTGGTTGCTCTATACTTCCAAATAAAGGAATTTAATTCTCGTTAGCATTTCTCTAACTTATACCTATCAAAAGACAGTGGGATGGTGTTAAAAAGAAATGTGAGCTTAGGCAAAATAACATTTTTACTAAGTTAATCCTCCCCAAGATGGATAAGGGGAGGTGAGCCCACGATTTCATCTGCTTTTGTCATTCTTTAAAGACTCGGTCAAGATTATAATCTGGAATTTTGTCAACCTCCTGTATGATTCTAACTACCAGATCTCGCATGGTAGACCCGGTTTGGAGTTGTGTGTCTTTTATATTCCATGACATTAGTTCGGTTTTATTAGCATTAATTTCATAACCCGACACTTGGCCAAATTCCTCCGCACGTTTAAAGACTGTGGAGAAGGCTGAATCCAGGTTGGCTGTTAAAATGAGGGTGTCATCTGCATACAGGGCCACCCTCCTCTCCCACTCTCAAAATTTAAAAGAAGTGATGTTATGGTCTTCCCTAAGTACCTGTGCGAATGGTTCGATGTACAGGTTGAAAAGCAGTGGGGAGAGCAGGCAGCGCTGTCTCGTACCCCTGGTGATATTAAATATATCTGTCAGGGTTCCGTTGACTAATAGTCTAGCTGTCGGGGCCTTGTATATCATTTTATGGAGCAGCAAAAATGTTCTCCCAAATTGAATTTCCTCATTACCTCAGACAGGTATGCCCAGGTTACCCTATCAAAGGCTTAGGTTGCGTCCAAGTTTAAGACAGCCAAAGGGAGTGTAAAAGTAGAGGCAATATTAATTGCGCCTACCAAGTCGTAGGTGAGATCCCCTAATTGGCGCCCTTTAACAAAGACCTTTTGTTCTGGGTGGATGATACTATCAGCGACCCCCCCCAACCTATTTGACAAGATGGCAGCAAAAAATGTATAGTCATTATTGAGGAGTGAGATTGGACGGTAAGACACGCAATTAGTTGGGTCTTTACCAGGTTTCAAGATCAGTACGACCGTAGCCTCGCTCCACGAACCAGGGGGTCTTCTCCCTTCAAATGTATGTTGTTATAGACTTTGACAAGTACTGGGATGATAATCTCTTTAAGAGAACAATATAGCTCCCCTGGAAGACCATCTGGGCCGGCCGCCTTCCCTTTTTTAGATTGGTCAATGACCCTTCTTACTTCCTCTTCTGTTACTTCCTGTTCCAGATCTGATTTTTGATCATCAGTGATGGTAGGTAGGATAATCTTCTCCAACCACCTTTTCCTTTTATCACTATCATCAATGATAGCTGCATTGTATATGTCTTGGAAAAAGTCACGGAAAGCCAATCCAATATCTAGGTTTGAGGAGCGAGGTGATAGCTCGTCTTCTACCTTAATCTCTTTTTTGTGATTACGCACCTGGTCCCATTTTACTTTCCAGGCAAGTAATTTGCCGGCCCCCTCACTAAATTCAAATTGGAAAATCTTGCTTGCTTCCCATCTGCAAGTAATTCTCTCCTGTAGAATACACTCCAGCTGTTTTTTAAGCGAGTCTATTTTATCTAGATCTTCCTTCGGATCGATTCCTATTTGAGTGTTCAATTTATGCTCTATTTTGTTCAATTCTGCTTCTAGACCCATGGTGGCTTCCCTAAATTTCCAATTTCTAAAGGTTGCTCTATTGGTGATGCACCCTCTCCAGAAAGCTTTCAGAGTGTCCCAAACAACAGAAATATTAGTTGTATCTAAATTCACTTCGAGAAAATGTTTAGTCTCAGAGAGGAGAACATTGATTTCATCTTCCTCCAGCAAAACGATTCGATCGGAGGACCAAGATCTAATCTGCTGTTGCTGTATGAAAATTAGGCTTAAAGAAATTGCAGAATGGTCCGAAAGATGAGACGGCAGATATTCAATATCTTTAACTAGATCTTTAAGATTATAGCTGATCAAGGCATAGTCGATTCTAGACTTATGCTTATATTTCAGATTTCTGAACGAGACTGCCAGTTGGTCCCCCGCCCGTTCCCTCCATATATCGGAAAGTCCAATCTTGTCCATTATTGTCAAGAGCAGCTGCTGAGATTTAGAGGGCGTTACACGGAACAGGGTTAAACCCATTTAAGTCAGAAGGACCTGGGTAAATTATGTAGTACAAAAGCAAAGGGGTCCCAGACAAAGAACAGGTAATTCAAAAGTGATTTAAATGAAAAAAATATATACAAGTATTTCAAGAAACAAAATTACTAGATGCAAAAGAGTTTAATTCAAATTTGCACATGTTACCTTGCATTGGTTAGAACACATCATAATTTTTCAACAAACTTTTTTTGTATATGTGCCCACATACACAACGGGGAGGGGAGTGAAGTGAGGGAAAGTGTCAAGGATAGAGTAGGATGGGGAGATAGTCTGAATCACTCAGTGACAAGTATTGTTCACAATTCACAGACTAAGTACATGTGGTTCCTTGTAACAAGGGCCACAATATATAAGGCTCATAAAGAGTCCTGACAGAGCCAGTGTAGACAACCTAATTCGCCTTCAGCTGCTAAAGTCTAGCTTGGGGTAGGAGTTGGTGATAGTTGTATGGTCTACGTTTCGACCCAAGATATATGTAGGATGGTAGTCCTTACAAAGCGGGTCTTCTTCAGGACGAAATAGTTGTGGGTGGGCGACCTCCTATCGCGGAGGGCGAGAGGGACAGAGTAACCAGGGGGGTGATGATATCTCCCGGACCTCGTGATAGGGTTTCTTACGAGCACTTGTAGGCTATTTAGAAGCACGTATTATTCATATGTGGCAAGGGCCTGAGGGCCGTCTCTCTCACAAACGCTTCTATAATGTCTGGAAGGGCGTATATTCCTTATATAGTACAGACCTGAATATCGTCTATCTTGAGACCCTAAGGTACTTGGTACTATCGACTCGTTGGGGGTGGAAAGAAACGCCTCTGAGCACAAAGGGGGTCTGGGGGCGTCTCTCCCAAGAATTATTTATTAGTCCAGAACTCTTCTGCCTCAGCATCTATACTGTAGTGGTGGAGTGGGTCGTATTTAATCAGTAACCACTATCTTCTGAGCGTTTTGTGGAACAGTATTATATTTGTGCAGCCAAACGCAGTCCGCTCTGTATCAAACACCCAGAGCCTTAGGAATTAGTCAAGGGCTATGTTATGACGGCATAGTAGAGCGTATTGGTCCAGCAGAACCCTTCATCAACGCTGGGACATAAGTCGGGTTAATTTGCAAACAAACACCATTATGATGTGTTCTAACCAATGCAAGGTAACATGTGCAAATTTGAATTAATCTCTTTTGCATCTAGAGATTTAGAGGGGACTGCTGCCCTGGAGTTTGGCGATTTGTCTAGCTTAGGATTCAACACTATGTTAAAATCGCCTACCCAGATTACAGGATCAGGGAAGTTGATAAGCTGACGGCGAATGGTATTTAGACAGGAGGGATCATCCTGATTCGGACCATAATAACCCACTAATGATAGAAATATACCTCCTAAAGAGATCCTCAAAATAAGCCATCTACTACTATGATCTTCCCTATATTCCAATATTTGTGCTTTGGCTTGTTTTTTAAATAAGAACAACACCCCTCTAATGTTTGCCGTTTGATCAGTACAGATAAAGACATCCACCCATTTCTGATTTTTTAACATTTCTTTTGTCTTTGATTTCAGATATTGTAAAATTCTAGCTCTTCTACCCTTTGTGCAGAGGCCATTGGCATTCCAGGACAAAAACTGCAGTGAGGTAATGGTGTTTCTTCCTTCACTTCGACAAGTGTGATGCTAACCATCTGACGCCCGCAGCCTGATCCTAACCCTTTCTGATCCCAAACGGCCTCATAGACTCCATCTCTGAGACCACTGCTGAACTTTTGGGATAAGTAGTACTGACAGGGTGTCGGTAAATGAGGGATTTTTGCCCTTAGCCCCCCTGTGCCCCCCCCTTTGGGAAACCCACCCCTTATTTCTCTGGCCTGATGAATGACCAGATTCACGTACTGTAGCAACTCTCCCCACCCCTTTCTCCTGTGTTTTGTTGATTCTGTGCTGATATGTTGAAGAAGATACCGAACCAAGAGCCATCCCACCTCACCTCATTGTGTACAAATGTATACTTTCACTATAAAAAAAATATATTCCCCTTTTTTTGTGCCCTTTTTTCCATTCTCTTTTCTTCTTCAACCCCAAATCCGTATTATAATTATATATTTTTTATTTGAATTTTCCCTTTTATTTATTTTTCCCTCCTTTTTCTCTTTCCCTTTCCCTCGCTTTTCCGCTCCTTTTTGCATTTTCCTTCCTTTTATCTATTTTTGTTCTTTTTCGCTTCTCACATTTCAAGTCAAGTCAAGTCAAAAAGTCTTTATTGCGAGTATTTCATCATAAAAGACATACTATACAATTCATTATTTATACAAATAATATCTAAAAAAAGAATCAATTAATCCAATTAATAATATATGGAAATAATTATTCATAGTATGTACAGATTAAAACATTTAAATAATTACTAGCTTAAAATCAGGGATAAAAAGATATTAAATATAGTTAGGCAAAAGACTTGACAAGTCAAAAAAACTTTAAAATAATGGGACACTCCTCATTTAACCTTAAACCATATAACCGAGCCACTACACCGGAGGCCCCGACATAAACCTTTAAGACCATTTGTTAAGGGCTAATCTTTCTAGACCGAAGAATCCAGGCCCAGCTGATAAATTTGGCCACACCTATAACCACCAGTTTTGACGTATCGGATTTCAGTATTCGACTCGCCACCTGGGCGGATCTTGTTCCCGTCATCCGACATACTAAACGTAACCACAACTGTCTAGGATGGGAATACACGGGGCAAACAAACAGGAAATGGTCAATTGATTCTAACGACCCCACACAAAAGGGGCAATGACCATTTCCAGGAGTATTCCAATTTTTCGTTAGTCCTCGTAAGGGTAGCGAACCGACTCTAAACTGGTGGTACAGCTTACGATCCTGTGGCTTAGTTATAATATCCCAATATTCTTCAAGAAAACAGTCATCCTTGATAACCACAAATGCTGGAGTAAGGGAACTAACTGTCAAGGAAGCATGTCTTTTAGTTACTAACCTATTCTAGTATGCATCCCTAAAGAGCTTTTTCGAAGGAAAGATTGCTGTATCCGGGTTAGTCCATAACTCCCCCATCCCCATATCTATCAGGATGGATTTGATTTCAGACAGCCAAGTAATCTTATGTGAGCCCCCAAGACTTCTAACTTCTAGCAGGGCCTTTGCAAATAAGGACAGGTCCGGTGTAGTCCACAGGCGTCGCCAAAACGCGAGTGGTCTATACCGCGCCATGTCCTCAACAGGCTGACAACCCAAATCATATAGTAAGGGTATACGTGGAGATGATTGTGGCAACCCTACAGCAGACCTAAGGAATTTATTTTGGGCCACCTTTACGGTGTCCAAGTTGCTAAAACCCCATAATTCAGCACCATACATTACAGCTGGAAGAATTTTGGTGCCATAAATTTTAACAAGCGGAGCCAAGGGTTTCGTTAGGGAATTCCTATGTTCTTTAAGCAAGGCTCCACCTAGTTGGGTATTGTCAGAAGTAGTACCTGAATTTCCAGATTCCGCGGGAGCGAGAGGCCAGGTCTTCAGTGCTGAGTATCTCCCAATTCCCAAACACCCCTACACCCGGATTTCGCCGAGTCCAGGAATGGAAGGGAAAGGGGAAGTGGATAACGAACAACAAAGAGAGACTTCCACACTGGTGCCTTCTAGCGTCCTCAAGGTATTATGGACTGGTACACCTGTAACAGTTAACAGATAATTACTACAGTTCTAACAACCCTTGCCTACCTATTCCTCACTCCCAACATCCCCTTAAGTACCTGTGGTAGTGTGGACTGAGCAACTCTCTACATGGAGTACTGTATTAGGTTTTCTTCTGAGGGTGATACTCCTGTTGTCGTTTTGAGTTCTTTGTGGAAGGCAAATAAGGTGGTAAACTACAGTATATTATATGCATACAAAATACCCTAATTTACTTGTAGAAATTCTGCTTCCTCTGTGGTTTCATAATGTCTTTCTCAATGGGTATCAAAACTAGATATGGAACTTCACATGAAGAAAGTCTTAGGCTGGCTGAGAGAAACCAGGCTCTGGCTAGTCTTGAGAAACAGTACTGAATAGTGAAGCGGAACCAAATGAGGAATGAACAGTCTGAGGCAAGAGTTCGACTTCCTTACCGATCTCCAGAAGAATTCGACAGCAAACAGTCTCTGAAGAAACCTCAGCAATGCCGGAATAGCGAGAAACAGCTGAATCTGGGCTGGGGAATGCAAGCGGGAAAAAACGGGACTGAGGAACGGAGTGGCTAAGGTCCGCTACAACAACTCCACAGAAATGCGGAAACCAGGGAATGACGAGGTAAGCCGGCAGGCTACGGACACAGAATCCCTGCCAACCCCGACCAAACTACTAGGAAATGCCCCGAGGGAAGTTGACAGCAAACGGGGCTCAAACGGGAACAGAATAGTTGGAGCACGGAATGATGCAACCAACCGCCAGGAAATTTCAGTTGAAGTGCGCCAGATAGAACGCGCTAGAGCACGAAATGGCGGACGGTTCAACCACTAGAATGCTGACCTAGAACCCAGAGCGGCACAACCAGGAAGCTTGTGCCTGGGTTTGAAGTGCGCGCCAGATTGGAATCTGCCTAACTGGGGAACATCGCACCTTGTAAGTAGGTGCACAGGGGGATCTAATTGACGTAATCGGCCAGATCCTGACAGTACCCCCCACCAAAGCCCCCTCCCAAGGTTTTGAAGGATGACTCTTATGGAATTCTGTGACCAATCTGGGAGCATGAACGTTGCAACTAGGTTCCCAGGACCTCTCCTCTGGACCATAACCTTTCCAGTCCACTAAATAGTAGACTTTTCCTCTTCTCAATTTGGAGTCCAAGATTCGCTTAACCTCAAACTCTTCAGAACTCTGCACAATGAGTGGGGCAGGTGGTTTAACTTGTCTAAGATTTGGGGGGTTTCTTTTTATCAATGAGACATGAAAAGTTGGGTGAATCTTAAATGACTTAGGAAGAGCTACCCTAACACTCACTGGGTTCACCATCCGAAGGACTGCATAGGGACCCACAAATCTCGGTTGAAACTTTCGATTTCCCTTCAACCGCATGTGTCGAGTGGAAATCCAAACTTTTTCCCCAGGCTCAAAAATGGGACTTTCTCTTCGCTTCTTATCAGCCTGAGTCTTGTAAGCCTCTTTAGCCTTATGGAGATTAGAGGTAGCCTTCAGCAAAGATTGGCGCAATTCTTGCACCACCTCCTCAGCAGCCGGAACCTCAACCTCCTCCCGTCCCACCAACATGTTGGGATGGCGGCCGGAGTTCAAATAGAATGGGGAGAAACCAGTAGCTGAATGGACAGAATTGTTGTAGGAAAACTCAGCAGTACTCAACAAGGTAGGCCATTCCCCCTCCTGATCCATCAGATACATCCGAAGATATTGTTCAAGGTCCTGGTTCACTCTCTCGGTCTGTCCATCCGTTTCTGGATGGTAACTGGTGGACAAACGAGAGTCAACCCCCAATCCTTTGAGGAAGGACTTCCAGAATCGAGAAACAAATTGTGGACCTCGATCAGAAATGACCACCTTAGGAATCCCATGCAACCTGACTATGTGCTCAACAAACAGAGTGGCCAACTGGGGAGCAGTAGGAAGGTTTTTTAAAGGAATGAAATGGCTCATCTTGGAGAATTGGTCCACTACCACCCAAATCACGGAATAACCTTGACTAGAGGGCAAGTCTACAATGAAATCCATGGATATGGTGTGCCAGGGAGATGGGGCTACAGGTAAAGGCATTAGGAGACCCTGTGGGGATTGTCTCAAACTTTTTCCCTTAACACAGGGCTCACAAGTTGCGATGTACTGTCTCACCTGAGTGTCCATGCCCGGCCAAAGGAAGGTTCTCCGAATTAACTCCAGTGTCTTCTTGGGACCCTTATGACCTGCCAACTGATGATCATGGAAGTGCTGAATAACTTCTCTTTGCAGTCTTTCACCTGGGACGAACATTTTTCCGAGTAAGAAGGGCTTCCCTTCCTGAACTCTTCTATCTGGGCCATCTACTTCCCAGGTGGCAAATTCAGTCTTGGCGAATTCCTCTCTAATCTGATTCTCCAGTTTATCCTCAATTGTACTTGCCACAATCTTGTCTTCGGGAATGATCAATCCTTCCATCGTAGCTTGACTTTCTTCTCCCATACTCAGACGTGAAAGGGCGTCAGCCTTTCCATTCGCCGAACCAGGTTTGTAGGTCAGAACGAAGTCATAATCTGCAAAGAAGAGTGACCACCGCAACTGTCTGGGAGTTAAAGTTCGTGCGGATTTCAAAAATTGCAGATTTCGATGATCCGTGAACACAGTGATGACATGCCTCGCTCCATACAGATAATGCCTCCAGACCTTGAAAGCCTCCTTTATGGCCAGAAGTTCCTTGTCTGCAATTGAATAGTTTATCTCTGCAGGAGATAATTTGCGAGAATGATAAGCCACTGGGTGGAGTTGACCAGTGTCTTTCTGGCGTTGTGACAGAATCCCTCCAATAGCCAAATTCGAGGCATCGGCTTCAATAAAGAACGGTTCCTTCAAATTTGGGTGTTGCAGAACTGGAGCGGTGACAAATGCTTCCTTCAAAAGCTGAAAAGCCTCTTCCGATTCTCGTTCCCAACAGAATGGCACATTCTTTTTTAGCAGACGAGTTATAGGACTAACCTTTTCGGAAAAATTCTGAATGAATCGCCGATAAAAATTGGCGAATCCCAAAAAACTCTGAATCTCCTTCACCGATCGAGGAGCAGGCCAGGACTTGATTGCCTGAAGTTTGGAATCATCCATTGACACCCCCTCAGGAGACAGGATGAAACCCAAAAACTCCACACTTGCCGAATGAAATACACACTTTTCCAGTTTTACATACAGATGATTCTCCAACAGTCGCTCCAAAATTGCTCGTACATGGTTAACATGTTCCTCTAAGCTGTTTGAGAATATAAGGATATCATCTATGTAAACCACAGCTATGCGATCCAGAAACTCACGAAGCACATCATTCACGAAATGCTGAAAGGCTGCAGGGGCGTTACATAGCCCAAAGGGCATCACTTGGTATTCGAACAGCCCCAGCCTAGTACGGAAGGCAGTCTTCCACTCCTCACCCTCGGCCATGCGAACCAAATGATAGGCCCCCCGCAGGTCCAATTTTGTGTATACACAGGCATCCTTCACCTGATCAAGGAGTTCAGAGATGAGAGGAAGAGGATAACGATTCTTTTTGGTGACCAGATTTAAGGCTCTATAATCGATGCAAGTTCTCAAGGTCCCATCCTTCTTAGGAATGAAAAATAAAGGTGATGATACCGGAGATTTGGAAGGTCGGATGAATCCGCAAGCCAAATTTTGTTCTATATAGTCTTTCAAATGAAGATTCTCCGGTTCTGACAAAGCATAGATCCGACTACATGGTAAAGAAGCTCCCGGCTCCAGTTCGATCCGACAATCGTAGTCCCGATGAGGTGGCAATTTACATGCTTCCTTTTCGTTGAAAACTTCCTTCAAATCTTGATATTCCTCTGGGATGACAGGTAGTTCCAGCGCACAAACCATTTGGATTTGATTGACCAAGTTTTGCGACATCGTGGAATCTGTGGTTTCTGGAATTGCCTGAAAACAGTGCTCGCCACAAAATTCTGAGTTCATCTTCACCGTGCGGCGAGACCAATCAATTTGTGGGTTATGATCGGTGAGCCAAGGCAAACCCAGGATGAGCTGAAACTGTGGTGCGTCGATTAAATTGAAGCGGATGAAACTCTGATGTTCCCCTGGGCCTACCACGGTTATCTCCTCCGTATCGTAAGCAATTGGCCCGGAAGACAAATTGGTGCCGTCCACTGCCCGAACTGGTTCTGGCCTTAACTTCTTCTCAAAATGGATACCAATAGATCTGGCAAATTGGATGTCACAAAAATTTCCGGTGGCCCCTGAATCCACCATCACAGAAACTTCTTCCACATGAGTTTTTCCAAACCGAATCTTACAGGACAAAATCAAATGCGGGGCTGCTGACTGCAGAGTATTGGCCAACAACTGTGATTTTGGAGTTGTCTCTTCCTTCGCTCCCACCAGTGCAACTCCGTCTACTGGTGGAGCCTGTCTTTTACCCATGTACTATTCTTCGATTTCTTCGGACAATCTTTGACAAAGTGACCTGCCTGGCCACAATACATACACAACTTGCCCAGACGCCTCTTTTCTCTTTCTTCCTGGGTAAGAGGTCCTCGAATAGTTCCAACCTGCATGGGTTCTTCGATCGAATGGCTCTGGCCCTCATGACTCTTGACTAATTCAGACCTAACACGGTCGAAACGCGGTGGAATTGTTCGAACATCTTTCCGACGCTCATTGCGTCTTTCTGCCTGCCTCTGATCTATCTGCAAAACTAGATCAATTAGCTCCGACACCTCCGTAGGCCTCCTTGGAATCTGAGCCAGTCCATCCTTCAATTCATCCTTTAATCCTCGATAGAAGATTGCCGCTCTCTTAGCCTCGGGCCAACTTGTTTCCACGATCAATTTATTAAAGTGGGCCAGATAAGCCACTAGGTCTCGATTCCCCTGCTTTAACTCTAAAAGCTCGTTGTCTGTGGTTTGAGAAATGGTTCTCCGATCAAAAATGCGCAGAAATTCAGCCTTGAAATCCTCGAATTTGTACAACACAGGATCGTTGCAGGCCACCAAAGGCAATGACCAGGCTGCGGCATCGCCACTCAGATAGGACAGCACAAACGCCACCTTGGACTGGTCCTCTTTAAACAGGATGGGCTTGCAAAGGAAGTGTAAGGAGCATTGGGTAAGAAAAATCTGTGCCTTATGAGGATCACCCTGAAATCTCTCTGGAGGGGCTAAAGGGATAGTAGGGGACATGGCGTGTACAACCTGTGTAGTGAATTCTGACGAAGATGAGGGAGAGGGAGTAAAGGCTGGAGACTTGATACTACCAAAATCAGGACGTGGGCTTTCAGATAACTCCTCCAATCTCTGACGTAAATAACTAGTCTCCTGATTTGACTTTCTCACCTCCTCCCTAGTCTCACTTAACTGTTTCTGTAACCCTTCGAGTACTGAGGCCAAAGCCTTTACATCTAATCCTTCCGCCATCTCGCTCAGTCGGAAGGCAATTTAAGGCACTTCAATCTGTCAGAAGTAGTACCTGAATTTCCAGATTCCGCGGGAGCGAGAGGCCAGGTCTTCAGTGCTGAGTATCTCCCAATTCCCAAACACCCCTACACCCGGATTTCGCCGAGTCCAGGAATGGAAGGGAAAGGGGAAGTGGATAACGAACAACAAAGAGAGACTTCCACACTGGTGCCTTCTAGCGTCCTCAAGGTATTATGGACTGGTACACCTGTAACAGTTAACAGATAATTACTACAGTTCTAACAACCCTTGCCTACCTATTCCTCACTCCCAACATCCCCTTAAGTACCTGTGGTAGTGTGGACTGAGCAACTCTCTACATGGAGTACTGTATTAGGTTTTCTTCTGAGGGTGATACTCCTGTTGTCGTTTTGAGTTCTTTGTGGAAGGCAAATAAGGTGGTAAACTACAGTATATTATATGCATACAAAATACCCTAATTTACTTGTAGAAATTCTGCTTCCTCTGTGGTTTCATAATGTCTTTCTCAATGGGTATCAAAACTAGATATGGAACTTCACATGAAGAAAGTCTTAGGCTGGCTGAGAGAAACCAGGCTCTGGCTAGTCTTGAGAAACAGTACTGAATAGTGAAGCGGAACCAAATGAGGAATGAACAGTCTGAGGCAAGAGTTCGACTTCCTTACCGATCTCCAGAAGAATTCGACAGCAAACAGTCTCTGAAGAAACCTCAGCAATGCCGGAATAGCGAGAAACAGCTGAATCTGGGCTGGGGAATGCAAGCGGGAAAAAACGGGACTGAGGAACGGAGTGGCTAAGGTCCGCTACAACAACTCCACAGAAATGCGGAAACCAGGGAATGACGAGGTAAGCCGGCAGGCTACGGACACAGAATCCCTGCCAACCCCGACCAAACTACTAGGAAATGCCCCGAGGGAAGTTGACAGCAAACGGGGCTCAAACGGGAACAGAATAGTTGGAGCACGGAATGATGCAACCAACCGCCAGGAAATTTCAGTTGAAGTGCGCCAGATAGAACGCGCTAGAGCACGAAATGGCGGACGGTTCAACCACTAGAATGCTGACCTAGAACCCAGAGCGGCACAACCAGGAAGCTTGTGCCTGGGTTTGAAGTGCGCGCCAGATTGGAATCTGCCTAACTGGGGAACATCGCACCTTGTAAGTAGGTGCACAGGGGGATCTAATTGACGTAATCGGCCAGATCCTGACAGGTATGCTTTAGGGTTAGTAGGTCTAACTGGGGCTTCCAGCTCAGATTGTCACTGAAGGTGATTCCTAGATAAGTAAAAATGGGTGTCTGTTCTAAAATAGCTCTCCCTTATGAACCGTCGCTCTAACTGGTCTAGAACCACGAAGGACCATAAACTTGGTCTTCCCCACATTAACCTCAAGCTCATGTTTGCGGCAAAACAGCTCAAAACGAGACAGTGCTAACTGTAACCCCTGTCTCGTCTTAAATATTATAAGGGTGACGTCCGCGAACATGAGCAAGGGAACATTCATCCCAGCAATGGAGGGAGCATCAGTCAGGTGGTTGGAGAAGTACTTTGTAACCCCATTAATAAACAGTGAAAACAAAGTGGGGGCCAAAACACACCCTTGTCTGACCCCAATAGACACCTCAAATCTTTCTGTCACCCCCCCTGGCTTTCCCCAGCGAACCTGGGCATATGTATGTTCATGTATGTTAACCAGGAACCTTACCAGTTCCACAGACATACCCATTTCCTGTAGGACTACCCATAGTTTGGTCCTAGGTACAAGGTCAAATGCAGACCGAAGGTCCACAAAGGCTGCAAAGAGCTTACCACCCCCTAGGAGTACTTCCTTCCAGTACAAGAGCACGAACCTGGAAGCTTGGTCAAGGGTCCCCATATGTGTCCGAAACCCCGCCTGTATTGGGGTTAAGATATCAGTTTCGGACATCCAGCTCTGAATACGTCCCAGTACTAAACGGGCTATAATTTTTTGGGCTGCGTCTTTAAGACTGATCGGCCGATAGTTGGCTGGGGCAGATCGATCACCTTTCTTGTAAATTGGTAATATCTCAGCCCCGAACCAAGAATCAGGAACCGATGCACCAGTAGCAAGGGCGTTAGCTAGAATAGTTAAATAAGAGACCCACAGATCTTGCTCTTGTTTATACAGGTCGGCTGGAATGCAATCAGGACCCGGTGCTTTACCACTCGGGATAGATTTCAAAACGGTCCTTACTTCGTTGTGAGTAAATGGTAAGAGTGCATCGGAATTGGGAGCCAATATTACCACAGCTGGCCTAACCCTAGTCTTAAACTGATTCTCAAAGAAACTAATCCACTGCTGTGGCTCAACATGGGTAGTGGGATTCATATCCTGCGGGCACTTGCCCCATTTAAGGAGGTGCCAGAAATGTGTCATATTCCTACCCTCACAAGTCTCTGATAAATCCCTCCAACGGTTTTCGTCCCAATTTTTCCTTGCTCTTAATTGGGAAGATTTATATATAGCCCTACAACTTCGTATTGGAACTAATAATCTGGATTTTAAAGCCATAAGCAGTGCTTTGTGGGCCTGTCTACAGCTTGCATCATACCAGGAGCCTTTTCTCTGCACTTTATTTTTGCCACTGTTTGGTATGCCTTTAATAAAAAGATTTTTAAGCCCCAAAAATAATTAATTATGAATACTCAGGATTCTGTCTTTGATCATCTCCTGTGTGTCACATCTACTTAACTCGGCCATAGATTTACTCAACTTTGAGGGCTACTTACAATTAGTGATTGGTCTGTAATACCTGACCCAGGAGATAAACCCTCAGTGCCAGATGGGGAACAGACTTCTTGACGTATGCCCTCTGGGTTAGCCGACACAACAAGGGGTTGAGCACAGGGTAATGAAAGGGTCGGTTCCAAGGACAGCCTACGCTCAACAGCTTGAATCTTCTGGTTCAATGCAGTCTCAGTCCTAGTCAAATAATCGTCAAGGGTCCCCGCCACCCTATCCCCAATCTTCCTCTTGCTCATTATAAGTTGTTTACCAGAAATAGAACCCCTAACATGAAGGCCAACCCACACAATAGACAATACAATCAGCCAAAGGAGAACCCCAACAACAATTTACAGTATTACAGATCTTGCTAGCTTATGTAGTTTTGCGTGAAGACTTAGAGCTTTGGCCCGGTCCGGTCTCTTCAGGACTCTGACGGGCGCGGACGGGCCCGCCCTTGGCCCGGGCTTGGCCGTGCGCGTCCCACGTTGCGGGAGGTCGCTGTTGGTCTTAAGCGCCTCCTGGTGCTTGACCGGTGACGCGGTTTCCTGGCGCCACCAGGGCGCTCTGGGGAGTGTAGTCCCTTCTGGAGATGCGGTGTAGAAAAAGTGGGCAGCAGCGGCGGCAGTAAGGCAGCAGGCAGTTCCCCTCCTTTTACCCTGGAAGCGGGAGGGTGTGCGGCGGCCAACAAACGGGAAAAGCAACTGGTGAGTAAAGCGTCTCACATTTCCCTTTCCCTCCTTTCTACCCTTCATTTAGTGAAATACTACACTGTTAGATCGTCAACCATCAGACCAATAAACTATCAACAAATCATCAAACAAATTTAACTCATGCCTTCCGATAATTGATTTCCTTACCCCAATGCCATTCCCAAGACATACAAAACCATACAAGACAAATTGGGGGGTTAAAGAGGGATTAAAGAGGGATTAAAAGAAAGGATTCAAAAGCCTCGATCTCCACAAAGCCAGCCCTCCAAATAGAGCAGATCGACCCTACCGAACCCAAGTCATTCTTTTCCAGGAGATACATTACTTAAGAATTCTAGTAGCTCGTCTGCCTCGTATGGAGATCTGATTTTATGCATCTTGTTTTTGAACATAATTTTTAGAAAGCCGGGAAATTTCTGTTGCACTGTAGCACCCACTTTCCTAAATTTGTCCATCCTTTGACCCAATTCCCACTGGCGCTCTAGTGTAACTTTAGATAAGTCCGAACGCACCTCAAAGGAGAAGTGAGAGCCTCTTAAAGATTTGGCCTCCAGGGCCAAGTTCAAAATCTTCTTCTTAACCGCATAGGTAAGGAAATTGATAAGGATCTTCCTAGGTTTTGACCTGCTGGGATTGAGGCGAAAAGGGTCTCTGTGGATCCTCTGGATATCCTTCTCCAAAAAAAACACCGACTCCTCAAGATTTAAAGAATCCTTAGGCAGTGCAACAACAAAGGTCTTAATGTCTGTCCCTTCCTTGCCTTCTGGAATCTTCAAAAGACGCAGATCATTTCTACGAGAGTTGTTCTCCATTCTATCCAGTAGGACATCTCCATCTCTACGTAGAGATTGGATTGTTTTCTCTGCAGACCCCAGATTTGCCTTAAGTTCATTGACCGAATTCTCCAAGGATTCAGTCCTTCAATTTGGTAAGTCAACTTTTTTTTCCAAGATTTCACATGCTGCTCCAATCTCGGTCTGGTCAACTGCAAAACCTTGTTTTATATCTTCTTTTAGAGAAGCAAAAAGAACTTCTATTGAGCTCACAGCTAAAACTCTCTACTCCCCCTCTTTCACTCTGACCCTGTTGCTTAGTCTGTTGTTCCAGGGTTATCCCAAAGACTTCCAAGGACCTGGGTACTGAGGGTAATGCTGAGGGCAACGTAGGGATTTCAGGAGTGATGGAGCTGGAGTTTGTAGGCGCCTTGAGACCCTTACGGATGAGTCCAGCGCCTTGAGACCCTTACGGGTGAGTAGCGCGCTTTACAAGTTTGTTTGATTTGATTTGATTTAGGCGTGGGCTTGGACATACTACTAGCATTTTCGGGGGGTCCTTTAGAATCCATAGTGGCAGAGTTTTTGACAGGAGTAATGGGGCCCTGCGGTCGAAGGGGCCCCTCCTGTTTTGAAATAGTCAAGATCTGAGGCTGTACCCTGAAGAATGAACGTAGGGATGGAGTGACTCTAACAGTACTAGTTTTTGAAGGTCCTTTGGTAGAGCCTTTACTCCTAACTCCCTTTATGCTCCTCCCCTTCACCTGGTAACTCTGACAAGCAGTGTTGTGACCAGAGTGAGTTTCTTCCTGTTGTTGACCCCCTGATATCTCTTTTGCCCCTGTTATACCTGTTGCATCTTTGGGGGTGCACTGCTCTTCATCCTCCCCCTCAAGACTACCTAACTGTGCCGCTTGTCTGAGTGTATACTTCCCCCGCTTCCCCTTCCTCTTGCCACCTTTCTTGCTCGTACTGGTACTTACTATGGGGAGGCCTGACTCTAACACCTGCTCCTGCACAGCTGTCCGAGACTCCTCTTGTGAAGAGGGGATCTCGCTCTTACCACCTCCACCGCAACTGCCGCTGATCTCTTCGTTGCCCTTAATGTCCTCTTTGTCTTCAGAGCTGCTTGCCTTTCCGCTGACCACTCGAGGAAAAAATGCGCTTATGCCGCCACCGGAGGTTGTTCTGACACTGCAGCAATTCACCCGGAGGAGACCGTGGGCCGCCGCTCCGTGACCGCATCCCAGCTCCAGGGTGGCTCTGGACCAGGGCGGCAAAAGGGAGAGACGCGGGGGGCCTGAGGGCGCCTCGGGAATGCCGACACACATCAAGAAGGACTCCAGAAGTTTTTAAGGGAAAAAAGGTAAGGCAGAACTAAGAGGATCTGCAAACATTTTAAAAAAACGCCTCCAAACTGGGAGAGGGAGAGCGCTAGCTTGGGACGTGCGCTACTGGGATCACTGAAATAATATCGACGGACACAATATCGACTTGCCAGAATATCGTGGACAAAATATCGACAGTCAAAATATCGAGTTTGTATCTACAAACAGGTAAGTACAAAAATATCGAGTACAAAATATCGTTAACAATAATATAGATGTAAAAAATATCGACTTTATTAAAAACAGTGTTAAATTAAATTAATATTAAATTTAAATTACTAAAATATACTTAAAACTACTTAAATTAAATTATAATAATTAAATAATAAATGAAAATAATAAAAATAATTTTTTACAATCTTATTAGTTGACCCTGAACCCTAAAAATACCCCTTTACCCAAAAACCCCAAACTGACCCTGAACCCTAAAAATAACCCTTTACCCAAAAACCCAAAACTGACCCTGAACCCTAAAAATGCCCCTTTACCCAAAAACTGAAAACTGACCCTGAACCCTAAAAATACCCCTTTACCCAAGAACTGAAAACTGACCCTGAACCCTAAAAATACCCCTTTACCCATGAACTGAAAACTGACCCTGAACCCTAAAAATACCCCTTTACCCATGAACTGAAAACTGACCCTGAACCCTAAAAATACCCCTTTACCCATGAACTGAAAACTGACCCTGAACCCTAAAAATGCCCCTTTACCCAAAAACTGAAAACTGACCCTGAACCCCAAAAATACCCCTTTACCCTAAAACTGAAAACTGACCCTGAACCCCAAAAATACCCCTTTACCCTAAAACTGAAAACTGACCCTGAACCCTAAAAATGCTCCTTTACCCAAAATGTATCAATATTATTTAATTACCAATTAATTATTAATTAACAATAACAATAAAGTAAATATATTAGAACATTAGCTGTAATTATTTTAATAATTAATATTATTTTTTCCAAATTAATTACTTAAAAATAACACAAAATTAAATATATTAAAAATGTACTCTAATTAATGTAATTAACTAATTACAAATAATTAATTAACAATTAATTACTAATACAAAATATGTTCAAAATTATATTAATTAATTAACTAATTAATATTAATTAATTATCAATTAATTATTAATTAAAAATATTAACAAACATATATTAATTAATTAATTATTATTAAATTACTTCCCACCCTATTCCCCTATAAACCCACAACCCGCTACAGAATTACATTACGCAATTATTATAAAAACAAAATTCATTTAATAAAATATTTTATAACATTAATACACACTATTCACACATATTATTACATAAAAATACACTATAAAATATTATATATTATTAAAAATTCGATATTTTTGCTTTCTATATTTTATACAGTCGATATTACTTCACTTACCTGAAAAACGATATTTTTGTAGTCGATATTATGTCCAGTCGATATTATGTCCAGTCTATATTTAAAACTCGATATTATGTCCAGTCGATATTTTGGAGTCGATATTTTGTCTGTACACCGCGCTACTGCTCAGCTGGCGGGCGCCATGTTTCCCCCTGTCAGGCCGTCACTGACATTGTTAAAAATGAACCTATGTCATATCACCAATTACTATTACAACTAAATAGGTCCATTGAATAAGGTAAAGGCTTTAGGATCAGTGAAAGATTGAGAAACAATAGGTAACTGATTTATTTAAAGCATTTATAAAAATTGACCCCCAGCTGTGTTAACTAGCCTGTATGAGTGAGTGTGTATATGGGCCCAAATGAATATATAATTATAGATGTTCACAGGTTGGTAGCCCGCTGGTTTAGCTGATAAATTTTTTGTTTCTTCTGCAAGGGGGGTAGGTATATTGGTTAATACGAATCTGAGATAAGGTCCAGCACTTGAGTCACTGATGCTTATGGCTGATGGGTAATAGTTACTCTGCAGACTTGTCATTATTAGTTAACAGGTCCTCCTGCTATGGCCCTATCATGGATGGTGCAACTCCCTTACAAGAATTAGAAAGGAAATATACTTGACTTAATTGTCATTGAGACAATTTCAATTTCTTAGTTTCAGGGGGCTTACTTGGTAAAAGTGTAAGCTTCCTATCAACATTCTAGTCAGACCATTCTGTAGTGATTCTTTGTCTGCCAAAAGAAACACAGAACAGGTGTCTTATATAGATGGAAGATGGACAAAAGGTGATCATTTCACAGCCAAGTTTTCAAACTATCCAAGATTAAATTATTATTTGTTTCTTAATGATGGTACAGCTTAACATTCAATGGTGTGGGAAGCATTCAAGGCCACATTATGGGGGGGTTCTAATTTCACAAAAATACTAGATGTATAAAGTTGAATCACCTGAGTTGTAGAGGATGCATGAAGAACTAAAGCAGGTCGCACAAAGTCATTAAAAGGAATATCTCACAGTTTTTATTAGAAAAGTGGGATAGGTCAAGTTGGCAATCTGAGAATTTTATCTTTAAAAATGAATCTTTAATGACAAGAAATACAAAGAGGAATGTGTATGCGAAAGGTGAAGAGATTGGGCCCTTCTTTGCATTATCACCAAGAAAAAGAGACAACCATAATCCTATTATGTTCATTAGTGATGCCCAGATGGACATGATCATCAATGTTTAAGAAATGTTTATTAAGTTTTCAGATACATAAGATTAAGAGAAAAGGGGACAATACAATGAGGAAGGGGGAAAGCTATAATAAAACATACATAACATATTAAAAATAACACAATTAGGCAATAAACAAATGATAAAAATAGAAATATTATAAGTTAAAAGATAGAAGAACAAAAGGGAAGAAAGAAAGAAAGAAAGAAAGAAAGAAAGAAAGAAAGAAAGAAAGAAAGAAAGAAAGAAAGAAAGAAAGAAAGAAAGAAAGAAAGAGAGACAGGGAAAAAGAAAGGAGAGGAAAAACCAAAATGGTATGGTAGATTATTGTAAAGAAAAAGAAAGAAGAGAAAAAAAAAGAATTAATGTATAGAAAGGTGAGAAGAAAGATATTTATCGAAAGGAAGCCAAAGAAGGACAGATTTAATTTTTTGAGAAATGGAAGAGGAGGAAACAGTAGCAATCCTGTGTTCATCACAAATAAAATTCCACCAAGTTAGTAGAGAAATTTTAGAATTGTCTTTCCAGGATGATAGAATAACTTTAAAAGCTAATGCTATAAAAAGATCAAATAATTTAGAAACAGAAGATAAAACATCTACATCAGGTGATAAGGAACATAGAAAAACATTTTGTATTGTTTAAATAGAATTACATTTAAAAACTAGCATGCAAATATTCCACACAGAGTTCCAAAAGGATAAAACTTTAGAACATTCATAAAGTTGATGCGTTAACGTGTCCGTTTCAGTGGAACATGACCAACATAATGGAGAAGAGGTTCGTGAAAATTTACAAATACTAACAGGAGTAAAAATAGCTCTGTGGTAAATAAAATATAAAGATTGTGTTATACGGGCAGCAGCAGAAGTTTTAAAGAGCTTGGACCACAGATTATCCCAGGTTGTTATAGGAAAAGAAACTGGCAAATCAGTTTCCCATGCAAGCTCAATATGGGACTTAGATCTTTCAAAAACATTTGATAACAATAACTTATATACAAAAGCGGCTTTAGGTCTGTGGATCGAAAATAAGGGGTATAGAGGAGTGGAAGGAGATATAGATGGTGTGTGAGGTGGAAGGGGAAAAGTAGTTAGATAAGAATGTGTGGCATTAACTATAACAGTGTATTCAGTGAGGAAAGAGTCAGGTAATTGATAACGAATTTGTAAGGTATGAAAGGGAACAATAGAGTAATTGTGAAGTAACTGATGAACAAAAATAATACCCTTTTCTTTCCAGTATTTGTAATAAAATGATTTGCCTTTATATTTAAGAAATGTATTATACCATACAGTGGAGGACAAAAAAAATTGAAGTGGAGTAAAATCAGAGGAAACGCACACCACTTCATTCTTAGGAAGAATGAGTTTATTTAAGGCAATTCGTGGATGTTTATTGTTCCACCAAAAATTGTCAAATATAGAGTTAATTCGAGAAAAACATACATTGGGAAATCTGATAGGAAGCATAGAAAATGTATATAAAACATGAGGTACAATCATCATTTTAATAGTGTCTAACCTGCCCCACCAGGAAAGATACAGGGAGGACCAAGTAAGGAGAAGTGATTGGATTTTATTTATTAATGCCGTAAACGTGGATTTAATTGTATCATTTAGAGATGATGAGAACCAAATGCTAAGGTATTTCATTTTTAAAGGAAACCAAGCAAAATTAGTGTCACTAAACATAAATTGGTAGCATATAGGGTTTAAAGATAAGACTTCTCTCTTTGAAAGGTTGAGTTTGTAACCAGAAATACTGGAATATAATGGAACTTCATTCATAAAATGAGGGAGAGATTCAACAGGATTAGACATATAAATCAATATATTTTAGTTTCTACAGAGTTATATTTGAAGCCAGCAATTTGGGAATTAACACGAATATGTTCTAGGAATGGTTCAAGGCATAGGATAGATAATAAAGGGGAAAGAGGACAACCCTGCCTTGTGCCTCTGGACAGAGAGAAAAATTTGGAGAAATGATTATTAACAAAAATACTGGCTCGAGAGCAAGAATATAAACGTATAATATAAGAAATAAAAGAGGGCCCAAAACCAAACCATTGGAGAGTTTGAAACATGAATTGCCAATTAATACGGTCAAATGCCTTTTCCGCATCTAAAGACAAGGCTGCAAGGGGAGACTAATATTTTTTGCCATATGAAATGATATTAGCAAGCATCCGAGCATTGTCAGATGCCAGTCTGCCTTTTAAGAAACCAACTTGATCAGTTTTGATTAGAAGAGGAATGATAGTTTCAAGTCGGGATGCAAGGATTTTGACAAAGATTTTACAGTCATAATTAATTAACGATATGGGACGGTAATTTTTACAATATGAGAGGTCTTTATCGGGTTTAGATATTATAACAATTAAGGCATCCATAAAGGAACCAGATGCTTTGGCATCAGAAATACAGGAGTTAAAGAGTTGGAGGAGCTTGGGGACAAAAATAGAAGTAAAGGTGTTATAGAACTCGACAGATAAACCATCGGTTCCTGGGGCTTTTGAGTTTTTTAGAGACTTGATAGCAGTGGTGACTTCTTGTAGAGTGATGTCTTTCTCCAATGCGTTAAATTCATCAGGGAGAGATGGTGGTGAAGGGAAGCCGGAAAAGAATGTGTTTAAGTTTTGGTTAGTGGGGAATGTATCGTCAGAGTAAAGTGATTTATAATATTCATGAAAGACCTCAGCAATGTTCTCATCTGATGAGACTAGTTTTGTAGTAGATTCATTAAGGATAGTGCCAATATTCTTACGTTCGGATTTAATTTTTAAATAATTAGCTAACATCTTACCCACTTTATTCTGACCTCCATGGTACTTAGATTTAATTTTAAGCAAAATATTGCAAGCGTCAATTGTTGCTAATTTGTTAAGTTCAGTTTTTGCTGAAATCAAATCACGAAGGGCAGTAGGAGAGCGAGAGGTAAAATACTTATGTTCTAAGCCTTTAAGTTTTTGTAGTTGATCTTCATACTTTTTCCTGGTGGTTTTCTTTTTTTTGACACATAAGAAATAGTGAAGGCACGAAAAGCAGCCTTAAAAGCATCCCAGTTATTACAAATAGAAGTATCCGATGGGTTATTGATATTAAAAAATTAATTAATAAAAGTGGTGGCTTCTTTGATAAAAATCATGTCTGATAACAAAAAAGTATTAAGTTTCCATCGGCTAAATTGGGAGGAGGTGAGGGAGAGGTCAAAAACAGCATAAATAGGGGCAAGATCCGTTATAAAAATAGAGCCATATTTCAGATTTATGGAGAGAGGGAAGTAAAGATTTACTGACCAAAATATAATCAATCCTAGAACGGGTGTGATGGACATTGGAAAAAAAGGTAAATTCAAGCAAATCAGGATTACAAGTCTTCCAAACATCATATAATGAACGAGAGGCAATGGCCAATTGAAAAGCTTTATGAGATTTATCAGGTTGAAATTTACAATCGGACAATCTATCAGAAAAAGGGTCTAGTCATTGGATAAAGTCACCAGCAACAACAATATTAGGGCAATCAATTCAGGAAAGTAGAATTTTGATGTCATTCCAAAATTTAGGATCTGGCTTCACAGGACCGTAAATATTTAACAGGTCTAAAGTTTTCTTTTGTACCACAATCTTTGCCATTACCCATCGTCCATCATCGTCATTTTGTGTAGATACATTTTTTTTGACAAAGCTTTATGAAACAATATAGCTACGCCCCCCTTTTTATTGGATGTAGGAGAAAAAACAACTTGACCCACCCACTGTCTTTTCAACTTAAGAGACTCTATATCATTACAATGAATTTTCTGAAGAAAAGAAATCTGAGAATTGAGTTTAGATAAATGAGACAATACCTTTTGCCTTTTGACTGGATTCCCAAGACCACGTACGTTCCACGTGACAAAGTTACATATAATGGAGGGATGGGAAGGTATAACATGGTTGGAGATGATACACTTCAAGGATATAACTACAAGAAAAAACACACCACAAGAAAAAATTACATATGGAGAGTACTACAGAAAAACCCACATTACCAAAGTATATTAACAGTAGATCAAGGACAAAGGGCACTGTTAAACAAATAGAGATAATCTTAAGAAAAAAACATGTAGAAAATGATAGAGTAGAAGATGAAAAAAATGAAGAAAAAGAGAGAGGATAGAGAGGAGAAAGCGAACAAACAGATAAAGGCTAAAGAGCCAGAACTGTAAAAAGAAGAGATAACAATGAAGAGGGAGCATAGTGACGCAGGGCAAAGCAGATCTCATAAGGACGAATAAAAGATATAGAAAGACGAGAACCTCAATAAGAGGTAAAACATGTATAAGAATTGAAAAAAGGAAAACAAATGAATTAAAAAGGCAGTCTTAATGAGTTAGTTAGTAAGAACAAAGAGAAAAGATTGAAACTGAAATATCACGGGTTAGTATTCATTCCAGTGGAAGAAAAGGAATGAAGAAAATGTTTACGTTTTGCAGGATCATCAAAGGATCGTGAGCGCCCATCATGGGTAATCTTGCAGAGACATGGATGAAGTATTCCATATTGAATATTAAGATGTCTCATTTGGGGACGCAGGGCGAGGAACTCTTTCCGACGTGCGTTGGTTGCATTGGAGATGTCTTGCGAAATGAAGATGTTATGACCAGACCAGGTAAGACGACGTTTGAGTTTAGCAGCCCTTATGACACTCATTAGCTCAGTAAATTCCAGAAATAGCATAATGATACCACGTGGTTCCGTGGGATTAGAAGTTAGGCGACCCAAACAATGAGCTCTTTGTATGTTGAGGGGAGTAGTTGAAGATGGAAGACTGAGAAGTTCAGGAAGAAATTTCTGAACAAACAGTACAATATTGGAGCCTTCAACATTTTCCGGAAGACCATATAGGCATAGGTTGTTTCAACGGTTACGATTTTCTAAATCCTCTGTGTGGATCTTCAGTTTCTGAATCTCCTGCTCTAGCATTGGAATCTTTGTGGAGATATCCTGTAGGTTGCTGATACGTTGTTCCAATTCCAGAACTTTGCCCTCCATAACAATCCATCTTTCCTCAATTTGCTTTAATTTTTAATTTGTTGCAGACATAAAAGGTTGAAGACCCCGCACTTCATCTAAGCAATGAAGTCCACAACTGCAAAATCCAGGGTAGAGAAATGCTGCAGAAACGTTCAAGGTGTGCACCGCATCTTCCGGAGTGAAAGCCCAGTGTTACGGCAAACGAAGGCGGCGTAGAGACGGCTCTCAGAAGAAAAAGAGTCCCGCTGAAGAACGGAGCTCATACAGGATCCGCCATTTTGCCGCGGCATCCAAGCCACGCCCCCATGATCATCAATGTTAACTGTAGAATCTAAAAGTTATTTTTGCAACTGACAAATCCATATACAAAATTGATCTAATTGAGGCATTCATGAAGGTGATTGCTTTCTACCTAATTTACAATTACCCTCTCTCTCTCTCTCTCTCTCTCTTTGAGGCCACTTCACCCCAGCTGATTATTTTTTCTGAAATGGGATTAAAAGAGCCCATACAACAATTGCCCACCAGGGAAACTCCTAGCAAAGATGTTCTCATCCAATTGTTTTTTTTTTGCCATGAAAATAAAATTGCCTTTAACTAAACAATATAATTCAATACTATCTGCCTGCAATATCCCACCCTCTTTTGGGAAAGCAGTTTATTAAGCTTTTTGAAGACAGAATAGCCCCATTCTGGAATTTGGATCATATTGCCTAGGCCCTATTGTATAGCAATAAAATAACTTTGGCGAAGATTATAACCAACTGGGTATATTTGGTAGCGCCACCTTAGTTCATTGTGATCAGAATGGGCTTCTTCCTGATTGAAAGTTAGCCTCCAACCCCTGTTTTTGGAAGAAGCATCAAATTATTTCCATAGAAATAAAATACCTATAGTGGTGATTCTGCTGACAACTGAGAAAGTATTTGACCTAAATCAATAAAAGTACGTTGAACATACGAAATCCATGGCAACTTGTGAGCTTTCCATGTGCAGCACACATAGAAAAAGCAAAACTCTATGGTTTGTTCCTGTACATAAACAAACCTTTTTAAAAAAATCTATTTTGTAACTTTCATGTGTGCTGCATGAAGCAGCTCACATGAAAGTTACAAAATTGCATTTAAGGATTGTTTATGTGCAGGAAGGGACATCTTCCTACACATAACAAATCCTCTCCTGCACACAGACTCCCTTGCACTATGGTGCAAGGGTGCCTGCATTGGCACTGAGTTTTTAAACTTAGCGCCATCGCAAGGGGAAACACAAGGCTGCACCACATTCTAGTAAATATGGTGCGTTTCCAAAGTGGTGGAGCGTGTCGTTAAGCCCAGGAGGCTAACGACACGCTCCACCACTTCATTGGACATATCACCCGCAGTCTCTTGTTCTGCCCTCCCCCTCCATGTCCTATATGTAATTGAATTGATGGAGTGAGGTGGCAAACACAAAATTTTGTGTACCCCTCATGAAATCAATGTCCCATAACAATAATATTTACTAACTGCATGTTTTGTGAAAATAATCAACCATAGAATAAGATGCACACGTTATTTTTATTTTTGTTTTTAAATTACACACGAGGCATGACCTTGACCTTCACGACCTGTGGAGGCAGCACCACCCCGGAGAAAGGGAGTACTCTTATTACTCAGCAGCTCACAAGTCATACGCTCGCATTGATCACTTTTTGGTCACGAGTCCAGTGAACTCTCTCACCACCTCGGTGGATATGGGAGTTATAGCGCTGTTAGATCATGTGCCAGTCACCATGACAGTCACCGCTCCACTAAGCATGAGCGGATTTTGCGGATTGGCAATCCGCGAATTTTGCGGATTTGCAGATTCGCAATCCGCAAAATCCGCGAATTCCCGCGAATTTGCGGATTTTTTTTTTTTGTGTTCGCCCGTGTTTCTGCCAGTTCGCGAGGGTTTTTACAATTTCGCAAATTGCGAACTTACCTGTCGGGTCGCAAGTTTCGCGAACTTGTTGTTTCTACGTGTCCAGCCTGTTTGGGACACTCTTCTTCATCACTGCCACTCTCTGTCACCACTGCCACTCTCTGACTACTCATGCCACCCTCTGGCCCACCCATGCCACCCTCTGTTTCATCACCACACCCTCTGGTTGTCCAGTGTACATTATTTTCGGCAAAGCAAAGCACACCTTCCCTGCCTCAAGTGACCTGAATTAATTTGGGGCTGATTAATGTGTCACAGAATATTTTTTTAGCTGGCACCTGCTTCCTTAGTGCGCCCTGATTAGTGATCTTTTGCACTTGCTAAGTGCTTTCATTGTTGCAAAATTAGTTACAACACCTGCCCTGCCCCAACTGACAATAATGAATTAGGGGCTGATTAATGGATTTTAACTTCCAGCCTGGCTCCTGCTTGTCTCCCTTAGCTGTAATTCAGGACCTTTGTGGCATATGTGTAACTATTCTGAGGTTCAGAGCAGGGTCACATAATAGTTTCAACTGGCAACTGAACTCTGGAGGGGCCCCTCAGGAAGCACTACAGGAAATGGCTACTAATGATGTGCCTGAACTTTTGAACCTGGTAAGTAGTTACTTTCAGTTTTGCTAAGATCGTATTTCTGCAATTTTGCACTTATTCGCGGGGCGCGAACTCACGCGAACAGTGCGAGCAGCGCGAGCAAAATCCGCTGCTCGCGGATTTGCGGATTTTGCGGGAAATTCGCAAATCTCGCGGATTGCGGATTTCCCGAAAATCCGCAAAATCCGCGAGCGTAACGGATTTTCCGCCCATGCTTACGCTCCACCACATATCCCAGCCCCTAGAGTGTGGCGTCTCCGCGACACGCTTTTGCACAGGCAGTACGTGGTGAAACAGGTTCAGGCATCGATCCAGGATTTCCTATGCCACAACGCAAACGCGGATACCACACTGGCAACCCAATGGGCCGCTTTAAAAGCGGTCCTTCGGGGGGAGTTTATTGCCATCTCCTCAGCCGAAAACCGCCTGCGACAGGAAAAAAGAGAGGAACTTACCATGAAAGTGCAAGAGCTCGAACATATGCTCAAAGGACAGGGCTCCCAAGAATTTGGAAACAACTTAAGGTAGCACGTAGTCACCTCGCAGCTCTAGACACAGATCGTGCGGAGTATGCAGCATTGAGGCTGAAACATGCCTACTACACGGGAGGAGACAGGTGCGGTTGATTACTAGCTAACCGACTCAGAGTAGCGCAGCAACAGCAGAAGGTGAAGGAAATAACCCGCACTGATGGATCTATAGTGACCGATGATGTGCACATTGCGGAGACATTCCGTGATTTTTATGCTGAGCTCTATAGAGGCCCGCCTCCGAATGTCACTGCAGCGGAACAATATTTAGACACCGTTGTACTCCCGTCTCTCGCACCGGAACCGACAGCTTGGCTGGAGAGGGACATTCGAGTCGAGGAAGAAATCGCAGCCATCGCACGTCTGAGGGCAGAGAAAGCGCCTTGACCAGCCGGCTATTCCTCTTCATTCTACAAAACCTTCTGCACCACCCTAGCACCGTTGCTCACTCACCTATTTAATTCATTTGCTACGCCAGGAGCCATCCCACCGGATCTCCTGCGTGCCTCCATATCAGTCATCCCGAAACTGGGAAAGGACAGAGCTAAAAGCAGTGCATACCGGCCGATTTCCCTCCTTAATGTAGACCTTAAGCTGTACACTAGCATCCTCTCAATGCGTCTTGCTGCCCATTTACCAGGCCTGGTGGACCCCGATCAAGCAGGGTTTGTACCCGATCGGCAGACGGTTGACAACACGAAGAGGGTAGTTCACCTAATTGAGAAAGCCTCCCGCATACCTGGGGAGCACATGATACTGGCAGTTGACGCTGAGAAAGCGTTCAACCGTGTTCACTGGGCTTATCTGGACATGGTCATGATAAGAATCGGGAAGGGGGAATAATTTTGGACGCTGATTTTCAACTGCTACAGAGCTCCCATTGCAGTGGTAAGAGTCAACGGCTACACATCGACCGCGTTTCCAATCAAGAGGGTTACGAGGCAGGGGTGCCCGTTGTCAACACTCCTCTTCGCCCTATATATGGAGCCCCTCGCACACAGGATTCGGCAGCGTCAAGATGCTATCGGCGTGAAATTCGGTGGCGACCTCCACACCATTAGTCTTTATGCGGACGACGGCCTACTTACTTTAGACCACCCGCGTACGGCGCTACCGGCTTGCGTTGCTGAACTGGAGGCATTTGCCGGGGTGTCTGCATTCAAAATGAACACGGAAAAGTCAATAGCACTGGACCTGACCCTCAGGGCTCCGACATGGGCTTACCTACAAGACCTTCCCCCGGTTCAATGGGCCGCTGATACAGTCCCGTATTTGGGAATACAGCTTGCTCCGACTCTCACCAGAATGGCCAATGCCAATTACACTACACTGCGTAGCCGAATCCGGGGAGAGATAGACAGATGGAGACATCTCCCCCTGTCATGGTTGGGCCGTATAGCGGCAGTCAAGATGACCGTATTGCCACATATATTATATCTCTTCCGTGCCCTTCCTATCCAGCCCCCCGTGGGCTGGATAAAGCCAACCCAATCGGACCTGGCTCAATTTATTTGGCAAGGTCGGAAACCCAGATTGAAGAGAACACTCGCCACTCTGAACCCCGGAGGCAGGAGGACTTGGTATCCCTGATCTGCTGAAGTATTTCCAAGCAACACAATTGCGCTATTTGGTGGAGTGGAGCAAGTGGGAGTCCAACAAGCACTGGCTCTTTCAAGACCAAGCAGTGGCAGGGCGCCCACTGTAGGAGATCCCATTTTTGCCACGGGCTCATAGACCGGATAATCTCTATGCTTCCTACATAACGAGGGTTCCGCTGGAGGCCTGGGATGCTACTAATGCCCTTCACGGCCTGACCACGTTCAAATCCCCGCTCACACCCCTGGTGGACAATCCGGGCTTTACCCCTGGCATGGTCAAGGGGGCATTTACACACTGGAGGCCAGCAGGTTGCCGCTTCCTGTACCATGTATACGGCCCGGTTGGAGTGCTCCCTTTCCAGCTCTTTAAGCAGGAATATAACTTCACTGAATCGGAACGAATGAGATATATGCAGGTTCGACACTGGGCGCTGCAGCCGCAAGTCCGAGAATCGGCTGATAGGCGGTTCACTCCGTATGAGCGTTGGCTTCTTTCACGCACATCTAACTCTAAACTCATCTCAGACCTCTATAAATTGATTCAGACACCACCCACACACATCTACAACCCAGGCAGAGTACGATGGGAGAAAGAACTGGGTAGATCCCTAAGCCATAAAGAGTGGGAGAACATCACATACAGAGCACGCCACTCAGCATACCACATGGGGCTCACGGAGACGCTTACAAAAATATCCACATACTGGTACTACACCCCTGGGAGACTCTTCGAAATGGACCCTTCCAGGGACAAACACTGCTGGAGGGGGTGTGGGCAAATTGGAACCTTGATACACATCTTGTGGGACTGCCCGCTCATCCAATCGTACTGGACACATATATTAGACGAGGTAGATACACACTTTCAGACAGAAATACGCCGATTCCCGGCCTATGTACTGTTAGGCCTTCCTAACGGATTAACCTACCCACTGTGCTCGCGTAGGGGTCGCCAAATGGCCATAGCCCTGGGATCAGCGCTGCAAAATATCCTCACACATTGGCGCACTACTAACGTCCCTTCCACTACGGGCTGGCTACACAGGATGTGGCATGTGTTGGGTATGGAAAAGCTGTCCCTTACTGCTGCAGGAAAGGGAGACCAATTCGAGGAGCTCTGGCAACCTTTCAGAGCTCTGTTGCTAATGGAATTCACGGAGATAACCTGTCCCCGTTATCTTAGATTACTACGCCTTACGGTGCCCACAGCTAAAGACTCTTTTGGCGCCTGAGTCGGAGGGGGTGCGAGATTGTCGTGACCGAGTTGTAGAGGGACTGTGGGGAGCACTAGACGGGGAGGGAAAGGGCGGGGGAGTTGGGAGAGGTGGGATGAGCTACTATTGGGGGGGAGGGATCTTCCTTCTGGGCTTTTGTTCTGCAGTTTTCTTGGTTCAATGCTTTTCCTTCCCTACAGGATGGACATTACCGCTATTGCGCATAATCCTTTGTGTTTCATGCCCCGGTTGTGGGCCAGCATGTGTAAGTGGCATGACTATAATGTGCATTGTATGACGTTATGTTATCCTTCAATACAAAGATTTAAACCTAAATTACACACGGGGAATACTAATTCTGCTTATATGTTGCAATAATACTAGCTAATATGTATTGTTGTTGTGTTGTGGACTAATGCATAGCTTCAATATAAATAAAATGCTATTTAAATGTGCTTTTGTATATGTTTTGTGAAAAGAAAGGGTTGATTGTGTAAGTATAAAACACATTTGTGTGGCATATTGCTAGGTAACAACTAATGGGAAACATTAGCATGGGGGAGGTAAACAGAATGGGTTTCATTATTAAAATTAACATGGATTTCTGTTAGTTTCTATGATAGTTCCGAATGTGGCCTGTGAGGCCTAGTGAAAAAATGGCCGCTCTGAGCTACTGCGAGTGGGTATTGGTCTGCGCAGGCGCGCCAAAGATTTCTGCCAGCGCAAGTGAGCCGACTGTGCTTGAGAGAGAAGTTCAAGGTTGCAACACCCGGAACCTAGGATGGGTGCCAAGCATGAAAGAGTGCATATCCAAGCCATGGGAAAGAAGGGCAATGTTGCTAAAATGCAATGTGCCTAGGCCACGGACTGCTTAAACAATAGACGTTTATTAAATTAGCTGAATCATTTGAATAACAAATGCTGTAATGGTGAGGAAGAGCACATCCACCCGAATTTATCCAATCAGAACACAAGATGGGGGTGTTAGTTACTTTTCTAGATAGATTAAGTTGAGAATTAGGGTATAAAAACCCCTGGACTTGTAAGGTTGGGGTCGCTTTTTCCATTTCTAACGGAGATGCTGCCCTTTTGCTGACTGATTCCTGGATGTAAGAACTCTTATGATTTTTCCTATTTGTTTGCTTTGCAGGACTTTTAGGTTAAGATGAGAGTGTTAGTCAGGGATGTTAGGAGAGATTGAATTTGGAACTATCTGTTCTTTGCTAAAACTTTACTGAATTCTATAATAAAGCAATTTTTTCTGAGCTCTTAATAAAATGATCATGTTTTTGAAATAAAGTTTAAGAATTATTAAATAAAGAATAAATAAATGCATAATGTCTAACATACAACAAAGTTTGCTTTGAATACAAATTAGATAAATGAAGAATTAAAAGCTGGTCTTTGTTTCTTCCTACGCCTAATTTTCGTTCTAGCAGATCCATTGCCATTATGGTGGTGTGTCTGAATAAAAGTGTTTAATATGAAACCATGGTAAACTGTTTTGAACTTTTAGTGTAAATATTAAATAGGTTTTAGACGCTCCACCAAATGTTACAGCATTTCTCCATTGCGATTCACCAGAAGCCTTGAAGCCAAGTGTAAGTGAACAGGGTAAATGCGCAGTGTTATGGGCCCCACTGGTGCATGTTTTGAGTGTTTAAAGGTTTCAGGGAAATGGTGAGTGATGATTAGAAATAATTTCTGGAGCCGCGCTGTAGCAGAATCACATAGTAATATGATCACTCGCCGTCCAATTGTCCCAGTATTCCTGTATCTGTTGTTGCTGGAGTGAGGTTCTCTAGATATAGGCAGTGGGGCGACACTTCTCCGCCTTAGCGGAGGAGCTGCCACTGGGCATTATAGGGTTACCCTATTCAGTTTTGCACTCTCCCAAGGCATTGGGGGCATGATATGCATCCCCCTCTAGGCAACATGCTTTCCTTACCTTGCCCAACCCACCCTGCAATGTTCTCCTCACACACATGTACAATATGCTCAACTCAGACGGTAAATGCCGTATTATCTCTATGGAACTGTATTCCAAGCAGAATACCAACCAGCAAATATGGGTCTGCATAATTATCCCATTCGTCGGAGTTAAACTCATAATTGGAGAAATTAGGTGTGGAAAAATTAGGCGGTAATGGAAATTCCAGCCATTTGGAATTTCCACACCTATCCTTCTCACTCGCAATCGGGTTCCTGGTAACACCTGACCTAGAGCTTCCTTATGTGTTTCCTGGACCCACGTTGCTATGTCCACAGTTCCAAACCTAAAGTTACCAAGGTTTCCACTAACTCAGTGGTTGCGGAGGTAGTGGCTATTCTGAGTGGAACCCAGAGGCTCCACTAAGAAATCAGGAATTACTGGGTGAATCTCTCCTCACAATTTCCGCTGAAGTTGTCAGCATATTTGAACAGCCAAACGCTCTGGGGGCAGGAGAGAAGGATGGAGAAGAAAGTGTTTCCGCCGACCTCTTATTTTCCGACACTAACCACATCGGAAATTTCACGGGGGGGCTCGTAATGAGATGAATCACGCAGAGTGAAAACTGAAATCAACAGGGCTGTTGGAAAATAGTTTCCACCGACTATTCATAGGGAGTAGTTACACAAAATAACACCCACTCTTTAAAAGCTTCTGGTAAAGGGCACGGGTCCAAATTCAAATTGTTTTGGAATTTCAAAGTGAGAAATGAAACTCCGCTCATGAATTAAGAGCTTAACCACCCCGGTCCAATGAGAGCACTTGACACATAACAGTAAAGTGCAGAGCATAGTGTGTCGCAGACGTAAACACTATTTGCTGTAACCGGAGCGTGTACAAGTACAGACAGTACAGTGCGAAACCTGACCACCCCTCTATAAATGGAATAGTCGCACAAGTGACTGCTGTGGAATGGAAGAGGCCATGTACAGAATGCAGCGAGAATGCGCGTGCCAGATTCTGCAAAGCTGAGCGCGCACATAGCAGTGAACTCTTGTACGTTCGTTCTTAGTAGTTAGTATACACGTATATTATCCGTGTGCAGCATCCCCAAATGTGGTATGATGTGATAATATTTAGGTATGTGCTTGCATCTGTGTTAGTCATGGCCCAGATTTTGGCCACCAGGACCACTGACCCTTCTGCCCCTGAGTCGCGAGCTGGAATGCTCTGAAGAGAAATCGTGTTTCAAACGGAAGGGGCTCTGTGCAGAAACGGCCAGTCGCACAGTGAAGGTCACTGGCATATTACTACCAGCACCATCTGCAGGCCAGAGAGACACTCCTCTTCAGTGACCAGGAAGTTCACCGAGTTCAGCAGTCGCTCCTCTCCTGTTCTCATGGGACATACAGCAGGACATTTGCGACTGCCCCGTCATTAGTCAGTCACTCACCCATTCTGAGACGGCTGGTATTACTTGTTGAAGGACTTAGTGCCGCACAAAGCTACCCACTCTTTACACGTCACAAAGTCTGACAAGAAACAGATTTGGCACACCCCAAAAATTTGCGATTGGCACATGATTCATATGTGACAGTACGATTTTTTTTGTCGTTGCAGTTTTACATAGCGGAAACTCGACCCGAAGGTCTTTACATAAGCACCAGTTACGTTACACAAGGATACAAAAGTTTCTTCCGGAGGCACGCCGAGATTATGGGAGTCGCCCAGAAACACAGGATGTTGAGCCCACTCCGAGTCTCGAACCTGGTTCCCCAGTTCCGATGTCGACAGCTCTGACCATTATGCCACATCTTCTCCTTAGATCATCCTCCACATCCTCTATGCACCAGTTGAACCTGACACTGAGATTGGAGAGTGTGTTTACTGTAGATATTATAGGTTACTCATACAGAGGGGCTTATTTACAAGCCCATTGTGCAGCTGGTGCGTCACTTTTTTTGATGTACCTGCACCACAGTATGCCTGCCCATATTTACAAGGCCACATACTTGTTATGGTCTTGTAAATATGGGGCGCATTTCATACTTTACTCTGCGTGAAAGGGGAGTTCCATCCATGGCTGTTGCTGTGGGTGTTCCCACGCAACATCCTTGGTACCTGACACATTCCCAGATTTACAAGGTTGTGTAAACCAGGGAAGGCGTCAGAATCCTATCCCTCTCCAGGGGAGGCGTAGGAGTGGTGCAATGACGAAAAATACTTTTATTTCTCCTTGTTTTTTGCTCTATGTGTGCTGCACTGCAGCACACACAAAAAGGAGCAAAACACCATTAATGACTGGTTTTGTGCAGGAAGGTGTCCCTTCGTGCATAACAACAATTATTCCTGCAACGCAGGCACCCTTCCACCATGGCGCAAGAGTGTCTGCATAGGTGCACGGCTGCTGTTTGTATGCCGGCGCAGGGGAGGACAGGTATGCGCCATGTCTTATAGATACAAACCATTCCTGCTCTTTTATGTTGACGCACAGCAGAAAGGCTTGCTGCACTGCAGTCCCTCAAAAGATAGTAAATGAGGCAGAGAATGTTTTTTTTATTTTTTTTATATATTTATTAAATTTTTCCAAGAATTTTCCAGATATTCCAACATATGTTTACAGCACATTCCAGTTTCTCAAGTGATTATATATACATTACATTACATTATAACGTAAAGAATTCATCCAACAAATATAAACCTGACCACCCCTCTATAAATGGAATAGTCGCACAAGTGACTGCTGTGGAATGGAAGAGGCCATGTACAGAATGCAGCGAGAATGCGCGTGCCAGATTCTGCAAAGCTGAGCGCGCACACAGCAGTGAACTCTTGTACGTTCGTTCTTAGTAGTTAGTATACACGTATATTATCCATGTGCAGCATCCCCAAATGTGGTATGATGTGATAATATTTAGGTATGTGCTTGCATCTGTGTTAGTCATGGCCCAGATTTTGGCCACCAGGACCACTGACCCTTCTGCCCCTGAGTCGCGAGCTGGAATGCTCTGAAGAGAAATCGTGTTTCAAACGGAAGGGGCTCTGTGCAGAAACGGCCAGTCGCACAGTCAAGGTCACTGGCATATTACTACCAGCACCATCTGCAGGCCAGAGAGACACTCCTCTTCAGTGACCAGGAAGTTCACCGAGTTCAGCAGTCGCTCCTCTCCTGTTCTCATGGGACATACAGCAGGACATTTGCGACTGCCCCGTCATTAGTCAGCCCACCCATTCTGAGACGGCTGGTATTACTTGTTGAAGGACTTAGTGCCGCACAAAGCTACCCACTCTTTACACGTCACAAAGTCTGACAAGAAACAGATTTGGCACACCCCAAAAATTTGCGATTGGCACATGATTCATATGTGACAGTACGATTTTTTTTGTCGTTGCAGTTTTACATAGCGGAAACTCGACCCGAAGGTCTTTACATAAGCACCAGTTACGTTACACAAGGATACAATAGTTTCTTCGGGAGGCACGCCGAGATTATGGGAGTCGCCCAGAAACACAGGATGTTGAGCCCACTCCGAGTCTCGAACCTGGTTCCCCAGTTCCGATGTCGACAGCTCTGACCATTATGCCACATCTTCTCCTTAGATCATCCTCCACATCCTCTATGCACCAGTTGAACCTGACACTGAGATTGGAGAGTGTGTTTACTGTAGATATTATAGGTTACTCATACAGAGGGGCTTATTTACAAGCCCATTGTGCAGCTGGTGCGTCACTTTTTTTGATGTACCTGCACCACAGTATGCCTGCCCATATTTACAAGGCCACATACTTGTTATGGTCTTGTAAATATGGGGCGCATTTCATACTTTACTCTGCGTGAAAGGGGAGTTCCATCCATGGCTGTTGCTGTGGGTGTTCCCACGCAACATCCTTGGTACCTGACACATTCCCAGATTTACAAGGTTGTGTAAACCAGGGAAGGCGTCAGAATCCTATCCCTCTCCAGGGGAGGCGTAGGAGTGGTGCAATGACGAAAAATACTTTTATTTCTCCTTGTTTTTTGCTCTATGTGTGCTGCACTGCAGCACACACAAAAAGGAGCAAAACACCATTAATGACTGGTTTTGTGCAGGAAGGTGTCCCTTCGTGCATAACAACAATTATTCCTGCAACGCAGGCACCCTTCCACCATGGCGCAAGAGTGTCTGCATAGGTGCACGGCTGCTGTTTGTATGCCGGCGCAGGGGAGGACAGGTATGCGCCATGTCTTATAGATACAAACCATTCCTGCTCTTTTATGTTGACGCACAGCAGAAAGGCTTGCTGCACTGCAGTCCCTCAAAAGATAGTAAATGAGGCAGAGAATGTTTTTTTTTTTTTTAATATATTTATTAAATTTTTCCAAGAATTTTCCAGATATTCCAACATATGTTTACAGCACATTCCAGTTTCTCAAGTGATTATATATACATTACATTACATTATAACGTAAAGAATTCATCCAACAAATATATGTAAAATACATGCTACCCAATCCAAAACAGCATCCAGAACAAACTAAAAGAAGAAAAAAAAACAGACAACTGCAATAATTATATATCACACTCTCTTATGCTATTCTAGGTTTATCCTACTATTTTTCCACCTCGTGATAGGTTGCCATATTTTATTACCTAATGCCTTAGCCCTTCTGCCTTTCCTCTCATATATTGCTTTTTCTAGATTGTATATAGTGAGAAGGCTGGCAATCCAATCTGAAAATAGTGGAGGAGCCTTGTTCAGCCAATTCCTTGCTATGCAGATGCAATACACTGCGATTGAGACAAAAATAAACTCTACTGGCATAGCTTCTACCGTGTCTACCACCCCTAAAATAATTAATTCATCCATAAATTTAATCTTAATCCTAAGTGTTTTGTCAAAAAACTCTTCAATGGCCATTTTCAAAGTGAACAATTGTGGGCACTGCGAGAACATATGTACAATGTCTGCCCCGTTCGCATTGCATCGTGGGCATGTTATTCCCGTCGTGCCACCCCACTGGGCAATTCTAGCCGGGGTATGATAAAGTGAAAACACTGTTTTAAAATGCTGTGATTGGAGGGTTGCCGAGCATAACACTGTTCTACCCAAATCCAATGACTCCTGAAAAGTTTCTGAGCCGGACCCCAGTTTTTCTATCCATTTTTGCGAATATTTCGCCCTTTCATCTGATTTGTTTTCTTTCAGTTCAGCATATAGTTGTCTTATCGTACATTTACTAGTTGTTTCTATATATTCCATAATTTTGCATTGTCCCATCCCTGCCGAGCCACCTTGTTTTTGTGTTAGAAAACTCCTGGCTTGAAGATATTTATAAAAGCTATTATGGTCTAATCCATATTTCATTTTAAGCGACCCAAACTGTAACATATTGCCCTGACTATCCAGCAAATTCCCTATTTTCACTATGCCCTTATTATACCAATCATACACAGTTCAGAAAAGGGGGTGGTGATGAACAGAGTGTCTGAATTAGGCAGACCACTCTTACCCAGTCCAAAGATCAGGGCTTGATCCATCACCGTTATTTATCTCACTGCCCCATCCCAGCTCAGAACCTGGCTGTATGCAAATCAGTCTGTCCCTGGCCCAGTGCATCATGGGAACAGGGCAGACCAAACTACAAAGCCAATTCTTCACCAGAAAGGAGACAAGCTACCGGGGACTGGTTTCTGGCATTTTAGCCGTCTTCGGCCCGGCTTGCTTGAATCCTGATGGAGCAGTGAGAAAGGGACTCATGTCTGAGTATACCCTGCCACACCTATAGTGGCCAAAAACGATTCAGAAAAGGGGGTGGTGATGAACAGAGTGTCTGAATTAGGCAGACCACTCTTACCCAGTCCAAAGATCAGGGCTTGATCCATCACCGTTATTTATCTCACTGCCCCATCCCAGCTCAGAAGCTGGCTGTATGCAAATCAGTCTGTCCCTGGCCCAGTGCATCATGGGAACAGGGCAGACCAAACTACAAAGCCAATTCTTCACCAGAAAGGAGACAAGCTACCGGGGACCGGTTTCTGGCATTTCAGCCGTCTTCGGCCCGGCTTGCTTGAATCCTGATTGAGCAGTGAGAAAGGGACTCATGTCTGAGTATACCCTGCCACACCTATAGTGGCCAAAAACGATTCAGAAAAGGGGGTGGTGATGAACAGAGTGTCTGAATTAGGCAGACCACTCTTACCCAGTCCAAAGATCAGGGCTTGATCCATCACCGTTATTTATCTCTGGGATGGTGCAGTGAGCTAAAAAACGGTGTTGGATCTAGCCCTGATCTCTTGACTGGGTGAGAGCTTTCTGCTTAATTCAGAGACTCTGTCCCTCACCACCCCTTGTTGTAAATATTTTTGTCCACCCTAAGCGTGGAAGGGTATTCTCAGATGTGAGACCCTTGCTCATTGCACCATCAGGATTCAAGCAAACCGGGCCGAAGACGGCTGTAATGCCAGAAACCGGTCCCCGGGAGCTTGTTTCCTTCCCAGTGTAAGAATTGGCTTTTGTAGTTTGGTTTGCCCTGTTCCCATCATGCACTGGGACAGGAACAGACTAATTTGCATACAGCCAGGTTCTGAAACTGGGATGGTGCAGTGAGCTAAAAAACGGTGTTGGATCTAGCCCTGATCTCTTGACTGGGTGAGAGCTTTCTGCTTAATTCAGAGACTCTGTCCCTCACCACCCCTTGTTGTAAATATTTTTGTCCACCCTAAGCGTGGAAGGGTATTCTCAGATGTGAGACCCTTGCTCATTGCACCATCAGGATTCAAGCAAACGGGGCCGAAGACGGCTGTAATGCCAGAAACCGGTCCCCGGGAGCTTGTTTCCTTCCCAGTGTAAGAATTGGCATTTGTAGTTTGGTTTGCCCTGTTCCCATCATGCACTGGGACAGGAACAGACTAATTTGCATACAGCCAGGTTCTGAAACTGGGATGGTGCAGTGAGCTAAAAAACGGTGTTGGATCTAGCCCTGATCTCTTGACTGGGTGAGAGCTTTCTGCTTAATTCAGAGACTCTGTCCCTCACCACCCCTTGTTGTAAATATTTTTGTCCACCCTAAGCGTGGAAGGGTATTCTCAGATGTGAGACCCTTGCTCATTGCACCATCAGGATTCAAGCAAACCGGGCCGAAGACGGCTGTAATGCCAGAAACCGGTCCCCGGGAGCTTGTTTCCTTCCCAGTGTAAGAATTGGCTTTTGTAGTTTGGTTTGCCCTGTTCCCATCATGCACTGGGACAGGAACAGACTAATTTGCATACAGCCAGGTTCTGAAACTGGGATGGTGCAGTGAGCTAAAAAACGGTGTTGGATCTAGCCCTGATCTCTTGACTGGGTGAGAGCTTTCTGCTTAATTCAGAGACTCTGTCCCTCACCACCCCTTGTTGTAAATATTTTTGTCCACCCTAAGCGTGGAAGGGTATTCTCAGATGTGAGACCCTTGCTCATTGCACCATCAGGATTCAAGCAAACCGGGCCGAAGACGGCTGTAATGCCAGAAACCGGTCCCCGGGAGCTTGTTTCCTTCCCAGTGTAAGAATTGGCTTTTGTAGTTTGGTTTGCCCTGTTCCCATCATGCACTGGGACAGGAACAGACTAATTTGCATACAGCCAGGTTCTGAAACTGGGATGGTGCAGTGAGCTAAAAAACGGTGTTGGATCTAGCCCTGATCTCTTGACTGGGTGAGAGCTTTCTGCTTAATTCAGAGACTCTGTCCCTCACCACCCCTTGTTGTAAATATTTTTGTCCACCCTAAGCGTGGAAGGGTATTCTCAGATGTGAGACCCTTGCTCATTGCACCATCAGGATTCAAGCAAACCGGGCCGAAGACGGCTGTAATGCCAGAAACCGGTCCCCGGGAGCTTGTTTCCTTCCCAGTGTAAGAATTGGCTTTTGTAGTTTGGTTTGCCCTGTTCCCATCATGCACTGGGACAGGAACAGACTAATTTGCATACAGCCAGGTTCTGAAACTGGGATGGTGCAGTGAGCTAAAAAACGGTGTTGGATCTAGCCCTGATCTCTTGACTGGGTGAGAGCTTTCTGCTTAATTCAGAGACTCTGTCCCTCACCACCCCTTGTTGTAAAAATCATACACAGTGGCATCCTTAAAGATCTCCCTCGGCAGTGAGCAATTTGTATACAATCTCGTATAATTGTTGAATCTGCCTAGAAGTCAGTTGTGTTTAAAAACCCATTCTCAGCCTCCTCACTCAATAGTGTAGTATAAACATTGGCTAATCCTACCTCAGTTCCCGTTATATATTCTGAACCACCCCCACCTATTAACACCCTACTATATTGTAATACAGCAGCCCAGTAATAGGGCCTGAAATCCGGTGCTCCCCAACCACCTTTTTCTCTATCTACAGTTAAGTGTCTATAGGCTCTTCTTGTTTTCCCTTTGACCCAAATACATTTGTTCAAAATCGCTTCCAACTTGTTAAACCATATGTTATCAAAAAATAAGGGTATAGATCTAAATAAATACAAAACTTTAGGGAATGTTACCATTTTGATAACGTTAATTCGACCCATTAAGGTCAGGTGTAAATTATTCATTCTTTCTGTGTTTGTTTTAATTTTTTCCAGCATCGGGCTCATATTGATTTCTACTAGCCTATCTAAATCAGCTGTAATCTTCACCCCTAAATATGTAACTTCGGGTGCTACTCTTATATCCTGATAGTTTACCCAATTGTTTTGTATTATTTGTGTTTTTCCTTTATTTAATGAATAACCTGCAACTGTGCCAAAGAGTGCAGCCTCCTGTTCAATTTCTATAATAGCCGACCCTGGTTCTGGTGTAACCACTGCCACGTCATCCGCGTATGCAAGTGTCTTATACTCATGTGCATATAATCCAATCGGGAGAATGTTTGGGTTCCCTTCTAATCTTCGCAAAAGGGGATCTAAATATAAAGCAAATAACAGTGGTGAGGCCGGGCAACCCTGTCTTGTACCGCGCTTTATGCGTATGCCCTCAGTATACCCTCTGTTTATCCTCACCTTGGCTGTTGGATCTAGATATAACGCCTTTATGGCCTTTATATAGCCTGTTCCTATCCCAAACCACTCCAAGACTTTCCACAAATAGCTCCAGGAGACCCTGTCAAAGGCCTTCTCTGCATCCAAGAAGATGGCCGAGGCAGGGTCTCCAGCAGCACCCGTAGCATCCAATATGGTAACCATCCTCCTTGTGTGTTCCGTAGTCCCTTTACCCGGTATAAAACCATGCTGTGTTGTGTATACCAGCCCCTCAATTACCCTGCTAAGCCTTTGTGAGAGAGCCTTGGAGTATATTTTTGCATCCGCGTTCATGAGCGTGATTGGCCTATATGAGCCAGGATCCAGATGCGATTTGTTCTTTTTCAGAATAACTATAATACTTGCACCGGCCCATGATTGTGGTATGTTTTCCCCCATTTGTGCATGCCTTAAAATTTCTAGCATATCAATCCCCAAAGTGTCCCAGAAAGTCCTGTAAAATTTCGCCGGTATTTGGTCAGGTCCCGCGGCCTTCCCCGAGGGGAGTTTCATTACCGCATTATGTATTTCACCCAGTGTTAATGGTAACTCCAAAGCCTCTTTATCCTCCAAAATCAGTTCTTTGTGAGGAATGCCTGCCAAGTAATCCTCTATCTCCTCCTCCCCAATTCTCAAGTCTTGATCATAAAGTTCTGAGTAGAACTCCCTAAACACCTCCCTCACATCTTCCACCTTAGTCACAACATTCCCCCCTTTATTCTTGATTTCTTTAATTTCCCCAGCTGCCAGATCTTGTCTAATACAAACTGCTAATATATGCCCAACCCGCTCATTAAATTCATAACATTTTTCCTTTTTTGCTAAATAGTTACTCGCTGCTTTGTTTGCCAATCTTTCACCGGTCTCTGCCTTTTTCAACTCTATTTCTAATAAGATCTGCTCAAGAGGTTCTTGATTTATGACCGACTGAATAAGCTGTTGTTCTAAATTCATTAGATCCTGTAGCCTACTAGTTAATTCCAATTTCTCTTTCTTGCTCCTATGTAGAGTATAAGCCAGTGTTTCCCCCCTTATCCCTGCCTTGAATGCGTCCCATACCATTCCTGTAGCTGCCGTACCTCTGTTTATCTCCCAGAATTGTCTAATCCACGCCTTCATTCTACTGACATAGTCGGCTTCTTTGAGTAACCCCCTTTCAAATGTCCAATTATATTCTTTGTGACTGGCGTTGCAATTCTGAGAAATAGTCAACACCAGTGGATTGTGGTCTGAGAAAACCCGAGGTAGCTTTTCTATTTTCACTTCTGATATTAATGGGCTAGAAACTAAGAAATAATCCAGTCTGGCTATAGTTTTGTGAGGAGCAGAGTAGAAAGTGCTGCCTGTTCCCGTAGGATTATATGCCAACCAAACATCTACCAGCGCATTATTATCCATTAAATTGGCAATAGCCCTTCGTGTTTTCTTCTTGCGGTCTCCCTTCATCCCCCCTCCCAACATACCCAGCCCTGATAACCCATTGATATTAAAATCCCCACAAAAGATTACTGGTTCTGACCATAATGCCAATTCGGTAGCTAGGAAATCAAATAAATCAGGTTCATCTTCATTAGAGCAATATACAGAAACAATTGTATATCGACCTCCAGCTGTTTCTCCTTCTACCACCACCCATCTACCTTCCACATCTTCCTTCTTTCTCTTTACTGACATAAATCCTTTTTTTGCAAGTATGGCCACTCCCTTTGTTTTAACATTTTGCTGCGTATATGCTAAAACTTCATACCCTAACTGATCCATAAGATATTTATCTTTTCCTCTCACATGTGTCTCCTGAAGACATATAACATCCAATTTTAATAATCTACACATGGCCGCTACTTTCTGCCTTTTCCCGCCATCGTTCAGACCGCAAATATTAATGGTAGCAAGTCTTATCGCCATCTGATTTTGAAATAAAGCCCACAATCATTTCCCTCCGGATTTTTACTGCCATCTGTTTTGTGCCTACATATCTTCTTAGCTTGTGCTGTACATACCCTTAATTCTTCACCACCACCTTCCCGCCCCCCCTCCCTCAGCCCCCCCTTACGCCCCCTCCCCTTGCTAACCCCCCCTGTTACAGGCAAATAGGTCAATCTTGACCTATGTGTGGCTGCTCTCTGCTGTAGTGTCGCTTCCTTCTCCCACCCAACTTACCCGTAAATTACCATACTCAATACTCAATACTCTTAGTATTTCCGTATGCATCTTATGCTGGTTCATATTCCCTACTCTTCCTGCCTTTCTGAGTCTCTGTAATCTCTGCGAGATATTCACCTGCCTTTATTTCCGAAAAGAACATTCTGACGCGTCCCCCTGTGACAACTTTTAACTTGGATGGATACATTAAGTATGCTTCGGAGCCCTGGCGTTGGAAAGGAGTGATAAGCTGCCTGAGTTTCCATCTCCTTTCCACAGTCGTGTGACAGAAATCAGGCCTAGTAAAAAATGTAATCCCTTCGACTGACTTTTTCCTATCTGGTCTAGCAGTCTCCATAATTTCCTGCCTAGCCAAGAAATTCCCGAAGAAAACTAACATTGCCCTGGGTAAGCCATTCTGATTAGTGCCTCTTCCTCCCTTCTGCGTCAGTGGGAATCTGTGCGCTCTCTGTACTTCAAGTTCCCACTGCCACTGCGCCTCTGGATATGCGCCTTTTAGTAATTTAATCATAAACCCCCTTGGGTCCTTCCCTTCCAGTCCTTCCTCTAGGCCCAAAAAACGTAGATTGTTCCGCCGTTGGCGATTCTCGAAATCTTCCAGCTTCCACTGTAAGTCCTCGATCACCTTTCCTTGCTCTGTTCTTACATTCTGCCAGTCTGTGACTTCGTCTTCCAGTCTCCCAGTTCTCTCTTCAACCTGTTCCACCCTACCTTCCACCTCTTCATATTTTCTGTTCATTTTCCTAATGCTTGCTTGTATTTTTTTAGTGTCTTGCCTCGCTCTTCTGCTTTCTAAGCGGGCCTCTAGGTGCATTTGTTTCAGCATGGAGAACATTCCATCCAAAGTCGCTTGAGGTGGGATATCGGCTACGTCTTGAGAGGCATTTAAGGGGTTGTTCTCAAGTGCGTCACCCAAATCTTGTTCCTGATACATTTTGGAGGTACTACCATAGTCCCAGAGCAACTTCCTATTTGTGCTTGAAGCTGCTCTGTCTATATCTCTATCTCGCCTTATCATCGTTCTTCTTTTTTTCTTCTGTGTTTCCTTGCTTCTGTGCTCGATAGAGAGGGATCCTTCTGACTCTGTCCCTGATGAGAGATCTGTGGTAGTGCCCTCCTCCTCTGACCCCAGCAGAGAAGAGTCTGAGCCCTCAGTCACTGAGTAAAATTTTTCCACCTCCGGGGAACGTACTCTCCTTCCTTTAGCCCCCTTTGTTGTGCGGCTCTCTAAGCTTTTCATACTTCCCCAGTTGGACTGTGCCATGACGTTCTTATCAGCAGGCGTGGGCGCTAGATTTACTTCCATCAATGCTTCAAGCATTTGGGCATTGTTAGTGTTTACCGGTACAACCATCTCCTTCAGCTGCCCATCACTAAGCTTACCGGTATTGATCATCGTCGCTGTATCTGCATCCGCGTCTGCGTTCGCGTCCTCGCCAGCCTTCGCAGTAATCTCCTCTCTCCGCGCGGCTCCCGCTTGAGGCGTACACGTCTGCGGCCCCGGTTGCCTGGCAACCGCCGTGCTTGCGTCCTCGCGGTCGGCGAGAACAGTTTCCGCATTTGCCTCCGTGTTTGGGATTGAGGTGCTTTCGGTGCATCCAGAGACCAAAATTGTAGGCTGGCTTCTCCCTGCAAATGCCTCCGTGATGATGGATTGCCGCAGATCTCTACCGGAGGTAGGTACAGTGTTCGTGTGCTTTGGCGCTCCGCTATCCGATTGAGGGCGCCTCTGTTGTTGTGTCTGTCCTTTGGCTCCAGGAGTTCCCGCTTGTGCCGCTGCCTTAGATTCGGCTTTTTCCTTTTCCTTTTCCTTCGTAGATTTTTCTGATTTCTCTCCTTTTTTAGCCTGCATCTTTTGGACAGCGTTACTCGATGCAGTAGCTGCTGTGACTCGTTTGCTCAGCGTGGTTTTCGGGATTGCTTCAGTGCGTTGCGACATCCTTAGAACTGCAGTGATACCATGAGTGAGCGCTTTCTTAAAATGTTCACCATAATACAGTCTCAGGGTTGTAATCACCTTCTGTAGCACCTCAATACCAGTACCTCCTTTAGCGCAGAATACTCTTTGGAAAATCAGCATATTTTACTCATACATCCAGCCTCATAGTCCGTGGGTCCAGGAGAAGGAATGAGTGCGACTGCTCTCTACAGCAGCATAGCGGCCATCTTGCCCCGCGTGATGTCTACAGTTCTGATGCTGTTTCCAAAACGGCAGAGAATGTTTATTAATGTAAAAAGAATTTGCTTTGAATGTTTAATACTGTCTGCACTAACAGAAATGGATTTAATCAAAATGATCTAGGAATAACCAGTTGATGTGGACTGAGAAAGTGATTGGTTTGTCTTAACAAAACATGTATGCTTCACTACAACTACAATAATCTACAATTATGATATACAATGCATTGCAAGGATAATATTAGTATTGTGTGATTTTCTTCAAACCATCTTTTTTACTTCACTGTTGAAATCCTTATTCATGATTCCTAAGTGTGTGCTATATTGTCTGTGTAACTCGTAGAGTTTTCCTCATTACTTCCTGGGTATCCTTACATGTGTAGCATACTAGTGTCAACTAAACAATAAAGCCTTTACCTTGTTGTATATATTAATGTTATACTTATGTACTTTCAAATGTAGTACTCAGTCACATTTAGTGTTGGGCAATTTGGTTACTTAATGCATATTAATACAAAATGAACTAATAAGTACAAAAGAATACTATATTTGTATATGTTTAAATGTGCACATGCATACTCAATGTGCATCATTGGATTTAATGTCTTAAGGTAGCATTTACACTGAAGGCCTATATTCCTATTTGCTGCATTTTCAGAAGTCTATGGTCCTGCTATTTCTGCTGACTTGTTTTTTTTGCAGGTGTTCTCATGTTTTGCTAGTGTTAGAATTTATAAATTTCTTGTAACAGTGGTAGATACATTGCCCAAGAATGGAATTTATTGAGAACATGTGAACTAAATCTTTAACAAAGAATCATGCTACGTTGACCTGAGTATGGGAATGATGTGCCGTTTCCATGTCCAGTGTGGGATTTTTCACTACTATTGCAGTCAGCATCATGGAGTTTGTAATGTGAACAATGGACATTTTGATGACAAGGTGACCAAGTGGGTGTCATCCACTGACTTGTGGACTATAACCTATCGACATAAGGAGATCTCGAGAGAGATAGTGCCGGGTGCTTCCCCGAACTCTCCTTTGCTGATTCCCTGTAAATTTCTATGCTGAACCACTTTCTGCAGACACTATGCAGAATTCCCCTTTGAACTCTTAACTGCACCCTTTCCCAGACACCCTACTACCCCTTAGAGTGGACTTTATGAGGTCTGTCCCTCAATGGTCCCTTGGACTTTGTCCCATGTGTAGCTCATGCTAACATTTAATTCCAGCCTACGGAAGACTCTTGACCAAGCTTGGAAAATGTTACAGCTGGTGTTACTTACACTCTTGTGATATATTATAGGATTGGAGGAGCACTCACCCTATTTATTCTTCTTAGTTAAACTTAAGTAAATTCAAACTTTTTCTTCAAAGCGTGCAGCTAGGGTAGCACGTCTGCCCTAACACGTGCTGAACTTTTGAAAACCTTATCTTAAGTGTGAATGACACTTAACCTTAGCGCACTGTTGCTCAAGCGCTAGACGCGCTCCAAATTAAACATACACTCTTTTGCTGTTTCAAAATTATTTTTAGTTTTCCAAAGCATAAAAAATAAACTCAATTTGTTCTCATTGTATAACAAACACAATATACAATATTCAACAGTACATCAAAATCAATTTCTTTTCATCTCTGTTTTCCCGTGTGCCCAATGAAACGCCGTATATGTAAAACGGGCGTCTAACTAACCCTGATTGATGTAACCAACACCGCTGCAATCACGCAGCTCGCTCACCTCGGCCACTGCCGAGTCGAGTGAAGCACGCGTGAGGTTTGCCGAAGAGAGGAGTTTTGAGAGAATTTCATGGAAGTTGACCGAGGTGAGCGAGCTGCGTGATTGCAGCGGTGTTGGTTACATCAATCAGGGTTAGTTAGACGCCCGTTTTACATATACGGCGTTTCTTTGTTACTTCTTGCAGGTGAAAACCTCAACACGGAGCAGTCAGCATCTTTTGATTCATTGACTTGAAGATAAGGTAACTTGTGGCTTCAACCCACCGCACTGAACAGTGTTAGTTAGAATCTGTTTTGTTACTCTGGTAGAAACCTTAGTTGAGAGCACATATTCTGGTTTTTGTGTTTACAGAAGGATTTAGCTCTTGAGGAGCGCGACTGGAGTAAGTGGTTTTTTCAGCGTTTTCCACAAATGCACCCAGGTGATGGTGAAGGGTTTTCTTTGTTTTTTTCTGGAGCTTTATCATTATTTCTTGTGCTTTTCAGACTGCTGAGTGACAGTATTGCTTTCTGCATCATTTATTTACAGGCCCCCGACGAAGAGCTGCCTTCAGCTCGAAATGCATTGGGCACACGGGAAAACAGAGATGAAAAGAAATTGATTTTGATGTACTGTTGAATATTGTATATTGTGTTTGTTATACAATGAGAACAAATTGAGTTTATTTTTTATGCTTTGGAAAACTAAAAATAATTTTGAAACAGCAAAAGAGTGTATGTTTAATTTGGAGCGCGTCTAGCGCTTGAGCAACAGTGCGCTAAGGTTAAGTGTCATTCACACTTAAGATAAGACTTACACTCTTGTGCCTGTCCCTATCGTTTTCTGCTTAGGGTTTTGATTTTCTGTACCTTGGATTGTGCTTAAAACACTTGGGGGCATATGTACAACAAAATGTCGGGCTGCAGGGGTGTGGCCTGGCAGTCCAACATGGTGCGGCTTGTGGGTGTGGTGCCTTCAACCGACTGCCGCCCCCGGGCACCCGTTGGTGGGACCCAGCGGGAATTATTAGTGCCATGATTGCCCTCAGGCACTGGGGTACGCCCAGACATACACCTAGCGGTGACTTCATTAACGTCCAGACAAAATGCCAAAAGATAAACCGCTGGGGCCGCCTCAAAACAATCCACATTAGATAAATACACAGGCACAGTGGCCCAATTGCCCGACGCTGAGAACATGGCAACATTTATACCTGACAATGCAGTGTTGTTGGAGGCTAACACCCAGTCCAGGGACATGCTGGACATGCTGGAGTCTACATTTGCCTTCCGAAATTGAACACGGAGGAAGACGGCACGAGCCAATGAAGGGTCTCATTCAATGAGCAACACTGGTAAAAAGTACCCCTCATTCATTGTTGGAGCATTGAACACGCCACATCTGAAACTCCACATTCCGCTTTCCATAGAAATAACAGCTGTTTGAAAGCGGCGAATAGCCCACATCTAAAGAAACTGAGCACCTTTGAGCTACGTGGTCTTGATGAGATTTCCCTTCAACAAAGGGATTTCGAAACGTGTAGACCCCCCCTTTTTTCCACACAGCGTTAGGAGTGTTGTTTTAAAACAAAAAACGGCCTGAAACTATAATTATTCCCAATGCTGTTCTGTGAAATAATGTTTGTAAATAATGTTTTGTAATAACTTATGTAAATTGATTCTATGTTTTGTTTGTATGTATGGTTGAATAAATGATTGGAATGTAAGATTCGTGGTAGAGAAAAAGTGTGGAGTGAAGTAAGCAATGTTCCTAATTATGTGAATCTTTTCAAATATGTTTTGATAAAATATTGAATTAAAATAATTGATTTATTCTGGACTAAAAAAATTGGTCTTGAGATTTACTGTTCAGTTCAGTAAGTTATGTGGCTAAATTAGGCCCCTGTAGAAATAAGGTGGCAGTATTGGTGCTCTTTTTGGTTTTTGTTGGAGGCTACAATTAGCAGAGCTGGCTCGGAGGTCATGCTGCTCCAGCAGACCCTCCAAAATGCGGTGCAGAGGATTACTGATTTGGAATCGCGGATTTGGACAGTGGAGAACACGGTGAGCAATCTTTAAAAGAAGGTGTCCAGCTTGGAGAAACTCACAAGAGGTCTGGTGATGAGAGTAGAGGATGCAGAGGGCCGTGCCCGGAGGAAGAACCTCCGCTTTGTGGGGTTTCCTGAGGGCTGCGATAATAATAATATGGAGGACTTACTTACCAAATGGCTTACAGATTGGATCCCGGCTGACTCACTGTCCCCGTGCTTTATAATTAGGGTTCCTGTTTTTCCGTTTAAACTGATTTTTTACATATAAATACAGACGGAATACATGTTTTGCTTTGTCAGTATTTATATTTAAAAGTGGGAAAATATTAGCACATTTTGGGTTGCAGATGAAGGCAGTGCGAGTTTCTCTCAGTGGGGCAGTATGGCGTTCAGTGTGGGAGAGGATGTGGCCCTCTGTGCTGATGACAGAAACTGCAAGACTCTGAGACAAATGGCCTGTGATAGCCCTTTTGAGCTTATTTGGGACATTCTGCAAATGGCAAAGTTTTCAGATGAATGTATTTTGTTGACTAATAATAACCGGGCGCATGTGTGTATTGTCAATTTAACCAGTTTAGAGTGTCGAACGTTCAGCGCCCAGTGCTGAACGTTCGAGTAACGGGTGGGGCCGCGTCCGCCAACGGACGCCAAGGTAGTGCACGCGAAGACCGTTGGCCGACGGCAGCGCTTAAGGGGTTAAATGAATGTGGAAAAATATTATCTGCAGTGTCGTCTTTTACTTGTGGCAAAAATGGTGCACAGTCAAAATATCGATTCCCTAATATCGACCTACAGTAATATCGAGTTTTAAATATCGAAGGTGAAGAATATCGAGGTCAAGAATATCGTTGGACAGAATATCGACTCTAAGGTAAGTAATATCGATTTTTTTATATCGATGTAAGTAATATCGAAGTTAGTAATATCAATATCAATTATATCAATGTCACTAATTTCGATGTTACTAATATCAATATTTGTTTGTTGTTATGTATTTTATTATGTATTTTATATGTATGTGTTATATGTTTTTGTTAAGTATTTTATTTGTTTTAAATTATATGTGTACTATTTATTATATATTAAAAATTTTATTTTTAATTTAATTTTATGTTTCAGTACTGGAGCGGGTTCTGGGTTTATAGGGGAATAGGGTGGGAAGTAATTTAATTATATTAAATTAATTATACATTTTTAGTAATTGTAAATTCATTTTAAATAATGTTAGCGTTTAAGTTCTGTAGCGGGTTGTGGGTTTATAGGGGAATTGGGTGGGAAGTAATTTAATTGTAATTAAGTCATTTATTTTGTGATTGGTATTGATAAATATTTTATTTCTAATTAATTATTAATTGGTAATTAATTATTTTAATTAGTAATTAATTTTATTATTTACAAATTAAGGTTTGTAATTGTTAATTACATTTCTTAATTCGCAATTCATAAATTTAATTGGTAATTAAGGTTTGTAATTGGTAATTACAATTTTTAATTGGTAATTAATTTTTTTAATTGTTAATACATTTTTTTAAATTGGTAAATAATATTTTTTATTGTTAATTAATTTTTAGTAATTGGAAATTTATTTTATTAATTGGTAAATAATTTTTTATAAAAAATACTTTTTATTGAAAAATAAATTTACTGTTTACTATTTTTTAATTGTTAATCAATTTTTAATTATTAATATGTTTTTTGTTTTGAAATTTTTTTAGTGTTCAATATTATTTGATTATTTATATTTATTAATTAATATTTATTGGTATTTATTGTTAATTAATTATTTAATTGTAATTATGTTTTTAGTCATTATCAATGGGGATTTGCAAATAAATGCTTTCCCTACTGTTGCACTCTCTGGAGTAGGAATAGTAAGTTTTACCCCTACGCTATCCCCTACGCTATCCAATGCTTTCCCTACTGTTGCACTCTCTGGAGTGGGAATAGTAATTTTTACCCCTACGCTATCCAACGCTTTCCCTACTGTTGCACTCTCTGGAGTGGGGATAGTAATTGTTACCCCTACGCTATCCAACGCTTTCCCTACTGTTGCATAATCTGGATTGGGAATAGTAATTTTTACCCCTACGCTATCCAACGCTTTCCCTACTGTTGCATAATCTGGATTGGGAATAGTAACTTTTACCCCTACTCTATCCATTGTTTTCCCTACTGTTGCACTCTCTGGAGTGGGAATAGTAATTTTTACCCCTACGCTATCCAACGCTTTCCCTACTGTTGCACTCTCTGGAGTGGGAATAGTAATTTTTACCCCTATGCTATCCAACGCTTTCCTTACTGTTGCATTCTCTGGAGTGGGAATAGTAATTTTTACCCCTACGCAATCCAACGCTTTCCCTACTGTTGCACTCTCCGGAGTTGGATTAGTAATTTTTACCCCACCCTATCCAAAACTTTCCCTACTGTTGCACTGTTTGGAGTTGGAATAGTAATTTTTACCCCTACGCTATCCAACGTTTTCCCTACTGTTGCACTCTCTGGAGTGGGAATAGTAATTTTTACCATTACGCTTTCCCTACTGTTGCACTCTCTGGAGTGGGAATAGTAATTTTTATCTCTACGCTATCCAACGTTTTCCCTACTGTTGCTCTCTCTGGAGTTGAAATAGTAATTTTTACCCCTATTCTATCCAACGCTTTTCCTACTGTTGCACTCTCTGGAGTTGGAATAGTAATTTTTACCCCTACGCTATCCAGGGCTTTCCCTACTGTTGCACTTTTTGGAGTTGGAATAGTAATTTTTACCCCTACGCTATCCAACGTTTTATATAATTAATTTTAAAAATATTAAAAGTATATTTAATGTTTTTTAATGTATTAAACATAATTCTTTACTTTTTATTTATGTTTTTGTTTTATGTTTGTAAATGTATTTGTAACTATTAATAATTTTTATTAATTTATAAATTATTAAAATAAGTATGACAACTTATTGTTCAGTAAATATATATTATATATTTTCTGTATATGTTTAATTAATGTAGTATTATTATATATGTATTATTTATTAATTTTAAACATTATTAGATATGTTTAACTATGTTGATTTTATTGATTGCTGTTATTTACTTTATTTTACATTGATATTTTTACAGAAAAAAAACGATATTTTTAACATCAATATTTTTAACATCTATATTTTATTTTCGATATTGTTGTACTTACCATGTTGTAGATAGGATGTCAATATTCTTGCCTTCGATATTTTTGCATCGATATTCCTGTAGGTCGATATTTTGTAGGTCAATATTTTGTCAGTGTTCCGGCAAAATAAATGTGGATAAATACAGATAAAATGCCCCAATAATAAATTTGGATAAATCCAGACCGAAATGGCAAAAATATAAATACCATAAAACCAGGAGCCCTATTTATAATTGAGCACGCATACCATGCTCTACTGCAGACTCTGACGCCTAGGGCTCATCCTCGGCCAATTAACGCTCAAATCCAAATCTATAAAGTCAGAGACGTCCTTGTACAGCAGGCCAGGCTGAAAGGAACTCTTACCTATGCCTTCCATCCCATTAGGATCTTTCCGGACAACACTAAAATGGTACAACAGCACTGACAGTCCTTTGCCGAGGCTAAAGCCCATGTGCGGGACCTAAAGATCCAATACTCCTTGCTTTTCTTGGCCCACCTGCGTATCTCTAATCAATCATGGACACACTTCTCCGAGACACCTGAGGAGGTGTTTAATTGGACAGATGAAGTGGTGAAACTGAAGACTCACACTCCACTAGGACAGACTCCGACACTTCATTGGGAGGTCCTGGCCGAGACCTTCCCAGGACCAGTGGTAAGCAACGACCTCTGTCGCGCTCCAAGAGACGATCCAAGACTCACAGTAACTCTTACAGGCATGTAATGGAGGGTCAACAGACATTTACAGCATCCAAATTCATGTCGGCAGGACTGTATATGTCATTTACTAAACTTGATGGCAATGATATAATGGGCTATCTGTCTATGTACATTTCAGTGGTTTATACAACGCTTTAATGTACAAGGAATGTTCGTTGGGGATCCATTGGCAGGGAGTCGATGCTACCCCCGTTGGAGGCGGGATGCTCACTGTGCCCCAATAGATGCTTCAAAGTTGTTGAGGTATTGGGGGCGAGGTATTCAGGGGGGGTTAATGGGAAGGTATTGTTGATTTCCAGTGCCACTGTCATCTACCTTGTATATAGTTTTCAGTCGAACTCTGCCACCCATTCGCTAGCTCACACTCCACGTTCCACCATTACACAAGTTGTCTGTCATGATGGAGGTCATGAAGCGGGGATTGCATGTTATTAGCTGGAATGTCCGTAGCCTACTAGATAAGATTAAAAGTGGAGCCATACTCAGCCAAGCCAAGAGATGCAAGGCGGGTGTCATGCGCTTACAAGAAACCCACCTATTAGGTAAAAAAACGCAGTGCTTGGCACGATTTGGATATATCCAGACCATTCACTCCGGATTTACTAGGGGCACCCGCAGTGTGGCAATCCTCATCCATCGCAGGGATTGGTATGTTCACGAGAAGATCTGGTCAGACCCCCAGGGCAGATAAACTGTAGTGACAGGTACATTATATGGTGAACGCCTCACTCTTGAAACTACATATGCCTCCCCACCTTTATTGTGGAACTTAATAGAGCTCCTGACGTCACTCTGAACGAAGATTCCCCAGAGGCTGATGATAGCTGGGGGTGATTGGAATGATGTAATGTGTCCACTGAGTGACAGATGGCATAGTACAGGACAACGGGTAGATGTGCGAGCACCTAAACTACAGGTACTGGGTCAGGGGATGGGATGGGCGGAAACTTCACCCGACAGATAAAGGGTACACATACTTCTCACGAGTTCATGATTCCTTCTCCCGCCTCCACTATATCCTCATCTTTACTCCCCATCTCCAGAGAATCAAGACAGTACAGATCTTGCCCCGAGGCCTATCTGATCATTCTTCAGGAGCATTATCAGTGCGCTTAGATCCTGAATGTCTCCCCCTCGATGGCAGCTCTCACCATGGCATCTGAACGATGAGCAGTACCGCCTGCAGATGCATACATCCATTTTAGAATATTTCTCCCAAAACTCTTGCATGGTTGAATCCCCTGAAACTTTATGGGAGGCTATGAAGCCAACACTCAGGGGGTGGATATTGCATTTTGCACTGCACAACATAAACAGCGCAGCGAAAAAATGATACAGACCAAGGCTCAACTTATAGATCTGGAACACAGGACCGGGGCGAGAATAGTGGTGCAATTCGCAGACAGATGCTACATGTCACAACAGATATATGTCAGTGAACTGCTGGATGAGACTAAAACATATTGGCTCCCTACCCGTAGCCGGATATATCAGTGGAGTGATAAGTCCAGCGCTCTACTTCGGCTATATCTATTCCTTGTGTACTCGGCCCTACTGGAGAGGCACTCATCGACCCTGCACAAATTGCGGAAAGCTTTGCTGAGTACTTTACAGATGTATATGCTCCATGGGAGACCCTCCTGAAGGACACTATTCATCAGTTCCTGCCAACTTGCCTTCAAGGTCTCAGTCGGACTCGGTGCAGGAGGAGTTAGATGCCCCATTAACAACGGAAAAGATTCAAAGCCCCCTTGTCTTGTATGGGCTCGGGTAAAGCGCCGGGTCCGAAGGGATTCCCCTGTGAGTTCTATAAAAAATACCAATCTCAACTGATGGCTCCATATCTTGCAGCACTCAACGCCGCTGCAAATGGGGGATGACTTCCACCCGATTGGCGCCAATCGGAAATAGTTATCTTTTTAAAACCCAGTCGGCCCCCAGAACTGCATACCTCATATCGACCAATATCTCTGCTTAATGTTGAGGAGAAACTCCTAGCAAAAGTCATCTCTAACTGCATAGTACCAAATATTGAAGGGTTCATTAACCCTGATCAAGCCGGTTTTATGCCCGGTCGTGCCAATCAACACAACATTCATCAGGCACATAACGCTATTTCTTCAGCGGACCGGCTTGATGAACCAGCTGCACTTTTCTTTGCCGATATTGATAAGGCCTTCGACTTCCATAGCTGGGCCTACCTCTTGGCACTCCTGAACCGCCAAAATATTGGCCCCTGGCTCATCAAATATATCCACTTCCTTTACACGGACATTACCGCATCGGATCGTGTAGAGGACTTGACCTCACAGTCATTCCATATTGGGAGGGGTAACCGACAGGGATGTCCCCTGTCCCCCTATCACTTTGCACTCTCAATGGAGCCTCTCGCAGCTTACGTAAGAATTGATGCCCAGGTTCATGGCTTTGAGTGGTTGCAGGAAGTCTCTGAGCCCGAATCACAGAACTACCGTAAGACAAAATCCTAAACTTACAACCATTTTGGTATTCACAGAAGGCACTTACTCATTTTGGTATGCACAGAAGGCACTTACTCATTTCGGTATTCACAGAAGTTAGGAGTCCTAACTTTAGGACTCCTAAATGCCTTCTGTGAATACCGAAAGTCTTAAAGTTTGGATTTTTCTCAGTTTAGGAGTAGTAAAATTAGGAGTCCAAACTTTACTACTCCTAAACTGAGAAAAATCCTAACTTTAAGACTTTCGGTATTCACAGAAGGCATTTAGGAGTCCTAAAGTTAGGAGTCCTAACTTTACTACTCCTAAACGGAGAAAAATCCTAACTTTAAGACTTTCAGTATTCACAGAAGGCATTTAGGAGTCCTAAAGTTAGGACTCCTAACTTCTATGAATACCAAAATGAGTAAGTGCCTTCTGTGAATACCAAAATGAGTAAGAGCCTTCTGTGAATACCAAAATGGTAGTAAGTTTAGGATTATTTGTTGAATTTATAAGGCGCTCAGCTACCCACAAAGGGTTTCCCGGTGCCAGGACGAACATGCGCAGAGCTTACGGGCCCTTTAGATAAAGTTATTGAACAAACAGCTAGGTCTTGAGATTTCTCCGAAAGCGGATGTAATCAGCTTCTTTGCGAATGTAAGTAGGAAGGGTGTTCCAGATGGAAGGGCCTAGGTAGGAGAATGATCTCCCCCCCATTCTGGAGAGTTTGACCCTTGGCACAGTAAAGTTGCCCAGTGTTTGAGATCGAAGATGAAGGGAGGGAACATAAGGACAAACGAGTGCTTGGAGGTATTCGGGAGCAGTGCCTGCCTTGATTTTGAACATATAGCTCAGGGCTTTTAACTTAATGCGGTCCTCCACCCTGAGCCAATGTAAATCTCGTAGGTATCCACAAATATTGGAGGCCTTAGGAATTCTGCAAAGCAACCTGGCTGCCGAGTTCTGGATTAACTGAAGTCTCTGGACCACGGTCTTGTTTGACCCCAGGTAAAGAATGTTACCGTAGTCAAGTCTTGACGTAATAAGGGCGTGGACCGCGGTTTTTTGGGTGGAGACAGGCAGCATCCATAGGATTTTCTTGAGCAATTTTAGAAGGGTAAAACAAAGCGCAGTTACTTTGACGGTTTGTTGATGCATGGACAATGTGTCATCAATAATGACGCCCAGATTCCGAACGTGGCTGGTTGGTACCGGGAGGTTACCCATATGAGTAGGCCAGTGAGAAAGCCTCCAAAGGTCTTTCTGCTTACCCAGAATGAGGACCTCTGTCTTTTTACCGTTCAGTTTCAGGTGGTTTTGGGTCATCCAGTTGGAAATATTACTGAGGCCTAGTTTAAGACAGGAGGGAGCTGAGGGGCTGGGATTGGATAGGGAGAAAATAATTTGAGAGTCGTCGGCGTAGGTGAAAAGAGTTAATCCAGCTTGGTCAGCTATATCCGCCAAGGGTCTGACGTTAAGGTTAAATAGCAGGGGACTGAGGATCGAGCCCTGGGGCACTCCATGTGGCGTAGTGTATGTTTTGGAGCAAGCTGTGGCCGACATGATTTGAAATATGTGATTGTCCAAAAAGGAAATGATTCAAACCAGTGCAGAGCCGCATATGCCAGAGGATTTAAGTGTGTGGATTAGTAGTTTGTGCGAGATGTTATCAAAGGGCGAACTAAGGTCCAGCAGAATAAGTGCGACTGTCTACCTGTATCAATAAGTTGACGGAGCTTCTCAGTGACTCCTAATAATGCTGTCTCAGTAGAGAAACCTGCCCGAAAGCCGGATTGAGAGGGATGAAGAGAGTTGTTGTCATCAGTGAATTGTGAAAGAAGAGAGTGGACGTGTTTTTCAAGTATTTTGGAAAAGGCTGGTAGGAGGGAAATAGGTCTATAGTTTGCAGGAACCTCAGGATCTGCCTAGGTTTTTTCAGAAGGGGGGTCACCATTGCATGTTTCCAGTGAGCAGATACTACGGATTGTAGTAATGAGGCATTAAGAGTGTTAAGAATCACCTGCAAATGAGGGGTGTCAAGTTGCTTCATGATGGTGATAGGGAGGGGTTCTTTGGGTGAACCAGATTTGACTTTATCTAGAATAGTTTTCAGTTCTTCCATATTTAAAAGAGGCCAACAGTCTAAATAGGCTGTTGGAGCAGAGGGCTTTGAAGTGCCCTCATAGGGTGTGGGATTAGTGGTGTCTGGTAAGGATGAGATCCCGGACACAGTTGTTGTTTGGTCCTGTGGGGTACTGCCTAGGCTAGAGTTAGTCATTTGTGAATGAATTTTTTCGATTTTCCCTATGAAAAATTGAGCAAGATTGTCGCACTGTTGATCGTTTAACGGCCGAGGGGATGCGACTGTTTTTGAGCCCGCCAGTTCTTTTACCATGCAAAAAAGAGTTTTTGAGCGATTGGTGGCTTCAGTGATGGTTTTTGAAATATAAGTGGCTTTTGCCTTAATGCAAGATGTGTGATAGTTGTTTCTAGCCTTAGTGTAAAGAATTTTCAATTCAGGTGAGTAATTTTTCTGCCATTTCCGCTCTAGTGCTTTACATTTGGATTTTTCAGTTTTAGGGGAGTCATTAAACCATGGTGCTGGGGGACGATGGTTGTTAAGTTTGTTGTGAGATAAAGGAAGACATAGGTCTATGGCTTTGGAGAGCCAGGTCTGTGTAGTCAGCACAGAAAGGTTTTCAGTGTCAGAGAAGCAATGGGTGCTCTGTCGTAAGTAGACGCATAAGAATTGTGGCGTGCTGTAAGTGGGTGGTGCAACTGGGTGAGTGGAAAAACCCTTGTAACCACTCAAAAGTTAGTCCGCCGAGCTGACCTACCAACTGAAACAAAAAGAATACCCTATGCACACACATGAAAAGTCATTATGTTGTATATGAGTTAATATACAAAAGATAAAGCAACAAAGTAACAGAAATGCAGGGATCTCCTGTACAGTATTAGTCCAATGGAGTTCTTTAATTTTCTTTCAAACAACAGCCAGCCGACACGTGTTTCATCGCTTCTGCGAATCCTCAGGGCTCTAAAACGGCTGTATCTAGACAAGAGGTCGCTCCGCCGGTGATACTTCCGACCTGGCAGGGCTCGAAACCTGTTCAGTAATTATCAAGGACGTAGAGACGGCACCCTATGACGAGAAGTCAGAGATCACAGCGTTGAATAAAAGAAACTGCATATAAATATTTGGAAGGATGGCGTGTGTATCCCCCACAAATCCCCAGAATGAAGTAATTAGAGCAGTAGGCCCAGGAGCAGCGTAGTACGGGTCGCCGTGCTCCTCATGTTAGTCCACACGAGGAACACGGCGACCCGGGAGTACGCTGAACCATACCTACTTTCCGCATCTGACGAAAGAGAGACCATAGAGTTATCCGCTCATCATTTCTTCGTACTTCGTATATGCAGTTTCTTTTATTCAACACTGTGATCTCCGACTTCTCGTCATAGGGTGCCGTCTCTACGTCCTTGATAATTACTGAACAGGTTTTGGGCTCTGCCGGGTCGGAAGTATCACCGGCGGAACGACCTCTTTTCTAGATACAGTCGTTTTAGAGCCCTGAGGATTCGCAGAAGCGATGAAATACGTGTCGGCTGGCTGTTTTTGAAAGAAAATTAAAGAACTCCATTGGACTAATACTGTACAGGAGATCCCTGCATTTCTGTTGCTTTGTTGCTTTATGTAGGAAGGTGGCTACCTGACTATGGTTACTCCAGATTTTTTGCCTTGTGTTTAGCTGGTTTTCGACTTAGTTGGCCTGGTTCCCTGCTAATCAGGGCCCCAGGCTATCTGCTCTCTCCTTAAAATGGACTCCATGCACCCTAGGTGCATTACCTGATTGGTACAGGACACCTTGTCAGCCCCTATATAGTGCACTATAGGTGCCATGGGCATAGGTGCATCCAAGGCCTACCAGGGGCTGCAGCATATCTTTTGCCACAACTGGCTGGTTCTTAAATTGACACAACTGGCTGATCACTCAGCTGGGGCAAGTTGGTGTAATCACCTCTTGCTTAGATATAGTATACCTATATCTAAACCTATATCTGGACACATATAAACCTGTGAGTCACTCCTATGGAAGGCCTTATCAATCCTGAAGGCAGAGTGCGTGGTTTAACGTGAGATGGTGCTCTAGCATGAGCTGAGCCTGTCTGCAGCTGTCGGGAACAATTCCCTAAGCTGTTCCGGGATAATGCCATACCATATACTATTAAGTGCATTATAATCCTTGCGGTTATATGTTAACTTTGGTTTGGCTTTATCAAAACATGTCGTGTAAGGTGTCATACGATTTGGAATACTATCCCCTCAACAGTCCTGTCGACGGGGATAGCATTCCACCCCTCTAGAGGGAGAAGACATGTTACTTTACTAAAACGCGGTTGATTTTAAAAGAGCCTCAGCATCACAAAATGGACGCTTCTGCCACAGACACAAGTCTGACCTCCTGCTGCCAACCGAAACTCAGCACAGGAGGCCTGGACAAAGGGTTTCCTGTCACAGGGAGGTGTCACACCACACCACACAGGAGATAGTGGATTGTAGCAGGGAGGTTTGAAAGAAACCAGACACTGCCTGGGGAGCATAAGGCTTCCACTTGCATAATCCGGTCAAACCGGTTCTGGGGCACACCAGCCCCAGTCCCAGCGCAACCTGGACAAAGGGAAAGGGGTGTAACCACCCCCTTCCTGGGTCCCACCCATAGGAGTGGACCTAGCAGGTAATCCAGCCCCCTAGATTGGTATAAGAATGGGAGCAGTGCCAACGCACTCAGATTATCCTGACTGAAACTTATGAAACGAAACTCTGGACCCTTCGACATCCTACTCGATGTAGAAGACTGAAGAATCTCCCTTGTGGTCAAGGAGTGACCACCCTGTGCAAACAGGCACCATCCAGCACCTCGACGTTTGCTTTGTTGCAGTTTCCGCCGGAACTCGAGCAACAGAGATCGACAAGACCAAGCGAGCCTGCCTTCTAACAGACCGATCCACAGTCCCTGCAGAGCTGAGACCTGTGGAGGTGACCGGAAGCGTGGGGCCCGCCACCTTGGAAAGACCACGAGACGCTGACCGTGCAGCCCACGAGTGACCCTCGAAGCTGTACATCGGGGTTTGAGAAGCCTCAGCCCTGAGCCACTCTTGCACCGAAGCTCACCCCTCTACACTCACCGGGTGCTGCGTGGGACCCTTCTGCATATTTTAACTCAACGCATGGGCCTGGTCACTTGCCCGTTGGCTTGTGGCCCCTGTGCCGATGAACTATGAAAACTAACTTGTGATTCTGGTTGCTCCAGACTTGTACTCGCTCCTCTGAAAAGGAGCACCCGCTCTGACCCTCCTGGTCCGAGTGAGAAGCAATCTTCCAGTCCTGTGTGGATTGCTCTTGCCAAGTGTTGTTTGCTCCAATCCTGAAGCCGACACCGCCGACGGCGAGATCCTTCATGGGACAGCTCGTGATCCACTCCTGGACGTCGCAGATGCCCTAGAGTCCTCGTGGCAGCGGAGAGAAGCTCCTCGACAACCACCTGATTGCGCCCGACATTGCCTGGTTCCGTCCTGGTTCCACCCTGGTCACTGCTGAGTGACCCAGACTTTGTCCCCTCTGCTTTCAGGTACTCTACAACTCCAATCCACCCTTGGATCACACCGGACACTTCTCCTTCACTACGCCTGCAGCATCTTCAGCTCCAAGCACCATCAACCAGCGTGACAAAACCCGACACTACTTCGCACCTGTGCACCCGCTTCCTGTGGGTGAGGTAACTCATCAACGCCGGTGTTCCCACACTGGTACACACCTCTAGTGTATGTGTCTAAAGTTTCATTGTGCTAGGTTAAGTGGAAGTCTCCTTAAACTATAACTTTATAACTTTTACGCACCATTGACTTTGCATTGGTGCATGCCTGTGCTTTAAGCGCTGCACCCGAATCCCGCAGGCTTTCCCGACTTCAGCATTACTAGTCCCGACTGCTCCCAGCGATTCCCTAGGCCCTAGGCCTAACCACTGTTCGATTGGTATCTCTTATACTACTTTTTTAATATATGGTTTGCGTGGCCCGCCGGCCTCATCCATAATTGTGCAACTTTCATATGTTTAACTGTACTTTTGTTTTAACGCTTGTGCCTCTGCACTCATAAAGAGTACAGAGGATTATTTTAGAGATAAATACATATATTTTTATATATAACTTGTGTAGTGTCCTTTCATTTGATATTACAGGATTGTGATTGGTAAAACAGCTCGCTTAACACGACCTCTTGAGTTTAGCCTTTAAGGCTGCTTAGTCCATGCTACCACTAGGATAGCTTGTCTATAAGGTTGACTTACAACCAGACACCATAAGGGATTGTTTGGACTGATACAAGGTGGTTCCAGAATTGAAAACAACACATATCAGACCAACTTCTCACATTGGTGTGCAGCGGTGCGGATTTGAGCTTGCTGTTGTTTTACCATTGCAATCTTTTTATCAAACTGAAAGATCACATCAAGTACCTTAGGTACATATAAACAAAAGCTTAGCATATTTAAGTTCTACTGGACTTAGTAGTTGTAGATCAAAGGGATTAGCACACCCTGCCTACAACTCACTAGCAAGGTACAGTGGGAAAACACTTAGTGTAGGTAAGTGCACCACTTGCACCTCACTAGCAGTCATGTCTGGCACAGGAGGAGCTACAGGCTCTGCACCTGTGACAGTTGACCTTACCAAGGCAACTTCCAGCTATGACAAACTTAGCCATAAAGACTTGAGTGCCTTATACATTGCAAGAGGGCTAAAAAGGGGTCACAACCCCACCATTCCTTCCCTGATAGCCATCCTGGAAAAGGATGACTTAGATAAGGCGAGTACAGTTCCCTTTGATACAGGAGATGGAGTGAACCCCCCTGAGAATGAGGACACCCCAGTGGTGGACGAAGAAGAAGAGGAAGAAGAGGAGGAGGAGGGCTCAGAAGTAGATGAGCCAGTTCAGAATCAGAGGGGTAACCAGGTCATAGTTGGCAGGCTTAACCAGACCAACTTAGACCTACATGGGAATGGAGAGGGCCAGCACCTCCCCAGATCCTATAACATAATTCCTGTAGGTAATAGGAGAGTGAGATCACCTTCCAGGGACTCTCACATTTCTAGTGCCTCCAGGGAATCACAAAGGGGAATGACTTCCCCCCAGAGGAAAGAGCATAGGGCCAGGATGAGGGCTGTCCAACTCCAGATAGAGAGGGAAGCCTTGGCTCATGCTAAACTTGCTTTAGCAAGAGAACAAAAGTTGTGTGGCTTAGATTCCACTGGTGGCAGCAATATTCCTAGAGAGAAATACAGGTCCTATGATACTAGAAACCTGACAAAGATTGTGCCCCCCTACAAGGAAGGGGATGACATCCACAAATGGATGACTGCTCTGGAGAGAGCCTGCATGGTACAACAGGTTCCTCAAGGACAGTGGCCTGCAATTTTATGGTACTCCTTTTCTGAGAAAGGGAGAGATAAGCTCCTCACTGTTAGACATGAGGATGCTAACAATTACAATGTCCTGAAGAGTGCTCTCATAGATGGGTTTGGCTTAACCACTGAACAATACAGGTTAAAGTTCAGAGATACCCAGAAGACACAGACACACGACTGGACTGATTTTGTAGATTGTGCTACTTATGCTCTGGAGGGTTGGCTACAAGGCAGCAAAGTACATGACTTTACAGGATTGTATGATTTGATTATGAGGGAGCAGATCCTAAGTAATTGTCAGAACCAGCTCTTATACCAGCACCTGGTGGACTCAGATTTGACCTCTCCCCAATAATTGGGAAAGAGGGCAGATAAATGGGTCAGAACCAGGATTAGGCCTAAGAATCAGGGCAATGACGAGAAGAAGGAGTCTACCAAGCCTCAAGATAAGGGTGGGGATAAAAGTAAAGAAAAGACTTCCCCAGGGCCCCAAAACTCCAAGGATGGGGGTGGGTCACAAGACACTTCATCTGTTCAGAAAAAGCCATACTGCCATGTCTGTAAACAGACTGGCCATTGGAAATCAGACAGTTGTTGTCCAAAGAATGGCAATAAAGAGAATATACCTCCAAAAACAGCTCCAACACCTCCTGTTACTGTCAGCAGTAATCCCCCAGGAAGTGGAAGCACCCCCAGGAATCTGGGTGAGTTTACTTTTGGAGCTCAGGTGGACCCTGGCTTACCCAGGTCCCCAACCACTTCTGTCTGTGAAAATGGCATGGGGTTTGCCAACTTCACTGATTGCCCAAATACTTTGAGCAAGTACAGACAGGAGCCCCTCATCAATGGTTTGAAAGTTGAGGCATTTAGAGACACAGGGGCTAGCATCACCATGGTGGCTGACTGTATAGTCCCCTCTAAGCAACTTTTACCTGGTGCCACATACCAGGTGACAAACATTGATGGAATACAAACCAATCATCTCATGGCAGTAGTAAGTCTCAGCTGGGGAGGTGTCACTGGCCCAAAGAGAGTGGCAGTGTCAGCAAACTTGCCTGTAGACTGCCTACTAGGTAATGATTTGGAAATCTCAGCTTGGGCTGAGGTTGAACAGAAAATCCATTCTAGAATGCTAAATGCCAATGGAAAGGTTAGTGGGGCTGTAATGGCTACAGCCCCAATTCAAGATGTCCTTCCTGAAAAGGTCGGTAGGGCTGTGCAAGACTCAGCCCCATCTTTAGCTGACTCCCTTCTTGAAAAGATTAGCAGAGCTGTTATGATAACAGCCCATACCCAAACCGAGTCTCCTCCTGAAAAGGTTGGTGGGGCTGTGATGGCCACAGGCCAAACTCAAACTGATACCTGTGTTGTGAAGCCTGAAATGATGGATCACTCCACACAAACAGAGAGCATGGAGGAGGAAGAGAAATCTCCCCCTCACCAGACATTAGGACAGGATCAGCCTCCTCATGGAACTGATCTTACCCCTGATGAACGAACTGTCCCAGAGGTTGTTAGGCCTGGCCTGACAGAGCCTCTTATGGCAGTGGACCCATCTCAGGTGGGACCCAGTCTGGAGCAGGTAACCTGCCCCTCTCTGCCTTGCCTTAGTCAGCCCAGGGCTGCAGAGGACAAGAAGGACAGTGAGCCCCAAAGGGCCCCCTGTCAAATAAAGCACCCCCATCAACAGATTAGGGGCACCGAAACTAGTAGCCCTAGTAAGGTGAAAACTTTAAAAACTCCTGAGGGAGCCCCCTTAAAAGTAGTTAGGGACCTCCCACAGATGGATTCTGTTGGGCACAGCCAAAACTGGGACCCAAAGGGCACAAACCTGAACTGTCCCTCCAGTAAGCCAAAGCAAGGGACCCAGCCTCCAGCTTTAGGTAGCCAGAGGTTGACCCTGAGAGCACAGTGCAACTCAGTTGAAGAAAGAAAGGCACACATGGTGGAAGATAATTGGAGGAAGCTGAGCCCTAAATTAGTGGAGCCTCACTTCAATACTCCATATCAAAACCAGCCTTTTTCCTTGCATAAACACACCCAAGGTAGTGATTCCCTATGGTGGAGACCCTCTAATACCCCAAGAGTGAGGGACTGCTTAGTGGACCATGAGACAGGGGGTACCCATGCTAGTGCAGGTACTTCCTTATATGGCCACTCAGGCAATATAGGCTTACCTGGCCAAGGATAGCCTTATCTCCTTTCGTTTGGGGGGGGGGGGGGGTTGTGTAGGAAGGTGACTACCTGACTATGGTTACCCCAGATTTTTTGCCTTGTGTTTAGCTGGTTTTCGACTTAGTTGGCCTGGTTCCCTGCTAATCAGGGCCCCAGGCTATCTGCTCTCTCCTTAAAATGGACTCCATGCACCCTAGGTGCATAACCTGATTGGTACAGGACACCTTGTCAGCCCCTATATAGTGCGCTATAGGTGCCATAGGCATAGGTGTATCCAAGGCCTACCAGAGGCTGCAGCATATCTTTTGCCACCCCTGGCTGGTTCTTAAATTGACACAACTGGCTGATCACTCAGCTGGGGCAAGTTGTTGTAATCACCTCTTGCTTAGATATAGTATACCTATATCTAAACCTATATCTGGACACATATAAACCTGTGAGTCACTCCTATGGAAGGCCTTATCAATCCTGGAGGCTGAGTGCGTGGTTTAACGTGAGATGGTGCTCTAGCATGAGCTGAGCCTGTCTGCAGCTGTCGGGAACAATTCCCTAAGCTGTTCCGGGATAATGCCATACCATATACTATTAAGTGCATTATAATCCTAGAGGTTATATGTTAACTTTGGTTTGGCTTTATCAAAACATGTCGTGTAAGGTGTCATACGATTTGGAATACTATCCCCTCGACAGTCCTGTCGACGGGGATAGCATTCCACCCCTCTAGAGGGAGAAGACATGTTACTTTACTAAAACGCGGTTGATTTTAAAAGAGCCTCAGCATCACAAAATGGACGCTTCTGCCACAGACACAAGTCTGACCTCCTGCTGCCAACCGAAACTCAGCACAGGAGGCCTGAACAAAGGGTTTCCTGTCACAGGGAGGTGTCACACCACCCCAGACAGGAGATAGTGGATTGTAGCAGGGAGGTTTGAAAGAAACCAGACACTGCCTGGGGAGCACAAGGCTTCCCCTTGCATAATCCGGTCAAACCGGTTCTGGGGCACACCAGCCCCAGTCCCAGCGTGACCTGGACAAAGGGAAAGGGGTGTAACCACCCACTTCCTGGGTCCCACCCATAGGAGGGGACCTAGCAGGTAATCCAGCCCCCTAGATTGGTATAAGAATGGGAGCAGTGCCAACGCACTCAGATTATCCTGACTGAAACTTATTAAACGAAACTCTGGACCCTTCGACATCCTACTCGACGTAGAAGACTGAAGAATCTCTCTTGTGGTCAAGGAGTGACCACCCTGTGCAAACAGGCACCATCCAGCACCTCGATGTTTCGTTGTTGCAGTTCCCACCGGAACTCGAGCAACAGAGATTGACAAGACCAAGCGAGTCTGCCTTCTAACAGCCCGATCCACAGTCCCTGCAGAGCTGAGATCAGTGGAGGCGACCAGAAGCGTGGGGCCCGCCATCTTGGAAAGACCACGAGACGCTGACTGTGCAGCCCACGAGTGACCCTTGAAGCTGTACATGGGGGTTTGAGAAGCCACAGCCCTGAGCCACTCTTGCACCGAAGCTCACCCCTCTACACTCACTGAGTGCTGGTGGGGCCCTTCTGCATCTTTTGGCTCAACGCGTTGGCCCGGTCACTTGCCCGTTGGCTTGTGCCGACGAACTACGAAAACTAATTTATGATTCTGGTTACTCCAGACTTGCACTCGCTCCTCTGAAAAGGAGCACCCGCTCTGACCCTCCTGGTCCGAGTGAGAAGCAATCTTCCAGTCCTGCGTGGATTGCTCTTGCCATGTGTTGTTTTCTCCAATCCTGAAGCCGTCGCCGCAGACGGCGAGAACCTTTGTGGGACAGCTCGTGATCTACTTCTGGACGTCGCATATGCCCTAGAGTCCACGTGGCAGCGGAGAGAAGCTCCTCAACAACCACCTGATTGCGCCCGACATTGCCTGGTTCCGTCCTGGTTCCACCCTGGTCACTGCTGAGTGACCCAGACTCTGTCCCCTCTGCTTTCAGGTACTCTACAACTCCGATCCACCCTTGGATCACACCGGACACTTCTCCTTCACGACGCTTGCAGCATCTTCAGCTCCAAGCACCATCAACCAGCGTGACAAAACCTGACACTACTTCCACCTGTGCACCCGCTTCCTGTGGGTGAGCTAACTCATCAACGCCGGTGTTCCCACACTGGTACACACCTCTAGTGTATGTGTCTAAAGTTTCATCGTGCTAGGTTAAGCGGAAGTCTTCTTAAACTATAACTTTATAACTTTTACGCACCATTGACTTTGCATTGGTGCATGCCTGTGCTTTAAGCGCTGCACCCGAATCCCGCGGGCTTTCCCGACTTCAGCATTACTAGTCCCGACTGCTCCCAGCGATTCCCTAGGCCCTAGGCCTAACCACTGTTCGATTGGTATCTCTTTTACCAGTTTTTTAATATATGGTTTGCGTGGCCCCCCGGCCTCATCCATAATTGTGCAACTTTCATATGTTTAACTGTGCTTTTGTTTTAACGCTTGTGCCTCTGCACTCATAAAGAGTACAGAGGATTATTTTAGAGATAAATACATATATTTTTATATATAACTTGTGTGGTGTCCTTTCATTTGATATTACAGGATTGTGATTGGTAAAACAGCTCGCTTAACACGACCTCTTGAGTTTAGCCTTTAAGGCTGCTTAGTCCATGCTACCACTAGGATAGCTTGTCTATAAGGTTGACTTACAACCAGACACCATAAGGGATTGTTTGGACTGATACAAGGTGGTTCCAGATCTGGAAACATCACATATCAGGACAACTTCTCACACTTTATCTTTTGTATATTAACTCATATACGACATAATGACTTTTCATGTGTGTGCATAGGGTATTCTTTTTGTTTCAGGTCTGTGTAGTCACTGCAGCCATATCAGCTTGTAGGTCAGCTGAGGGAACATCACAGCAAAGAGCATTGTTTAAGGCAATTAGGTACAGTTTTTTCCAATTCCTTCTTGGGGTTGTCAGAGGAGAGAAAGAAGGAGTAGGGGTAGGAAGAGTAAGACTGAATTTAGATAGAAAATGGTCAGACCAACAAATGGGAGTGGCAGAATAGCATACCATTTCAGGAAGACTGGAAAAAATAGGATCCAGCAGATGTCCTGCTTTGTGTGTGTGAGGCCAGAGTTAAGTAGTTTGATGTTAAGGGCAGCAAGGTCATCAATAAGGTTGTTTCAGGTCTTATTGGAAGGATACACTAGGTGAAGATTTAGGTCGCCTATAAGAGAAAAGTTCTTAGAGCTTAGATGAAGAGGGGTTGATGTGGTTGGCAAAGGTGGTGGCCCACAGTGTTGGGTTCCCGGGAGGGCAGTAGACAAGCATACCCGACAGAGTAAAATCAGGGTTCAGTGTTAATTTAGCAATTGGGGATGTCCAGAGGATCGAATCTGCATTGCAAGCAATGTTTATGCTATGCCGCCTCCTGTTTTCAGTGCCCTGTCTTTCCGAGTGATGGCATAGTTGGAGGGGAGAGCGGCGGCTATGTCAGGTCCAGCGCTGTCGTGCACCCAGGTTTCAGTCAGAAAGGGAGCGTCTGGCTGTTCCTCATAGATGATGTTAAAAATTTCAAGTTTATGTTTGGGGAGTGAGTGACAATTTAAACTAAAAAACAGGAAGTTGTCAGTGAGGGGAGCTGTGTGAGAGATGTGCGTGGTATCGTTTTTTGCAGTAGGTGGGTAAGGTTGAAGATTTAAAAGTGAGAAATTGCAGTTATATCAAGTTGCTTTATCTGTGTGCTTAGCTGAGAGAATTTGGCTTCCTTTTAAGGTTGGGGGACGAAGAGCCAGTAACTGTTCTGATGAGACCACAGTTTTGTATGAGGCTGATAGGGCAGGAGTCTTGGCCCTTGGTCCCGTTCAGGCTCGGACGAGCGCAGACAGGCTAGCCTTTGGCTCGTCTTCGGCGCGCCAAGAAAATAACGCTGCTGGTGAGGTTTGTGCAATTTAAAAACACATTACAGTGCAAGTTTTAAAAGCAACAGTTGTTCACAAAGAAGCGAAGCAAATCCACTTACAGGTAGCGCTGCCGATCTGTTAATGCGCGCGTCCGCTGCGCAGGTTGCCTGACATCTGATTCAAGTAGAGGACGGGCTCTAGGTCAGGTGACAGTCGGGGCTCCGCCTCTACTTGCTAGACCAATAGCGCGATTCACAGGGAGGACTGATTCGGCCCTACACCCTCTACATCAATCAAGCCAGGAGCTTGCGGTGGACCGGGGTGCTTGCTAAGAAAATAACGCTGCCGGTGAGGTTTGTGCAATTTAAAAACACATTACAGTGCAAGTTTTAAAAGCAACAGTTGTTCACAAACAAGCGAAGAAAATCCCCTTACAGGTTGCGCTGCCGATCTGTTAATGCGCGTGTCCGCTGCGCGGGTTGCCTGACATCTGATTCAAGTAGAAGACAGGCTCTAGGTCAGGTGACCGTCGGGGCTCCGCCCTTACTTGCTAGACCAATAGCACGATTCACAGGGAGGACTGATTCCGCCCTACACCCTCCACATCAATCAAACCAGGAGCTTGCGGTGGACCGGGGTGCTTACTAAGAAAATAACGCTGCCGGTGAGGTTTGTGCAATTTAAAAACACATTACAGTGCAAGTTTTAAAAGCAACAGTTGTTCAGAAAGAAGCGAAGCAAATCCACTTACAGGTCGCGCTGCTGATCTGTTAATGTGCGCGTCTTCAGTTAGTTCAGTGAATCGGGCCCATGTTTCCAGAAGACCAACGGCTGGCGACAATAGTCATAATACACAAGTCTGGAAAGCTGCTGGAGCGCTACAGCTCCTATCGTCCTATTTTTCCCTCCTCAACGTGGCGATCGAAGTCCTGGCCAAACTCCTTGCAAATAGGCTCTGGCAAGTAATCACCTCCTTGGTCCATCCTGACCAATCTGTCTTTATGCCAAGCAGAGGAACTCATCTCAACCGGCGCAGGCTATATGGGGTAATGCCGGGCTCAAGAAATGACGAGGTATCCACTATGGTAGTGTCCATGGATGCCTTAATGGCATTCGACACCCTGGAATGGCCATACATGTTCGGAATACTTGAATGTATGGAGTTCGGTCCCAAGTTTCTGGGCTGGATGCCCTTACTATACAAAGACCTGATAGCTCATGTTGAAGTAAATGGCACTGTGTCCCACAGTTTTACCCTGGGCAGAGGGTCTAGACAGGGGTGCCCACTCTCTCCATTGATATTTTCTCTCGCCTTGGAGTGTCTGGCGGCATGGGTCCGACAAGACCCGCTTGTAAGAAGCATCTCCTGGGGAGAATCCTGGGAAGGGTGCATATCCCTAGATGTAGATGATATCCTCTTTTACGTGACTAACCCCCTGCGACAATTACCGCTTAACTCTTATTTTGCAAACATTTGGCCAATATTACGGATATACTCTAAAGTGGGATAAATCCCTCATGCATTTGATAATGGGCCCCATGCCCACACTCCATAGGGTCCTCTGTTGACCCCTATCTAATGGGCATTTCAAACATGTGGGCATCCACATCACCATGGACCCCCTCCTATTTTACCCAGTAAATGTAGCTCCTATCCTTGAGTGATTCGAATCAGATGTACAACACTGGAGAACGCTTCCTCTTTCCCTTTTCGTGCTAGTGGCAATGTTTAAAATGATGACACCACCCTACATGTCTTACGCACTACAAAATGCCCCCCATCGAATACTCGACACGTTCTATCATACCACTGAATCTCTCCTTCGCTCACTTTTGTGGAATGCAGCCTCATCACAGATAGCTCTCTCCAAGCTGATGCAAGGGGTGTACAATGGAGGCATTGGTCTTCCCGACACCAAGAATTATTACTGGGCATTTAACTTAAAAGTGGCAAATGACCTGGTATTTGCACCCTGGAACGATCCCGCCGTTATATTGGAGAGGTTCTCAATGGGACCTGAAGGATACCAAGGTACACTCTAAAATTCAGCCTAGGCTAAGAATCTATTACCCCAGACACACTCAGTGGCTCGAATTTGGAGATCAGCCAAGTCTGTTTTGGGTTGGAGAGAGTAACTTACTGGCATGACTTCCCTACTGAGTAGCGATTCACGTTTTCAATTATGTAGTCTTCAGGGCTTCAAACTGTGGAACCTCATAGGGATATCCTCGCTGGGTGATGTATGAAAGGGGGGTAATATGCTTGCCTTGGGAGAGTTATAGGCTCAATATGATTTGGCACCCACTGAAGTTTTCAGATTCCTACTGCACCAGCATGCCCTCAGGACCCACATTTCATGTGGTCCTTCTATTCCAGATTCCTCCCACTTAGAAGATAGAGTCCTCGCTGAACCACTGCCAAAGAAAACTTTTCCCTAATATACAAAAAACGAATAAACAACTCCCCTAGCACCCTAATAGCACTCAAGGTGAAGTAGGAGGGAGACAATGGGAACTGTGATTAAGGGAAGGGGAAGAGGCACTGGGGATGTTTCATGAAGTGGCTGTACATGCATGGTTCTGATTGATCTGCTGGGACGCACTTGAGACAGCAGTAAGGTGTTTCTCTAGATTAGTCACTGCATCTCGTTGTTACCACTATAGTTGGTGCGCCTGGGAAAGGGTTCCGAGACCTGTCAACTGTTTCCCTGCATCGCGCTAGCACGTTTAAGTGCCTAGAATACTTGCTCACTTTCATTGTTTTAAAAACAGATTCACATGTTCTTAAGTGCATTATTTTAACCAAAGTCACTTTACTTTGGGCTCACTTGATCTTCCCCGCTTCTTGGTGTCACTCTAGGGTGTGCCTCCCCGGTCCACCGTGGATTGTTCTGATCGAGTGGAGGGAGTGGGCCACCACCTGGAAGTGACGAATGGTTCACAGGTCAGCAGTCCAGCTGCCTGGAACTATAAAAACTGATGTCCAGGCTGACGCGCAGCAGACGCGCGCAGCGGGCACGCCTAAGGCATCTTCCTGATGGTCCGGTCTCCTCCTGCTTTCACCGGGTCTGCGGCCCTCCGAGTCAGCACTGAACGCCTCCCTGTGCTCTGCGTCCGCCTTTTGTTTCTCCACTTGTGGAGTCAGCGTGGCTCCTTCCGGAAAGACTAGACCGCCTATTCTTGTTCCGGCAGTCTAGTCGCGGGCACCATCTTGGGAGTCCCGCTCGCGAAGAGCGTGGGACTACAGGTACCGAATCCAAAAACTAGACAGACTGCGCAAGGCGGGGGAAGGGATAGCTATCATATACAAAGACCCGATAAAAACAACAGTATTAGATCAACTCAGCAGTGATAAAATTGAAATCTTAGTGTTCAGAATTGACTTCCACTCGCAGCTGAGTTGGAAAGGAGCCCTTGTATATCGCCCCCCAGGCCCCCTTCGAGACTCTATCACCCTACTCATGGACCTGATCTCCCCTTACGTTATTTCATCTAATCAATGTCTACTTCCGAGAGACCTAAATGTCCACAGCGGGAATGCCGGTGACCCGGAGGCCTCTACCCTCCTGACAGAGCTATTCACACTCGGACTCACTAAAACCAATGATGCACCCACGCACATTGCAGGTCACACCCTGGAACTAGTCTTATCCAGCTCTCATACAATATACAAATCTACCAGCCCTCTGTCTTGGTCAGACCACTCCAAAATTGAATTTTGCTTAGTGGGGCCTACTGTGCATAAAACCCAGGAAAAACTAACCGCTCGATTCTATAGACAGTGGAACAAACTAACACCCTCACTCTTTAATGAAACCTTCATCCCCCCACATTTCAACCTTAGACACAGTTGAAAAGCGCCTGACTTGCAACAAACTTTAAAATCCACCATAGACGTGCCGATCCCCCTAAAAAAATCCCTTGCGACCCCCAAGCGACCCCGATCCCCTGGTACTCAATGGACCTTCGGACAGAAAAAAGTCAGTGCAAAAAGTTAGAGCGACAATGGCGTCAAACCCATGTCCCCCTTGACAAAGAAAAGTATAAAATTGCCCAAGCCTCTTACCACAAAAACCTGAAACTCACCCAGAAGAAATATATGGCCAACCAACTTGAACATGCTGACAACACCCCTAAAGCCCTTTTTCAGGTACTATTTAGTCCCAAAGCCTGCAACCCGGAAGACGCGCAAACTCAGTCTCTCTGTGATAGCATTGCAGAATACATCTCTCAAAAAATGGATAACATTTAACAATAAAATAACGACCACCACCAGCACACGCCCCAATCTCAACGTCCAACCCCCCCTGTCTCACCAAGCACTTTAACACTCAAGGAATTTGCTCTGCTTACCATTCAAGACACTGAATCTCTACTGAAATCAATCAAATCTGGATCCCCTAATGATCTCATCCCAGCTACATTTTGCAGAGTACTCGCAGCTCAGCTGGCAGGCCCACTATGCCACATTGTAAATAGTTCAATCAAGGAAAGCAAGCTTCCTAAGGAATGGAAAGCTGCCCAGATCATGCCTATTAGGAGAAAAAAAAACTACCCCCCTGACGTGATTTCCAATTACCAACCCATATCACTCCTCCCTCTCCACAGCAAAATACTTGAAAAAAATAATTAATACACACCTGTCTTCTTTCATAGAATCCTCTGATTACCTTGACTACTCTCAATCAGGCTTTCGCCCGAGACACAGCACAGAATCAGCTCAGGCAAATATCACGGATGACATTCGAATGCATGCGGTCGCTGGCCAAGCAGTAATTCTCTTACTGCTTGACCTGTCCACAGCATTCGATACCATCTCTTATCAGATCCTTCTGGCGAGACTACGAGCCATAGGCATCCAGGACAATGCATTAAACTGACTGGCAGGTTTCCTAAAGGAGAGAACCTTTGTCCCTTCAAATCTCAGACCACCATGGTATCCAAGGGCGTGCCACAGGGCTCTTGCCTTAGCCCCACATTATTTAACATATATGTTGCCCCACTCTCGTCACTAAAGAACATTGGATTTACACCCACATCCTACGCGGAAAACACTCAACTTCTCCTTTCCTTCGACAAAAATACCCCTAACATCAAGAGCATCTTCGCAGAGGGTATGAAAAGCATATTAATGTGGATGAGCAGAAACCTTCTTCAGTTGAATGCAGGAAAAACTGAAATAATGCCATTCAAAGATGCAATAACATGCTGGTCACCCAACTGGTGGCCTGAGGAACTGGGACCAGCACCATCCCTAAAAACAGTGGTTAAGAATCTTGGGGTCCTAATAGATAACAAACTAAACCTGGATGAGCATGATGCGGCTACCAAGCGGGCATGCTTCCATGCACTCAGCCTGCTTCTTAAAGTCTTTAATTTCCTCCCCTCTTCCACATGCAAGACCCTGGTACATGCTCTGGTTCTAAGCCGCCTGGACTGCAGCAATGCCCTGCTGATCTCTGCAAAGGAAACTCCCTGAGAAGCCTACAGGTGGTCCAGAATACAGCTCCCTGCCTAGTAACCAGTGCTCCCCCCAGAACACCCTCACTCCCCTGCTTCGCAAACTACACTGGTTGTCCAAATGCAAAAGAATAACATTTTAAATCAGCTGTATGGTGTTTAAAGCCTTAAATAAAATGGGACCAAAATATCTGGCGGACAAACTGATCAGATACACTCCTTCAGGAGGCAAGAATCTCCTTTCCGTACCTCGTATAAAACAAACCAGACTAGGAGGCAAAGCCTTTTCCTAGCTAGCCCCTCAAACCTGGAACCAACTACCTTTGGACATTCGTCAATGCACCAACTTAATGGCCTTCAGAAAAAAACAAAAAACCTAATTGTTCTGAGCCACCTACTTCACTGTCTCGAATGCTGCCTTAGCATGGAGATACTCCAACCGGGGTGATTCATGCGCTCTACAAATGAAATACATTATTAAAATAAATACTTCTGTATACTACACCGTTCTTATTACTCACCCACAGCAATCCAGGCCATGGGCCGTTCTTTAACAGACCTCTGCCTCAGGGGCTGTGGTGAAAGGGGCCCTTTCTTCCACATCATATGGTCTTGTCCGATAGTACAAACCTGTTGGATAGAACTACAAAGAATTATGAGAGAGATGTCAAAGGAGGCCCTCTCAGAAATGGCGAAAATAGGTCTTTTACACATCTGGGGAGAGGACCCACCACCAAAATATGTTAAGATATGGGTATCAGTGGGTCTCATAGTGGCCAAAACGAAACATTGCACACTTGTGGGGGGGGGGGGGGGCAACAGAGTCCCCTACAGCGAGGGGTGGGAGCAGGACATGGATTGGTGCATGACAAATGAAAAATTGATATACCTGGGGAGAGGTTGTCCACGCAAATGGGAGAGAATGTCTTGACTTGGAATCCACATCAACGTGTGCAGGTCTGAAGCAGGCCTCCCTCTGAACTCAAGTGTTACGGTTATTAGGTGTTAATTTACTTCCTAACCTAAACAGCTAATCCCAACTGTTCATAACACTCTGAAAGGGTATTACTCCCATTTTTAAAGGGGCTTATACAAATACAAGGTAACATCTATCTCATTGTTCAAAGTTATTTGTCTATTGTATGGAATTTTGTCTTTTTCCTGCTGAAAACAATAAAAAGACTTGTTTAAAAAAAAGGCATTTTCTTTTATATATGCATGATACTGAATATCACGCTTAGAGAGAGGAAACAACCAGGAGAAAAAAAATGTTTCTCCTTGTTACGCATCTCTGTATTAGGCGTAACAATTCACGCAATTCGAGCTTGACAAACTTAAATTAATGGGTGGCTGATAGGAAATGCCCCTGCTCCACCCATGGAATATCTACCACTAAGAAATGCAATGCAAAGTAGCCCAAGCTGCTGCATTGCATTACACTTCTTTACAAAGCCACACAAGGCCAGGCAAATCAGGCCTTGCATGGATTTGTAAATTCCAGATAGACCTATGTTTTACCCTGGCCCGCCTTGCATATGTGCAAGGGCGACACCAAGGCTAAGGCAATCTAGCCCTACAGTGGCGTTCCTGGGGGTTTGGGGGGCGGTCTGCCCTGGGCGGCAGTGTTTATAGGGGGGGGCGGAATTTGTTTGGGAATGCACCATGGATGTGTCAGACGCCTTGTCCCTACCCCCGGAGTGGCCTGGCAGCATGTGGTAAACACTTTTAAAAGAGTGACTCAGGTGGTTGGTTTCTTTCAATGCAGCACACCTCAGTGTTCAGAAAATTATATGCCCGTGATCCACTCTAAAAGACAGCCTCTATGATGAGATGTGTCATATTAGAAAAAGGAAACAAACATTTCTCAGAAAGTATTTCCTCCCACCATGTAGCAGCCAGAGAATCATATGGCAATGTGAATATCACAGTCAAAGAGATGTTGATAACTAGAAAAAGCCCTTATGGTCTCTGTTGATCCATTCATTCCTTTGGCCTTTGAATAAGCAAGGTAGGCTTAGAATCAACACAGAACCAAACCTTCAGATTTTAAGGGCGGAATCTAAATAAATTAGGAATACTTTTATACCATTGAATGGTGAGATTTGGGATCCGAAATGGAGTTGGAGTCCATAGTGGAACAACTGTTGGAGACAGACAGGGAGTCAAGTTAGTATTCCTGGGATGCCTGAGGAAATAGTTGTTGAGGAGTGTAATAAAGACTTCCTTCACAATAGCTCACCTCTGTTCCAATTGTTGCCCCAATGTAATTGAGCGATGCTTTCGTGTGAACCCTGAGGGAAAAAATCCTAAATGCTGCTGAGAAGGAATGTGGCTACCATTCTACACATTTTACTGCACACGCAGAACTTTGGTCTCAAGTTTGGTACTTGAACTTTAAAAAAATAACAATACACTGCTTTCTGCAAATGTAATGGAGAAGTTTACGGTCCTACAGATACAGAAGATGGCTTTAAAAGCTATATTGGTCCATATTTATCAATATTTGATGGAACACAGCAAGCCACCTTGCTGCGCTGCACCATTTGAAAGGATGAAGTCAGGAATGTGCAGTATTTAACATTATATGGCACATTCCTGCTCTCTGGCTGCAATGTCACACAAACTGCTGCCTAGAGCCATTGCCGGCACCCTTGCTGTCGGTAAGATTGTTTTTGTGCAGGAAGGGGCACCTTCCTGCACAAAAACAACCTCAGAGGCATTTTCCTATTTCTAAGTGTGCTGCAGAATGCATAATACTTGGTAAGAGGAAACAACGAGGAGAAATAAAGATATATTTCCTCGTTGTACCTTTCCTGAGAAAGGCGTACAATTCTGCCACATTCCCAAGTCTACGAGTGGTGGTAAAACTTGAAATATGTCAGAATGCAAGGACGGGTGTTTAGGAAGATCCACACTCCAACTATGGAATGCCTCCCTGCCACAGAGTAATACAATGATTCAGAAAAGGGGGTGGTGATGGACAGAGTTTCTGAATTAAGCAGAATACTCCTACCCAGTCAACAGATCAGGGCTTGATCCATCACCGTTTTTTAGCTCACTGCACCATCCCAGTTCAGAACCTGGCTACATGCAAATTAGTCTGTCCCTGTCCCTGTGCATCATGGGAACATGGCAAACCAAACTACCAAGCCAATTCTTTCACTGGGAAGGAAACAAGCTTCCGGGGACCGGTTTCTGGCATTACAGCCGTCATCGGCCCGGCTTGCTTGAATCCTGATGGTGCAATGAGCAAGGGACTCACATCTGAGTATACCCTTCCACGCTTATGGTGGACAAAATGATTCAGAAAAGGGGGTGGTGATGGACAGAGTTTCTGAATTAAGCAGAATACTCCTACCCAGTCAACAGATCAGGGCTTGATCCATCACCGTTTTTTAGCTCACTGCACCATCCCAGTTCAGAACCTGGCTACATGCAAATTAGTCTGTCCCTGTCCCAGTGCATCATGGGAACAGGGCAAACCAAACTACCAAGCCAATTCTTTCACTGGGAAGGAAACAAGCTTCCGGGGACCGGTTTCTGGCATTTCAGCCGTCTTCGGCCCGGCTTGCTTGAATCCTGATGGTGCAATGAGCTAGGGACTCACGTCTGAGTATACCCTTCCACGCATATGGTGGACAAAATAATGAAACAACAGGGGGTGGTGATGGACAGAGTTTCTGAATTAAGCAGAATACTCTCACCCAGTCAAGAGATCAGGGCTTAATCCAACACCGTTTTTTAGCTCACTGCACCATCCCAGCTCAGAACCTGGCTATATGCAAATTAGTCTGTCCCTGGCCCAGTGTATCATGGGAACAGGGAAAACCAAACTACCAAGCCAATTCTTTCACTGGGAAGGAAACAAGCTACCGGGGACCGGTTTCTGGCATTTCAGCCGTCTTCAGCCCGGCTTGCTTGAATCCTGATGGTGCAATGAGCTAGGGACTCACGTCTGAGTATACCCTTCCACGCTTATGGTGGACAAAATAATTAAACAACACGGCTGAAATGCCAGAAACCGGTCCCCGGTAGCTTGTCTCCTTTCTGGTGAAGAATTGGCTTGGTAGTTTAGTCTGCCCTGTTCCCATGATGCACTGGGCCAGGAACAGACTGATTTGCTTATAGCCAGGTTCTGAGCTGGGATGGTGCAGTGAGATAAATAACGGTGATGGATCAAGCCCTGATCTTTGGACTGGGTAAGAGTGGTCTGCTTAATTCAGACACTCTGTTCATCACCACCCCCTTTTCTGAATCGTTTTTGGCCACTATAGGTGTGGCAGGGTATACTCAGACATGAGTCCCTTTCTCACTGCACCATCAGGATTCAAGCAAGCCGGGCCGAAGACGGCTGAAATGCCAGAAACCGGTCCCCGGTAGCTTGTCTCCTTTCTGGTGAAGAATTGGCTTGGTAGTTTAGTCTGCCCTGTTCCCATGATGCACTGGGCCAGGGACAGACTGATTTGCATATAGCCAGGTTCTGAGCTGGGATGGTGCAGTGAGATAAATAACGGTGATGGATCAAGCCCTGATCTTTGGACTGGGTAAGAGTGGTCTGCTTAATTCAGACACTCTGTTCATCACCACCCCCTTTTCTGAACAGAGTAATACAAGGCATAAATTTGCAGTGCCTTGCATTACTCTAGATTTATCAAGCTACGCACGGCCATGCTGGGTGGCCTTGCATGGCTTGATAAACCTCATTTAGGTTCTGCGTCCCCTTGGTGACGCAAAACCTTGCTTAATATGACCCTATACCATATACATGTTTGAGGCCTTGGCTATTTTCAAAACTATCCCATTTTGCAGTAATCATAAACCCTACACAGCTGAGGGTACCCCACTCAATCCTGCACAGATATTCCTTCTTGGGTGTGAAACAGGAGAGCTGAAACACCCATTATAGTATAACCAGAAATATCAGGAGTGTCCTGGTCTTTCAGGAGGCTCACCTATCCTGAAATCTAAACAGGAACTTGGTTTAAACAGGATCGTCATCGCACCACAAGTGGCAGCCAAGATCCTTGGTGAAAGGACATTATTTGCCTGCAAGGGACCTCTGTGTCTTGGATACTGATATAGATAGGTGTGTCTGTGGGTGGTATATGTGTGTTTGTTTGTGTGTGTGCGTGTGGGTGTGTGCGTGTGTGGGTGTGTTTGTGGGTGTGTGTGTGTGTGTGCATATGACTTTTATTACCATTGTTGAGTGTGGGAAGGATGACCCCCTTAAGGCAAAACCTCAACTTGAGCATGATAACACTCCCATCCCTCAACAAAGATAATAAATAGCGTAATACATAAAGCATATCTCAATATATTGTTTGTAACATACAAAGATATTTTACAAAATCAAGAACCTGCTGGCTGCATCTATGCTGTGAGGAAGACTCACAGTGACTAGGCCTTATAAGGACGACCCAGTTTTTTTCTTCTGTCAATTGATTCTTGAAGTAATCTTCCACACCACGGGCAGAGGTTTTCTTAGATCAATCAAAGGGACCATCAGTTAAATGCTATCACACTAGGGCACAGAACCAAAGTGTTATATTCCCGAGTTAGGCCCATGTGGCGAAGCAGTTTATTTCTTACATTGTCCAAGAAAATAACATTTCTGGGGTGAACTTTTGCACACATTTGCATGCACGACAATGTTGGATTAATTTCTCTGAATCTACTTTGTTTACACATCCAGCTTCACACAACATTATCACGATGCCTTGAACATTATGTACTAGGCCTCTCTATGCATTAGGTACAAAAGTTGTCCTATCTTCATCCACTGGGTGATAGCGCTATCTACATATCCATAACATCGCTAATCTAATGTGCACATCGTGAAGGCTGCTTTTATCATAGATAATAGGCATCCAGATAGATTGGTAGAGTAGGCACTTCTTCTGACGCTGAAGGCCTGTGCATGCTGAGAATCTACCATGCACCGGTCTGACATTCCATGAGGGGTGTCCAACTCGAGACCAAGACGAGGCCCTTCACTCTATCCGATCAGGTAATGGGGTTGGATCGTCCCTTGGGGGGTTCTTGACTCTACACCCATACACACTCTAAGTACACTGGGTCCAATTCACAGAACTAACTAAAGACTGTCAGGTTGGCACTCTGCAGGATCCGCTCGCCGAAATAAAGCTCCACCTCCGGACCTCCCGAACACCCTGATATGTAAACACAGGGTGTTCAAGCGATACGGTGAGGGAAAAAACCCCAAAGGGAAAAACCGGGAAAGGGAAAGGAAGGGGACAGCAGGGAAGGGAAGCTGTAAAACAAAATACACAACAGGTTAGTACACTTCCTTAATCCTACTCTCATTAAATTCTCACTAAAAGGATGGGGTGTCAACTGTGCTGTTTATGCTTCTGAGCATCCATGCAGCGACATACTCCTTGCGCCTTCCTTCCTTAAACAACACAAGGACCACAGTTAGTATACACTGTCTGCATTTGGGACATAGTCCTGTGTATGGAATGCTACGGCAAAATACATACCCCGGAGGAGTTAAGAACTCCGACATATAACAGCCATCGTAAGTTAGTCACAATTCTTGACTACAATCCAGCTTCCGTGTAAATTGAAAATAAGTAATGTAAACACAAGTGATATCCTAAGACGGTACCTAGGCAACCGGTACAGATTTCTTCATCAACACCGATTGAAAACAAACGTGTAACTCTCCAAGTTTTTTTAGTACAACCAAACACGGTAGGGCGTATTTCCAACACCACCACCGTCTGCTTTGGTATTTGTATTCCAAAAGATAGATAAATCCAAACGTCATGTATTCATGACGGCAATGCGGAGGAGCCACCCCTGCACTCTGCCACTTGAATGACCAACGCGACCCCAGAAACAAGCGCACAACCAAGTCCACTCTCTCCCAGAAAGGAGAAATTGCAACACGTAGCACCCAACAAGCGAGACAACAGAATTGCTCGCCAAAGCTCAAGAGCGAACCGCTCTTCTTAAATGTACAAGACACGCCAAAGCAGTGACGCGGTAACGTTACCATACAGAACGCCTTTTTCTCTGCAGACGCCTGTTCACATCAGATACTGCCTCAAGGAACCTCTAAAATGAGAGCCAGCCGCTCCGGCAAGAAATCCAAACACAATCAAGTACACTGACCTCCCTGCCAGAACTCGCTATATCCAGCCAGCAAGCAGAGGCTCATGGGAGATGTAGTCAAAGGCCAGGTACACATGGGAATTGTAGTTCAGGTAGGCGCGCAGTCTAAACCCTTACAAAGACAAAATCCTAAACTTACTACCATTTTGGTATTCACAGCAGGCACTTACTCATTTTGTTATTCACAGAAGGCACTTACTCATTTCGGTATTCACAGATTGGAGTCCTAACTTTAGGACTCCTAAATGCCTTCTGTGAATACCGAAAGTCTTAAAGTTAGGATTTTTCTCAGTTTAGGAGTCCTAAAGTTAGGAGTCCTAATTTTACTACTCCACCCCCAGGGCTTTATTCACATAATAGTGCAGGAGTTGTCCTTGTGGCAACCACCTGTGTCCTGGAGACTGCCACCTTCCCAGGGCAAAATGTAAATTTTAATGTGAGGGGCCTGCCCTGACCCCCGCCCCCACAGCCCTGGGGACCGCCACCTCCCTGGGACAGCACTTTAAAACTAAATAGAGGCCGCAGTGTCTCACACAGCCCCCTCTAATGTTAATTTAGACACCTCCCTGGGCTAAATTAACATTGGAGGGAGGACATGTGCCCCCCCTACTTGAACCAATAATGGCCCTGGGGACCACCACCCACCAGGGCCGGCTCCTGCAATGTCCCAAAATGCCCAACCCTGGTACATTGCTGTTGGCTATGGCTTGGTGTGATCACCACTCCCGCAAGTCATAGCCAACACAGCTCCGCTTCTAGCAAGCAAGAGCAGAAAATACTCTTGCTCACTAGAAGTGGAGCAGAATTGCTTTTGGGCAAAGGGAGCTTCATGTTGGCAGCTCTCCTCTGTCCAAAAGCAATGCTGGCTCCTGCAGGACACGGGAGCCGACAGGGACCGTGGGGGCCTTCAGGCTCCCCCGCGGTCCCCAACTTTTAAAAAATGGGTAACCTGGGTGGGACCAGGGCACCCAGTAGAGAGGCCAGGCCTTATTGGATGGGGTCCTCGGGCCGAAATCAGCCCAGGAGGAGGGCTGAGTGGCCCCCACTCTTTTTTTATTTAAAAATGATAACAAATAAAAAAGGAGCAGGTCCTGGGGGATGGGGTCCCTGGGGTTGATATAGGCCCAGGAGGGGGCTGCATGACCCACTCACTTTAAAAACAAAAAATGAAAGGCCACGCCCTGGGAGATGAGGTCTCCGGGGTCGTAATAGGCCCGTGGAGGGGGGCTTCGCACGGACGCACTCCCCATTTCATAAAAGACTGGCCTGAGGGGTAGGGTCCCTGGAGCAGCCACGGCTGGTAGTAGGTGTAACTGCAGGGAGGTGACGTGGGGAGGGAGAGGGTCAGGGTGGGGGGTAGTAATGTATGGATTACGGACTTTAACAGGTAAGTAAACATTTAAATAAATAAAACAAATTTCATTGTGTGCACTGCATCACCAAATGCAATGCAGTGCGCGCAACGAAATTCGCTTTATTTAAATGTTTACTTACCTGTTAAAGTCCGTAATCCATACATTACTAACCCCCACCCTGCCCCTCCCCACGTCACAGCCCTGCAGTTACACCTACTACCGGCCGTGGCTACACTGGGGCCAAAATCGACCCATGTAAGGGGTGCTACTCAGCTCCCATTCCCTAACAAAAGAAAACAATTAATTTAAAAAATCTCCAGCAAGTCGCTGGAGGCCACGCCCCTTCACCACAACTTTACAAATGTGCCTCCAGTAAGTACCAGGCAATTGGATTGCAAGAGGATTTGGAAGGCACACCTCCTTTCTCCACCACTCTGCAAAAGCGCCTTCTGGCACGCTGCTAGTTGATAAATGAATTCCACTTTACTCTTGAGGGCCTGTAGCAGGGATTCTGCACCTACACAGAACTGTGCACAGAGACTCAGGACCTCAGTGAATTAGGGTGTGCCAAAACTCACCTTAGTACCCAAAATCCCTTACCAGACTAGCATCAGTGTCTCATTGGCTCTTCCATAACCCCAATGATTAGACAACCCAGAACATGGAACTTAGTTTACCTCAGGCAATGTGGAACACATGAACACTCTTTTTTCATACTAATAAAACAGTCCAAAACAGGGAGTAAATGAAGACACGTGCAAGTCTGAAATATGTATTTCTAATGCCGTGTTCTCATGCGAAGTATCTTAGATAATACAAGCAGACATATTATAAGAAACAAGATTATCAGCATAGTCACTATTCCATAAAATACAAAGGGAAAAAGCATGTTATAAGGCAAAATGGAAACAGGTTTAAAATATGCCTATATTTCACCTTCCCTTGCTAGTAGGTTATTTTATATCTACAGACGGTCTCTTTGGGATTACATAGGCCTCTGGTATTAGCAGAAATGGATCACATCAAATTCTGCACAACTCTCAGCATACGAATGGTGTCTGTGAGCATGCCTACGCAGTGCATTATTAAACGCGCCAAAATCAGAGGTGGCCACAGCTGCATATATGTTATGTCTCGAGCGTGCGCTGATCAGTCCGAACAACAACCACTGTGTTGAAATAACCTTGAAGGCCTCGGCACTCACTGTTTAGACTAAGCTTGCCAAGCAAGGCTGCTAGTACAGAAAAACATGTTATTCTCGTGTGAAGCAAAACACTCTGCTAAACTCTAAACATTTATTATAATGTGTGCCATGTGCAGAAGGCAGCAGAAAGGAAAAATGGCGTTTAAACTTATAATACACTCATGTCAGCTTAACACAGTGTGAATGCAAGGCTCAGCCCCACAACAGGCCTCATGACTAAAGTGGACTAATTACCTCAACCAGTAGTGCACCAGGAGAAGCGTTTGCAGAGTGGTTAGGAAAGGGGGCGTGGCCTCTGATGACCTCTCAGCAATCCAGCTGTGCAGGTCCTACTAGAGGTAACAGGAGGGGTAGTTGGCCCTAAAGGACCCTCAAGAGCCGCGGGGACTTCTTCCTCCAAGTAGTGGTGCACCCGGAGGCACGTTTGCAGAGCTGTGGAGAAAGGGGGCATGCCCACTCAGCAAACCCACTGTGTGACACTTACTGGAGGTAACAGGAGAGGTAGCTGGCCACCAAGACCCTCTGGAGCCACAGGGACTTCATTCCCCTACTAGTAATGCACCAGATGGTCCGTTTGCAGAGTGGTGGAGAAAGGGGGTGTAGCCTGCCACAACTTCTCAGCAATCCTGCTGTGTGGGACAACTAGAGGTAACAGAAGGGGCCTTGGGGGCCAACTACCCTACTGTTACCTCTAGTAAGTCTCACACAGCGGGACTGCTAAGAGGTCTTCTGATGCCCCGCCCCCTTTCTCCACCACTCTGCAAACCCTTGTCCTAGCACACTACTGGTTGGGGAATTAAGTCCTCTTTGAAGATGAGGAACCTTGGGGGCAAAGAAGCCCTCCTGGTACTTTCTGTACGTCCTACACAGCGGGATTCCTGAGAGCTGTTCAGAGGCACGCCCCCTTTCTCCATCACTCTGCAAACGCCATTACTACTTTAAAAAATCATAGACATTCACTGAAAAAAATCAAAGGTTACATGGGCGTTATAGGTAGGAATTAGCAGTTTAAAAACTTTATAAATTCACTGAAAAAAACAGAGGTTACAGGGTCATTATAGTTAGGCCTGGGTTTCACTCATACAAAACCAGTGAAATTCAGCAGTTAACATTAGCTGAGCTAACAACACACTGCACCCCTGCAATGCACTGCTTATGACCTCATATATTACATCCCTCATGACATGATCAGTGACATAACTAATGGAGCCCTAGATGGCCCTAGGGACCGCCACCCCCTAGGGCCAGCTACAGCAATGTAAAAGCGATGCCGAATCCTGCAGGAAGCGGGGATCTAGCCGAGACCGCATGGGCCTTTAAGCTCCCCGCGGTCCCCTACAAAGTGGACAGGCTCTGGGGGATGGGGTCCTTGGGGCCAAAATTCACATTTAAATATATTAAGGCCTGGCCCCGGGGGATGGGGTGCCTGGGTCTGAAATCAGCCTGGAGAGGGGGGGCACGGACAACTTCCCTCCTTTCAAAAAATATATGTATAAAGGCCTGGCCCCGGGGAATGGGGTCCCCAGGGCCGATATTGGCCTCAGGAAGGGGGTCTTGCAGCCCCGTTCCCTTTACTATTTAAAAGATTTGTTTTTAAAAGGGCAGGCCCCAGAGGATGGGGTCCCCGGGGCCAGAAATGGCCCAGGGAAGGGAGGCTACGTGGCCCCCTTCCTTTATTTAGAAAAAAATTAACGGCCAGGCTCCATGGGTGGGGGTCCCCGAGACCAAAAACGCCCTGGTAGGAGGCCGCGCAGTGCTGTACTAGTTGGGACATGAAGTTCACTTTATTCCTGAGGGACCGTGGGGGCCAAGAAGCCCTCCTGGTACCTTCTGTAAGTACTACACAGCAGGATTCCTGGGAGTTGGTCAGAGGCGCACCCGCTTTTCTCCACCATTCTGCTAACTCAACTGCTAGTTAAACAACCAGAGATGTTATAGTTAGGAATTAGCATTTATAAAACCTTGGAAATTCACTGAAAAAAACAAAGGTTACAGGAACGTTATAGTTAGGGTCAGATTTCACTCGTACAAAACCAGAGAAATTCAGCTGTGTACCACCCCCTCCCCAGGGCCAGCCTCTGCACAGAGAAGGAGGGGGGCCATGCAGCCCCCCTCCTGGAGACATTAATGGCCCTGGGTATCACCATCCCCAGGCTCCCCATGTCCTGGTGTACCCAACCCCGGAGCCAGAATACATTATTTACAGCTCACTAGGCAGGTATGTTTAAATCACTTAGAAAATGCAACTCCGCATTCACAATCACCACTTGCACCACACATAGTCCGTCACAATAAAAAGTGCTCCTACGTAGTTCGCAAGTCGTAGCACGCCTCAGTCCGTAGAGGACTGGGATGGCCCCAATGATGAAGCATGTCACCGTGGGGAAACCCTGGTGAGTGAGGGGACTCAAGAAAGAAATATAATTTTTCTTTCTTTCTACATTTCACAGTTATTCCAACCCCAACAAGCGTTGTGAATACTTCCTACCGGCCAGGTTTTTTACTTTTGTCTTCACAAAAGTTTTTTGTTTATTGCTAAATGCTAGGAGGGTGAACCTGGCCCTACCCTCTCTCTCCCTCTTTTGATACATTGGCGCGGAGCAGTGACAGCTCCCGCCAAGACATAGAAAACACAAACTTCGCTGCCAGCAAGCGGGAGATGTGAAAGTGCTCCTGCTTGCTGGGATTGGAGTTTTCGTCTATTTCCCCGCCTAGGGAAAGAGACAAAAAGAATGCTTCACAACAGGGAACTGTATGTTTAGCAGCACCCTGTTTGTGAGAGCAATGCTGGCTTCCGCTGGGGGTGGGAAGCCAGCAAGGACCGCGAGGGCATTCAGGCTTCCCGCGCGGTCCCTAACGCTGCTGACAGGGTGCCCTGGGTGTGCAACACGTTAAAACAGACAAGGGAACCCTAAAGGTATGTTTGCAGGGACCTTGGGTAGTTTACATATTTTACAGAACAGTGGTCCCTACTTATGAGCAGAATGAATTTCAAGCAGATAATCAAAACACCTAATAAGTGTAGTGTTTAGTGTCCAGCCGGACAAAAAGCTTTTAATTAAGCGTATTAATTCAGTAATACAAAAAAATGTAAGAACAACACAGTAACAAGTGGGCACAGCTGTGACCCACAACATATAAGACAAAACAACGGAAGCAATGGCCAAAGGGCAAAGCTACAATAGGTCTGTGAACTTGTATTCAGTTTTTACAGACATAGATTTTCAGAAAACCAAAACTTTGCATTTTTACAATATTCATGTATCATATTGCAAAAGAGGTTTTTTTCTAAAAGTCGACGACGTTTCGATGCCTTATTAGATAATGGGCATCATCATCAGGACAAGGAAATAATCATTGTTGTCTTATTAATTATTATCACTAAGCCTTTCTGTAAGCTAAATGACATCGAGAGTCCGAAAAATTAAAATTAAGGATGGCAAGTACCTCGTGGTGGTATCAGGGAGCAGCCTAGTTAGAGAGCAGCTCATCTGGGATTAAGGTCTGCCCGGGGCATGATAGCCCGTTTTGGGAAACTGGTGGCTCGGTGGCGGGTGCGGCAGTCCGGTGCTCCTGGGTGTGCAACAGGCCATCCAATATTTCAAGGCTGGGCCCAGGGGCCAAAATCACCCCGGGGGGCCACATGGGCCCCTGCCCATTGAAATGCGTCCGGGACCCAGGGCATGGAGTCCCCAGGGTCCAAATAGACATTATTACCCATTTACAAAAAATTAAACCTCAACGGGAAGCAATTACAAATATAAGCATAGCTGGTGCCCCAGCTGAAGCTCCACTTCAGTAAAGCACAAATGATCCTAACTGCTTGGGCTTGGCAAAAGCAAAGCAATAGTGCTTCCTCTTATATTCTGTGTTGAAAAACGATATGAAATCTTTAATGGAGGAACATGCCTCATTGATCTATTAGAGCACAATCTGATCTGTAAGGACTCTGACAAGTGGTTTCTTTCTTGTTGTCTCCAGGTGACAACAGAGTCCATGGTTCTCCATTTTAAATACCCTATGAATGGAAATGCACAAAATCTATTGCACCAATTAAACACCTAATGACAGACACACACAGGCACTCATACACCCACTCATTAACAGACCCACATATCCACTCACATACACACTCGCAGACCTATAGCGCTACTCACAGACCCAGTAACAAACATACACAGGCACACACAACAACCACTCACAGTCCAACACAGGCACTCACAAACTCATTCACAGACCCAGAGCACCACTCACACACCCACTCATAGACACACACAAGCACTCACAGACCCACACAGTCACTCACAAACCCACTCACAGACTAAGTCACAGACCTACACAGGCACTCACACACCCACTCACTGACCCACACAGGCATTCGCACACCCACTCACAGATCTACACAGCCACTCACACATCCAGTCACAGACCCCTACAGGTACTCACACACCCACTCACAGACCAATACAGCCACCCACGCATCAAGTCACTGACCCAAACAGCCACTCACTCACCCACTCACAAAACCATACAGCCGCTCAGACACGCAGTCATCCATGCAGCTACTCACACACCTACTCACAGACCCATACAGCCACTCGCACGCCTACTCACAGACCCATATAAACAAACTCATACTCACCGATCTATACAACCTCTCATACACCCAATCAAAGTTTACAGGTTACAGTCAAGAAATAAAAATAAAACACCTTGGAAATTCACAAACAAATAACCTAATCATCAGCGGGGACTTCAATCTAAATATGCTTGGTAATTCAACCACAGACACCAACCGCGAGGAGGACCCATTTTCATGGAAAACAAGCTTTCAAGATAACACCTCCAGAGGCAGAAGCTCAAAAACAGCACAGAGGCTTCTAACAACATTGGAAGAGCTGGGTTTTCGAGCACTCAATGTCATATTCCCAGGAGACCACCCTCAGGCAGCAATGTTCCACAATGCAATGGCCAGCTCTACAATTGACTTTATATTCTTCTCATGCAGTTTGTACCCAACGGCAAGGGACTTCCACATCAGCTCAGTATATTACAGCGACCACTTGCCCCAGGAAATCACGATTGAGGCTCTCTCAATATCACATCCACCGATAGCTAATGTACACAGCGCAGAAACTGCTAACCAGAGATGGATAAAATGTAGAATGGACGACCCAAAAAGTCTCCTCTCTCGCGCAAAGCAGACACTGGGTGAAGCACAAGCAGCAGAACCAGACATATTTGAGAGTTGGGAGGCGTTCACAAAAACACTACGAAATAACACTGGAATAAAAAAGGGAAACCTCCGACCTAAAGGAGCGGCTCAAGCTCTGAAGCACAGGAAATATCCAAATTTCAGAAAGACGCTCAACTAAAAAAGTTACAAATCTTGATGAATCTGTAGAGATGACTCCTGTAGAATGTAAATGAGTTGCCTAGCAGCTTAGAATGTTATCTTTGAAGAGATAACTTGGAGCTGTGAAGTAGGCTGTGGATGAGCTGGAGGTACCTGTACCATATCTACAATAAACTCTACAATCTTATTATTTCTTGGACTCATCTTTACATTGGCGACGAGGATGGGATAACTTGCCAATTTAGTACTTTAACTGATTCACTTATTCGTGATCAGATAGTTAGGTGTACAAATAATAAAAGAGTGCGAGAAAAGTTGTTAATAAAAGATTCTGGACTGGAAGAGGCTATTCAAATAGCAAAGGGGTTAGAGCATACTGATATTTGGATTAAAGAGATGGATAAATGCACCAATTCTATTGCTATTAAGGAGAGTACAGCAAAATTTTCTAGTTCTAAGGATTCAGAAATTCATGCTAATATCGATGAAACCAAAATTGCTAAACCTTTAAGTAAAGTTCATGAAAAATCTAGTACTAAAGTCTTTGATAAAAATAAGGAGTTTCGCCAAAGCAGTGGTTCTGTTAATATGCGACCTGTCAAATGTTACAGATGTGGTGCTCCCGGGCATATTGCTTCCAGTATGAAGTGTATGGCCAGGAACGCAATTTGTAGAACATGTGGTATGAGGGGTCATCTTGCTAAGGTTTGTAGAACTAAGGTTGCTGCTGTTCATGAAATTGATGATTCTTGTGAAGATGTTTGTGAATTTATTCCATCTATTGATAATGTTAAGGGTTATCAAATTATTGATGGTGATAGTAGTGTTAAGATGGAGATTGACAATGTTGATTTGTCAATTATTCCTAGGGAGAGCACTGACAAACTGGATAAGCCTCATTATATTATTAAGTTTGATGCTGTGGGAGTAAACATGTTAATTGACTCCGGAAGCTTATATACCTTGATGTCAAAGGAAATGTACATTAAGTCGTGGGGTGCATCTGCTGATGTGAATAATTGGGATCCCTCAGATATTAGAGCTGTAGGTTATGGGGGAAAGAACATTGATATTTTAGGATTAAAATGGATGATAATTGAATTTGACAACAAAAAACTGTATGGTAGAGTGTATCTTACTGAACAAGGCTCAAATTTATTAGGGTGGCGTCACCAAAGAGACTTGGGTATAGTTTTAAATCCCAATGCTACTATTCCAGTGCAATCTATATGTTTAGTAAATAGTAACACCTATGATTCATTGATTATGGGAAAGTACGCTGATGTTTTTTGTGATGAGTTGGGAAAGTTGAAAAAATGTTCTCATAAGATTATTCTCAAGAGTAGTGCTACTCCTGTAGTTCACAAAGTTAGATCTGTTCCCCACCTGATGAAAGGTCCTTTACAAGTTGAACTTGACAGGTTACTGAAATTAGGCATAATTGAGCCTATTGAAGCTTCCGAGTGGCTCGCACCCATTGTCGTTGCTCCTAAGGATGGGGGAAAGAAGTTTCGTTTATGTATTGATCTTCGCGATCTTAACAAGAACATTTGGGTTGATCGCCAACCCCTACCAAACATTTCGGAGATGTTAACAGCTATGGGTGGAGGGCATATCTTTAGTGTGATTGATATGTCATCAGCATATCACCAGATCGATCTTGATGTGGAGTCTAGACACTTAACATCATTTGTAACACCGCTGGGTGCTTTTCGCTATCGCAGGATGCCATTTGGATTAGCTTCTGCCTCAGCGGTGTTCCAAAGGGTTATGGGAAAAGTTCTTCATGGTATTAATGATGTGCTCTGATTCCAAGACGATGTGTTAATTGTTGGTAGAGATTTTGATCATCATGATCAAGTGATGGAAAATGTATTGTGTAGAATGAGAGAACATGGCTTAACTATTCAGAAAGAGAAATGTCAATTAAGGAAGGATGTAGTTAATTATCTTGGTCATGAAATTTCCAAAGAAGGAATCAGACCAAAGAAAAGTATTGTCTCTGCCATTAGAGATGCTCCTGTTCCTAGTACTAAAGATCAGCTGAGGAGTTTTCTTGGTTTAGCGGAGTATTGCTCCAAGTTTGTGAGAAATTTTACTAATATTGTGGAGCCATTGCGACTGTTGATGAAAAGTGGTGTTGAGTTTGTGTGGAGTGATGCTTGTGGAAAAGCATTCCAGGATGTTAAAGATGGAATATTATCTGCACCCAGCCTTGGACACTTTGATGTTAAGTCTAAAACTTTTATCACCACTGATGCGAGCGCCATAGGTATTGGTGCTGTTTTAACGCAAGTATGTAATGGAGAAGAAAGAATTATTGGATTTGCATCAAGAAGGTTACAAGGTGCTGAGAGATCGTATTCAGTAATTGAAAAGGAGGCCTTGGGGTGTTGCTGGGGCATTAAACACTTTAAGTACTTTGTGTGGGGTTTACCATTTAGACTTCGCACGGATCACAAGCCTTTGGTTCATTTGTTTAAGGGTGGAAAAGGATTAGAAGGGAGTGTTACCCCGAGGATATCTAGATGGATTTTATCAGTGTTAGAGTATAATTTTGAGGTAGAGTATGTGAAGGGTTTGAAGAATATAATAGCGGATTGCTTGTCGAGAATACCTGTTGTAGTGAGTGATAGTGAGTTTGAAGTTGATGTTGAGGATGTGAGTTATACTGAAGAACAAGCTTTTGGGTTGGAGCAATGGGATGCTGCAATGTTGCAAGATGAAGTATTGAAAAAAGTTATGTTTTCCATTTCTAATGGTTGGGATGCAGATTTGTGTAATGATTCACGGTTTAAAGGTTTCATCAATGTTGCGGATGAGTTGAGTGTAACAGAAGGAAAATTGTGGAGGAGAGATAAATTAGTACTACCGGAGAGTCTTAGATCTAAGATTGTCACTATGGCACACGAGGGTCACTTGGGAAGAAACATGACTAAGTGACGTGTACGTCAGTCATTCTGGTGGCCTGGTTTAGATAATGAGGTTGAAGCGGTTGTCAAAGATTGTTGTGCTTGTGCAGCTAGCGACAAGACCAAGGTTTTACGTCAACCTCCTCTTTCTTCTGTGAAGTTTCCTGAGCGTCCTTGGGAAAGGTTGGGCTTGGATTTCGTGGGTCCTATTTCCAAGTTAGGGACACATTGTAGATTCTTGATGGTTTTGGTGGATTATCACTCCAAGTGGTTTGTGGTTGAAACATCTGAGAGTATTACATCTGAGAAAGTAATTAAGTTTCTTGAAGGGTTTCCTAAAGTATTGGTGTCGGGCAATGGTCCTCAATTGATTTCTAAGGAAATGGAGGACTACCTTTGTGGAAAAGGTATTAAGCATGAAAGAGTTGCCCTGTTCAGGCCACAAGCCAATGGCTTAGTTGAGAGGATTAATCGCTTGATCTTGGACAATATTCAACTTTCTTTGTGCAATGGTCTATCATGGTCTGAAGAGCTGAAAAAACGAATGTGGTCTTATAGGGTAACACCGCATTCCTTGACTGGGGTGTCACCTTTTATTTCTCTTAAAGGAAGGGTACCCGGTTTGAAAGAGATGCCTGGGTGGTTAAAAAACAGGGAATGTGTTTGGGTGAATCTTGATGCGATTGGTGAATAAGTTCAGCGACGGCCCGTGGAGGGAGTTACGGTGGGGCAGGAGGGCGGGGAGGGGGAGGGGCAGGGTGGAGGTTGCTAAAAACCGGCATATGGATAATTGCAGGTAAGTAAACAATTTAATTAATAAAACGAATTTTGTAGCTCGCACTGCATTGCATTTTGCGATGCAAGGCGCACTACGAAATTCGTTTTATTAATTAAATTGTTTACTTACCTGCAATTATCCATATGCCGGTTTTTAGCAACCTCCACCCTGCCCCTCCCCCTCCCCGCCCTCCTGCCCCACCGTAACTCCCTCCACGGGCCGTCGCTGAACAAGTTGCCAATAAACAATCCATGGCTGCCAGACAATATGATCATGTGAAAAGAGTCAAATCTCCTAACATAAAACCAGGGGATTGGGTGGTAGTAAAACGTGGAGGTTTTGTTGCTAAAGGCGACAGTACATTTTCTAAACCTGTTCAAGTGAGAGAAGTGAGGAAATGTGTCGTGATTTTGGGTGATGGGTCTACTTGGAGTTTAGGTAATGTTTCTAAGTGCTTTTCTCCATGTGTTTAAATAGATTTTTCACTGAATGTTCTCTGTTTTATGATTTCTCTTATGTTTTGCTTTTGTGATATGTAAGGGGGGAGGTGTGTAGAGATGACTCATGTAGAATGTAAATGAGTTGCCTAGCAGCTTAGAATGTTATCTTTGAAGAGATAACTTGGAGCTGTGAAGCAGGCTGTGGATGAGCTGGAGGTACCTGTACCATATCTACAATAAACTCTACAATCTTATTATTTCTTGGACTTATCTTTACATAATCAAGCTCTTTGAAGAATGAGGAAAGGCCCTGCTGCCCAACAGGAACTGAGACAGCTAAAGGGCGACCGCAGAAAGCTGACATTGCAACTTAAAAGAGAAGCAAAGGAGACTCTATGGGTCAAACTTCTACACAACAATAAAACCAACAACAGCTCACAGTTTTGGCAAAAGATTAACAATTTGGCCAACGAGCATTGTCAGGGCATCGAATCCCACGTCACAGAAGAGGCCTGGATAACTTTCCTCATCTCACACTTTAACAAAGCTCAAGAAACCAGACCAGGGACAAACAATCTCATGCATGACCCTGAAGCCCGACATCTGCAGGCCAACTAAAATCAAGCACCAGAACAGGAAATCACAATCACGAATGCACAAATTTGTAAAAGAATTTCAAAGGGAAGACGCAAGGGTGCACCAGGCCGAAATGGGATCACCCCCATATTTTATAAACAAGGGCTGTAATTATGGTGCACTGTACTCAAACCAATGTTTGAACAAACCCTGCAAACGTCAACAATACCATCATCTTGGAGGGGTGCAATTATTTCCCCAATTTACAAAAAAGGAAACAGGAATGACCCAAGAAGCTACCGGCTAGTAGCCTTACTTGACAACAAGGCCAAATATTTTGCGGGCCTATTACTTCAGTAACTAACATCTTGGGCAGCAGAAGTTACAGCAATTCCACTCAACCAAACTGGCTTTTGCAAAAATATGGGGAAGAAAACCAACATTCTAGCTCTATCTTTAATGATAGACCCAGCACTCGCAACAAAACAATCACTGTACCTGTGTTATATCGATTACTGCTCTGCTTTAGATCATGTTAATAGGAACCTTTTGTGGCAAAAATTTTAAAAGCTGAATATTCCACCGCTGCTTTTAAACCAACTAATTCTCCTGCATAGCGACACCTGGGTGCAAGTCAAACTAAATGCAGGAGAATATCTATCAAGGAAGATCCCAACAAGAACTAAGGTAAAACAAGGCAGCGTGCTTGCACCAACACTTTTTAATCTCTTAATGGCAGAGCTATCAGCCTTGCTGAACGAAAGCAACTCGCGTGCACCCAAGATAGGAGACTCCTAGCTATCCAACCTATTTTATGCAGACCACCTGGTGCTCATTAGCCGGACTCCTGTAGGCCTTCAGCGTTTGTTGGACATCACGTCGCGATATTCAGAAACCAACAAAAAACAAAAATTATGTGTGTTAACATTCTCAAAACAAAAACAACAAAGAACTGGTACTTGGCATCGAGCAAGCTGGAGACGGTACTAGAATATAAATACTTGGGGGTCATCATTAACAACAAGGGCAACTTCAAGCCCCAATGCGAAGCCATAAAAAAAAGAGGGATAACGACAGTTGTGGCATTAAGGAATCTAAAAAAAAGATCACTGGCCCAAGCTTCCTCACTCTAACAAGGGTGATCCAGGCAAAATTAATTCCATCTATCACCTATGGTAGTGAAGCGATGAGAGGGAGGGACACTGACATTGTAGTCAGCACCGTAGCGAGAGTACTGCGAATGATCCTTGGCTTGCCGGGATAAACATCCCCTGCACAATGAGGCTAGAATTTAGGCTACCAAGAGAAGAGCTGGCATGCAAAGGAACATATATAAAAAGCTGGTACAAAATCAGAAGGGGAGAACCGGAAACGCTAAACGCCCTTCTGTGGAAAGAACTACAAGCCAAGAAGGCTTGCCCTGCAAGACTATACTTGGAGGTCGCTCTCAATCAGTTGGGGCTACAACAACTATGGGAACAACCAGGGACCCTTGCAAGTTTTAAAAAAGCAGTAAACAACGTAGTTAAGAAAAAATCTTTTATTGCAGGATAAAGCTTACCTGGCAGAGCGTGCACATGGTTTGCTCGCCATACAATCCTACACTAAACCCTCGCCCCAAGAAGATCTCCACACTAGCTTCTCCACAAATATGAAAGAGAAGTTCTTGAAATTTTGCTTAGGGCTGCTGCCTTCCGTAAACCACGTGCCTTCGTGGCTACGCCCTGCGACACCAGCAATGTGCTGACTCTGCGGGGACGATGAGGAAAACATAGTACACCTCATCACCGTATGCAGGGAACTACTACAGGATGCCAGACCCTCCTGAGACCCCTTTTCAACAAAAAACATATACCGTCCTGCAGGCAAGCGGTGCTGGCAAGCTTCTGCGGGGACGATGTCCAACTGAGTTGCCGTTTGATAAAATTTCTTGCAGCCACGGAAGTCCACCTCAACAAACGGAAAGAAAGTCCAGCAGACAATAGCGTTTCGGATGCAGTGCGGATCCTAGCACTATGATCCTCACGGAGAAGGCCCACGTACGGATCATGGTCACAACAAGAAAGACAGTGCGGGCAATCTGCACACTTCCTGCACTTTAAGAGGATAGAGCAATCTGGAAGGAATGAGGGTCTAGCTTGGAAGTCGGTCCCCACTGTCAATCACTGGCTCAAGGACTTAAAGCTGAAGAGACAGCAGCAACGATCCTATAAATAAGCCAGCATGACTCAGTTACTTCTCCGACATTCCCGCCTTCTAAATAATTGGCTCTGTGTATCCCTTTAATGGTCTACTCGGAATTTTTCTGTTCTACTGTATGTCTTTCTGTTTTACAGGTTTTAATCATTTGTTGAACTGATGTGATGAACAAATTAGCTCACAGCCATGCGGTGGGCCATCCCCCGAGGCCCTTCACCTACTCTTAATGCCACTCTTGCACTAAGCACTTTCCCAGTACATCTGCACACTGCAACCGGTCATTCTCAATGCTGCTCTTGCACTAAGCACTTTTTCCGGTACACCTGCACACTGCTACCAGTTGCCCGAACAAGACCGTTGCAAAGCATACGATTAAGAGCCTGATTGGCTAGGCCATGCCATTAATCACAGGCCTGCAATAGCTGACAACCATTAGACTTAACTTATGTTGGGCTTAATGTGACATGAACGTTAGTTCTGACAAATATTTGCACACTAAGCACACTATGCACTTTCCGGCAATTGCTAAGTACGAATTTCTATTATTCCCTGGCTCTATTGATTATAGATCCTGAGGAAATTCTGTGCATACAGACCCTGCTACTTGCTCCTAAGATTAGCACAACATTACATGTGCTTTGAGTAAGAAAACTGTCCACCTAATGTTTTCCTGGCTGCCGCCCCCAGGCCTCAAGTCACCGAGCACATGGCAATTTACTTTCTTGCTCTCCACTGGCCTAAGATGCCTTGCTGCGACTGTTGCACTCATAAAAGGTGAATGGGTCAGCGCGTAGGCTACTTTTACGGTGAGTAGCCAAAATATTGAAATTAAAATATCGATATACAGTAATGTCGATGTTTTAATTTCGATGTACAGAATATCGATGTGCAATAATATCGATGGACAGAATATCGACTTTAAGGTAAGTAATATCGATGGTTTTAATATCGAAGTTAGTAATATCGATATCAAATGCATTGATGTTACTAATATCGAAATTTTGTTTAGTGTTATGTATTTTATTATGTATTTTATATGTTTGTTAAACATGTTTTTTAATGTATGTTTAGAAATTAGTAATTTTGTTTACATTTTGCGTTTTAGTTTCAGAGCGGGTTGTGGGTTTATAGGGGAATAGGGTGGGAAGTAATTTAATTATAATTAATTAATTATTATGTTTTTTAAATATTATTGATTAATAATTAATTGTTAATTAATAATTAATTGGTAATTAATTATTATTAATTAGTTAATTAAATTAATTAGAGTTAATGTATTAATATTTTTTATTTTTTGTTATTGTTAATTAATAATTAATTGGTAATTAATTATTATTAAGTGATTAACTGATAATTAGATTTTTTATGGGATTTATTTATGTGTAGTGGGTTGTGTCTTTATAGGGGAATAGGGTGTGAAATAATTAAATTCAATTAATTAAAGAGATTGTATTTATTTATTGGAATTTATTATTATTATTTGTTAATTAATTAATTGGTAATTCGCTTTTTTAAATTATGTTATAATATTAATCATAAATAATTTATTAATAAATGTTGTTTATTCTTATTGTAAATACATTTCTTGTTAATTCATTATTAATTGGTCAATAATTATTAATTGGTAATTAATATGCTTTAATTCATTAATTTATAATTCCATTAATTTATTGATATCACTTGTTATTAATTGAATAATTGATATTTATATTAATTGTGTTTTTTTGTATGTGTAGTGTGTTGTGTGTTGAAGGTGGAGTAGTGTGGTAAGTAATTTTTTGTTATTTAAGTAAATATTAATTATAAATATTTGGTATTTAGTAATATATTTTGTAAATTAAATATTACATCTTTTTTTTGTATAATAAAATGTAATTGATAAGTATGTTAATATAACCCCTATGCTATCCTGCGCTTTCCCTACTATTGTACTCTCTGGAGTGGGAATAGTAATTTTTACCCCTACGCTATCCAACGCTTTCCGTACTGTTGCACCCTCTGGAGTGGGAATAGTAATTTTTACCCCCACGCTATCCAACGCTTTCCCTACTGTTGCACCCTCTGGAGTGGGAATAGTAATTTTTACCCCCACGCTATCCAACGCTTTCCCTACTGTTGCACCCACTGAAGTGGAAATAGTAATTTTTACCCTAAGCTATCCAGCGCTTTCCCTACTGTTGCACCCTCTGGAGTGGGAATAGTAATTTTTACCCCCACGCTATCCAACGCTTTCCCTACTGTTGCACCTTTTGGAGTTGGAATAGTAATTTTTACCCCTACGCTATCCAGCGCTTTCCCTACTGTTGCACCCTCTGGAGTGGGAATAGTAATTTTTACCCCTACGCTATCTAACGCTTTTCCTACTGTTGCACCCTCTTGAGTGGGAATAGTAATTTTTACCCTTACGCTATCCAACGCTTTTCCTACTGTTGCACCCTCTTGAGTGGGAATAGTAATTTTTACCCCCACGCTATCCAACGCTTTCCCTACTGTTGCACCGTTTGGAGTTGGAATATTAATTTTTACCCCTACGCTATCCAGCGCTTTCTCTACTGTTGCACCCTCTGGAGTGGGAATAGTAATTTTTGCCCCTACGCTATCCAACGCTTATCCTACTGTTGCACCCTCTTGAGTGGGAATAGTAATTTTTACCGCTACACTATCCAACGCTTTCCCTACTGTGATACCCTTTGTAGTGGGAATAGTAATTTTTACCCCCACGCTAGCCAACGGTTTCCCTACTGTTGCACCCTCTGGAGTGGGAATAGTAACTTTTACCCCTACACTATCCAACGGTTTCCCTACTGTTGCACCCTCTGGAGTTGGAATAGTAATTTTTACGCCTACGCTATCCAACACTTTCCCTACTGTTGCACTCACGGGAGTGGGAAGAGTAATTTTTACCCCTACGCTATCCAACGCTTACTGATGCAATATGTGAAGTAAGTCTATATAATAATTTAGATGTAGAGGTTTTAATTTATTTTAAATGTATATGTATTAGTTATTTTTTTTAAATATGTTTTAATGTTTATATCTATAATTTTTTAATTATATGTATTTTTTAATTATGTTTACATTATTATTAATACATTTAAAAAAACGATATTTTTTACTTCGATATTTTTGTACTACGGTATTTTTTTCCCGATATTTTTGTACTTACCTTTATGCAGATACAACTTTGATATTTTTGATGTCGATATTTTTGCTTCGATATTTTTGTATGTCTATATTTTGTCTTTCGATATTATGTCATACATCCACTTTTAGACCCATAAACCATTAGCGACATTTTATTCGTTTTTATCTTACATACTCATAGCGGTTTCTTTTATTCTTGAACTGCCACAATGGTAATGCATCATGATATGTATTTTTATTATGAAACTGTGTAAATTGACGGTTGTTTGTAAAAGTTTTAATTAACTGTACAATAAAATGTACTTACTTACTCACTTAGACATTCACTGAAAAATACAAAGTTGACAGGGATGTTATAATTAGGAAACAAAATGTAAAACAAAAACTTAGAAATTAATTGAAAAAAACAAACGATTACAGGGACGTCACAGTTAGACTCACATTTCACACATACAAAATTCAGCAGTTAAAGTTACTTGAACTAACTATAACTTATGCCCCTGCAATGCACTACTTATGATAAAAAATAGGCCTGGGCTTCAAAATAAAAGTGGCCACCATTAGTAAAATAAAAATGGCCTATGTCTACAAATCAGAGAAGTTTTGAACTTGTAATGACATACTGTATATGTGCTTTGCAAGGTATGAAAAACTGCATGAATTTGAGCTTGCTGCAGGCAAAAACCAGCCCATATTCTGACAATTCAGGCCAGTCCATCAGGCATTTCCTTAATGCCCAATAGGCCAGCCTGACCCTGCCAGCTCAGATCTTAGTCCTAGAATTAACTACAACATCACTTTAAACCTTTAGTTTTTCAGTTCTTTTCAGTTTTTTCTGTAACGTAAGGTAAGATCTTATTACCATACCTAATTATAAAGTCGCTTTAACCTGTGTTTTTTCAGTGAATATATATACACCCTCTACAGAGTTCATAAATAGCATATTAAACTCTGCACATCTGCATGTAAGCTGTATGCCGTGGAATTATTTGTGAGTAATTGTTTTTTAAAGGTGTTTCACCAATACCAGGATGCAAGGTGTTAACCTTCTGCACTAATACAAAATCTCTTTGAAGAGACTTCATGATTATTAGGAGCATTCGTTCCAAGTGTAAAGTAATTGTACATGCAATCTGGTACACAGTAAACAATCTTTTTTTCGTGATTACACACTGCTACTGTAATGAACTGGAATTTTACATTTGCACAGTAGCAATACATGTGTGAATATGTCTTTATTAATACAGTTGCTTCAAATAGCACAAATTATATTAGTATATGTATATACATATACAACAGTCTAATTTGAAGAGTTAATATTTGTAAGCAAAATTCTTCCTACTAATATAAACCCTGTATGACTTTAACAAGTAGCTGCCTGGAACGCACTGTGTAAGCAAGTCCAGACCAGTTGGATATACGACTCCCCTATGTTCACATCGAGCTTTAGAATATGAGCCCACGAGCCAAAGGTCATCCCTGCAGACATGCCAAGGGAGCAAATCTAGTGCGCTTCAGGATGATGCTATTTCAGTGGGCCAACAACACGCTAGTTATCACTGTAACATCTCACAGAAAGTAACATACTCCACTGATAGCTCACAGCGCGCCTGATTGTTGCAACCATGGCTGATGTCGAACTGATATGGTTGCCACCCCTGTGCCTTGATTGCCAAGCAGAAAGATGACGATTCACATAATTGGCTAGTAAAGGCAAAACGCCTATTACCTCATTTTTGCTGCCACACTCTGGTGGCCAGTTTGCTATATTTTTGCACTTGCATATTCAAAATAGTTTATTCCACAATTTTATTCAGTAACTTCTCACAGAGCGTAACATACTCCACTGATTGCTCACAATGAAGCTGATAGTTGCAACAATGGCTGATGTCGAACTGATATGGTTTCCACTTCAGTGCCTTGATTGGCAAATAGAAAGACGACGATTTACGTCTTGGCTAATGAAGGCGAAAACCTATTACGTCATTTTTGTTGCCCCACTCTGGTGGCCAGTTTGCTATGTTTCTGCACTTGCATATTCGAAATAGTCTATTTCACAATTGTATCCAATCTATCAAACACAATAGACCTATTAAATAATATAAATGAAGGGACGCATGAACAATTAATAAACATAGTGCCTGATTCTCAAACTGCAATTTGTAATATATTTTACAGTACTACAAAACGTACTACAAAGTGAGACCCATAACTACGTGTAGAGTTTTATGACTCCGGACTTCCTATATTTATGTGTGTGGCAGGGGCACAACTAGACTTGAACTTCGGGGTGGGGCTAACACTTCAAGCAAGTGAGCAGGTCTAAACTTCAAGCAAGGGGGTGGCTATGAGAAATTGACAAACTGTGCTTTGTAAACATATTCGACAAAGCAAATAAGATTACAACAAACTTGTTATTGTTAAACTACCACATTATAGGCTACTGCCCTTTATCTTTGAAAGGGGATTAAGAGCATTGAAAACTAAAAAGCACCTTCTAATTATTTTAATATGAAGAATATTGGAACTGTGTTCAGCAAAGTTATTTCAAGATGATAAAACGTTTTGCCAATTCTGCCTCAATTCCTTCTGGGGCAGGACAAAGTTCTTGTGATCATTGCAGGGCTAGGAAGATGCCCTTGCCTGATCATAGACTGAAGGCATGTTTTCAATGGTCAGTCAGGGCATTCAGCATTTCTATGTTTGAGGCTGCATAAGTGTGTGCATGTCTCCAAATATTGAGCTTACTGTCCTCACACACCTGATGTTGGTGTTGGGAGGTGACTAAATCACTCATTGATTTTTAATGCACCTTTCCTTCCTTCTGAGATTGAGTGAGTGGCAATTACCTGCTATATCACTGCTTGTTAATTACTCTTCCATGAATCTGTGCAATTCTAATTAAAAACAAAATTATTGCTGTTGGCACTTAACATTCAGCAGATCTCAGATATATTGGATGCTCATCCTCAAGACATCTGCCTCCACCTTAAAATAAGCACCATACAGGTTTTTCTGGTTGTTCCGAACAGGAAGGAAATTCTGCCTCTCTGGCAACAACATGGCTTTTCTGACTATGCCAGAAATAGCTCTGACTGGCAAATTGAAGGTCAGATACAGCATCATGGACTGTGGACAGCTGTGAACATCTACTTCAGATGTGTGTGTGCTAGAGGTAATGAGCAACGGCTATTAAATGAAGTTCTCCTGTATTCCTGCTGATTCTTGGGCATGCATGCCCTATGACGTTGTTCTCATTTCATTGCCATGCTTCAAGTGTCCTATGCACATCACACAGCAAGTAATAGTTCATATATCCAAACAAAATTAATGGACCAGAGCAAATACTGTATAGTCTTTCTGGTTCTCAACTAAACAGGGGGATTTCAGATAATTATCGGTCTTAGATGAGTCAATATGTGGGTACAGAAGATATCTTTCGAAGTGAAGATCATGCCAAAGATAATTCCACTGGTTCTGAAGGGAGCATTCATGTTAACAATCAATCTCCTGAATGCTTACCTTCATAATCCGTAGCTGTATGTCACGAAACGTACAGGGTCATGCCATTTGGACTTTGCTCCATTTCAAGAGTCTTTACCAAGATGGCGGCCCGATTGTTTCCCTTCCCCATCTTCAGAGTTGGAATATACTCCTTTATCTGAATGATTGGCTTCTAAAATTCTCCCGAAGATGCTTTGAAAGGAATAGAACCTCTTTGCTTTTGTCTACGCAGTAAGGATTTTTCTTGAATCTACAAATATGCCAGACAGAGCCATCTCAAAACAGAACTTTAATTGGAGCCAATTTCTGCACAAACCTAGATATGTTTTATCTGCCTGCACTCAGAACAGAAAGATTAAAGACCACACTAACCCTTTTGCAGTCTCTCAGTGGAGCTCCAGCCAGGCTGTTATTGAAAGCCCAGGGAATTGTGGCCTCATTCTTATTTGCAGTTCATTGGGTACATCTACATCTTCACTCTCTTCTACTTCATATTCTACATCATTGGAATCCAGAATCTCAGAATTACAGCCTGTTGATTCCAGTGTCAAGTTCTCTACATTCTCAGTTGCACTGGCTATTGATCCCAAAATACTAAATGAGAGATTTTCAACTTCATGTAAGTTTTCCATTGGTGCTAACAAAGAAAGTAAGCTTTGTTAGGATGGGGTGCCACCTTGGAGACACTGTCAGCATAAGGATGATAGTCATTGACAGGCCGCAGGCACTCTTCAAATGGAATGTCTATGGTATGTTGATCTCTGCTACTTCCAACATCAAATGAAGGACAACATGTTCTAGTACGAAAAGAAAATACAATGACTGTGCTTATGTGGACAGCGGATCTCCACTAAGTTCTCTCTGTCTAGTAGTCCTTAAGTTAGAGGCTTGGACGGAATCCCATCTTCTCTTCTTAAAGACTTCTCACAGTCAGCCAGGACACATTAAGTAGGATATTTCCATCCTCTTAAGACCCTTCCACATGTGCACCCATATTCAGGAGATTATACCAAACTTTCAAGGAACCTTTTGTAGACCTGAGTGCCTCCCCTAAAAATGTCCAACTGACTACGTTCTGTTCTCACTATCCCACACCGTGGCTTGGAACATGGATACTTCAAGTCTCCCTTTAGCTCAGTCATCCACTCTGTGCCTTTCCTCCTTTACCATTGATCCCTCAGCTACTTCTTTGGAATCTAGAAGAAGCAGCAGATTTTGTTTATTGCTTCAATTCTGGGTACGCTGTTTCCTTAAAATGGCCTTTACTATCAGAAATCTAGATGCCACACCACCTTAAAATCATATTCCTGGCACTAGAAATCTTTGCAACACTGTTGCACTATGCACTCCCCTCTACTTAATGTAAACTCTTTTCTGTATTGCAATTTTGCTTGGACAATTTTCAGAAGAATCTTGCTACCGCATGTTAAAAACACACTGGGCAGCAATTAGAGCATTTCATGATCCTTTGGTCACTTTGGGTGAAGAGGAGGTTCTGGTTCCCCACATCCTGAAACATTTTTTCTTCTCTTTTTCTGGGTCTAGGCTTTCTTGTTCTTATTGGGGCTTCACTCTCGTCTTAAAATTACTTTGGGTCTCCCCTTTGAACCTTTACCTTCTGTTAATCTTCAATTTCTGACAATTAAGTTTTTTCGGGATTTCAATATCTTCAGCTTGTCAGATTGGTGAGTTTTTCTTTTTTATTGTGCAGATTTCTATTCCTGAAAATCCTTGAGAATAGTATTGAGTTTTGTCCAGATCTTGAAGTTCTACCCAATGTACAACCTAAGCGCAGAAGAATAAGGAGATTGCTGGCCTTAGTGGTGGCAAAGAGAGACATAGCCCGGAAATGGGGGGCACCTGACATACCGCAACTGGAGGAGTGGAGGAGGGGTATGGACCTTTACATGGCGGCTGAGAGAGTTACGTGCGAGGGGATGCCCAAAGAAGTTTGGTAGGGTGTGGGGCAAATGGCACCACTATCATGGACTGGATGGAGGGCTATGAGCTGAACGGGAGGCCTGGGGTCATATTCCTAATTGAACGGAAATGGATGGGGGGACTGGGGCTGGTTTCTGGATGGATTTGGGTGAGAGACTTAACAGCATTATCGGACAAAATGGACTATGTCTTTGATCAAATGGTGGGAAAGGAGGGAGGGGAGACGGGGGAATGGGTGTGTTGCCCGATACTGACATGCTTGATGTATGATTTCACTATGGCAAAAGTTAATAAAAATGTTTTTTTTAAAAAGAATAAGGAGATTGTTTTGCCCATCTTTTTCCCTTCCCCATCTTCTCTGGATGGAAAGCCTTACATATAAAGGATGTTTTGATTTATTTGAAATGTTCTAAAGCTTTTTGTATGTTTGATCATCTTTTTGCAACTTTTATGGGATTGGGGGGGGGGTTACAGAGATTCTTCATTAGTCCTTGGATTTGTTCCTCATTTGCTTTAGCCTGCTTGTTGGCTGTCTTTTCTTTCCTTGAGCATCTCCAGAATAGATGAACACAAGTGTGGCGACTTTTTGTGTGGAACTCCTGGGTTTTCTTAATCTGAAATCTCAAGAGTGGCTATATTAGTCTCTTCCCACACCTTTTTACAACTGTATAGGCTACAAAGTATAGTTTCAGAAAGTTGTTCTTTTGGACAGGGCATACTTAGGTCGGCCCTGCCTTCTATGTCACTAATAAATTATTCACTGAGTGTTGCATTAGTAAGGGACATACCGTGTGCATATTTTCTTATGATGTAGGTTAAAGGCTGGTTTTTGCCTTTGGGTTACCTACTATTATGACAAGGACGAGGGATGAAGAGGTAAAGTTTTGATTATTTACTAGTGTTCTACATTACTCCTAATCCTAATCCTGCTCATCCTCATCACAGACAGTACAAATATTCCACCATTCCTTGTCTTCAGCTTTCAAGTTGCTTAGGATAAGTCAGGGAATATGCTGGGAAGCCATACTCTTCATAGCACCCAGTAGATTGGGCATGGTTTGTCTCATCAGCGGGGTCTTGAGTTCTTCAAGTCTGGAGATAGTCATATCTCACAATGGATGACTGTGATGAGGGCCAGTAGGATTACGAATAATGACAATTACTGGGAAATAATTAGGACATTAGTGATTCTGCCACAATATACTGATATGTGCAAACTTTAAAATCATTTCCATGTAGATCACAAGCCCTATAAAAACCTATGCTGCTGAAATTGGTCAACCTCAGCATTTATGATAGAGTGATGGAAATTGTATTTTTGATGTTATGTAGTCTGTCACTTTGTGGGCTTCTTATTCCTGATTAAAGTTTGTATGTATGTATTGGCATTTATATAGCGCACTACTTACCCGTAGGGTCCCAAGGCGCTTCGACCGCTGCGAAACCCTTCCTGGCTTCCCTGAGAGATGGTCCCTTAATGGGTATCTCCAGGGTGAGACCAGGCATCCCCGGCGGTCTGGTGGGGCCTTTAGTGAAGATGAGGCAAGCTAATGCCCAGAGTTGCCGAGTGTGATCGCTGATCAGAGTGGGCACCGAGGCGAGAGAATTATCAAGTCCGCTGACCCTGGTCCAGAAACCTGCCGCGCCGGGAATCGAACCCTGGTCCCGGGCCGTCCTCTGCTCTCGGGTCTGCCGCCTCTAACCAGTGAGCCACACTACTTCACCAAAGTTAAATTGTCCTCTAGCTAAAGACATGCATAATTATTTGGTTACCACAGTATAATGGGTGCAAGCGTCTTATCAGAAACAAATTAGCTACAACCCCACAGTATGAAAATGTAATGCTCTACACACAGGCATCCGGGCCACATTTTAAAACATAGCTGGCATTGCTAGAATAAAAGAGGAAGATCTTTAACCGTTAGATGTTATGCATGTCACCAAAATTGTGTAGTGTAGCGGTACCATTTTTATGGTCTCGTATTGCTTTCAAATTCTGATGTGTGTGCACACATGGATGTTTGTAAATTGCTGACTGAAACATCATATAGGTTTTGAATATATGGGTGGAGGATTTTTAGCCCTGGTTGTCTCCTGTGACCTGTATTTGATGCCCCTGATCTAAATCCATCATGTCCAGCTCACTAAAAACCCTCCTTTGCTGTTCATCAGAAAATTTGTTGATGAGAGGGCAGGATAAGAAGGGCCAGGGTGCTGAATTTCTGGAGAGGAGTAGTATGCTGAAACACTATGCGCTATACACAAGTCCACAATATCAACCTACAGGAGGTAGCCCATATACCCTAAGGAGACTAGGACAATTACCTATAACATACAACAATGTCTCAAAAGGATGATATTTGGAGGTCAATTACATGTAGCAAAATTCATTACTGAGAATTAAATCAAAGAAGGGAGAAAACCAGGGGGACATTCTTTTTGTGATATAAATGGTATTTTAGTGAATATACATATTTGACATATTGAGCTCCTACGTACAAGCACAGGGAAGAATAGCACTGCATTACATTGAATGGCATGTAACCTGTCAGACACTGTGCACAAGTGCTTGTGAATGATTGTGATGGCGCAAGTGACATGTGAGGAAGTATGTACAGCAATAGTGATGGGTGCAATAAGAAACAAGTGGAGTTAAAATTTAACATAATTTTCACCCCTTTTGTTTAATTTATATATGGAGCCATTGGCACAGACGATAAGATTGGATGAGTCAATCTATCCATTCAGATCAGAACATTATAGCTCAAAAATAGCTCTGTACGCTGACGATCTGGTTCTGTATACAAGCGACCCGGATACAGCTATTATAAGGGTGGAAGAGCGTATGCGCGAGTTTGGAGCAATTTCTGGGTTTCTTGTAAATAAAACCAAGACGGAGGTGATGTGCTGGAATTTGGAATGGACAGGGACAGAAAGTGAAGAAATGAGATACTTGGGGATCTATGTAGTGAAGGAAATTGAAAAGATCCCTGAGTTAAATCTAAAGAGGGTGGTAAAGGAAATTGACAGCTTATTCAGTAGATGGAAAAATCTACCTCTGACTATATATGGAAAAACTAACCTAGTAAAGATGGTCATCCTTCCTAAACTGTCATACCTCTTTTCTTCAATTCCTTTGACATTTTCAAGTAAAAGCCTGAGTAAAGTACAGAGTAAGATCAACAGTTTCATTTGGGGCAATAAAGGGGTTCGACTAGCGTGGAAAAAACTTAGACGTAGATTAAAAAAAGGAGGGCTGGCGCTTCCAGACGTAAGACTATATGCAGATGCGTTCCAGTTTAAAAGCATACGGATGCTGTTAGTTAAGCCAGGGGAATCAGCTTGGGGGAGGCTATTAGGTGAAATGGTGCGGGTAGAAGGGGGAGGCAATGGAGAAGCATTTCTGTATAAATTTGGATCCCCTAGGTTCTTCAAGAGGGTACGTCTGAAGGTTCTAAGGACAGCTTTGGAGACTTGGTGTAGGCTCAGGCATAGATGGGGCATTGGATACTATTCTGATTATGCCCCTATATGGGACGGCCCAGGGACCCCGGGTTGCTTGCAGGATGGCTTGGCACTGCCGATAAAGAGGGCCGGCGTCAAAATCTGGTCTGAACTGTTGGACAGTGGGGGGATACTCCCCTGGGATTATCTGAGGGCTAAGATTGGCACCGGGTTCTCAAGATTTAAATACATACAGTTAACATCATGGTATGTGGCGGAAAAGCGGGAGATAAGCGGAAACTGGGAGATTGAAGACTTGCTGCAAGAGACAAGCCCACTGAATAAGGAAATATCTATTTGGTATAACAGTCTACTAGATGCCGAAGACCATAAGACTCCCGCTTCTGCAGCAGTGTGGACAGGATCCCCACTTGGACCACCAGCAGACCTTTTGTATGAACCCTCACTGAAGACCCTGTACAGATCAGTTAAACCTGCCTGCCTAAAGAAAAGTCATTTTTTTGTTATTAATAGACTCTATTACACCCCGGCAAAAATTGCAAAGTTCGCTCCTTTTCCCGTCCCTAAATGCCCTAGATGCGCAGAACCCTTAGCAAATGACTTACATATCTTCTATGAGTGCCCAGCACTCACAAGATACTGGGCTGAGGTAGGGGACAACTTACTGGGCATATTTAATACCAACATTGAGATCAATATACAACTGGTATTTTTTGGAGATGATGGCCAACTCAGCCAGAACCTCTCGCAGAAAGATAGGGGCCTATTACTGAACTTGATACTGCTGGCAAGAAGGGAAGTGTGTAAGAGGTGGAAGGATGCCCTACCCCCGCAAAGGGAGGAATGGCTTAAAGCTGCATTTGCTATGGCGCGACTAGAGTACGATGGAGCGGAAGATAAAATCTCGAATATCTGGCACCCCTTGGTGAGCTGGGGCAAGGACTTAAGATTATTGTAACATCATTGGTCTTATGATTACACCAGGGTCCCATACAAAACAATGGGACTGGTCGGATGACCCAAGCGAGTGCGGTAAGCCGTAGGGGCGACCAGTAACGAAGGCGGCTTCATAAGATCCGCAGAGGCTTGTCAGGTGAGATGAGGACCAAAAAAAAAAAAAAAAAAAATTTAACATAATTAGGATATAAGGAAGGGACACCCTAAACACACCCTTTCCTAATAACGAATCAGTATGTATTCGCAATTCTAAATTGTGATTTGGTAACGTTACCGAACCGCAAATTGGAATTCACACATTCCAAAATGAATTTTACTGGTCGCAGACAGCACGATTCTGCGATCCATGTCATTTTCGACTGGGAAAATGCATGATACATGTGGCCCTTGGATGTTGTAGTGGGAACATCCATGCGAGACAACCCATTGACGCATATTAAAGTAAAGCAGCTTAAAGCACTACTGTGCGTTACTTTTAGGGATCTTTCCAGTGAAAACAAGTTGTGCACTGAAAAGTAAGGGGCTGGCTTACCAATATTTCTTGCAATGCAGTGCAGCAATGAAATTAATATATGGCCCTGTGAAGAACCGGGTTTTAGAACCCAGCGGCACCAGGGGCACGCCCAAAGTCTTCGGGTTCACCTGTCTTAGAATACAGACACACGGGATACTTCTCGGTGACGTCAAAGATCGAATTTATTGGCTGCAACCAGGAACAGAAGTCTACGAAGTACCACACAAGGATGTTCGTCAGAGACTGATCAATTTTCGTAAGGCGATACATCGTCTTTTCTGCTAAAAATCACATTCTGGACAAACACCCACTATTTACAATTTGTCCAATCATAAGCATCATTACAAGAGGTATCGCAGGACGACAAACCCACTTTTCAGTTGTCCAGCCCACCATCAATTACACGGGAAAGCCCAACATTCTTTCTCGAACAGGCCGGACAAACCCTTAATAGAAGACCTCAACCCATATCATAAATAAGCCATAAAAGAAGGAACAGAAACAGATAAGAAGTAGGATAAGGGGTGTGTGCGTGCATACTAAACTTTACAATGTCCTGTGCTCTGATCCTTAATCTTGATCAGCTAGCGGGCAAGGAACTGGCTTAGCAAGGTCAGCTTCAGGCAATGAGGTCAGTTCGCTCAGGTCATTCAGAAGTCAGCTAAAGTGTACGTGTACTAAAGACTCGTTCGGCCGTAGTCATTGGCCTATGTGAGGGCAACCACAAAATGGCTGCCATACACAAAATGGAACCAAAGGGTTAAGAACGAAATCCCAAAATACGTAGTGAATCCATCGGTCTAACATAGCAAAAACACTCGTACTTGTCGCACTCGCTAGTTACGGTTCGCTACTATCGAATTCGTAACGAAACCGTGACATTTATGAAACGGGTTCAGAATTCACGGAACCTCAGCCCCTCCTTTTGCCCTTACATAGGCAATAACCTAAACTCACGTCAATCTGAATCTAGGTCTATATTCATCAGATCATCAAGATGCTGCTGGAGCATCATCCTATTACTCAGTACTTCTCTTGAGACAGGTCTCCTTACACACGTAGTAGCACAAAGGCCACATATAGCAGGAGCACACTGTACACAAAGACAGAACAGGAAAAGAATCACTAAAGCCATCCCAATGATCATCAGAATCTTCCATCCCCAAGTGGATAACAATCCCCAAAACCATCCCATCAACGACCAATCTCCTTCGTCCATATGTACAGACTCAGAGATCTTATGTAGCTTGGAAATGGCCTGGTACACTGTCGGAGCATTGTCTGGAATGAAAACGCAGCAGCTCGATTGGATCAATTTGCAAACCCCTCCTCTATCTGCTAGTATGACATCTAACGCAACACGATTCTGCAACGTCATAAGACGATCCGATTGGAGCTCGGCAGTCAAATTACTAAGGGCACCGGCAGTCTCAACTATGGTGGACTCAACCACCCTCGTCAATTGCTGTATGTTCCTACTATTAGCCATAGGTCCCCAAAACGGTAGGAAACCCTTGAGAAAGTCTCCCACTTCTTGTCCTGCAGTATCTTCCTTACTGAAGACACCTCCAACTACTCTCGTTCTGTGGTAATCTGCGGCTGCAGTATACGTAGGGGGCAACAGATACAAAACATAACATGTTCCCGAAAAATCAGGGGTCAACCATGTATATGCTCTATCATGGCAAACAAAATACGTACCCTTAGCTTCTAAAAACGGTGGGGAAGTCTGGGACGCAAAAACATACGTCTTAATACAAACACTCTTCCCTAACTGAGCTCTCGGATTCTTGCCACTACCTTGCAGACAAAAATTACCGCGATGGGGAACGATGCAAATCGGATAGGACCTTTTCCTTCGCTGCTTTTCACTCAGGCTAACACCATTACTCGGACTATCTTTCATGGAACGCAGGGATAGACTTCATGGGCATAAATAAACATCGTCCTATATGCCCACACAGACCCATTGTAGCTGAATGGCAGAACCAAATGAGGGATACCTTTATCCGTAGTATGCGGCATAAGCCCACACACCCAACAATTAGTGGTGTTCACTACTAACTGATGCTGATGCAGGAGTTGCACAAAGGAATTATTAACGAACTCTGATCTTCTAATTGATTCATGTTCAGGCAAAGGATGAAAAGAATGCAAAGAAGTAGTAGTAGGAAAAGACATAGGTTGTGTGGTGGGTGCAAACGTCACTTGGAAAGAAAAAACAACATATCCCACCAAAAACATCGTCATGCTAAGTAGCACCAAAAGACACGTTATCAAAAAACATTTTCTACGCATCAATTTACACAGTTTTCTCTTAAAGTTCATTTCTACAACAACTCTCTCGATCTCAAAAAACTCCATCCTCTAACCGTGCTGTTCGCGGCAGTTGATTCTCTTCGCTCAGGTGTATGTCTGTAAGTCCAGGGAACACCCTAGAACAAACCAGAACCGTCGACCTTGTGTCTACATGGCTTGACACTCCAAGGCTTTATACCGCGACCCTACAGCTGAACCCGGATGGCGGTTCGAAAAAGAAAAATAGGTCAAAACAGCTTTTTGGATGAGAGAGCGTAGTTTTCAAAAGCAAAAAGGAATTAATTTTTTATTTGTCCATTGTTTCTAGATCGTAGATTATAGCGGCCTTTACCAGGCAATGTCTGATCACGAAACAACAACTCAGGCTCAGTAGTGTCCAGTCTCAAAGAAGGAAACACAGCTGCTTGCAAAATATCATCGTCCTCTCGCTCAGACCTTGTTCCAATCAAACGTGCATCGCTAAACGGAACGAATCTTGGCACAGTCTCTGTTTCTGAATCGCCAACAGCCTCCTGGACCCACTGGTCGTACGGCAGAGGTAAGGATACCCTCTTACAATGTACGCCGTGGATCCAGTTCTTCTTGCCTTGGACTCTCACTGCAGTACGTGTTGACAAAAGCACCTGGAAAGGTCCCGTCCAGCGGGGCTGATCATTCTTTGTCCGCTGGAAGTTACGAACGAGCACCCACGAACCAGGGGCAATGGCGTGTCCTGGATCTTTAGATGCTTGTGGAAGTGTATCATAAACATGTTGGTGTAAGACACACAATTTAGCCGTCAGGTCATACAAATAGTCAATCAGCACAGGATGTTCAATCTCGCTAAACTTTGCAGCCTCTGCACTCCCCACACATTAGCCGGGCGACCAAAAACTATCTCGTATGGACTAAGGCCTACTCGAGAATGCACTATAGTCCTAGTTGACAAAAGTGCCAACTGCAAGGCATCGGGCCATTGAAGACCAGAACTCGCCTGAATCTTGGCTAACTTCAGCTTCAGAGTGCCATCATAGCATTCGACCAAACCAGCTGATTGGGGGTGATTTGCAGCATGAAATTTCTGCCTAATGCCCAAACCTTCACACACTCTCTTCATGACTTGACCCACAAATTCACTTCCGTTATCACTCCACACCATCCTTGGCAATCCAAATCTAGGGAAATATTCCTAAAGCAAAACCTTGGCTGTGGATAAGGCAGTATTATCTTTCAGGGGGTAAGCCTCTACCCATCTCGAAAAGGCACAAACAACCACTAGGATGTACTTTAAATTGTTGCATCTTTCCATATGGATAAAATCCAATTGCAACACCTCGAACGGATAAGTCGGAGGCACAAAGTGACCAGCTGGAGTTGGGGTTCCCTTGCCAGGATTATACATCAGACAAACCATGCAAATCTTGACCAGATTCTCTGCACACTTAGGAATTCCAGAATTCTGCCACACTGGAGCCAACAACTTACAAATTCCTTTCACACTAATGTGAGCCATTCCATGCGCCATCGTAACCACGGCAAGCACATACGCATCAGGTAACAATCATCGGCGATGCTCTGACAACTCAACCCAACAACCAGTCGCATCCAACTTTCCCGTACTCTCTCTCCATACACTCAATTCTTTCTCAGTAGCTTCAGCCTGAATTGACTTCACACTCTCTATTGTATCCTCACAAATTCCTCTATCCGGAACTCATCTTGCTGGACCCGCAACATACATTCGACTCATCACAACTTTCGCCATCTCTTTCGCAACTTCATCCGCAAACGTATTACCACGAGCAACGTCATCGGTAACCTTCTTATATGCACTGCATTTCACGATCGCAACTTCCATCGGCAACGTAAGTGACTCAAGAAGTTCACTCACCAACTGACCATGCTGAATCTTCGTACCATGAGAAGTAAGGAATCCATGCTCCTTCCACAAACGCCCAAAACTATGGGCAACACCAAACGCATACTGACTATCAGTATACACAGTCACTCTCTTTCCTTTCGACAACACACACGCTCTCGTTAGTGCAATCTACTCTGCTGCTTGAGCTGAATTGTGTGGTATACGCGCAGCTTCAACAATCGTATGCAAAGTCGTAACCGCATATGCTGCAGTCGTATCACCATTTGAAAGCTTAAAGCATGAACCATCCACCCATAAGGTACCATCAGATCTCGCAAGAGGAGTATCTTTCAAATCAATTCTACCCTTCGTTTCTTCCTCTGTCCTGAGAAAGCAATCATGCTGTTCCTGAACATCTGTCTCTACAGAAATCGGCAACAACGTAGCTGGATTCAACGTGTTGCATCGTTTTATATGCACATGACTCGCCAAAAGCGTCAACTCGTAACCTGACAATCGTGCACTAGTCAAGTGCTGGGTTTTAGCTCTGTTTAACAAAGTATCCACTGCATGTGGAACCATCACAATCAACGTATTATCCATCACCAAACCAGCAGGCTGTCGAATAGAAACAGCCGCTGCCGCTGTAGCTCTCAAACAACTCGGCAACGCTTTAGCTAGCGGATCCAGAGTCGACGAGAAATACGCACATGGACGCTGTTTATCGCCGAACTGCTGTGTCAGGACTGACAATGCACATCCCTCTCTCTCGTGAACATAGAGGGTAAAAGGCTTACTGTAGTCGGGAGTACCCAACACAGGAGCCGAACACAATGCATTACGTAATTCAGAAAAACTTTTCTGGCATTCGTCAGACCAAGGAAGAGAATTCGGAGTATCTTGAGAGTAAGCTCTAACAGAGGTTTCGCAAGTAACGAAAAGTTCAGAATCCATTGTCTACAATACGAGGTAATACCCAAGAAAGCACACACTTCTCTCTGTGTGGATGGTACAGTCATTTGCGCAATCGCTTGAATTCGTTCTGGGGTCAACCTTCTTCCCTCCTTCGACAAGAGATGACCTAAGTAGGTCACTTCTTGGCGACAATACTGCAACTTCGAAGGTGACACTTTATGATGAAGGTCAGACAAATGTCGCAACAATGAAAGAGTAGCTTCTTTACAAGTCTACTCATTTTCAGCAGCCACTAACAAGTCATCCACATACTGAATAAGAGAGGCACCATCAGGCAAGACAATCGAATCAAGTTGTGTTTTCAAGGCCTGACTATAGATGGAGGGACGTTCACAATAGCCTTGAGGAGCACGTTTAAACCGGAAGCTTCGGCCTCCTAAAGAGAAGCCAAAAATATCTCTACTCTCCTCGGCAATCGGGATGCTGAAGAAAGCATTCTTCAGATCTATCACCGAAAACCAGGTAGCTGAAGCAGGAATCATAGTCAGCAAAGCAGTAATATCTGGAACAACCGGAAACTGTGGCACAACAATCTTATTCACTTCTCGAAGATCGATCACAAACCTATACACAGGCGGCTGAGAAGAGTCAGTACGCTTCAGAACAGGCAAAACAGGACTATTACACACATTACCTCTTGTTTCTTCAATCACACCTTTCTCGATCAAATAATAGATGATCGCTAAAAGCGCTCTTTCACCATCACTAGAAATCCTATATTGGGGAATACGTGGCAATCTAGCATTTGCTTTAAGCGTCACAACATACGGTGGAATCTCCAAAAGACCCAGGTCATTAGGACCAGTAGCCCAAAGAGTATCAGGGAGAGAACGCAATTCCAGTGGAAGCCGATCTTTAGACAAATACATCGGAGAGATCACTCTCTTACTCAATGTAAGCTGTACTCCTGAAGGAGAACAGTGCAATGTCGCATATAGTCTCTTCAACAAATCCAGACCCAACAAATTCTCACCACAACCTGTTGTTAAAATGAGGGGTGGTTCCAATTCACAAGGCCCTATAGAAAGAGACAAGGGACTGGAAACTGGATTACGAACTAGGGCGCCAGACAAAGGTGCGCCAGGGAGTTTAGAGTGCATGATAGAACTCTTTGCTGCACCAGTATCCAAAAGAAAAGGCTCTATCACACCCGATGTAACTACTGCAACATAAGGTCCACTCTGGTCTACTGGAACCGACACTACTCCCTCTCTTTGTCTATGGCTGTCCTAACAGTCATTACCGTCAGCATTCTCACTCTCAACATAGTAGTCGTCAGCATAGTACTGAGTCGACCTACCAGACGCAACATTCTGTTGATCAAAGCAATTCATAGTATTCTGTGGAGGAAAGGAACGTTCATTCTGGGGGAACACACCACGTCCCCTACCTCTAGGAGCTTGCTGAACACCTCGACCTCTCACACCAGAAGCACCATTCGTACGCTGCAACAGACCCGGATAACTGTACTTGAAATGCCCTTCTTCCTTGCAATATGCACACTGATTAGGACCAACAGGAATTCGCTGCTGAAAAGACTCGGGCTTCTGCGAACCTCTCTGAAATTGCTGAGGTTGCTGAAACTTGCGCTAATTATAACGAGGCGGATACGCCTGTTGCAAAAGAACCTTTGTCTTAAAATCTTTAGTCTTTTTCTCTGCTTTGTCTTTCTCATCTTTATCCCTATTCTCGTAGTACTGTGCAGTAGCCAATATCTGTGCCAACGAAGAGACAGCCCAAGAACTCTCGGAGTCCTTCAACTTGTTACACAACTCGGGAAGCAAATTTTGAACAAACTTATCTACGAACAACCTTTGGCCACCTTCCGTACTCATATCTTGACCACTGTGATCTATAAAAGTCTCTTCGAACCTAATGAAGAAGTCAGACACACTTTCATCTTTCTTCTGATTACACGCTGCTAACTTATCCCAATTCACTCGCATAGCAGGCATCAAAGTCTTCATGAAAGTAATAATCCTACCAGGAAGTTCCGCAACTAAAGCCTCAGGTTTAGCTCCACCACCTTGTTGACCATCTGCCGCTTCAATATTAGCCCATGTATCACCTAACTCTTGCGCATGATCCTCGTGACGAATCTTCACCCACAAAGGTTGAGGAACCACATTACAAAACAACATGTCAATGTCAGCTAAATTCATGATGCACGCGTCAGCTGTCTGTGACAACTCCTTGTAATACCCTGCAGGATTCTTACGAGGATCAGGTAGTGTCTGCTTAAGAGCCAAAACTTCAGCTCTCTTCCACGGAACATGTACCCAAACACGCTGAAAATGAGCCAGTACACCAGCAATACCATTAGGGACATCGGCCAAAACTTCCTCTTTCCATACCGGAGGAACTTATCTCTCAAAGGGTACTGTCTCACTTTTCTCCTAACAGAAGGATCAGGCTCAAACAGTGGTTGAGAAGGAAATTCGCTCCTAAACGCGAGCAATGTCGCAACTGCTTTCTCGACATCGGGACCCACTATCGTCCCTTTCGCAAACTCGGACTGTACATTAAGTAACTCCAATGGGATCTGATCCAACTCACTATCTTCCAATTCCTCACGGAGGAAAGTACACATAACATTTAAGACATACCTTTGCTTCGGTGCTTCCGACTGCTGGAAGACATCCATAACCGACTCTAACTCATATCTCGAAACATTTGAAACCCATCTACGAGCCATAAGATCTAACACTGCCCGTTCTTCGGGACTCGGAAACTGGCTACGTAACTGTGTACGCGCAGAAACAGGGGTCACACTCAATGACACAAAGAAAGGAGACAAAAGACCAGCAACAGTATCAGTCATTCTCTGTCGAACAGAAGGGGAAGATGTCATATGGACAGGAGACAAAGCAGGCTGAGATGAAACAAACGTAGGAGTAGTAGCAGAAGAGGATGCAAGTACAGAAGAAAACACAGGAGTTTGAGGCAAAGTCGGCGGCCCTAGTGAAGGCTGCGCCGGAGGAGGAGGAACCAGCTGAAGAGGAGCTTGCGGCTGAGCAACAACAGGAGGCACAACAACTGGAGGTTATGCAACTAAAGGTTGCGGAGGTGCCGTAGCACTCTGCACATAAGGAGGTGGTGAACTCAACAAATGTGACATCAAAGGATCCTTTTCAGGGTCTTTTGTTGCACCTTGTAGAAGAGGTGGCAAAGCTGGATAACATTTATCTACGGCCATATTATGTTGCCTATGCATCTTCTCAATCGCTTGATCTTCTTCATTGTCTTTAAACTGCCTAGCAGCTTGCATTATCGATATACCCTTTTCTCTCTTATCTCTTTTCTCTTTTCGCTTGTTTAATTTCTCGCTGTTTGGCTTCCTTACGCCAGAGGCGGAAAGAGTCAAACATCGCCGGCCGGGCTTTCTTCCTAAATAGTACTGTTTCCAAATTATTTAAAATCTCGGTGTCATAGCTACCATGTTTGGGCCATCATAAGACACCATCTTTCCTAGTATAACGGACCCACAATTCATTATATGTAATGGGGCCCATGCCAAGTTTAGAATAGAGCTCATAAGTCGGAGTTCCAACTGGAGGTATCGGACACGAGTCCTCCAATCGGGAATCCCTATTACAACCACAACAAAATATCTTTCTAATTTTGCTAAGACCAGGCATCTTCGCTAACTAATCTAGCTTCAAACTTCAAGGGATTACCAAAAACGATAGTCTCGCAAATGTACGAGTCCCTCGGCTTTGGTGCTTGCAAGTACCAAATCAAAGACTAAGGGAAACCAAGGCAAAGGACTGGGAGCGACCCACTTATACTTAACTGAGGTATCAATCACGTCACCAGAAGACCCGTCTATCGTCTCGTTCTACAAATCGTCACAAAGGGGGTCCAAGACAGGGCGACAGTCAAGGCAGCAGTCCTTCGTAGCCGTCAGAAAGCGGGAAGCCTCGCAGAAAAAACCTTCAGTCCACGTTCGACATGCCGGGGTCGATGGAGTGGGGGCCCTCTTCCAGAATTTCCTCACGAAGCTCCTCACGATCTTCAGGCTTGGACCGGTACCACTGAAGTCGCCCCACGTTGGGCTGCCCAAAGTCTTCGGGTTCACCTGTCTTAGAATGCAGAGAAACTGGATACTTCTCGGTGACGACAAAGATCGAATTTATTGGCTGCAACCAGGAACAGAAGTCTACGAAGTACCACACTAGTATGTTCGTCAGAGACTGCTCAATTAAGGCGAGACATCGTCTTTTATGCTAAAAATCACATTCTGGACAAACACTCACTATTTACAATGTGTCCAATCATAAGCATCATTACAAGAGGTATCGCATGACGACAAACCCACTTTTCAGTTGTCCAGCCCACCATCAATTACACGGGAAAGCCCAACATTCTTTCTCGAACAGGCCGGACAAACCCATAATAAAAGACCACAACCCATATCATAAATAAGCCATAAAAGAAGGAACAGAAACAGTTGAGAAGTAGGATAAGGGGTGTGTGCGTGCATACCAAACTTTACAATGTCCTGTGCTCTGATCCTTAATCTTGGTCAGCTAGCGGGCAAGGAACTGGCTTAGCAAGGTCAGCTTCAGGCAACGAGGTCAGTTCGCTCAGGTCATTCAGAAGTCAGCTAAAGTGTACGTGTACTAAAGACTCGTTCGGCCGTAGTCATCGGCCTATGTGAGGGCAACCACAAAATGGCTGCCATACACAAAATGGAACCCAAGGGTTCAGAACGAAATCCCTAAATACGTAGTGAATCTATCGGTCTAACATAACGAGAACACTCGTACTTGCCGCACTCGCTAGTTATGATTCGCTACTATCGAATTCGTAACGAAACCATGACATTTATGAAACGAGTTCAGAATTCACGGAACCTCACCTGCTGCTGTCTTCCAAAGCGCTGGCACTCATTCATGCTCCCTCCTGCAAAGGGTTTTGTGTAAAATCAATGATTAGTATCATGGGACCGCCTAAGTAACATCGATGGAACGCCCCATTGACTCATACTAGTGAATAGCTCTATTTGCGTTACTTTTTGAAAAACTTTCCACCGCAAAAATAGTTTGGCACTGTAAAATATATAGGTTATCAACACTTTGTGTCACTTTTATGACTTTGCACTGATGCAAGGTGTTGATAAATATGGCCCCTTGTGTCAGAATGCAACTGTCAGAACACTCTTCAGAGGGCCAAAAGGCACTTAGAGGTTACTGGGCCCAACCGAGGTCGTTGAGGCCTTTTACTCCTGGGGCCCACCCTACTATGGATCCCACTCAACTAGGTCAAGCACCTCTTTCTGCACCTGACTCTCGGTTAGTAGCGTAGCATTAGCAGTCACAGCTCCCACAGAGGGAAGTGTAGCTGCAGCTCAGTGAGCCCGACTCATAACTCAACATGTACACAGCGCACACCATAAATCAATGTCTAGTCAAATACTTATTATTTATAAAACAAGTATTTTAATTCTAATTCTACATATGCAAAGGTAAACAACATTCAATCAGCAATAACACTATCCCCCTTTAGGATGGCACCCTAGTAGTTGTCAGGCCTCCACCCGGGCAACTATCTTCCCATGTAATGGGTGTGTTGTTATTCCCCATTCACATTCGTCAACATCCAGGGAATGTAAACTACCAGGCCTTGTTCATGGGATTTCCCCCTCTCTGACTCAGTCAACAAGGTGTAGTTACTTAGAGTTCCAGTGTGGTGGCAAAGCCCAAAGGCGATATACCCCTGGCCCAGTAGGCCCAGTTGTCAGCTTACCCGCTCTGGCAGTACATACCTGGGCAGCAGTGAAGTGCGATCCTGGCCAAGATCGGCGAAGTCGGGCTGCACGCTTTCACACACGCAGCTCCTGGTAGGCTCCTGCTCTCTCACCTGACCGCGCTTACCAGCATCCTGACAATCGGATTTGCTCCAGTGCCAGTCACATGCAGTAAGTCTTGTTTTTCCTCGTTCGGGGATGTAGGCAGTCTCCTTGCTCTGGCCTGACTCCGATAGTGTCTATTCTGTCCTCAAGCTCTTCAGATACAAAGCCTCCCTCATGTTGGTTGTAGAAGCAATTTGTGTCACGGGCAACGACCTGGAACTCCAACCTCAGCACTTCAAGTGGCCCCTCCTGGCATATGGGGGTCACTCCAACAAACTTCACTGTCCGATCACGCTGGCCTCAGGTTTCCTCATCCACGGCCCTTACCAGCACATAGGGTTGTGGCAATTTCCCGCACATGGGTGACACAGTTTCTTGGCATACGGCAGCCCCTTATTGCATATGGGGTCGTTAGCTTCCACAATGTCTGGATCTCGATCTCTTCAACACGCTCCTCTCCCTCATAGACGCAACGATCTTGGCAAACAGGCAGGTACTGGTACTCCAGACTCCAGGGAAGGTGATCTTGGTTTCTCTGGGTGATGTCCCCTCACCCAGCAAAGAAACCAGCAGGCTAGGCCCCTAGTCCCGGTCACAGGCAGAAGTCTCGCAGAGCTAACCCTCCTCATGCAGCCCAGCAGATGACAAAGTATGGGGTCTCAGACTCCCCTGCATTTAGTTCTTTTCCAGACACAAAATGTGATTTAGGGTCTGGACCTGTGCAGTTTCATGTTGGGGTTCTGCTTCTTTGATAGTCTCCGAAGCTGAATAACCCACAACAAGATTAATGAGAGGGACCAGTGTTCACACCTGGATGTCAGCCACAGTGAACTGTGCATCAAAGGTTAATCCTGGGCCCTCAGCCCTACCCTTTATGTTTCCCCTATTAGACTCATCTCCCTTTTCTTGAAATGTATCCAGGCCCTTTCCTTTGGATCTGTCACTGAATCAAAGAGCCTTTTTGTAATGCACAGTGTGAGCCTAGGACCCCCTCACCCAGTGCTTATCCCATCCAGCATACAGGAATGCAGCAATATACAATTTTGTCTAGGGGGGGGTCCCTTTACTCCTCACGTTTTCACTAGGTAAGCCTGGTATCACAAAATGGAGCCCAAGGCCCTCCTTGCAATCCCTCGACTCCTCACAGTCAGGCTTCCGAGCCAAACACAGCACGGAGACCGCCCTTATCGCAGCAACTGACGACATTCGAACCCTACTGGACAATGGAGACACAGTCGCTCTCATCCTCCTCGACCTCTCCGCGGCCTTCGACACAGTCTGTCATAGCACCCTTTTACAGCGCCTCAGAAACGTCGGAATCCAGGGAAAAGCACTGGAATGGATCACATCGTTCCTCACCGGAAGAACACAGAGAATCCGCCTCCCACCATTCAAGTCAGAGGCCACTGATGTCATCTGCGGCGTGCCACAAGGATCGTCACTCAGCCCCACCCTCTTCAACGTATACATGAGCCCCCTTGCGGCCATCGCTCACCAACACAACCTCAACATCATCTCCTACGCTGATGACACTCAACTGATCCTCTCACTCACCAAAGACCCTAACATCGCCAAAACCAACTGACACGAAGGAATGAAAGAAGTAGCCGAATGGATGAAGCACTGCCGTCTGAAACTGAACTCAGACAAAACAGAAGTCCTCATCTTAGGCACCTCCCCCTCCGCCTGGGATGACTCTTGGTGGCCAGAGGCCCTTGGAAAAGCACCCATCCCGACGGACCACGCACGGAACCTGGGCGTCATCCTGGACTCCTCACTCTCAATGACCAGACAAGTCAACGCCGTCTCATCTTCTTGCTTCAACATTCTTCGCATGCTCAAAAAAACATTTCGCTGGATCCCCACGGAAACTAGAAAAACGGTCACCCACGCACTGGTCACGAGCCGCCTGGACTACGGAAACACCCTATACGCCGGTACCACCGCAAAACTCCAGAAAAAACTCCAACGCATCCAGAATGCTTCAGCCAGGCTCATACTAGACATCCCGCGTAAAGAACACATCTCCGGTCACCTGAAAAACCTCCACTGGCTCCCTGTAAATATGAGGATCACCTTCCGCCTCCTAACCCACGCACACAAAGCACTTTACGAACTTGGACCCGATTGCCTCAACACACGACTGTCCTTCTATACCCCCTCCCGCCAGCTACGATCCTCCAACCAACATAACATGTGTATTTGTAAAGCGCACGTTCACCACTACGGGTATCTTGGCGCTGAATAACAGATGTTTGTTGTTACCCAACTCAATGGTACTCATTTTATCGACCTCAGTTGGATGAAAGGCTGAGTGGACCCGCCGGGATTTGAACCTGTGACCATGAGGTCGAACACAGGCCCCTGGAGTAGACGCATTAGTCCACTGAGCCACCAGACCCGGCCAAACTGTACCTCGCATCAACAAAACCACCATGGGAGGTAGATCCTTCTCCTACCTGGCAGCTAAAACCTGGAACTCACTTCCCACTCACCTTCGCCTTACACAGAACCACCTAGCATTCAGAAAGCAACTTAAAACTTGGATATTCGACAAGTAACTCCCCACAGTTCTTCAAGCGCCTTGAGACCCTATGGGTATGTAGCGCGCTATATACATTTTTTTGACTTGACTTGACTTGACTACTACCACCAGTCTTTTCACATACTGCACTCAGTCTGTGCACACTGTTCAATACTGCAGTCACTATGTACTGCACCAAAGTGTGTCTACAACACACATAGAAATTGGAAAATGCCTCTGATGTTTGTTTTTGTGCAGGAAGGTGTCCTTTCATGTACAAAAACAACCCCGCCTACAACGTAGGCACCCTTGCACCATGTTGCAGGGGTGCCTACTTTGGAGCTAGGCAACCAAAAGTGCACCAGCGCAAGGAAAGGACAAGAATGTGCTATACATTAATGAATATGGGGCATTCCCGGCCTTTCCCTTTCACGCAGCACAGCGCAGCAAGGGGGCTTGCTGCGCTGCTTTGCTTGACTTTTTTTTAGTACATATGGCCCATAGTTTTCTACTTTTAAAGGCAAAATCATTCTCATGTTTATTCCTTATCTCTCTTGGTTATATTTGATGACATTTTTAAATTCTATGCCTCTTGCCGTAGAGACTGACAGGGAACCCCTACTATGCATTTGTAGATTTGGTTGAACGCGCTAACAGGGGCAATAATCCCTTCTGTTCTGTCCCCAGACACTTCAAGTAGGCTTGATGTTACATTTGAGGGGCTGAATGGGCGGGAGAGCCAGGACTGCAGAGGGCTGGGTCAGGAAAAGAAAAACTAAACCAAACCTCTTACGCCAGTAAATGACTTTTGAAAGGCCAGCAAAGCACTCTGGATTACTCTGCCCTTGAGGCCTTGTAGCCCCAGTCAAGAGTAGCCCGTGGCAGAGGGAGAATTGTGTCATTCCATGTTGCAGCAACCAGGGCCGGACTGGCTCTAGCGGGCACCGGGCAATCCCCCGGTGCACTCACACCCCCCTGGGTGGTGGGTGGCCGAGCACTTTGCCAGGGCCGGTTTTGGTTCCCAGTCCGGCCCTGGCAGCAACCGGGGCTGTGAGGCGACGGGGGTGCTAAAGCCCTTTTAGCCCAAAGCGTGTTGCGTGACTGTTGTGCAGAGTTCGCCACCCTGACTGTGGAGTCTCCGGGCTCGGAGAACTTCGCACACATATGTATAGGGATCTTGTAGTCGTAAAACTCTGCACGTAGTTTGTGAATACGGAAAATTAGTAAACTTATTAGAAAGTGTATGTTTACCTTTCAGAATCAGCCATGGTTTAGACTACAATAGAAGAGTTAGAGAACTACAGCAAATACTCGAAGAGAGGAGAACATTTTAAAAAAATGAGATCTTCTACAAAATACAATCAGCACAACATTGTAAAAGATTCTGGAAATGGATGGAGTCCGACTGTACTAAAGTTACTGCCCCTAAGAAGGTTGATAATCAGGCAGCTAGCAATGGCACTTTGGGACACGTGTACCTCGGATCTTTACAAAAGTTGTGATAAGGGGGGCACACTTAAGGGAAATTACTCCTCAAAGTTGGATGCTGACATTACAGAATAGATTAGCTTGAAGTTCATAAATTAGATTAAACCGTCACAAGATATAGGTCCAGAGGGTTTATCTAGTAACTATCAATTCAAATGGCAGTTTAATTGACTGCTAGATTCAGGGTGTTTCACAGAAATCTAGAAAGGGGCCACAGTTGTAGCAATACACAAGAAGGGCATGGGGAATGATCCTGGGAACTGTTACATACCCCAGGAAAGGTGTATGCAAGGATAGTCCTGATCAAATAATAACAACACAATGTCTCCTTTTCAGACCATCTTCATAGAAGGCTATTCAGTAATGCAAAATGCAATGACACTAGCTCTGATGGCAAGTTGGGTGAATGTTAAAGACACAGCTCTGTTGCTTTGTGGCTCAATAGATTCCTCTAAGGTCTTCATTAGAAATATAATGGCACAGTTGAGAGCAACATGAATAAATCTGAGAGCCAAGCAGAACCTGGTTTGTTTTTAACACAACAACAGCTCAAAACGTCAATATTACATCTCTGCCAAGAGCAATGACAAGAGCAAACCAGAGATTACATGTGTTAGGTAGAGGAAGGTGCTCTCTTCGCGCTGTCAGTAAACGCGTTGTGGGATTCCCTGCATAATGCATGTTGAGGGACCTCACCGCCAGGACAGTTCTGGCGTCTCTGTGCTCACAGTCACCAGAGGGTTGTTCTGCAAACTGCCTGGAGCATCCAGCAAATAATGTAAAACTTTTCTTCTTTGCCAAATGAATGCCAGGAGTTTCAGAAAAGGGGCACGGGCAAGCCTTATAAACTATCCTTTCCAAGATGGTGGAAAGTCCATAAGATTTGAGAATACATATCATAGATGAGAGTCTTTTCCTGTTATGTCAGCTGCTGTTTGATTCATATATGATAAGTCGTTTCCAAGGGATAGATGCCTCATTACATATTTGTTCCGTTATTTTTCATCTTGTTCTTTGCCCTCTTGCTGACATTTTTGTCTCTGATGTTTGCCTCCTGCAGTTGCATCTTCTATTGGATTCTACTTCTAAATATTCTTGGTCAGCTCTTTTCTCTTCCCTGATGTCAGGGCTCATTTATGCATTGCTAATCAATACACATTATTCTTTACCCTCAATCAAGAGCTGAAAGATAGCCGAGGAGGATTTTTTTTAACATTTTGTATTTGTCTGCATCTAACTTGGATCCCTTTTAATGTGTAATACTCTGCTGAGGGTGACTCCGTGATTAGTAGTAGAAGTTGCCCTTTCCTCCTGCAATCAACATGGGAACTCAACAGACGTTCTCAGAACCTAACCTTGACAGATTGTGACTCCAATGTGTCCTTCGATTTGGTAACACAATTGATTATTTCCTTGACCTAGTGCAAGAGTTACAACAAATGGGCCTAGAGATTGTGGCACTAAAGCAATCCTTGGTATTACAGTTTATTGATATTTCCGTAGTCCCGTCAAGTGCATGCATTTTTATGTGGATCTAGTGCATTTAAGCAACTTTCATGATTTTCTAGCAGTCCATTTTGCCTTTCGCCCCGCATGGTTCAGTTAAGATTAAGTCAAAGTGAGTTATCTCCTTGGTTACCTTACTGGATCTGCATTGGCTTGGGAAATTCCTTTAGTAAAAAAATAATAAGCTTTTTTGCAGGCTATTTTCTTACTAGTGTTGAAAAGACTGTTTGCACGTCCTGACTTGGAGTATTCTGCTGAGAAAGCATCGCATCATATTCAACAAGGTGGAGTAGATGTATAGACTTAATAATGCCATCATGTTTCTAAATCTTTGTTTAAATAAGCATAGTTCATATGTCAGTTGGTCAACTCGAATCATATCTTTGTTGTATCAGTTTTGTCATAATTAAATTGCTGTGCTTCAGGAAGCTATTGGTCACAGAGTGGTGAGATAAAGTGCTCCACATCTATGTTAGTAGTGGCTAATCTTTCTTCAATGCCACTGCACTGCCATGTTTTTCTTCAGGAATGTAATCTCACCATACCACTTCAACATTGTGTTTTTGATTTTGGACATATTTATTCCTTCACAGAGAAAGAGAAGGGAGTACCAGGAGATAATTTTCAGAAGGATTTGCAAAATGGTTTAATTGTACCATCTTAATCGCCTGCTGGGTAGCCTTTATTTTATGTACTCAAGAAAGATCAAGATGTTCAGCCTTCTATTGATTAGAGAAGTGTAAATCATATCACAATCCTTGATAAATTACCTTTGCTTTCTATTTTGGAATCATTCACGAAGCACAAGTCTTTACTAAACTTGATTAACAAAGGACTTATTATCTGTTGCATAGAAAGGAAGGCGATGAGTGTCAAAAAGGGGCTTCGGCTAAGAAATATCAACATTTTGAAAATTGGGTGATGCTATTTCTGTTGTGCAATGCTCCGATGGTGTTATATGCCAAGGCAGACCTGTGTCGGGCGGAATCCCTCCCAATGTGTGAGACTTATTATTTTGCCACTGGGTAAGTTTTTCACAAACTTGGTGCCCTGACAAACACGGTTGGATTTTGGAACCGTTTATTTTTTTACACATAAGCGAGAATTTATTGAATACTAAAGAACCCATACTGTTGTGTTTCATATAGATGCCCTAATATAGGTATGGTTTGAGATGCCCTAATATAGACATCATCTTTCACCTACATTAGTTCCCTATTCTCCACAATAACGGGCGCTGAGAGCTGAACCTTATCTACACTGTGGTTTGGGTACAGAAGGAGGTGTTTTCCCAAACAATGTCCTCCTATACCATCTTTGATGTGCTCATCCAGTATCATGAAATATTCGTAAGAGTTCTAGGAAACCAGGTAGGGGCTAGAATCCACCTGCATAAACATCCACATAAACTGTTCATCCCATATGTCATCTTCATACCCAACAATGGCTAACACACGACACAAGGGACAAAGGGACTCTATACTTCTCTGTATAAATACAGCACCTCTTGCTATCAGTAGTCAGAGGGAACCGAGACTTCCAGACAGACACACTGACCAGAAACACTGAGGCTCCTGCATGCAGGCACTCCAGCTGACAGTGGTCTAACCATCCCTTGCGGGATGTGGAACTCGATTCCAGGACGAGGTCCCACTCTCTCTCTCTTTACTAAGGTAATGGGGTTCGATTAAATCCTAGTGGGATTCTTGGCTTCTTTCGTACCTACTCACATGCTAGGTACACTTAGGTACATCTAGACAGGCATCATAGGAGTATGCGCTTTATTTTATAAATGCATTGTATATTCATGTAAATGTTCATGGCTATTTCAAGATGGTAGAACTGTACTATTCCTTTTTGTTCACTGTACTGCTGATCATATATCTCTGCTACTGTTTAATAGTTGTCTTAGCACATGTATTTTACACTAGAAGAACAACTGTGCAATGAATTCTTATTGTAAACACGCTCAACTGTTTATTCTGTGTAACTATCTGAGACCAAATGAGCAAGCACGAGTGACTGTGTGAAACGTAGTACATTGTTTCCACGAGTCTGAGGAATCAGGGTTGTTGTGTTCTGATGTTGCTCAAAATGAAACTCTCTGATAAAAAGGAAATTCTAGTGGCACTGTAAGCTAGCTAATGCAAAACAGACTAACATACGCGATGGGAGTGCTCATAATCAGTCTGCCACCAGGCCCACAGTGCATGTTATCCATAAGCGGAGGTCCTGTAGGGGTACTATAGGAACTACACTACATGGCGCCACCAACGTTGGTTTGGTACTTATTTAACAGTAGAATCTGAGTAGCTCAGTTATGCTTATTCTCAGAGACTCATATTTACAAAACACCAGAGACGTCTGGAGTGGGTGGGCACAAACTCCACCGCAGTTGAGTAGGCAAAATATCCTATTTATTGGCTGTTGGTTGATCAAGCTTGAAGGACATTTTTCCTAAAATTGTGTGAAACACCTAATCTTAATTTCCTTTATGCAGTTATTCTGCGTTCTTAACACAATGACTACTGAAAATGGAGAATTAGACCCCCTGACACAAGTACATCAGTCAGATGAGGAAGATGCCAATGCAATGCATACTTCAGCTGGTGTAAGAAACACACTCACACTAAAACTCATCAAACATGGGTTAATAGCCAGAGGAGGTACAGTAATATTCGTGATAGAGGCACACAAAGATTTCCAAACAGAGGTGTTCTATTCATGGTTTACATTCCCAGCACCAAATGCTATAATAAAATCTTTTCATTATTATATACATAAAGAAGTCCCAGCGGTCTACACTCCGTTTGAGGAGACTGAAATTCCGCTTACCTACCCGGAACATATTTTCTGTTTAAATGGCGCCCTACCCCACTTAGGAAGAAGAGCAAGACTCGGTCCATTAGGAAGACAAGGAGCAACGTGGCCGATATTATTCACCTATTCACCACATCCTGACATTGACACAATGCCAAATAATGAATTGCTTATTCAACACAAAGAGTTGATAAAAACTTTACAGAAACATGACACAATTCGTCATGAGGACACTAGCGGTCCTACCAACAGTAATTATACCAAATGCAACTTGACACAGCACAGCAACTAAAATTACTCCACAAACATTACACGCGATAATGGGTACATTGCACACAAAACGTGAACAAATTCCTTTCTGGGTAGCTCAGAAAATAACCCAGTTAGAAGCAGTATTCCCAAATACTTCAGCATTTGAAAAACACAGAATGTTAACAGTCAGCTTGCCTATGGGGATTACACCACAGTTAGAAGATTTTACCTCTTGGGGTACAGTTTTTGCTGCCATATATACCAAAACTCATGGTATTTCTTCATTAGCAGTGATACCCGAGGTATTAAGATAAATAAAAAATGAGTACAGAGCAGAGCCTGCTCTGAACCTAGGGATGCAATAACTACGACCAGGTATCAGCCATAATAGTAGCTAACATTAAAGGGGAAGCAGCATCAGTGATCAGTGGCAATCCGCCAACGCCTAGGGGAGTTCAATCCTTTAGATCAACCATACGAACTACCCAAAATAATTGAAACAGCAAAACGCAGAATTAGGCAGGGATAGTTTGGGGGGAAAAGCTTTAAAACCTCAACTAATGGGCAGTCCCAAAAAAGACACTTCTAAACAGACACTGACTTCTTCTAAAAAGAAGTGGAATAATAAAAAAGAACAAAAGTTTAAAGACAACAGATCTCAGTCCCGAGGTAGGTCTCCTCCACTGGAGCCCTCTGAAAAAGAGGTACAACCTTAGGAATAGGGATAATATTAGGAAACCTGACAGGTATCAGGATACTGATACACGTTCCTCTCGTTTATTTCAGGGCTTGAAGAAAAACTCATAGAGAGAAGGACGGTCAGAACACAGAGAGGAGCGCACACAGTCCAGAGACAAGCAGCGCGCTCAAGACTTTATTGCCAAAAAAAAAGATAAGCCAAAATCAAAACCTTAATTTAAGAAAAAGAAGTTGCTGGTCTGAAAATCAGACATGCCCAGAATTCTGAGGACACAACTTCTGAATGGGGAATGGGCTCTGAAGATGCTAGAAAGTGCAATTTTGGAAAAGGTGATGGACAGAGTTTCTGAATGATGCAGAATACTCCTACCCAGTCAAGAGATCAGGGCTTGATCCATCACCGTTTTTTAGCTCACTGCACCATCCCAGCTCAGAACCTGGCTATATGCAAATTAGTCTGTTCCTGTCCCAGTGCATGATGGGAACAGGGCATACCAAACTACCAAGCCAATTCTTATACTGGGAAGGAAACAAGCTTCCGGGGACCGGTTTCTGGCATTTCAGCCGTCGTCGGCCCGGCTTGCTTGAATCCTGATGGTGCAATGAGCTAGGGTCTCACGTCTGAGTATACCCTCCCACACTTAGTGTGGATAAAATCAATTTTGGAAAAGGTGATTGACAGAGTTTCTGGATGATGCAGAATACTCCTACCCAGTCAAGAGATCAGGGCTTGATCCATCACCGTGCAGCAGAAGTAACAATAGCTCGCCAGAACCTGAAGGACAACTTCTGATTGGGGAATGGGCTCTGACGATGCTAGACAGTGCGGCAGAAGCAACAATAGCTCACCAGAATCTGAAAGAATTTCTGGTGACAGCGGACATGAATGATTACATCACACAGTGGAAACACCAGATAAAAAGGTGAGCGTCTCACATAAGTTACATGAAATAACACTCCGGATGGAGGGGGACAAGCCCAGGAAAGTAAAAGGTCTTTTTTGGAAGAACTGATCATCTGGTAATGACATCCTGTTAGTCGAACAAGATTGGCTGCCAGCATTCATAATGGAGTGCCCCAGGGGAAAAAGTATACTTTTTCCTGCATTTTCCGACAATGTTCCCGTTCACCTTAAACATACATATGCATGGGAGTGGGCAGTAGCCCAAGCTCCAGCATTGTACAAAAATCACGTTGAGTGGGATGAGGACTCAACCTACCGCGTGATCCCGTTAAAAATTTCACCAAATGCTCAGAGGCAATACCCAATAAAGCAAGAAGCTAAAAAACAGGTCAGGGAGATCTTAGATCAATTTGAATGCCAGGGGGTCATTGAAAAATGTAACTCTCCAATGAACAATCCTTTGTTTCTCGTCTCTAAACCCAACAATACATATAGTTTAGTTTTAGATTACAGACATTTAAACTCATGGACAAAGACATTTGCTGTCCAAAATGCACATAGTGCCACATTAATGAATAACATTGTGCGAAAAAAATACAAAAGAACACTTGATAACTCAAATGGATTTTTCTGCCAGAATATAGCATCTGAAAGCAGGTATCTGGCCGTATTCTCAGTGTTGGGGTCTCAGCGGCAATTTTGTCGTCTGCCCCAATGGTATAAGAACAGCCCCGGGGTATTTTCAGGAAGGGTAACAGAGTTACTTCAAAAATTTGATGAAGAAGAGTTGTCCTATGTGGAAGATGTTTATCTAACGGACGACGATATAGAGAGGCACTTGACCAGGGTAAGCACCATTATTATGGGATTTGCCACTGAGGGCTACAAATTTAACTTTAAAAAAATCAAAAATAGCCCTCCTCAATGTCCTATTTCTGTGATATGATCTGTCGAGTGAAGGGAAATGTCTAGCAGCAAACTTTTTAGAAAGGTGTGCGCTGCTCCAGCCTCCAAAATCATTAACAAATTTACAATCAGTACTGGGTTTCCTAAAATTTGGCAGAACATACATTTTAGATTACGCACAAAGGATAAAACGACTTAGTAAAACCTGACTTTTCAGCCAGAAATTGGACACAAGAGCATACTAATATTCTTTTTTCACTCCCGGAAGACATGATAGCTTCCAAACACTTGCAAACATACGTAAACGTACACCACTTGGTGATGCGTATAATTGCAAGTCAATGCGGGTACACTTACTTAACCTTCAGTGAACGAGAATAGTACCAATTGCATACAAATCATGCAGAAATGTGTTTCAATTCAACAAAGAAAATCCTGACAGCTGTTCAGACTGCTGTAGCAAGAGAAAGAGCACTGGCTCAGGGGAAACGCATTATTGTCGTAACCCCGGTACCGGCTTTAGAAGCTGTTACAAAGGCTAGCATTCCAAATGTTACATCCAAGATGGATACATTGGGCTAATTCTCTTACTGCAATAGACGTTGAATACAGATATGATCCAAGTTTAAAAACACGGGCATTCTTGCAATATAAACAATATTATCCTCTACCAAATGAAATCTTGCCTCTGGATCAGTATGAATATATTATTTATACTGATGGATCTGCACAACCGGCCATAGGAAGTAAGCAGCAATACAGCGAAGCGTGTCCTATCATTAAAGGTCACATGCAGGATGGAAAGTTCTACTCGAGTTGCACAAAAACGCAATCACTAGGAGACTGCACGGCACAGTTGGCAGAGTTAAAATCGCTGATACTGGCACTTGTAAATGCGGATCACGAATTCCCCACAGTAATTGTGTGTGATTTGTTTTACTGTGTGCAGTCTTATAATGAATATGTTATGTTATGTTAAAGTTTTTTATTGTGCGCACAGCTACTCCAGCCAAGGAGCGTCCTGGCGCATAGACAAGGAGAACATAACACAACAGGAAAAAGAAGACTAAAAGGAACAGTTAAAACAGATACGTTTTTATTGCTTTCCGGAAGGTCATGAGGTCCTCCAGCAACCGGATATCAACCGGAAGAGAATTCCAAGTAAGTGCAGCTTTTACGCTGAAGGAGCGACCTCCCATCCGGCTGAGCCTAAATATTGGGACTACAGCAAAAGCCTGACCTTGAGAGCGGAGGGCACGTGCAGGAACATAGAAGGAGATACAGCTGGACAGAATGTCGGGGCCTATACCTCTCAGGATTTTAAAGGTCAAGCAAAGGACCTTAAAGAGAATACGCTTCCTCACTGGGAGCCAGTGTAGGGAGCGGAGAACACTCGCCACCGGGCAAAATCTGGGCAGGCCAACAATCGCTCTGGCCGCCGCATTTTGAACCCGTTGCAGACGAGTAAGCTCGGCCTGGTTAGCCCCGACCAGAAGAGAGCTAGCGTAATCCAGGCGAGAGATGATAGTAGCCTGGATTACCAGCTGTCTGGTTGGTGCATCAAAAAATTTGAGCACAGGTCTTAAGCCTCTCAACAGGCCGAAGCAACAGGCTGCTGTTCTTTTAGTGTGTCCCACAAAAGAGAGGCCAGCGTCCAGCCAGACCCCCAGATTTTTCAACTCCGACACCGGGGTCGGGGTAGGTCCCAACTCTGGTAGCCACCATTGGTCACCCCACAATTCCACTCCCCTTCCGACAACCATTACCTCCATTTTAGTGGCATTGAGCTGGAGACAGTTTCCCGTCAACCAGCTAGCCACCGCCTTCAGTCCATCCTGGAACCTGGGGGCATCCTGTTCCGCGTCCCCGCTGAGAGTAACCGCCAGCTGTGTGTCGTCGGCATATGAGACCAAAGTTAGGCCCCACTGCCTGGCGACATCAGCCAGCGGTCTCACATAAAGATTAAACAACGTGGGGCTCAGCGAGGACCCCTGCGGAACCCCCATGGCCAGAGGCTGAAAATTGGACCTGAAGGGAGGGATGGCAACACAGAAGGAACGATTGTCGAGGAAGGAGCGGAACCATTGCAGCGCCTGACCACCGACACCAATCTCCTCAAGCCGATGCAGGAGGATGTTATGAGATACCGTGTCAAAGGCGGCGCTGAGATCTAATAATATCAGCGCCGCCGTTTGCCCAGCGTCCAACCTTGCACGGAGATGTTCCACCATCACAAGGAGAGCGGTCTCCGTGCTGTGCCCAGCACGGAAGCCATTTTGTGTGGGGTCGAGGGCGTTGGTCCGGGCTAGATGTTCTGACAGGGCCAGTTTGACGTGAGCCTCTGTTATCTTTGCCGGCCAGGGTAGCAGCGAAATGGGACGATAACTTTCAGGCTTAGACGGGTCCAGAGAGGGTTTTTTGATAATCGGGGACACCACCGCCTGCTTCCACTTAGTTGGGACTACGCCCGACTCCAGGGAGAGGTTGACAAGGGAGCACACAACAGGGCGTCCCATAAAGGCCTGATCTCTGAAGAGAGCAGGTCTTACTGGATCAGATGGAGAACCAGATTTAACTTGCAACGCAAGCTTGTCAAACCCATCCGAGGTAAGAGGGGGAAAAGAGAGCAGGGTAAACTGGTGAGGTGTCCCATTGGAACTTCCCAGGTCGATCCCTATGCTAGGGAATGTCCGATAGATGGTTTGGACTTTTCCCAAAAAGTAAGAAGCCAGGGATTCGCAATGGGAGATGGAGCTCACAGCCACAGGGGTCGACCGCTTCGCCATGAGATCTTTCACGGCCTTGAAGATGGCCTTCGACGGGTTAGTGCTGTTTCGAAATTCTGCAGCATAGAATGCCGCTCGAGCTCGACAAATCGCTCGATGGTAGAGCTTGACGGACGCGGCGTATGCCTATACCATACCTATACCATTGGGAGCAAAACGGGTTTCAAGATGCAAAAGGTGTCACAATTAAGCATAAAATGCTGTGGGAAAAGGTAGCAGAGTTGAAAAATGAGCTACCAAGGACTCATGTGATCCATACACTAAGTCATCAACTTGATGGTGTTCGCGTTGATGGGAATGTATTGGCTGATGAAGCCGCAAAGGAGGCTGTACGCACGGCTTCCGTAGCTGCACTATTCGTTCCAAAACGAGAATAGACGTGAGATTATGGTAGCTGTCATTGCTTCACGCAAAGGCAGCACAGCAGTAGATAAAAAAAGTCCTCTCATATACTCCTACAAGTTAGATGCAAGTAACATTCCATACGCTAAGATTCCTGGAGTGGGGGATAGGGTAATACCAAATATGTATCGTAGGCAAGGTTTAATAATAGCTGCACACAAGGGTTTGGGCTCTGCGCACACAGGGCTTACAGACACTTTCTGTACTGAAACAGCGCTATTGGTGGCCAGGGTTAACTAAGCAAACTAAAGACTATATCTTGAGTTGCGACATCTGACAGATGAAAAGCTCCATGGTAGCAAAACATGTGCAGACGCCATTATTAAAATCAGACAAACCTCTCGCATGTGTGTACTCGGACCACTGCGGCCCCCTACAAACGGACGGGGCTTACAAATATGTCATGGTTGCAGTGGATTCTTGCTCGTGATTCCTATGGGTATGGCCTTAGCGCTCGGCTGACGCTCAATCTGTTATCAAAGATTTTCGAGTTTTTTTCGGCACATATGCAGTTAGCTCATTACATTCTGACCAACGCCCTGCGTTTAGCTCCCAGGCTTACAAATAGGCCATGGAAGGAATAGGTGTAGCATTGCGATACTCCTCCCCGTATCATTACTTGGGAAATTTGGTTGTGGGGAGGAAAAACCAGGACATAAAGCAGTCTTTGACAGCTAGGGTATTAGGCAAGGGCGGAAGTTGGGTCAAACTCCTTTATGGAGTACAGCAGGTGTTAAACAACCAGCCAAGAAAGTCTCTAGGGGGTGTCAATCCATATGAAGTCCTCTTTGGGACACAAATGTGAGTACCTGATCTTGATTGTAAAGGTGCAGTGGCGGATGAAAAATCATTTGATATCCATGATCGTTAGGCTGTTTTACAGGATCCAAATGAATCAAGGACAAAACAAAGCAATGTCAGACTAAAGCAGACTGCCACTGGGGAAGCCAAGGCAGACAGGGCAAGACCTGTCTGGATCCCAAAAGTCGGGGATCTGGTCAGAGAGAAAATTGCGGCTAAGAAGGAATTTAGACCTTCATACAGAACACCTGTACCAGTCCTTGCAGTACAAGGAACAAGAAGTGTACTTTTGCCGCCTCTTGCCGGGAACAAGGAGAAAAGATTTGTCTCAATCGATTTAATCAAACCATACGGTGTGGCCAAAAATAAGCAGTAGGCCTTGTGGTCTCCACAGTAGCAGACGCCCTCCATTTGCTACAATCCAAGAAGTTCAAACAGAAAGACTCATCACGTTTAAAGAGCCACCTGTAAGGAATGAAGGATTAAGCAACAATGCTATGGAACTTGTTTCACTTGAATCAGACATTCAAATTCAAAATGAACATCAGAATAATTCACAAGCTGCAATTAGACCTAATACAGAAGTCTACATCTACATGCCTCGTCAAGACTAAAATAACATTTCAACTAATCCTGATACAATTCCTACAATTGATCAAACTGCTTCTGGCTATTTCATGAGCTTTGATATGTTTTCTTTGGATCCAAGCGAGCCGGAAACGACGCCAGCCAAAACACCATTCAAGCAATAAATAAAAAATGTTCTTCTCTTTCTAAAAAAAACATACCTGGTATCGCCTTGGATTGAACTCTGGGTAATTTCTGGGATATTGTTTTTTCTTTTCTGGTTGGCTTAGTACTAACTTTTAGTATGCGTATTAATGGATGCTATCTTCAATAAAGTTCTACAGCCCAAAAGGTCAACATACTACTGAAGCCACATCTATCATCACATCGTGAGCAAAGAGACTTGTCATCAGTGAACATTACAGTTCCTATACCGGATGGTATAGTATGAGACAAGGTTGATTTTAACATATTCGGTCCGACCGAGCTTTTAAAAATGAATCATATATTTAAAATTTCATTAAGTGATATCATTTCCTCAAGTACATTTTCTGATGATTGGGACTCTGAAACCGGTAATAACATGCTGTCTGATTTAGAAAAAACTGCTGCATTTTCTAATCATGAAATGTTAGAGGATTCTTCAGATTATGATACATTGTACTGTTACCGACATTATGGTAATCATTTCCTGCACAAATCCATTTCATCTAGGAATGTTTTTGAGTACCATCAGTGGTCACAAACGTTTGCACAGAAATGTTCATACTTTTCAGGGTTTAACACCACAGATCCAGCCTCATTACTATAAGGTTGCACCAACATTAGCACTGAAAATTATGTTGACAAACACTAAACAGATTTACTCAGCTTTCTTTCTGGCCCAATTGTCTGAACAGGAATACAACCTATGGAAAGACGAAATTGACTTAAAATCAGTCTGGGGTTCGAGGGACTGGCAAGTCCAGAGTACAGAGGCATTATTTAGGGCATGGCTCATTCCATAGCAGATAATCTTTTTAAATGATACTGTGCAACAGACATCCTGTCTTGGACTAGCCAAGAGCAAGGACCTGAACACTCCTAGGTTTCCAACACAGGGGTTTCAGAATTCAACTACAAAATAAGGGGCAACAGTAGATGACATCTTAAAGTACAACAGAACAGACCCAAAATGGAAACAGTGGGTGGTTTGGAGCTTAGACACCAATAGCCGTCATAAGCGATACTTGAACATCACCGAGGGACTCAGTATCCATAGGCTAGACCCACGTTATGTACAGAGAGAACATCCAGGGGAAGTGACATCCTATAGTGTTGGGGAGTTGTGCCTCGATTGGCTAGAAACATCAACACTTGCAGAAGTGAAACAATATTTATCTTTATTTATTTATTTATTTATTTTGAAAAGTTCTATATAGCGCTACTAGACCCGGCGGTATCAGAGCGCTTTACATGAGTTACAGCGAGTTACAGGGTACATAGTTGCATCACTTAAATCAAAGAGTCACAGGGGGAGGAGGGGGAGGGAGGGAATACACAACGGGAAAAACGAGGAAAACTATGTCAGATGTCTGGCTGGGTAGGTGACGGCAGAGGGGGTGAAACTAGGGCCAGATTCCTCTTTAGCTGCATATGACAGCTCCATCGGGCATCAGCCAAGGTTGCTCGTGTATCGAGGTGAGTAAAAACAGTTTTGACGCCCAATGGATGTCGTCAAAGGTCCAACTGAAGTTCAGTGGAACGTTATTTATGAGTTGTATATAGTGCTGGCTAGACCCTTAGGTATCAGAGCACTTTACATTAGGCTACACAATGTTGCAGAGAATGAAAGCAAATACACATTACGTCAAAATTTAAGCAACAAATTGGGAGAGGAAAGAAAGGTGAGACAAATAGAGAGCAGGGGGTAGTGTGAATGGGGAGGATGAAGAAAAAGCCGGCAGGAGAGACGTAAGGAAGTCTGCCCAAAGACCGACTGGGTAGGTGACGTCCGTGGAGGGAATCCACAGCCCTTCACCCCAATAGCTAAACAGGTAGCTCCATTGGGCATCAATCAGATTGCTATGTCTCAATTGACAAGGGAAAGTTACCAGAAAAAAGTCCAGTGGATAGACAGGGTGGGAACTATGAGCAAGGACGGGTGTGGGCAGCGGTAAATAGCCGGAAAGAGAAGAGTAGAGGGGCAGGGGGTAGGGAGTATGGTGTAGAGGAGAAGGGAGAAAAGTCCAGTAGAGAGACGCAGGAGAGTTTGCCCAAAGACCCGCTAGATCTGAGATAGAGATCTGCGGAGGGGTGTCCAGTGGTCACATGCGCTCTTCCAGGTCTTAGTGTTTGGCTTCAAGGTCGAGGGTGCGGGCTCCGACTGGGTCCACATCCGCCCGTAGGGCCACCAGTCGTGCCACTGTATCCGACTTGAATGCGTCAAAGGAGGCCCCAATGTCCAATTTGTTGTTGTCACACAGCTCCTGCTTGAACTCTGAGTGTGGCCAGCAGTTCCTCTCGAGATCGCCATGGTGCCTTGGGGGGTTTTTGGATCGTCCCTCGATGTCCCCTTGGGTGCTGGGGAGAAGAAGTTGGAGGCCCCGGTGGCTGGGATTTTTTGGGTAGCATAGGGGCCTTCCCTCGCTGCTTACAAGGGGCCTTGTGAACGCGACGAGCCGTTGCGGGCCAGGATCTGCAGTGAAGTGCTAGAAGTCAGCGGCAGGGGTTCGACTAGATGGCGCCCAGGAGATCCAGCTGGAAGCTTCCAGGCTGGCAGGGACGCTCAGGGAACCAGTCATGCGTGGCCAGCGAATCCGATTCCAACGTGTTGTCTGTGGGTGAGCTTGGGGCTCCGGTGTAGGGACCGGCCCGCCAAATATGGTCATTCTTAGGGTCAACTGCAACTGTAGACCTCTCCAGGTCACAAAGGAGCACAGGTATTTTTTAACTCTGGTAAACCCCTCTCGGTTCTGGCGTGTGTCACCCACAATAGCTAATTCACGTGGATGTTATCAGGGCCCCCAGGAGCTCCCCCGTTGCTGCGAGGCGGCTCAGGCTCAGCCCCCGTGAATCTCTATTAGGCCGCAAACTGGAGGTGGCGCGCCGCCATCTTAAGGTCAGGCAGCATTGGGCACGAAATAGAGGATGCAGATCTCGACAGGGAAAGCTGCATCTTACCTGTTCTTTGATGCCTGTTTTGCGGTGAAGAATGCGTGTTGGACATCTATCTGACACTTGAGACAGAGGCGCCTGCAGACTTGAACAAGAGGCTGGAACCACTCAGGTCCAAAGCTCGGCTGTGTCCCCCGCGTATTCCTATTGTGACTAATGCATTCCTTGAAAACCCGCAGGTCCTGTTTGCTACAACTGGGGTGAGCATCAGCTCAGCCGCCACTAGCGCTGACACCATCACAAGCGCTACAACTAGCACTATAGGCACTGAGGTATCGACTACAGCACCGGCTGCCAATATACCAACTATGGGCAGCACTGAATATCATCTGTGCTCCATCGACGTAGTGTGTGAAATATTAACATTTTCGTCTCCTACAGCAAGTGACTCTGATGTTGCGTCTTTCAGCCAGGACACTAAATCTTCAATTAGCTCATCGTGTGCTGGGAAATAATTCAGAGTTTCCTTTTTTTATTTCGACTCTGATTAAATTTGGAACATTTCCTACTAAATTGACACTATAGCTAGAGAAAGCATGGCCTTCTAAACGCTTATAGGAGTTTGAAATTCTATGAATGGACTCAGTTACACTTTAGCTTGAGTACAAATACAAATATGGACTATACATACTTTTCCCCTCTTAGAAATGTTCTTAAAATGTTTTTAATGTTTTACAAATTTTTTATGTGGCTCACTGACAATTATATGCGCTACCACCTAGTATGAATCAGTAGTTTGCTGTCATTGTTTATTATTGTTGACTATTAAGAGGAGTGGTTGGTATGTTTCATATAGATGCCCTCATATAGGCATGGTTTGAGATGCCCTAGTATAGGCATAATCTTTCACCTACATTAGTTCCCTAATCACCACAATAACAGGTGCTGAGGGATGAACCTTATCTAGACTGTGGTTTGGGTACAGAAGGAGGGTTTTTCCTGAACAATGGCCTCCTATACCATCTTCGATGTGCCATTCCAGTATGATGAAATCTCGGAACCAGGCAGGGGCTAGAATCCACCTGCATAAAATCTATGTAAACAGTTCATCCCATAAGTCATCTTCATACCTAACAATAGCTAACAAAAGACACAAGGGACAAAGGGACTTTACACTTTTCTGTATAAATACAGCACCTCTTGCTATCAGTAGTCAGAGGGAACCGAGACTTCCAGGTCAACACACTGAGCAGAAACGCTGAGGCTCATGCATGCAGTCGCTCCAGCTGACAGTGGTATAACCATCCCTTGCGGGGTGTCCATCTTGAGACCAAGACGTGGTCCCACTCTCTCTCTTTACTATGGTAATGGGATTCGACTAAATCTTAGTGGGATTCTTGGCTTCTTTTGCACCTACTCAAATGCTAGGTACACTTAGGTACATCTAGAAAAGCATCATAGGAGTATGCGCTTTATTTTAGAAATCCATTTTATATTCATGTATATGTTCCTGGCTATTGCGAAATGGTAGAACTGTACTATTCCTTTTTATTCACTGTACTGCTGATCATATATCTCTGCTACTTTTTAACAGTTGTCCCAGCACATTTGTTTTACTGTACTATTCCTTTTTATTCACTGTACTGCTGATCATATATCTCTGCTACTGTTTAACAGTTGTTCCTGCACATGTTTTACACTAGAAGAAAAACTGTGCAATAAATTCTTATTGTAAACACGCTCAAAGGTTTCTTCTGTGTAACTATCAGAGACCAAATGAGCAAGCACGAGTGACTCAGCGAAAAGTAGTACATTGTTTCCACGAGCCTGAGGAATCAGGGTCATTGTGTTCTGAGGTTACCAAAAACGAATCTCTCTGATAAAAAGGAGATTCTAGTGGCACTCTGAGCTACCTAAAGCAAAACAGGCTAACAAAAGCGGTGGGGGTGCTCAGAATCAGTCTGCCACCAGTCCCACAGTGTATGTTATCCAAAAGTGCAGGTACTATAGGAACTACACTACAATATATTGTGCATTCTGTTTCTTGCTACATAAGTCTACTTGTAACATAATCAGCACATGGCCATCCGTATTCTATAACAGCTTCTGGGAAACAGAACTTACACCTGTTACGGCTCAGTTCAATACATTATTTCCAGAGCCAGGACTCCTTATATGAAATAAGCCTTGAAAGAAGGTGACTGCATGACGAAACATGCGTCAGCTGCTGTTCACTATTGGGAATTGAAGAATTTGTATTTTTGGAATCCAAATGTACAGAAGAATACATCTACTATGTATATCCACAAATATAGGAAACTTTCTACCTAATACAAGTACTTACTGTTCGGATATTATATATTTTCTATAACTACATATTTAGTGCTGTGGTTTTCCCTTATTCTTTCCACACTACTCCGCATGTTTGTGAATTCCAAAAAGTTATACATTCAAACACCTGTGTAGGAGTATGTCTACAGGTAACCGTAATAATGACAGCTGCAAAATGGCACAAATACCATTTGCTTGTGTTGCACCCTATTTTTGGCATATCTATAAATTTACCACAAAAGTTCAGAAGACACATGGGACATATGTAACTAAAGATTGAGAATTCCTGCTCCTGAACTTTTTGTAGGGCTGTATATGACCTTCCTTGAGACACATATAGACAGAGGGTGGTAAGCTGAAGAGGAGCTTGGCAGAAAAAAGGGTGCTAGAGTGCGAAAGGTTTAGCATATTGGTTGCATATCATTGTGCTAAGCAGAGTTAAACCGTACAGGAGAAAGAGTAAAACAGTAAATGCCTGCTATGCACCTGAGGTTATTACACTGAGCACTTTTTGCACTAAGGAATAACAGTTTTGGGGGGCGAGAAGCTCACCTTCCTGAATCAATATTAGCCCTGTGGACCCCATCCCCTGGAGCCTAAGTTGGGTGCCACAGTCCCCACGCAGAGCACCCACAACACACAATGTTGGGGACCACAAGGGGAGCAGCAGGGTCCCCAGACCCCACTGGCTCCTTGTATGCACCCATCAGGCTGCAGTGGGAGCCGGCTTTGCTCCCACCCAGTGGGAACATTTTGCAGCTGTGACACTGTGTTCCCAGAGGTGGGCTTCCTGCAACATAGCAAAGCATCAGTTCCCAAGGAATGGATTCACTTGGGCTTTATGAAGCTTGGGGCGGGGGTGGCATGCCCCTTACCCTTTTAAATGATTTTGGCACAAGAGGATGAGATCCCTGGAGACTCAGAGAGGCTCAGAAGGGGTGCCATATGCCCCCCACACCTTTGATTTACCCTTGGCTCAGGAATGGTGTCTCTGGGGCCTCCTAGAGGCTTGGGGAGTAAGGCCTTGAACCGCCATCCCCTAATTATTCAAATGCACTGCACCTCCCATGTCCATGGCCCACCCCATGGGGGGTTAAGCAAAGTTGAAGCAAAATGTGTTTTTCGTTATGTTTTTGGCCCTGTGGGGATCCCTCTGGGATCCCCCTCACTAGACCTAGGGGGCATGGTATCCTTACATTTTAACCTTTTTTCCAGGACTCAAGACTGAGTCCCGAGTCCTAAGATGGCTGCCACCACATCATTGTTGATGTGGTGGCAGCTAATCAGCTCTCATCTAGAGATCTGTCAACTCTGAGAATCCTCCATGGTGTAAAATATACAAAGTTTTTGAGGCTTCATTTTGTAAAAAACTTATGAACAGGTTTACACCAAGTCACATAAAAGAAACTTTCTGGACCAAGATCTAGCTTTCTGCCAAATTTGATGTAATTCGCTTCAGCAGTGTTTGCAGCATAGCTGTTCAATTTTCTGATAAAAAAATGAATGGAGAAAACACGTTTCGGGACCCCCCCTCTTTTTCATGGTCTACTCCTTGATATATCACCTCAAAACTTACCAGGAAGGAGAAGAGGTGGATGAGACTTTTTTAGGGAAGTTTCCTGAAGATTTGTTAAACTGCTCCAAAGTTATAAGCAAAGCAATAAATGCTGTTCGTATGAAAACCTGGTCCTAATGATAACTACCCAGTTGCGATCATCACTGATAAATATATATATATATATACATATATATATATATATATATATATATATATATATATATATATATATATATATATATATATACATATTACCTACTGGCTATCGCCAGTAGGTATATATAGTTAGGATTAATTCCCTATGGGATTTTTGAAAATTCTATGTCTAATAACTTTGGCGTTTGAGGACAGAATCGGCTGAAATTTTCAGGAAAATGGCACATTTTGTTTCTGAGCAGCCCCTGAAAATTTGGGGGGGGTTCGTCAAGCGGGGGCCGAGAAAAAAGGGGGGTCCCAAAACGTGTTTTTAACATTGAGTTTTCCATAGGGCGGTTGGACTCACTTTTAGCTCGAACGGCTGAATGGATTTGCACGAAACTTGGCAAAATTGTAGGGACTGTTAGCCCGATGTGCCTTTGCTAGGTCTCAATATATGTGCTCCAGTAGTTTTTGAGAAATTAACGTTCAAAACAAGATATATATCTGTAACAGCGCTCCGGGCTGCGCTCCGGTCCGCTTACTTTTCGCGAAACGGAACTTTGCGCGCAGAAAGCTGATTGGCTCTCCGGTGTCTGTCAACATTCTAAACAGTCCGGAGCGGCCGCCATCTTATCTCTCGGTAGGATCGAGAGAGAAGAAGAGGTGAAAAACGAAGGGGGAATTTATTGAAAGGGGGCAAGGTATACCCCTCTTGACCCCCTAGGAATGTTGTTGGGGTTATTAAAGGGTCCCGTGGGGAAAATTAAAAAAAAATGATTTTTCACGGTAGAAGAGCTTCACGGGCCGCGAACTGGGCCGCAAACTGGTAGCGAAACGGGAATTCGCCATTTTGTGCTTCGTTTTAATTAAATTACTAGGTATAAGGGGGTGCGGGAGACGTATCCTAATCCCCTATGTTTCATGAGGGTGGCTGAGGAGGCTCATATATGTTGATACATCTCTTCCAGCGGCTGTGCGTGAGCTTTTTTTTTTTTTGCTGCGTGACAGTCCGGAGCGGCCGCCATCTTATCTCTCGGTAGGATCGAGAGAGAAGAAGAGGTGAAAAACGAAGGGGGAATTTAATGAAAGGGGGCAAGGTATACCCCTCTTGACCTCCTAGGAATGTTGTTGGGGTTATTAAAGGGTCCCGTGGGGAAAATAAAAAAAAAATGATTTTTCACGGTAGAAGCGCTTCACGGGCCGCGAACTGGGCCGCAAACTGGTAGCGAAACGGGAATTCGCCATTTTGTGCTTCGTTTTAATTAAATTACTAGGTATAAGGGGGTGCGGGAGACGTATCCTAATCCCCTATGTTTCATGAGGGTGGCTGAGGAGGCTCATATATGTTGATACATCTTTTCCAGCGGCTGTGCGTGAGCTTTTTATTTTTTTTGCTGCGTGACGTCTGTTAACGTTCGATTCGATGGAAATCAGGAAATGTGGACCGCCAATTTGTCACTGCGATAAAATATTTTGTTATAAATGAATCCTTATTGATAAACATTGTCTGCGCCATCTTGCCTTTTTTCCAATGCCACAATTTTGTCGTGCACGGCAGCCATTTTAGATGCCAGGCTGGTCCCAGGCTATCACCTACCCCTGCGGATGTAGTTTATGGCCCCAGCTAAAGAGAATCCAGACATGCCAACCCTCCCGATTCAGGCGTGAGACTACTGATTTCAGTGCTAGTCTCCCGCCTCCCGATTTCTGCAAGCAAAAACCCGGGGTCATATTACGAACAACTAGCGATAATTTTTGTCTCTAACTTGTTTAGAGACAAAAATTTTCGCCACACATCGGCGATTTTTATCGCAGATAAACCTTGCTATTATCGCAGAAAAGTCAGCGATATTCATGTATTATCGAGCAAATGCTCTTAGCCATGTTATCCACCTCCCATTGGATAACATGGCTAAGAACTGCTCAGGGCAGGTGTTAGCTTTTGGAGATATTCGCGTTTAGCGCGAATATCTCCAAAAGTTGGTAATAGGAGATAGCGATGTTAGGGACTGTTTCCAGTCGCTAACATCTTGGCACGCCCACTTTGCATGTCATTAGTGATAAGTATCACTGGCATGCAAAGCGGGGCCCAAGATGGTCGCTATCTCCTTTTAGCTGTCACTAACTGGTGTTAGCGACAGCTTGGTAATAGGGAGATAATTTTATCTCCGCTTTCATGGCTTTTAAAGCCAAAAAAGCGGAGATAAACCCCCTTGATAATATGCCCCACGATTCCTCGGGGGTTTCAGCTGACAGGGCTTGGTATTGTGTTACGTGGTAATTTTTCCAGGAAACGTCAGAGGGTCGATGCAGGTGTTCTAGAAGAGGTGATAAACCATTTAAGCCTCATGAACAAGCGCATGGTCTTTTAAAGATTTGTGAAGTACTCGGGGCGGCGGTGTGTGTGTGCCCTCTTTCAGGAGCGGGCGGGGGGGCACTGCCAGCAACTTGCCAGGTCAGGTAGTGTTCAACACGTGCATCACCCTTTCTCTGCCTGCTATTGCGCTCCATGCTTCGGAAAGGTAAGAAAAAGAACGTGCATTTGAGTTTGAAATGTCCGATCCTGTAGCAGTACACTTGCAAAGCCCACACATGACAATAACCCGATTCAAGGCCCCATTCACCCGTTTTTAAAAAAATGTATAACACTCCAACAAAGTAACATTATAAAACTTTATTAACTTTTAAATATAATGAACGGAACAAAAACTGTAAAAACATTTAAACATTTTTCACCCAAAAAAGCAACAATGGTCAGAAGCTGTCTTTTGTGCGAATAGTCCCAAGGCAGCACAACGTGCAGAGTTCTGGACGGCACCCAGGTGATGTCGCCTGGGTGCCGCACTGGTTTTGGGATCCTACAATGCTGCTCCGAAAATTGGCGTGGGGCGTCCCGGGTGGTGCGGGGGGAGGCCTCGTCAGTAGCGGTCTGTTGTGCGAATAGTCCCAAGGAAGCAGAACGCGCTGAGATGTTGATGGCACCCAGGTGATGTCCAGTAAACTGCCGCACTGGTTTTGGTATCCTACAATGCTGCTCCGGAAATTGGCGTGGGGCGGCCCGGGGGGGGGGGGGCGTGGGGGAGGCGGCGTGAACGGGCCTCCCCAGGTGGCGGCCATCCAGCTGAGTTGCGCCCGCTCTTGCGGCTACAGCGTCTCGCTCACCATGTTGTTGAGTTGCTCCCACTCTTGCAGTGCAGCGATAGGCGGCTGCCACATGACTTTTAAAATGGCGGACGGCTCTTCGGTTTTGGGCCTGGTCCACTGAAATGGCCCTGGGACACCTTGGAACTCGGACGCTTGCCTGCTAGGGCTTGGGCTCCATTCTCGAAAAGCGTCCCCTCAGCCGTGAAGATTCTACAAAAGTCTTGGGGGCCCCCGACTCCCGCAGGCTTCCGGTGGGGAGCGGCTGCCATGATTGCTCGCGGAATGACCACGACGGAGCCACGAGATGGTGGTGCTCTCATGCTGACGCCAGCTTCAGTCTGAATGATCCAGAAACAAGGTGGGGCTTTCATGGTTTGGGAAAAAAAAATGTTCTAAACCAATGAAAAGTGTTATTTTTAGGTCATATGACCAAGCCTTCCATCTTTAGGAAACCAAAAGTAAAATGAACCAATGAAAAGTTTTATAAACAAGTCACATGACCTGTTATGCGGCATAGGGCTACAAAAAGCGTAGAAAATCCGTTGGCACATGAGGCGGCGTCAGTAGCGGACCGATGTGCGAATAGGCCGAAGGCAGCACAACGCGTCGAGATCCGGATGGCACCGAGGTGGTGTCCAGCAAGTTGCCGCACTGGTGTGGCCATCCTACAATGCTGCGCCGAAAGACGGCGTGTCCAGCTGAGTTGCGGTCACTCTTGCGGTACAGTGAATCGAACGCGCCGAGATCCGGATGGCACCGAGGTGGTGTCCAGCAAGTTGCCGCACTGGTGTGGCCATCCTACAATGCTGCGCCGAAAGACGGCGTGTCCAGCTGAGTTGCGGTCACTCTTGCGGTACAGTGAATCGAACGCGCCGAGATCCGGATGGCACCGAGGTGGTGTCCAGCAAGTTGCCGCACTGGTGTGGCCATCCTACAATGCTGCGCCGAAAGACGGCATGTCCAGCTGAGTTCCGGTCAGTTTTGCGGTACAGTGACTCGAACGCGCCGAGATCCGGATGGCACCGAGGTTGTGTCCAGCAAGTTGCCGCACTGGTGTGGCCATCCTACAATGCTGTGCCGAAAGTCGGCGTGGGGTGCCCCGTTGGCTTATGAGGTGATGTCAGTAGTGGACCGATGTGTGAATAGGTCGGAACCAGCACAAGGCGCCAAGATCCGAATGGCAAGTCCTGGATGTTGAGTGCCTCAGTTGAGAGTTCTGAGCAGTGCTTGTAAGACTGTCTGAAGCTTATTTGCACCTGCTGCAGCTTCACTATTGCCCTGGTGTGGCCAAAGGTCGCACATGACATAGGCGGCCGGCTCCCGAGGTCCGGCGGAACTTTTTTCCTTTTCCTTTCTGTTTCTTTTCCTACAATCCGTTTCATCTGAAGACACGACCAGGTCCCTGAATGTTTGCAGGGGGACGCTATTGATTGAATGAAAATGGCGGCTTGACACAAAGCTGACTCAAGCGTTGCTGTTGATGCTATACAGACAAAAATTGGTTTTCAGTTTGTACATTCTTCAGGATTTTTTTTTCCATCCAAGGCTGATTGAGAGTTTGTAGAAAAATGGCTTCAGATTTTCCACATACTACTCTTCAACATTCTTCCTAAATGTAACAATGTGAAACTCACTAGGAGAACGGCTGTTTCTGTTTCCTTTCAAAATGCTGCCAACAATATTTTCTGAATGGAAGACACCATCTTGTAGCATACAGGGCCGAAAGGGGTTCTGGTCTGGCCGATGGTTGGTGGAGACATTTTGACTATATCTTGGACCTGCCCGGGCTCGCCCAAAATGGCGCCGGTATAAATGGGACTCGTAACTCCTTGCCCGCAAATGTATATCTAGAAAATTTTATTGTAAGTGGCCCTGTCTTATTTTAATTACAAAATGTACGTCCACCGATTCCGCAACTGTTAGACACCTTAGTTCTTCCAACCTACTGGCCCGCTCGTTACGTTCCTCTACAGTGTAAATGTCTCCTCATCATATACGATTTCAGTTTGCTCCGTGGCCGGCCCACGTGGTTATAGGCCCGTATTTGTATACTGACATTTTCACAATAAAGGTTTTTAAAACAAAACACGGTAGTAGTATTTACATTGGTAAAGTTTTTACTTTTAGTCACGGTTTTCGAATCAGTAAAAGGCAAGTGAAATAAAGCAGTCCAATTACATAACGGATAAAAGGTATAATATGTAGGAACGCAGTAAAGATAAATGGTCAAGGGCAGTTTTTTTTTTTAATTTCTGCAACATAAAGTGATCGATAAGAATCTGATAATCAGGCGTATCGGCGACTAAGACAGCAGGCCGAGTCTCTTTTACTCAACGGCTCCGTCATGGAACGAAGAAACGCCCTTTTTCTCGAAAAAGGAATATATTTTACTTGCAGGACAGTTGTAAATTTTCCGGGAAAGTACATTAGCCTGGAATATTATAACATATGTTTAAAAAAAAATAATGTTCGAAAACAATAAAAAGCGTAATTTTTAGGTCATATGACCAAGCTTTTCATCATTAAAATAACAAAAGTAAAATGAACCAATGAAAAGTTTTATTAACAAGTCACATGACCTGTTATGCTTACGTTACGCGCTGCGCGCTGCGCCTCGGATCACTTCCGGGTGCGCTAACGCGGCGTGTCATATAACGCATTACGCGACAACGTAGGTCAAGAATATAGTCAAAATGTCTCCACCAACCAGCGTTCGGAACACAACCCCTTTCAGCAGTCCAAAAAGTTCTGTTAAATGACAACAGAGGGGACAGGCAACAAGAACCATCAGTCAAAGAGGGGAGGGCAAGTTCTTCTCTTCCGGGTCATGTTGGGGCGCTACCGGAACTGATCGAATTGGTAGTCTACAGTGTTTCTGGATGTTTCAGACTAAAGCTGGCGTCAGCATGAGAGCACTACCATCTCGTAGCTCCGTCGTGGCCATTTCACGAGCAGACATGGCAGCCGCTCCCCACCAGAAGCCTGCGGGAGTCGGGGGCCCCCAAGACTTTTGTAGAATCTTCACGGCTGAGGGGACGTTTTCGAGAATGGGACCCAAGCCCTATCAGGGAAGCGTCCGAGTTCCAAGGAGTCCCAGGGCCATTTTAGTGGACCAGGCCCAAATCCGAAGAGCCGGCCGCCATTTTGAGAGTCCTGTGGCAGCCGCCTATCGCTGCACCGCAAGAGCGGGAGCAACTCAACTACATGGTGAGCGAGACGCTGTAGTCGCAAGAGCGGGCGGTAAACAGCTGAATGGCGGAAGAGGCACAGTGTAGCAAAAGCGGGCGGAATGGCAACTGAAACGGTAAAGGGGCGCCCCACTACAGCGTGTCTTCAGGTCAAACGGATTGTGGGACAAGGTCCAGAATAGAAGAGTCATCAAAAGGCAAAAAGTTCCGCCGGACCCCGAGAGCCGGCCACCTATGTCGGGGGCGATCTCAGGCTACACCGGTGCTATAAGACTTGGGGAGGGGGTCGGAGCCAAGTGTCTTCTCCGAGTCCATGGCCATCACACCGCCCCTCTGGGGCCTCCGTCAAGCTGTTTAGGAAGGTTTCATATGACATTGTTTTCTAATGCAGTCAGGTCCACAAACGACACTCACTTACTTTGAGAATAGTGAAGCTGCAGTAGGTGGAAATAAGCTTCAGACAGTGTTACAAGCGCTGCTCAGAACTCTGAACTATGGCACCCAACATCCAGAACTTATGCCATTTGAGAATGGCAGTGACATTAAAGCAACTCAGGGACCAAAACCATTAACGTACTTTCACGTATGACAATCTTACTTGGGGAGGGGGCAGGAGCGAAGCGCCCCCTCCCAGTCCGCACCACCACACCGTATGTTGTAAATCTGAAGCCATCGTTCTACAAAGTCAACCAACCTTGGATTGAAAAATCTAGAAAAATGTACAAACTGAAAACCAGTTTTGGTCTGCATAGCATCAGTAGCAACGCTTGCTATCAGAGTGCATGAGTTTCATGCTCGATCGATTGAGCTAGCCGGATCGGGCAATAAAAAGTATAAAATAGTTATGTAAATAGTTATTTAATAAAATGTTTTACCCTGTTTCTTTGCTGGTGTGTTGTCTATATTTTTAATATTTGCATAGGGTTTGTTGTTATTTTGGGCGGGGTGGGTGACGGAGTCGAGCTGTCTTGCAGCCCTCATGGTGTGGAGCTAAGTTCATCTCACTATTTTCGTATTTCTCATGAAGGGTTGTTCCTAATATTTCTATTTTAGCGAGGTCAAAAAGAGATCCAATTAGTGGCCTACTGATTTTGCTCGATTACTTTTATTTTTTTACATGATTTTTCACTATCTGCAAAGACTAAACAGAGTATTGCGACTTTGTGCTTGTTTGTAAATAGATAATGAACCAAAGAGAATCAATTGTAAAACAGTAAATGCTTGGATAACAATCAATCAAATGGAGAGACAAGCAGGTACGACGGATTACAACAGGGGTAAAGGTCTGCGTTAACTACCGTTCACTATCTGCAAAGAGAGAGTACTACTAAGAGAAAAGAGGGGAGGGGGGGGTGCAGCGTTCAAAGCACATCAGCGTGCATAAATACGAAAATGTTTTTATCTATCACGTACTTGACATTTTAAAGCTTTTCATATTTGCTATTAAAAAACCATTGAAATTCACTGAAAAAACCATAGGTTATAGTCGATATATAGTTAGGAATTTGCATTTACAAAACCTTGAAAATTCAATGAAAAAACCATTGGTTTTAGGCCATATATAGTTAGGGATTTGCATTTACAAAACCTTATTTTACTCGCATAAAACCAGTGAAATTCCATATATAGTTAGATGCGCTAACTATATATCGCGCACCCGCAATCCACTGCTGATGATGTCACATATTACATCATTCATGACATGGTCAGTGACATCACTGATGACATCACTGATGACAACTCAAATGACATCACTGATGACATCTCAAATGACATCACTGATGACATCACTGATGACAACTCAAATGACATCACTGACAACATCACAGATGACATCATTCATGTGTTAATACGATGAACCTCTACAGACTCTGATATATCCTTAGATACACTCAGTGAAAACAGACACTCACAGACTGTCACTCATCCATGGAGTTACTCATACACCTAGACAGTCATGCAAAGAATCAAACACACCTCCAATTCCTCAACTATACAGTTATACACACCTTACTTATTGAAACATATTCTAATACATATTTACTCTCTTATACAATCCTTGATACATGTTCACAATGATCCATACAGCCACTCACACATTCACTGGCTGTTATGCACAGTTATTTATATATGTTAACTCTCACATGTACTGTGTTTTACATATGTACTTACTTTGACATGTAGCACTGAGATATCCATTCACTCACCAATACACTCATGCACACAGTCAACCGCCCATATAGCTGTTTCCACATGCACTCTTGAACTCATACACCTAGTGAATCAACTGCTTACACATCTATGCACAGAGTCACACACCTCCCAGCCACCCACACACATACTCAGTCTCCCATACAAATACTTGAGCAACCAATCAATAACCCATATAGTTATTTATATAGCTACTGATCAACACATGCAGCAGTTTACAGAACAACAGATATAATGATACACAAATTAATACAGTTTAATCACTAACCCATGCACTCAGTGAGACACATTTAATCACTCCCTCATACAGTCAGTCATGCACCTACTAAATCCTTCATCCAGACATTTATACATCCACTCATTCTTCAATATGTAAGACATATTTTAACTTTACAGAAACTTCCAGTCACTGGATGTTGTCATCAGTGATGTCATTTGAGTTGTCATCAGTGATGTCATCAGTGATGTCACTGACCATGTCATGAATGATGTAATATGTGACATCATCAGCAGTGGATTGCGGGTGCGCGATATATAGTTAGCGCATCTAACTATATATGGAATTTCAATGGTTTTATGCGAGTAAAATAAGGTTTTGTAAATGCAAATCCCTAACTATATATGGCCTAAAACCAATGGTTTTTTCATTGAATTTTCAAGGTTTTGTAAATGCAAATTCCTAACTATATATCGACTATAACCTATGGTTTTTTCAGTGAATATATATATATATGTGTATATATATATATATGTGTGTGTATATATATATATATATATATATATATATATATATATATATATATATATATTGTCCTCCAAATTGTCCTAATTTCGAAAAGCGCTCTTTGCACAGCTGGTGCGTGTGTCGAGGTAGGACAAGCCTCGTGATTATTTCCTTCACCAAGACGCCAAAAATAACATGCGCACTCTCACAGACCTCAGATTAACGATTTATTTTGTTTGTAGCAGTGCAATTATCCCCCTTCACCAACGGGTTTCACCCTGCTGGGCTTGATCACGGTATAAGATATCATCAGTCCCTTTTCAGTTTCATTATTTTATAACTAATCACCAGTTTGCAATTTAAGATGCATTGTGGGTCAGGTAGTTTGTAAAAAGTAACACCCTAATTGTGCAAATGTCGTTTTCCATATTAACTAGAATCACTTAGTTTCCTTATTTCATAAATTAAAAACAAGATTGTCCTTATTTGAATTATAGTGCCATACATGCATGTTTCTTTGGGAACTATATCAAGACCAGTTCTTTCACATATTATGTTTAGTACAAGTATATCGATATGATTTCACTTTTCCATCTTTTCCTCTACGTGATAGTCTCAGTGACTCCATGGTTCAGTACCTTTTCTCTTTGAGGATGGCAGACAATATTGGTTCAAATTATCCACAATATATTTACATTTTAATTCAACATGTTATTTGTTATTTAGGCTCAGTGCCTTCCTAGTCTCAACTGGTCTCATTCTTCAAAAGTTCCCACTTTTTTAGTTTTAATTCCCGTTTTTTTCCTGATCAATTTAAGAATTTTGGAGGTTTTCTATTCAATCATTGTTCTCATTCATTTTTTAATTGTTTTTTTAGAGATGTATATACATCTCTTCATCCCCGTTCAATCCTGTTGGAAATTTGGTTTTGAACCTTATGATCAGTTTCGATTCCAATCTCCGTAATCTCAAAGTCTGATTACCCCCTCTCTCGTTGCCAGTATCGTGGCCATTCAAAAATAGCTCATGTTTTGCCAAGTTTTCCCTGGATGTGTTAACATGTGTTTTGACATGGCATAAGTTAGGTCTTTGTTTTGGATTGCCCTTGTGTGTTCTAATATTCTTTTCTTTAGATGGCAAATTGTGCTGCTAATGTATCTTTTGCCACATTGGCATTCCAAGCAATAGACCACATGTGTGGTATTACAGGTGGTGGTTTCTTTGATGTTAAACACCTTTCCTTGTGGGTCCACAATACTTCTCAGATTTTTGCCAATTTTGCACGCCTTGCACTGGCTACACTTAGTGATTCCCTTTTGTAACCCTTGGAACCATGTCTTTGGGCGTTTGTTAATAAAATGGCTATTGACCAACTTATCCGAAAAGGAGGGAGCTTTCCTATATGAGATTTGTGGCCACTTGCCGAGTTGTTTACCAATGTCGGGGTCCTTTATTAGAACGTTAGAATGTCCAGTATTTTTTCAAAGAGTTGCGTATCATTGGACTTTCCTTACTGAATGTCATCACCATTCTTATTGGTTCTTTTGTTTGATTTTTGCTTGTTTGGTCCTTCCTTCATATGAGGGTGTCAGACCTCTTTATTGCTCTTGCTTTCATTTCTCCTCGTCTGACATCATTGTATTGGTACACTCTTTTTAGGAATCAACTTTTTGTGTCATTGAACTTTAGGTTCATTTCTTTTTCATTGGAGCAGTTTCTTTTCATCCTGACAAATTCGCCATAAGGAATGTTTTTCTTCACACTATTAGGATGGAAGCTTCTTCCATGTAACATACTGTTGGTCGCTGTACTTTTTCTATGTACTGTAGTTTCGATTTTATCCGCTTCCACATAGACTTTGGTATCGAGAAAAACAATTTCCTTCGAACTTATGCTGCGGGTGAATTTAAGTCCAATGTCGTTGTCATTGAGTATGTTTAAATAAATTCGAAATTCTTCCTCCGTTCCATTCCATAGAAGGAAAAGGTTGTCAATGAAACGTAGCCAAAGAACTACTTTGGCCACGTGACAGTCGTTTTCCTCTCTCCAAGCTATGGTCCTCTCCCACCACCCCATCACTAGATTCGCATAGCTTGGAGAGAAGGAAACTCCCATGGCCGTCCGACACCTTTGCGAAAAAATCTCCCTGTTAAACAGGAAGACGTTGTTTCTGAGACACATCTCAATCATATCCAGAATCATGGTGCAATATTTCAATTGTGCGACTGGCTTTTGTTTTAAAAAATATGTAATCGCCTTTAGTCCTACATCATGATTGATTGAGGTGTATAATGACACCACATCAATTGTTACTAGCATATAGTTTTTCTGCCATTGGGTGTTCATCAAGAATCGTAAAAAGTCCCCTGTGTCTTTTATATATGACTTCAAGGTTGGTACCATGGGCGCTAAGATATTATCTACAAAGATTGAGACATTCTGATATAATGAATCGCAGCTAGAAATGATCGGTCTATCGGGGGGTTTAATTAATGTTTTATGCACCTTCGGAAGAAAGTATATAGTAGGCATCACAGGTGTGTCATTTTATAAGAATTTCACCTCTTGCTCTGTCAACAATTCTTGATCCTTCAATCTTTTCAGTTTTGCATTGAGAGTCAAACTGTTTAAGGGGTTTTTCTTTAGTCTTTGATAGTTGTTTACATCATTCAATTGCCTCATTGCTTCTGCTATGTATGCTGTCTTATCTTGAATGACTATATTTCCCCCCTTTATCAGCGGGTTTTATTTCTATAGTTGTATTTTTCATTAATGAGTCCAATGCTTTTCTCTCCTGTTGGCTTAGATTTTCCTTTATTTGTCCATGTTTTGTATTGGTTATCTTATCCAAATCCACTGAGACCAGATCATAAAATGTATCCAATCGATTTCCTGGATAAAGTATATGGCAAAACTTTGATTTATCTTTAAACTTCGTGCTGGGTTGTGCATTTGTCCTCACTTCCATTTCTCTGAGAATTTGTGAGTCTGGTACATTTTCATCTTCTACTTCATTTGCCAGCCCATAAGCTATTCTTAAACTCTCAATTTCTTGGATCGTTATTTCCTGTGCGATGGTGCTTTGAAGATTTTCTCCCCGTTTGTACTGTTTGTCTTTCGTGTTTACTGAAGAATTTCGTCAGTTTTAATTTGCGGACATACTAGTATAAATCTATTTTAGTCTCTACTAAATCAAAGTGTCTTTCCGGGTTAAATGTCAAACCCTAATTGAGCAAGCTCTCCTCCGCTCTTGTTAGGACATGCTTTGACAGATTTATAATCAGGTAAGATTCTTTCTCGTTCTCTCCCTCTATTTCTTCGTTGTTCGATTCCGGAGAGGATAGCTTCTTTTTTCTGTTGTGGCTCCTTCTTGTTTTTCTTCCTTTCTTTGCAGTTGTCTTTGTTCTCCACCCCTCCCTCGGTTCATACCCCTTCCTCTCCCTCTTCCTCTTGGAGTTTGTTGGTCTAAGTATACCAATTGCATTTCCTCTAAAAAAGAGGGACGTTGGTCGATGCTTTGTTGTCCTTCCCCTTCGCTGAAGTCTGCATCTGATTCACTTTCAGTCATATTCAATGTTGCCAATGATTGTTTTTTACTTCCCTTTATTTGTAACTTCAGGGTCTCAAATCGTTTCGCGAAGGGTTAGTTAGGATGGTTCCACTCTCATAGTCATGCTCATCTCTGCGGAATTTGCACTATTTGCGCTCCGCCACTTCATTTTTGTATTTTTCCGTACATTCCATTTCTTTTCTGCATTTTTTGTTTTTCTCCTCTTGGTTTATGGATAGGATTTTTGCTTCCAATTCAGCAATTTCTTTATGTAACTCTATCACGCCAATTTTGGCGTATTTTACTATTATCCGGAGCATGTTCTGTGAACATTGCATATTGTTCTGGCCCCATTCTTCCAGCATCTCAGGGCGGGTGTCTGGATGATTAGGTAATGCGAAAATTCGGAGTCCTCTTGGTACTCTCTCAAATTCAATATATTTTTCAAGTGTTAGGATTTCCCAGCTTTTCGTTATTTCTCTCTTCAGTTTTCTTTCTAATTGTACAAACAGTTGTTTAAGAGTTAAATTCGCTGTTTCATTTCCTTTATCTTTGTCTTTTTTTTGTTGTTCTATGTTCTTCCCTTTCTGGAACATACGTTCTGCTCTTTCTGAGCGTTTCATAGCTCTTTCCTCCATATCTTAAATTGTTTGTATTTGTGGCATTCAATATTCAAAATTATGTTCAGTTGTTAGTTACAGGACTATCACGAAAGGGGGTTTTGTTTTGGCTCACTGCTTTTGATTTTCTTATCGTCTCAAGTGTCTGTGTAGTCAATAGCTTGTATGGGAAAGACGGGCGGTTGTTAACTCGTGTCCCGCTGCTTTTATTGACTTTCCAACTCGCTGCGACTCCCAGCGCTTTGCTCATAGAATAATGGGCATTTCCGTACTCACCTCCGTTTCGTAATGAGGATCCGCGGTGATGCCGTTCACTTTTCCTTTGTCCTCGTAGATGAGCTGGCTGCTGGGTTAGTTTACTGTTTCTGTTAGTTTGGAATCTTCTCTCCCTCAGACGGCTCCTCGATCCTCAAGTATCATGCGTGGAGTGGTTTCCGTCTTCCGGGGCGTTAATCCACAAGATCCCACATTTCCTTCAGTAAACAATCCGGTCGGGTGCTATTTTGTTTTCAATAATGTCCACCAAATTGTCCTAATTTCGAAAAGCGCTCTTTGCACAGCTGGTGCGCGTGTCGAGGCAGGACAAGCCTCATGATTATTTCCTTCACCAAGATACCAAATATAACACGCGCACTCCCACAGACCTCAGATTAACGATTTATTTTGTTTGTAGCAGTGCCATTATCCCCCTTCACCAACGCCTTTCAACCTGCTGGGCTTGATAACAGTGTAAGATATCATCAGTCCCTTTTCAGTTTCATTATTTTATACCTATTCACCAGTTTGCAATTTAAGATGCATTGTGGATCAGGTAGTTTGTAAAAAGTAACACCCCAATTGTGCAAATGTGGTTTGCCATCTTAACTAGAATCACTTATTTTCCTTATTTCATAAATTAAAAACAAGATTGTCCTTATTTGAATTATAGTGCCACACATGCATGTTTCTTTGGGAACTATATCAAGACCAGATAGACAGGGTGGTGCTCTCCTCGCGGCTGGGCTGCAGCCCTTACATCCTGCTCCTGGGTCTGCCAAACATTGAAGGAGCACTCGAACAGCTGAGGAAGGTTTGACCCTTAACCTTTATTTATCGGTATGAACTGCACACGCACGCAGGCAGGATAAGCAGAAACTCTGTCTCGCCTGACGCGTTTCAAAATCATTCTTCCTCAGAGGCTTTACAACGAAGTTTGCGTTCAACACTCCCACACGCTGACTAAAAGGACCATGTCACGCCCAAAGCCATGTGGAGTTGAAGTATTAAAATTCCTTGATGGACACACTTTCTTAACTTCTGCTCTGTATGGCGGTTTTTAAATTGGGGAATTAATTCCTCTTCAATCCTGAAGTCCCCTGGCGGCCAACAAGCCCACCAGGTACCTCCAGTAAGTGCCACGGAGCTGCGTTGCCGAGTGTTGTAAAAAGGGGCGTGTCCTCTGAACATCTCTCTGCAACGGAGCTCCCAGGCGCATGCGGGAGGTACCTGGTGGGCTAGTTGGCCCCCAGGGACCCTCAGGATTGAAGAGGAATTAATTCCCCAACTTAAAACACGCCACAGACATATCACCTCATGGACCACCCCCTTCCTTCGCCATTGTGCAAATGCACCCCCTGGAGAGTTGTAAGTTGGGGAATTAATTCCCCTTCAATACTGAGGGTCCCTGAGGGCCAACTATCCCACCAGGTACCTCCTGTATGTGCCAGGGAGCTGCGTTGCAGAGAGATATTCAGAGGCCATGGCCCTTTTTACACCTCTCTAAGACGCAGCTCTGTGGCGCTAACTGGAGGAACCTAGAGGGCTAGTTGTTCACTAGGGACCCTCAGGATTCAAGGGGAGTTAATCTACCAAATTAAAATGGCCACAGGGCGTGTTTACACGGTGGTGAAGGGAGGGGACGGGGCCTGATGTGAGGTGTGCAAACACGTCCTGTGGCGCTTTTTAAGTTTGGGAAATAATTCCCCTTCAATCATCAGGGCCCCCTCCCTTCACCAGTGTGAAAACGCACCCCGTGGCATGTTTTAAGAGGTAGTTTTAATCCCCCTGCCCTATTATGTACTAGGGTCTTACAGAGGAGGTCATGGTAATCATAGGGGTACCCCAATGCATAGTGTTCCCTAGATTATGTAGGTGCTTTCACTGTATTCTAAGCTTCTTTTAGCATAGCACTGGCTCTAGGCCTGGTTAGTCAGATTCAGTTACCATCAGTACCCGTCAGAAAACGTTGTGGTTACAGGAGGACTTTCTGCTCCTCTGTTGGTTCGTTCTGTCATCTCTTCTTCTTCCTGCACTTTTCTTCGTCTTTGTGGACTTCTGTTGCTTCTTTCTGCATTTCTTTTTTTTCTTTCTGTGTGTTTTTTCTTCTTTCTTCACATGTCCTACCTCTGTAGGCATAGTTAGAAACTAGCATTTACAAAACCTTTGAAATTCACTTAAAAAACCATAAGTTTCAGGCATGTTATAGTTAGAAATTAGCATTTAAAAAAGCTTTGAAATTCACAGAAAAAAACATAGGTTTCAGGCATTTTATAGTTCGAAATTAGCATTTAAAAAACCTTAGAAATTCACTGAAAAAACCATAGGTTTTAGGGGCGTTATAGTTAGTTGGACATTTCACTCGAACAAAACCATAGAAATTCTCCCGTTATAGTTAGTTCAGCTAACTATAACTTGCGCGCCCGCAATGCACTGCTGATGACGTCGCATATTACATCACTCATGACATGGTCAGTGACATCACTCATGACATAACTGATGACATCTCAAATGACCAAAAGATTTCTCTAGAGAGGATATACGCAGTCAGTTATCAATAAGGCCAAAAGTGAGGTGGCCAAAAGATCGAGAGATTCTCTGTTGATTGAGAAAGCAAAAGAGAAAGAACAGGAAAAAATCCAGAACATAAGGTTTATCACAACTTACAACAGACAGGCACATGAAGTACGCAAAAGCTTAAATAAATTTCAGCCAGTATTACGAACAGACAAAGACTTTAGCAGGTAGCATTGAGAGTTTTCCTCAGATCACATATAAGAGAGCGAAATCCCTCAAAGATACTTTATGCAGAGCAGTTGAGTCAGTAGTTACAAAAACAACAGGAATACAGGGATTTTTTTACGTGGAGGAATTGCAAAGCCTGCAAAAATAGTCAAAACAGAAAAGAGTGTAAGTTGTCATCAGAATGTAAACCATATGTAATCACAAAACACACATCGTGTAACACTGAGTTTGCTGTATATTCCCTGTTTTGTCCATGCAAGAAGGCATATATAGGAAGTACCATCCACAAAGCTAAAAAAAAGAATACTCGAACATCTTCCTGCATATAAGAACGGTGACAAACAGTATCCTATTGCACAACATTTTCAAAGCCACCACGGTCAGAATAACAATATTCTGAGCTTTGTTGTCCTTGAAGCAGTTAAAATAAATGAGAGAGGAGGGAACAGGGTGAAAGAATTGCAAAGAATCGAATCTAAACTGATTTTACAATATAGGACTTTGACACCGACAGGTCTGAACTGTGAAAAAGAACTTTCTGTACATCTGGGTTAGTCATTATAGAATTATGGTGTTCTTTTCTTTTGTTCTGTCGTGTTTTTTCCCTATGAGTAATTTGAATGGAACTAGTGGAGCTGTGCAAATAAATAAAACTAGTCCACTGTTTTTTTTTAGATAGACAATGCTGCAATAGTATGAATGAATGATTTGTATTTTTTAACGACACTGTGGGTGGTTTGGTGTTATCATTTATATTCATTTTATTTAATTTTGTTTTACAGAGAGAGATGTTTGCTGATTTCAATGAAGAAATGCTGGAGAGCGAAAGTATCTATTCTCTAGCCAAAGCCCACTTGGGCGTGATATCTAAGTATTTATTGAGGACACTTATGCCCACTTGGGCTGTACAGTTAAAGAATTATTTTACATTCCTTTTCTGAACAATTCACAGCGTTAGTAGCAGTCTGCTACACAAAGTAAGAAGACAGCTGTATCAATAAAGTTTGTTGAAAACACGAAGGGAGATGTCTCAAGCAAAAGGCATGTAGGTTACAGCCCGCTCACTGCGGCAAAATGCTTGAGTGATGCTTTATGGAGTGTTAAAGAATGTTAGTATTACACTGCATTGGAGTTTAGTGCTTTGATATTGAAACTCTAAGAACTCCGTTTATTTTGTTGATATGCCAAGAGACGTGGATTGACAATTAATGTTCAGTAGATGTCTCATTATGTTATGAGTGTCGAAAATTATTGGATTAAACTAAAAGTGCCTAACATGTAAATGTATACTTTAGACTGTGCAGGGAATGTTAAATAACGGCAATGGATTTGAACATAGGAGTGAGTTAACTCCGTTTCAGTAGTAGTCTCTCTTTATGTTTCATCAAATGTTTGAAGTCACATGTTTACTTAAATGTATTGTAATCCAACCTACGGCACTCGTGAACAAGGGAGAAAGTCCCAAAACGCATAGAGTTGTCAGGACTCTAGCATCAGCTACCAGTAGTGTTATTCCCCCATCTCCGATCGTTCCAGATGCCAGAAGAACCAAGACCTGGTCAGCCTGGGTTGGCCTTTGGAGAAGCAAGTTGGCCGCTAGCTCGCCCCAAGTCCCGGTATAAGTGGGCGTTCTAGTCTGCCGGCTCACAGCTGAACGGAATTCAGGTGAAGCGCGTGCTCCCTTTCAAATGCGCACTTCACCGAGTCCGTTGGCCGAGGCAGTCTGAGAAAATCATTTGCGTGCAGTTTTCAAGAAGAAGAAGTTCACAGTTCAAGGTCAAAGACTTTATTATCTCCGTAGTTTTAGGATAAATAACAGCGCACATTTCCAGTGCGTGTATTTTCAGTCATTTTGAGACGTCTCAGGAAATAAACAGAGCGCGGAGGCGCTCGTGTTTATTTCAGTCAGTGCAGCCTGTGTAATTCATTAACCTGTCAGAATTCTTCGTGAGCAGAGGGAAAACTTCACTGGACAGAAGGAGAGAGCAGTTTTCTCGACGAGGAGCAGAACCCTAAGGCATCAGAGGAAAGTAGCGAAGGATTTGCTGAGCTAAGTGTGGTGTTTTATTTTCATTTTGGATTTAAAGAAGCAGTTAACTCCATGGTTAAAGAGACTATTTTTCAGAACTGTTAAGAGCATAAATTCGTCCCAGTTAAAAGGAGTTTAGTTCAGACAGTATTTTCTTTAACATGTCAAAAACCCCAAGTAATTGAACATTGTTACCTGGAATGGAATAGTGGAAAGCTGAAGGTTCACCTGTACATAAATAAGGACTACCTACTAGAAAATGTCATTTTTCAAGTAATCAACAGAATCCATATACAGCAACACTCTTTCAGTTAGTGAAGTAAGTGTATTTACCTTAACCCTAAAATTCAAGGTAGAACAGAAAAAGAGTGAAGTTATATCTATGGTATGTTATCTTTTGTTTTGAATTTAGTTACAACTAGCAAAAGAGAAGAAGCAAAAACTTTAATACAGAAGAGAGGCACAAGTCCAGTTAAGCTTAGGTAGGTGAGATATATGATCCCAGTGCATAGAGAAATAGAAAGAAGAATACTGAGAAGTTATAGCTATATTAATGTGTTAAATTTCAGGTTCCTGTGAAAAGAACAGAGAACGTGTTAGAAGCAGACAGAAGGAGCCAGAACTGGACCAGTCTCTTCTTAGTTTATTATTTTATCCAATCCCCCGTCCCTTGAGGTAATGTTCTGAGATTTGGTATAAAAGATCTTGGGTCATTGCTAAAAGAGATTGGGGAACTAGCATCGTATTTCCGAGTTTCTCTGTTCCCGTGCAAAATCTGGTAAGACAATTTATAGTACAAAAATTGAAAGGTCTGACAGAGTGAAGTGCCCAAGTTGCATTTGCACCTGAACAGAGATGGCGGAAGGAATTGATGTACAATCACTAGGAACGATTTTAGATGCCATACAAAAGGAATTGGGAGCAGTCAGGGAAGAAAATCGAAATCTTAGACAAGAGGTAATCTGTGCTAGGAAGGAAACTGCAGAGTTGGCGCAGAGACTAAGACAACCAAGTAGCTTGGAAAGGGAGGCAATGAATCCAGCATTAGAAACCACTAATAGAACAACTACACAAGTGATACATTCCTTATCTCCTGTGATTCCATTAGCAGCCCCAGAAAGATTCAATGGAGATCCTCAAAAAGCCCAGATATTTCTGTCCCAATGCTCCCTACACTTCATGTGCCGCCCTTCCATATTCCCTGACGCGCAATCAAAAGTGGCATTCATACTCTCTTATCTAATTGGAGATGCAGCTTCGTGGTCCATGCCCTTAGTCACCAAGAACGATCCAATCTTGAGAAATTTTGAGGAATTTAAACAAGAGTTTCTTCGGATTTTTGACAGACGGAGAATATCTCAAGTGGTTGATAACGAGTTGCTGGATCTACGGCAAGGGAACCGAGACTTAATTGGCTATTTGGCTCAATTTAATAAGTTGGTGGTGGAAACAGACTGGCCAGAAAGTAAAAGAGCAGCAGTTTTTTACCGTGGTCTCAGAGACGAATTAAAAGATACCTTGGCTCAAATTCCAAATCGTCCCACGGAAATCTCGGCTCTGATAGACTTAGTCTTGGAAATAGATTTTCGTCAAGGAGAAAGAAGGGGAGAAAAGAAGAAGGATTATAGAGCTATAGCACCCAGGTTTGATAGAGCAAGGTCTGAGGGCGCAAGAAATTCAGATGCTCAATCCGGAATAGAACCAATGCAAATTGGAACAATAAGAGGACCTTTATCAAAGGAGGAAAAAGACAAGAGAAGAGCCAGTAATCTATGTTTGTACTGTGGACTAAGTGGGCATTTTGTTCGAAACTGTACCAAGAAACCGAAGAACACCTTCAAGCCGAAGGAAAACTAGCAGCACCACTTGTTGGAGGAGTTGAACAGGTGGATGCGATCACAAAAGAAACTCCAAAAGAACACCAAATTGCGAACACATTACAATCGGCTGCTCCGCATTTGAATTTATCCATGGAGGTGAGATTCAGAGAAACGATACTAAAGGAAGTTTCGGTCATGATTGACTCTGGAGCCACGGGTAACTTTTGCGATTTAAGGTTCGCAGCCAGAGTTGGTATACAAGCTATTAAGAAAATAAAGAGTGAACCCGTTCGTGCGGTTGATGGGACAAATCTCTCATCGGGACCGATTGTGAGTCATACTGAGGTAATCCAACTGATCTCCAGTGATGGTCATAAGGAGAAGATTCAGTTCAATTTGATTGATGCTCCACAATTTCAGTTAATTCTTGGCTTGCCATGGCTTACAGAACATAATCCAACGATCGATTGGAGTTCAAGAACAATTGTGATGGATTCAAATTATTGTCATGAAAATTGTTTTAGAGCCAAAGAGAAGGAAATAGAGGGTAATCCAGCTTTATCTTTGTATGCTACGGGGCATACCCTGTGTGTAATAGATAACCAAGAAGTACCAGAAATATATTGTGAATTCAAGGAGGTATTTAATGAAGTGGAAGCTGAACAACTACCTCCACATCGAGCCTACGATTGTAAGATTGAGTTGGAGCCAGGGGCGAACCTACCATGTAGCCGAGTCTACGCATTGACGGAAAAAGAGAATAGTCACTTGAAGGAGTACTTGGATAAATATCTGGCTAATGGCTTTATCCGGCCATCTCAGTCTCCTGTCTCGTCTCCGTTATTTTTCGTACCAAAGAAGGAAGGTGATCTGAGGACATGCATCGACTACAGAGCAATTAACAAAATTACCAAGAAAAACCGGTATCCCCTACCATTGATTTCGGTGCTCCTAGATCAGGTAAAAGGAGCCCAGATTTATACCAAGTTGGATTTAAGGGGGGCCTATCATTTAGTTCGAATGCGCGAGGGGGATGAGTGGAAGACTGCCTTTCGGACTAGATTTGGCCTCTTCGAGTACCAGGTGATGCCCTACGGACTGTGTAACGCACCTGCTGCCTTCCAGCACTTCATAAATGATATCTTGAAGGACTTCATCGATCAGTGCGCGATAGTGTACATTGATGATATTTTAATCTACTCATCCGATGTCACGAAGCATCACGAGCAAGTGAAGGGAGTCTTGGCGAAACTCAAAGAAAATAAGCTATTTGTAAAATTGGAGAAATGCGCTTTTGATGTTTCACAGGTTGAATTCTTGGGTTTTGTCATTTCACCCACGGGAATATTGATGGATCAGCGAAAAGTAGAAGCAGTTACGACTTGGGAATCTCCAAAGAGTGTAAAGGAAGTTCAGAGTTTTATTGGATTTGCCAATTTTTATCGGAGGTTCATCCATGAGTTCTCTAGAAAGATACTACCTCTCACCAAATTATTAAGGAAAGGAACCAAATTCGAGTGGTTAAAAGAGTCTGAGGAAGCATTTCAGTCTCTAAAAAAGGATTTCACTACAGCTCCTGTCTTGTTGCACGCTGATCCTACTGAACCCTTTTACGTAGAAACGGATGCTTCAGACCAAGCGGTGGGAGGAGTGTTGTCTCAACGACACAAGAGCACTGGACAACTACATCCGGTAGCTTATCGCTCCAGGAAACTGACCCCAGCAGAAATCAACTACACCATCACGGAAAAGGAGCTATTGGCTATCAAAGATGCCTTTAAAGAATGGAGACACTATTTGATGGGGGCGCAGCATCAAGTAACAGTGTTCACTGATCATCGTAATCTCAAGTTTTTAAAGACTGCTAGAACACTTACTCCTAGACAATTAAGATGGTCCTTATACTTTGCAGACTATGACTTTGTAATCACGTATCGCCCTGGAGCTCAAAATGGGAAAGCGGATGCTTTATCACGAATTGGCACAGAAGCTCAGAAAACCCTCATCGAGAATCAGTCAATTATTCCAAGTGCTAGGATCATTGGGGCAACGACCTCCATAGGTTTGGAACGAAACATTTCTGAAGTTATGAGTCTGGAAGAAATGCAAGCTTGGGTACAGAAGGATTCAGATCGGAGAATCATAGAACAACTACCCTATTACCGAGATGCCCTGTATGTTCCAACTTCTGAGTTGCAGTTGCAAGTGATGCGTGAATGTCATGATGACAAACTTGCTGGACATAAAGGAGAAACCAAGACCGAAGATTTGATTAAGAGACATTATTGGTGGCCTGGAATGTCCTCAGATAAAGAGAAGTATGTCAAGTCCTGTGAGATTTGCGCTCAGGGAAAGTCGGAACGGCAGGCCCCAAAGGGTCTATTACAGCCCTTACCTACACCTCCTTATCCATGGCACACTGTGACCCTTGATCTCATCACTGACCTACCCAACAGTCAGGGATTTGATACTGTTCTTGTAGTTGTAGATTCCTTTACTAAAATGGCTCATTTTACAGCATTAAAGGGTATACCAACAGCCAAGCAGTTAGCCGCCCATTTCAGTTCTCAGATTGTTAAAATACATGGAATACCCAAGATTGTAATCTCAGACAGAGGGGTACAATTTGTGTCACATTTCTGGAAGGCCTTTATGGAAGGGTTAGGTACTGAGGTTAGATATTCCACTAGTTATCATCCCGAAACAGATGGGCAAACTGAGAGGGTCAACCAAGAATTAGAACAATATTTAAGGTTGCTTTTGTTAAAGGAGGAGGGTGATTGGTCAGATTACTTGTGGTCTGCTGAATTCGCTCACAATAATGCCAAAAGTAGTTCAACAGGTTATTCCCCTTTCTATCTAAACTATGGCAGGCATCCAAATGCAACCATTCGACAAACTGAGATATCTGTTCCAGCAGTTAAGGAGGTAGTTTCACATTTGCGTCAAATACAACAAAGAGCAGGTGATAACCTTAAAACAGCTAAAGAAAAGTACAAAAATTATGCTGACCGTAAAAGAAGAGAAGGGCCGTCCTTAGCAATAGGGGATCGAGTTTGGTTAAGTACAAAAAACTTGAGACTAAAAGGAAACCGAAAGTTCCAACCTCGATTTATTGGTCCATATGTGGTGGAAGGAAAGATCAACCCAGTTAGCTATCGCTTAAAGTTACCCACTAAATTACGGATTCATCCCATCTTCCATGTCTCATTATTAAAGAAGGCCTCTGCAGATTTGAGAGTTCAAGCACCTCCAAAACCAATCCAGTTAGAGACAGGACCTGAGTTTGAGGTAAAAGAGATTTTGGATTCTAAAAGATCTAGAGGCAAATTGTACTATCTGATAGACTGGAAAGGGTATGGTCCAGAGGAACGATCTTGGGAGTTGAGTGAGGATGTCCATGCTCCTAGATTAGTAAAGTCATTTCACCAGAGATTTCCTACTAAGCCCAGAGAGGAGGAATCTGCCTTGTTGGGGGGTACTGTCAGGACTCTAGCATCAGCTACCAGTAGTGTTATTCCCCCATCTCCGATCGTTCCAGATGCCAGAAGAACCAAGACCTGGTCAGCCTGGGTTGGCCTTTGGAGAAGCAAGTTGGCCGCTAGCTCGCCCCAAGTCCCGGTATAAGTGGGCGTTCTAGTCTGCCGGCTCACAGCTGAACGGAATTCAGGTGAAGCGCGTGCTCCCTTTCAAATGCGCACTTCACCGAGTCCGTTGGCCGAGGCAGTCTGAGGAAATCATTTGCGTGCAGTTTTCAAGAAGAAGAAGTTCACAGTTCAAGGTCAAAGACTTTATTATCTCCGTAGTTTTAGGATAAATAACAGCGCACATTTCCAGTGCGTGTATTTTCAGTCATTTTGAGACGTCTCAGGAAATAAACAGAGCGCGGAGGCGCTCGTGTTTATTTCAGTCAGTGCAGCCTGTGTAATTCATTAACCTGTCAGAATTCTTCGTGAGCAGAGGGAAAACTTCACTGGACAGAAGGAGAGAGCAGTTTTCTCGACGAGGAGCAGAACCCTAAGGCATCAGAGGAAAGTAGCGAAGGATTTGCTGAGCTAAGTGTGGTGTTTTATTTTCATTTTGGATTTAAAGAAGCAGTTAACTCCATGGTTAAAGAGACTATTTTTCAGAACTGTTAAGAGCATAAATTCGTCCCAGTTAAAAGGAGTTTAGTTCAGACAGTATTTTCTTTAACATGTCAAAAACCCCAAGTAATTGAACATTGTTACCTGGAATGGAATAGTGGAAAGCTGAAGGTTCACCTGTACATAAATAAGGACTACCTACTAGAAAATGTCATTTTTCAAGTAATCAACAGAATCCATATACAGCAACACTCTTTCAGTTAGTGAAGTAAGTGTATTTACCTTAACCCTAAAATTCAAGGTAGAACAGAAAAAGAGTGAAGTTATATCTATGGTATGTTATCTTTTGTTTTGAATTTAGTTACAACTAGCAAAAGAGAAGAAGCAAAAACTTTAATACAGAAGAGAGGCACAAGTCCAGTTAAGCTTAGGTAGGTGAGATATATGATCCCAGTGCATAGAGAAATAGAAAGAAGAATACTGAGAAGTTATAGCTATATTAATGTGTTAAATTTCAGGTTCCTGTGAAAAGAACAGAGAACGTGTTAGAAGCAGACAGAAGGAGCCAGAACTGGACCAGTCTCTTCTTAGTTTATTATTTTATCCAATCCCCCGTCCCTTGAGGTAATGTTCTGAGATTTGGTATAAAAGATCTTGGGTCATTGCTAAAAGAGATTGGGGAACTAGCATCGTATTTCCGAGTTTCTCTGTTCCCGTGCAAAATCTGGTAAGACAATTTATAGTACAAAAATTGAAAGGTCTGACAAGAGTAAGTTGCCGATTTTGCCGAATTGTGCAATTAAATAACAACTGCTGAAAAAGTCTATTTGTTGTCCGTGGCTGCTGTTCTCCGAAGTGGTGTACAGCGTTTGTTAGGATATTTTTAGGTTTGCCTGCCTTGCCGCGGACCGCCGTTGAGAGAGGCAAGGGAAAGGCGGTGCAGTGCCTTGGCACTGGCGTTCTTTGACGTGATGTATATATATATATATATATACATATATATATTACCTACTGGTGATAGCCAGTAGGTATATATAGTTAGGACCTAGTTACCAAAGGAAATTGAGGTACCGGGTTTTTAGGAACCCGGTGGTGCCAGGGGAAAACACCCAAAGACCTCTTGAGTTCTTCCTGTTCTGGACCACAGAAACACAGTCTTCTAGGTGATGTCAAGGATCGAGTTTTATTGGCTGCAACCAAGTAACAAGCGTCCTAGAAGTACAACAGCACGGTTTGTATATTCTCAGGAGACTGTTCGTTTTTACAGAACCAGCCTTCTCCTTTTATACAAAAATATTACCTTCGGGCAAGAATTCTTTAGTTTACAGTATGGTCATATACATATTTTCACAACAATGGAAAAGCAAAGTCATGATGGCCAGCCTACATTTTCGTATGTCCAGTTTGTGATGGATTACCCAGCCAGGCCCAGAACTCCCATCAGATATCGATGAAACCCCAATAAAATTGGGCACCTGCTCCTTGTAAAACCAGCCATAAAGAAGAAACAGGGACAGGTGTGTGTATGATAAGCGTGGTTTGTATGAAGTGAATGGTTTATGACATGTTGTGCCTAGATGCTAATCTCGCTCGGCCAATGGGTTGGGGACTGCCCGAACAGGTTTGGCTGGAGGCAGTGAAGGCAGCTCTCCCAGGTCAGAGAGGAGTCAGGAAAGGTGGACGTGTCCTTTCAGATCAAATTCGGCCTGGATCAATTGACTATGTAAGGGCAATCACAAGATGGATGCCACTCACAAAATATAACCTCGAGGGTTCAAGGCAAAAACTACTGTTTTAAGGTGTTTGCATGGCTTGATCACGACGCAAATGCACAGGTATAATGTCCAAGTCATTACCGGTCTGCCGATACCAAATTCGTCATGGTATGATGATATTTTGTGACACGAGTGTTGGACCTCGGGACCATATTATAGAAGGGCCCAGATTTTTCAGAACCACAGCCCCTCCTTTTGCCCTTATATAGGCAATAACTCATGCTAATCTGAGTCCAAATCTGTATTCATGAAATCATGAAGATGCTGCTGTAGCATCATCCTGATGCTCAGTTCGCCCCTGGACACAGGCTTCCTTACACATGATGTAGCACAGAGGCCACATATTGCAGGAGCGCACTGCACACACAGGCAGAACAGAAACAGGATGGCTAAGACCATTCCAATGAATATCAGAATTTTCCATCCCCAGGCAGATATCAGTTCCCAGAACCACCCCAGCAAGGACCAGTCTCCTTGGTCCACATGAATGGGCTCAGAGATCTTGTGCAGTTTGGAGATGACTTGGTATACTGTCGGAGCATTGTCAGGGATGAAAATGCAGCAACTGGATTGGATCACTTTACATACCCCACCACGGTCTGCAAGTATGACATCTAGGGCAACCCTGTTCTGAAGAGTCATAAGGCGGTCCGACTGGAGCTCCGCAGTCAAGTTACTAAGGGCACCAGCCGTTTCAGTCACGGCAGATTCAACTACCCTCGTCAATTGGCGAATATTCCTGCTGTTCACCATAGGCCCCCAAAACGGCAGAAAACCTTTTGCGAAATCTCCAAACTCCTGTTCCGCAGTGTCGTCTTTACTCACGACACCCCTAACTGTCCTTGTCCGGTGGTAATCTGCCTCGGCCGTGTAGGTGGGTGGCAGCAGAAACGAGATAAAACATGTGCCCGAAAAGTCAGGGGGCAACCATGTATATGCCTTGTCGTGGCAGACGAAGTAGGTACCCTTAGCTGCTAGAAATGGAGGAGAGGTCTGGGGTTTTTGCCAGTTCCTTGCAGACATAGGTGACCTTGATGGGGTACTATCCAGATTGTGGAGGATTTCTTTGCTTTCTGGCTCTCAGCTAAGGAAATCCCATACTGAGTTACATTCCATCAACTATAAGGCGTCAACTCATCTCTGGGAATCGTTCTGCATGTGTCGACATCCCTACTCATATTTCTAATTCCCGCCACTAGTGCCTTGTTGCTTGAGTTTTTCCCGGGAACATATGGTTCGAGGGCAAACAGGAACATTGCTCGAAATGCCCACAGAGAACCATGGTAGCCGAATGGCAGGACAAAATACGGTATACCCTTGTCTGTCGTGTGTGGCATGAGGCCACATACCCAGCAATTCGTGGTGTTCATTACAGACTGGTGTTGGTGCAGGAGCTGAACGAATGAGTTATTTACAAATTCTAATCTTCTGGCAGACTCGTGTTCAGGTAGAGGGTGAAAAGAGTGCGGGGAAACAGTAGGAGGAAGTGTGGGCTGAGTGTCGTGTACAAATGCTACTCGAAAGGTGAACAGAGCATAGCCCACCAAAAGCATCATTATGCTACACAACATTAAAATGCATATTACTAAAAATTGTTTTCTTGCCATCACAGTGCATATTGTCTTTTCAAAATTCGTAGATCTGGCAGGTCTCTCCATCTCTGGAAACTCCATCCTCTAAGTTGCTGCCCGCGGTGGGAGATTGATTCTGCTAAGTAGTGCTTCTGTTCAGTCCAGGGTAATTCCCTTAGACCAACCAGAACTGTCGACCTAACCGTCTCCAGCTGCACTCCAAAGACTGTGGCAACCGCGACCCTAGCAGCAGAATCGGATGGCGGTTCGAAAATCAAAAATGAGCAAGTTTCCTGGATGAGAGAGCTGTGCAATTAAAAAAATAGTTCTTGGGGGGAAAGGAAACTTTATTAGTTCGTTTTTATTAGTTCGTTTTTCTTGGCCTCAGATTATACCGTTGTTTCCCTGGTAGGGTGTGGTCTTCAAACAAAATTTCAGGTTCTGTAGTGTCCAACTGCATTGATGGTGGCACAAATCCTTGCAGAATATTGTCACTCTCCTTTTCTGTAGCAGGTCCTTTCAAACGTGCATCACTGAAGGGTAAGAAGCTAAGCACGGATTCAGTCTCTGAGTCAGCGACACCCTCCTGGACCCACCGGTCATAGGGCAGAGGTAGAGGGATCCGTTTGCAATGGATCCCGTGGATCCAGTTCTTCTTTCCTTCCACCCGAACAGCTGATCTTGTGGAAAGAAGGACGAGGTGTGGGCCGGTCCACCTGGGCTGTTCGTTCTTGGTTCGCTGAAAATTTTTCACCAGGTGCCAGGTTCAATTGTGTGGCCTGGATCATCAGATGCTGGCGGAGAGGAGCTGTGGACCTGTTGGTGTAAAACACGCAATTTAGTTGTCAATTCGTGCAAGTAGTCAAGCAGTACAGGATGTTCTATCTCGCTTAGCTTTTTGGGCCTTGGCACTCCCCATATGTTGGCCGGTCGGCCAAACACAATTTCGTGGGGGCTAAGTCCCATTCTAGAATGAACAGTCATTCTGGTAGATAGGAGTGCCAAAGGCAGGGCGTCAGGCCATTTAAGGCCTGTGCTGGCTTGGATCTTAGCTAATTTCAGCTTGAGGGTGCCGTTGTAGCACTCTACTAATCCAGCTGATTGGGGGTGATTTGCAGCGTGGAACCTCTGATGTATGCCTAGACTCTCACACACTCTCTTCATCACTCGTCCCACAAATTCACTCCCATTATCACTCCAGACCATTCGAGGCATTCCAAACCTAGGGAAGAATTCTTTGACCAGGGCTTTGGTTGTGGACAAGGCAGTATTGTCCTTAAGGGGATACGCCTCCGCCCACCTGGAAAAGGCACAAACAACAACGAGTACGTATTTTAGATTGTTGCACCTCTCCATGTGGATGAAGTCTAGCTGCAAAACCTCGAACGGATACGTTGGAGGCGCAAAATGACCAGCTGGAGTTGGGGTTCCCCTACCAGGATTATACTTCAGACACACCATACAGTTCTTGACCACATTCTCTGCACATTTTGGGATGCCACTATTCTGCCATACTGGGGCCAACAACTTACAGATCCCTTTCACACTGATGTGAGCCATTCCATGAGCCATTGTCACCACTGCGAGCACGTACGCATCGGGTAGCAGCCATCTCTGATGCTCTGACAATTCGACCCAACAGCCATTCCCGTCCAATCTACCCTTGCTTTCTCTCCATTCATTCACCTCTTTCTCAGTGGCCTCGGATTGTATAGACTTCACACTTTCAATCGTGTCTTCACACATACCCACATCACAAATCCATCTCGCGGGACCTGCAACATACATTCGACTCATCGCGTTCCTTGCAGTCTCTTTTGCGACTTCATCTGCAAATGCATTCCCACGACCAACATCATCTTGAATCTTTTTGTGTGCACTGCATTTCACAATCGCAACTTGTAGTGGTAAGGTCAGTGACTCAAGAAGCTCATTCACTAGCTGACCATGCTGGATCTTTGCACCATGCGACGTCAGGAACCCACGTTCACGCCACAAACGTCCAAAACTGTGAGCCACCCCAAAGGCGTATTGGCTATCTGTATATACATTCACTTGTTTTCCTTTTGCCAACACACATATCTTGTAAGTGCAATTAACTTAGCTGCTTGCGCAGAATTGTGTGGGATGCAGTTTCTACAATCGTGTGCAATGTTGTCACAGCATATGCTGCAGTCGTATCACCATTTGACAACTTGAAACATGAACCATCAACCCATAAAGCATCATTACATTCAGGAAGGGGAGTGTCCTTTAAGTCTACTCTCCCTTTTGTCTCTTCTTCTGTCCTAAAGAAGCAATCATGTTTTTCGACCTCATCTGTCTCTGCTGGAATGGGCAATAACGTCGCTGGGTTGAGTGTATCACACCTCTTTATGTGTATGTGACTAGCTAACAGTGTCAGCTCATAACTTGACAGTCGAGCACTAGTTAAGTGCTGTGTCCTTGTTCTGTTTAACAAAATGTCTACTGCATGTGGGACCATGACTATCAGTGGGTTATTCATTACTAACACAGCAGACTGTCGAATACAGACAGCCGCTGCAGCAGTGGCCCTCAAGCAACTTGGCAATGCCTTAGCTACGGGATCTAGAGTTGCTGAAAAGTAGGCGCATGGACGCTGTTTGTCCCCAAAACATTGTTTCAGGACTGATAATGCGCAACCTTCCTTCTCATGGACGTACAACGTAAAAGGCTTGCTGTAGTCGGGGGTACCCAACACAGAAGCCGAACATAGTGCATTGCGCAATTCGTGGAAACTTTTCTGACAATCTTCAGACCACGGAATGGGTTTCGGTGTGTCCTTGCAAGTTAATGCCACAAAAGGTTTGGCCAACAATGAGAAATTTGGTATCCATTGTCTGCAATATGATGTAATGCCCAAGAAAGCACTCACTTCTCTCTGTGTCCTTGGGACACCTAGTTTTGCAATTGCCTGAATTCTCTCTGGGGTCAGCTTCCTTCCCTCCTTCGATAAGATGTGACCTAAGTAGGTCACTTCCTGTCGACAAAATTGCAATTTCGAAAGAGAGACTTTGTGCTTCATGTCACATAAGTGGCGTAACAATGATAAAGTGGCTTGCTTGCAAATCTCCTCAGTATCTGCAGCGAGTAGCAAATCGTCTACATACTGAATAAGAGTCGCACCATCAGGTAGAACAATCGTGTCAAGTTGTGATTTCAGAGCTTGACTGAATATAGATGGACTTTCACAGTAGCCCTGAGGAGCGCGTTTGAAGCGGAAGCTTCGTCCTCCTAAATTGAAGCCAAAAATATCTCTGCTCTCCTCGGCAATCGGGATGCTGAAGAAAGCATTCTTCAAGTCAATCACCGAGAACCAAGTGGCTGAAGCTGGAACCATAGTCAACAGGGCAGTGATATCAGGAACAACTGGAAACTGTGGCACAACAATCTTGTTCACTTCTCTAAGATCAATCACAAATCTGTACACAGGTGGCTGAGACGGATCAGTACGCTTTAAAACTGGTAGAACAGGACTGTTACAAACGTTACCTGTTGCCTCTTCAATGACATCTTTCTCAATCAGATCGTAAATTATTACTAACAACGCCTTTTCACCTTCGCTAGAGATCTTGTATTGGGGAATACGTGGCAACCTAACATTGGCTTTCAATGTTATGACATATGGCACTATTTCCAGAAGACCCACATCATTAGAACCAGTGGCCCAAAGTATATCCGGAAGAGATGACAATTCTGTTGGAATATTCTCCCTTGACAAATACATTGGAGAAACCACTTTCTTACCTAGGGTAAGTTGTACTCCCGAAGGAGAACAGTACAAAGTCGCATATAATCTCTTTAACAGATCCAATCCTAACAAGTTTTCACCACAACCTGTTGTAAGAATGAGGGGTGCTTCCAATTCACATGGCCCAACAGAAAGGGGCATAGGACTAGAAACTGGGTTCCTAACCGGGGCGCCAGAAAAACCTACTGAAACATTCATTTCGCCAGACAAAGGTGCGCCAGGAAGTTTGGAGTGCATAATAGAACTCTTTGTAGCACCAGTATCCAACAGAAAAGGCTCTGACACACCTGATGTAATCACCTCAACATAAGGTCCATTCTGATCTACTGGAACTGAAACAACTCCCTCTCTTTGTCCATGGCTGTCCTAGCAATCGTTACCCTCATTCTCGTTTTCTGCATAGTAGTCATCAGCATAGTACTGAGCTGTCCTAGAGAACGAATTATTCTGTTGATCAAAGCCGTTCATAGATTTCTGAGGCGGAAAAGAAGGAGCATTCTGGGGGACATTTCCACGGCCCCTACCTCTAGGAGCCTGTTGAACACCTCTACCTCTTGCACTAGAAACATCATTCAAACGTCGCAATAAAGCCGGACAACTATTCTTGAAATGACCCTCTCCCTTGCAATATGCACACTGATTCGGACCATACGGTAAACGCTGTTGAGACGACTCATTTCTTTGCGAGTTTGTTGAATACTGCTGTGGTTGCTGATAATCTTGCTGATTATTATTACGAGGTGGGTAAGCTTGCCGGAGAAGGACTTTAGTTTTCAAATCTTTAGTCTTTTTTATCTGCCTTCTCTAGCTTGTCCTTGCGCCTATTTTCGTAGTACTGGGCTGTAGCTAAAATCTGCGCTGACGTGGAAACAGCCCAAGCACTCTCTGAATCTTTCAATTTATTACACAGTTCAGGAAGCAGATTATGTACAAACTTGTCAACAAACAATCTTTGGCCACCCTCAGTAGCCATATCCTGACCACTATGATCGACGAAAGTCTCTTCAAACCTCGTGAAAAAGTCAGACACATTCTCATCTTTCTTCTGCTTGCATGCAGATAATTTGTCTCAATTCACACGCAATTCAGGCATTAAAGTCTTCATATACGTGATAATTCTACCAGGGAGTTCTGCTACCAAAGGCTCAGGCTTGGAGCCACCAACTTGTCTAGCATCAGCAGCAGCAATATTAACCCATGTATCACCTAACTCTTGATCATGGTCTGCATGACGAATCTTACCCCATAAAGGCTGTGGAACAACATTACCAAACAACATGTCTATATCGTCTAAATTCATTATACATGAACTGGCAGTCTGTGATAACTCTTTATAATACCCTGCAGGATTTTTGCGAGGATCAGGTAATGTCTGCTTGAGCGCTAAAACTTCAGATCTTTTCCAGGGGACATGTACCCATACACGCTGGAAATGTGGCGGAATTGCTGGATTCGCATTCGCATCGCCCTCCCTCCAAACTGGAGGAACTTCTCTCATGGGATACTGTCGCGCTTTCTTCCTACCTGGCATGTCCTGCTCATACAGTGATCTAGAATTACTTCCTTTACTCCTATAAGACAACAACATTTCAATTGCTTGTTCAACATCGGCACCTACAATCATGCCTTCTGCGAACTTGAATCGTATACAAAGTAATTCAGTCATGTCATATTCTGGATCATTTCCTCCCACATGTTCACAGAGATATAGGCACATTTGTTCAAATACATATCTCTGTGTAGATGCTTTCCACTGACTGAAAACTTCCATAACGGACTGAACATCATACTTTACAGTATCAGTAACCCATTTACGTGCGAATTCATTCAGCACTTCTCTTTCGTGATAGTCAGGCAGTCGACTTCGCAACTGTCTACGTTCTGTATTAGGGGTCGTCTTAGGCGACCCAAAGAAAGGTGAGAAAAGACCAGTGACAGTGTTTGTCACTCTCTGTCGAACAGAAGGAGAAGCTGGTGGAAGGGCAGAAATGCCAGAAAAGACAGGCTGATGTAAAGTAGAAGTCGAGGCAATAGCAGAAAGAGTATCAGGATAAGCAATTGGAGCAGTAGGCGAAGTGGTAGAAAAAGCAGATGGAGTATGTAGCAAAGGCGGCGGCCCTTGAGAGGGCTGTGCCGGAGAAGTAGAAACCAGCTGAAGAGGAGCTGGTGCTTGTGTAAGAACTGGAGTTCGTGCGCCGGGGCGCGGTATAACAAAGCGTTGCGGGGGTGCAGTAGCACTTTGTGCATATGGAGGTGGTGAACTCAGTAAGTGGGACATTAAAGGATCCTTCTCAGGTGTCCCTTTTGATCCTTGTCCTTCACGTGGCAACATTGGGTAGCATTTGTCTACTGCTAACTTCTTGCTTCTGAGCATTTGTTCACTCTCTTGCTCTTCCTCATTATCCCTGTATGCAACGGCAGCTTGTACCATTTACATACCTCTTTTATTTTTCTTTGCTAATTTGATTTCTTTCTGTTTGGCTTCTTTGCGCCATAGGCGAAAAGAGTCAAACATTGCCGGCCGGGGCTTTCTTCTTGAACAGTTTGACCTTGAGATTATCTAAGATTTCTGTGTCAAAGCTATCATATTGGGGCCATTTTAAAACACCATCCTTTCTGGTGTATTTTATCCACACTTCATTATATGTGATGGGGCCTACTCCGTGCTTTATATAGAGCTCATATGTTGGAGTTCCAATTGGAGGAACCGGACACGAATCCTCTAATCGGGAGTCCTTACTACAACCAAGGCAAAACAAGTTTCCAAGTCTGCTAAGACCAGGCATCTTCGCTCACTAGTCTAGCTTCAAACTTCAAAGGATTATCGAATACGATATTCTCGTGAATACACGAGTCCCTCGGCTTTGGCGCTTGCAAGTTCCAAATCAAAGCGTATCACAAGGATACCAAAACTAAGAACAAAACTAAGGACTGGGAGACGCTCCACTTATACTTAACTGAAGTATTGATGATCGATGACGTCCCTAGAAGACTTGTCTATCATTTCGCTCTACCAAGTATCGATGGGTCCAAAACAGGGCGATAGTCAGGGCAGCAGTCCTTTGTAGCCGTCGGGACGCGGGGAACCTCGCAGCAAAGACCTTCGGAACCACGTCGACATGCAGGGGTCGCTGAAGTGGCTGGCCGTCCTCTGGAATTTTCACACGAAGCTCCTCACAAACATCTGGCTTGGACCGTCACCGCTTGATACCGCCCCGAGTTAGGCACCAAACTGAGGTACCGGGTTTTTAGGAACCCGGTGGTGCCAGGGGAAAACACCCAAAGACCTCTTGAGTTCTTCCTTTTCTGGACCACAGAAACACAGAGTCTTCTAGGTGATGTCAAGGATCGAGTTTTATTGGCTGCAACCAAGTAACAAGCGTCCTAGAAGTACAACAGCACGGTTTGTATATTCTCAGGAGACTGTTCGTTTCTACAGAACCAGCCTTCTCCTTTTATACAAAAATATTATCTTCGGGCAAGAATTCTTTAGTTTACAGTATGGTCATATACATATTTTCACAACAATGGAAAAGCAAAGTCATGATGGCCAGCCTACATTTTCGTATGTCCAGTTTGTGATGGATTACCCAGCCAGGCCCAGAACTCCCATCAGATATCGATGAAACCCCAATAAAATCGGGCACCTCCTCCTTGTAAAACCAGCCATAAAGAAGAAACAGGGACAGGTGTGTGTATGATAAGCGTGGTTTGTATGAAGTGAATGGTTTATGACATGTTGTCCCTGGATGCTAATCTCGCTCGGCCAATGGGTTGGGGACTGCCCGAACAGGTTTGGCTGGAGGCAGTGAAGGCAGCTCGCCCAGGTCAGAGAGGAGTCAGGAAAGGTGGACGTGTCCTTTCAGATCAAATTAGGCCTGGATCAATTGACTATGTAAGGGCAATCACAAGATGGATGCCGCTCACAAAATATAACCCGAGGGTTCAAGGCAAAAACTACTGTTTTAAGGTGTTTGCATTGCTTGATCACGACGCAAATGCACAGGTATAATGTCCAAGTCATTACCGGTCTGCCGATACCAAATTCGTCATGGTATGATGATATTTTGTGACACGAGTGTTGGACCTCGGGACCATATTATAGCAGGGCCCAGATTTTTCAGAACCACAAAATGCCGAACATTCTATTGGGAATAACTTTGGCGCCGATTGAGGGATCTGCCTGTAATTTTCCTTAAATTTGCCTTGCTGCGCTCCGCTCCTTCCCTGAAAGTTTCGGGGGATTCATCAAACGAGGGCCAAGAAAAAAGGGGGGTCCTAAAACGTGTTTTCCCCATGTTAATTTCCATAGGGACATTCTAACAAGGCTACAGCTCGAACGGCTGAACGGAATTACACCAGATTTGGCAAAATGGTAGGGACTGGTATGGAGCAGTGCCTTTTGTATGTTTGGTGTAAATCCCTCCAGTAGTTTATGAAAAAATTGAATGTGAAATTGAGACCAATGCAATTTTCCATACGACCTTTTAGACACAGCTGCAGCCCGAACGGCTTAATGGAATTACTGCAAACTTGGCAAAATGGTAGAGCCTGGTATGCAGAAGTGTCTTTTGTATATTTGGTGAAAATCCCTTCAGTAATTGTTGAGAAAATCGACTTTTTTCAAATTATATATCTATAGGCGGGACACGGTGAGCGCCCGTGCGTGCACCGTCCTTACACTGTCCTTGCACGTGCGCGGACCTTAGCGTGCCAATGTCTGTCAACACTCCAAAACAGAAATTGTTGGCAGCCATCTTGTGCCTCTGTAGACTGAGGCACAGGAAAGCAGAAAAACAAATGTGTAGAACTCAAAAAGGGGGCAGGTTAGAAGTACCCTGACCCCCTAGGCCTGCTCAGGGGGTCCCACAAGGACCCCCAAAGGCCCCCCCAATTTATTTTTTCCCAAAAAAAGTTTTTTTTTCAAAAAAAGAATTTTGGGGGGGGGGGCCTGGGGGGTCCTTGTAGGACCCCCTGAGCAGGCCTAGGGGGTCAGGGTGTTTCTACCCTGCCCCCTTTGCGTGTTTTGCACCTTTGTTTCACTGCTTTCTTGTGCCTTGGTTCTACAGAGTCACAAGATGGCTGCCAACACTTCCTGGTTTGGAGTGTTAACAGACAGTGGCAGCCAATCAGCATGCCTTTCACAGGAAAGCAGCATGCTCATTGGCTGTCAACACTTCTAACCAGGAAGTGTTGGCATTCATCTTGTGCTAGGTAGACCGAGGCACAAAAGAAGCAGAAAAACAAACGTGTAGAACGCAAAAAGGGGGCAGGGTAGAAACACCCTGACCCCCTAGGGCTGCTCAGGTGGTCCCAGAAGGATATTTACATATTTAAACATTATCCGCTAATAGAATTAGCATTTAGAAAACCTTTGAAATTTATTGAAAAAAACTATAGGTTTCATGCCTGACATAGTTAGGAATTAGCATTTAAAAAGTGGTCCCAGAAGGATATTAACATATTTAAACGTTATCCGCTAATAGAATTAGCATTTAAAAAACCTTTGAAATTCACTTAAAAAACATAGGTTTCAGGTCATATACAGTTAGGAAATAGCATTTAAAAAACCTTGCAAATTCACTTAAAAAACCATAGGTTTCAGGTCATATATAGTTAGGAGTTAGCATTTAAAAAACCTTTGAAATTCACTGAAAAAAACATAGGTTTCAGGCCTTATATAGTTAGGAATTCGCATTTAAAGAACCATTGAAATTGCTCCTATATAGTTAGTTGTACTAACTATATTTCGCGAGGATATGATCCAGCGGCTCTGGATAAAACTCTCAAAAAAGTGACAAGGATTCCCAGAGAACAACTGTTGGCGTGTAACCCCAAAAGAACTGGAGATACTGAGAATACAAATAAATTTAGAATGATCACCAAATTCTCAGTAGAGGCCAATGCTTTGAGGAGGATTCTCTCTAGAAGCTGGCACATACTACGCACAGACCCAGTTATTGGATGTGATGTCCCTGAGAGACCACTCATCACATTTCGTAAATCACGGTCTATAAAGGACATGGTAGTCCATAGTCACTTAACATCTATAAAAACAACAGGACAGAGCACCCTGAAAGAAATGGCAGGGTTTTTCCCTTGTGGAAAATGCCGCGCATGTGAGCATAGCAGAAGGGTGCTTTCCTATGCCATTCCAGGTGTAACCCTACCGAAGAAGATCAAACATTTTATCACATGTACTACACCATATGTGGTATATTGTTTGACCTGCCCCTGCGGTCACAAGTACATAGGGAGTACGATTAATGGGGTAAAAATGCGAATCCTAGAACACCAACGGGCCATAATGAACAAGGATGTCTCTTACCCGGTGGCCAGACATTTTGCCCAAGTCCATCAGAGTAATCGGGATCTACTCCAGGTCTTTGGTTTGGACCACGTACCGCTTAACCCTAGGGGAGGGGACAGGTTGACACGTCTACGCAGACTTGAGTCACGTTACATCATAGATATGCAGACGAAACAGCCTGGTGGGCTTAACATCGGAGAGGAACTGGGTGTACACCTGGGGAAATGAATATCCAACATGCATTAGGTGTATTATGATTATATTCATGGAATGCTACAAGCAGATTTGATGAAGTAAGAACTGTATTTCTTGTAAATAGTCTATCCTCATATATGCTCGAATCATAACGGCCTCAAAGATGAAATTTGAAATTTGAATTTATTCCATTTTTATGGATCTGTGCCTCTAACTTTTCTGAAATTTGATTCTGAACCTTATTTCAAGACTCTTTTCATAACTCTCTGCGATCCTCTTCAACTTCTTTCAACTTCCTTAAAGAATCTTTCAGATGAAAGAAGTTTTCTTTTCTGTTCCTATCTTCCTTTTCACTTTCATAGCACATCATTTCCCTTATCTTTTCTTTTCTTTCCCTCATGAATATGGTTTACCTCTGATTGGGATATATGAATCCGTGTGTACTGAAACTTGAATTGGGTTGACGTGAATTCATAATCCTGGGGTTGAGCCGATACACGGCTCAATTATTGAGTGTACAAAGTATATTTGTCCAAGATGACATTTCTCCTAGTGTGGTACATTTGGGATGTATACTCATGTTATTCTTCAGTGGAACCATTGTTGAGCTGATTGATTGGGGGAAGGTGTTGAGAATGTAAATATGTAACCCTTAAAGTTAGCCGATGGAAATATGATTTTGTTGCATTGTGATCTGGCCGTTGGTCTATGTCGGTGACACGCCGATACACGGCGAGATCAGCTTAATCTTCACCGACTTGGGTTATAACTTTATGTTGATATAGCATTAGAATAACATCTTAACCCAGAATGCAACTTACGAGGATCATAATGTACAAAACGGTGTTTATAATGTATATAGTGTAAATATTTGTGAATATGGGGTCATAATGCCATGACATGCTGATACACAGCAAGATTGTTTATATTCATTTAATATAATGAAAAGAGGCATTAGTATATCATAAGGGTTGAAACACATTGTAAATATGCCACTGTGTTGAATATTTGAACCCACACAGTAATGGCCGCTATGCTGTAAATATTTGCACGTTTGTCCTTTTTCCTTCTCACCTAACAGGAAGTGAAATGTATATATGGTGCCGGGTAGAATGGCACACACTAACACTGACGAAGGACTAGAGGTCTGAAAAGCGTCTGTTTGTTTTGGTCAGAACGCCGTATTAAAAATTCTTTGCAACATACCCCCGCGAGTGCGTTTTTCGTCTCTGAAGGAAGGGTCGAATGGAGCTGCAATATATATGCAAGGCCTAGGAGTTTTTGGCTGAAACCTCTTTGCCGAAACATGGGTACACGTAGCCACTTAGTAGCCTTGCGCATTCTAACTACGGACACTTCCCCTCCTATTGTATGTGGAACAGCAACATTTTTAAAACAGTTTTGGCTTATTCGATGTAAGAGATTGTCAGTAGCGGTTTAATCCTCTTTTTAGCTAAATTATTATCGGGCACCTCATGTCCTTTTATCCTTTTTAAATGAGTTTTTTATACTGACTTCTTAAAGTGATGCTTTTTGTACATTGTAATATTTGTATTGTAAATGTGCTTATAAGATATCTTGCATATCGAATAAAAGCTTATGACTGACTATATATATATATATATATATATATATATATATATATATATATATATATATATATATATATATATATATATTTTGCAGTTTTAATCCAAAGATTCTAATGAACACAGGAAAGATGAATCGCGGACCCAGAAAAGTTCTTTGTGCCAAAAGTTTATTTAAACACCCTGCATCAATGCCGCCATGATGCTTTTCAGCCCCTTCTGGGCCTTGATCACATGACGCGTTGCGCTTGGGGAAAGACGCTTTTAAAGTGCAAGTGCAATGGAAATACAATTCAGCTGAGGTGTGCAATAGTAAACACTGTAGACAGACTATAAATGCTCGTAAATAGAGGCATAAATGCCGGAATTCATCAAGTTTTAAGGTGCGACAAATTAGCAATAACTCCATTTCAGTAGTAGTCCCTCTTTATGTTTCATCAAATGTTTGAAGTCACATGTTTACTTAAATGTATTGTAATCCACCCTACGGCACTCGTGAACAAGGGAAAAAGTCCCGAAACGCGTAGAGTAAGTTGCCGATTTTGCCGAATTGTGCAATTAAATGACAACTGCTAAAAAAGTGTTGTCCGTGGCTGCTGTTCTCAGAAGTGGTGTGCAGCGTTTGTTAGGGTATTTTTAGGCTCGCCTGCCTCGCCGCGGACCGCCGTTGAGAGAGGCAAGGGAAAGGCGGTGCAAGTGCCTCGGCACTGGTGTTCTTTGACGTGATATATATATATATATATATATATATATATATATATATATATATATATATAGATATATAGACATAAAGATATATATATATATATATATATCCATCACTTCTGGATGCCCTCTGTGAGGAGCCCACACGGCAGCACACCCCATGCTGGGAAGTCAACAGCACCTTTCAGCATTCTCATTTGCATTCGGCTTCATAGGCTCTACCCGTTTCGGAACATCTCCTCTATATATATCCAACACTGATTTCTCCGCATTTGGGAGCCTCAACCTCAGAGGCCGGCCTTGTTGCTTGGGGACGGAGCAACCCGTCTGTATCCATCACACCTTCTTTCTCCTTACAAAAAGAAGAGCACCGCACACTAGGATCTCCAGGAAATCAGGCATTTAATAAAGTTCACAATGAAATGGGAGCTCGCTCTTGCCTTAAGTCCAGATGTGTTTCGGCTTGGCTCACAGGTGAGCATCTTTGTTGCAGCATTGCATCATGATTTTATACACTATGAGACTACTGGGTTTCAAAATAGTCTTTGTAAAACTGCAAATCCCAGAATGCATCTTCAAGGTATTTCTGTTCTATTCTTGTATTCCTGCAATTTGTTTTCCCAATCATAACCATAATTATGGGGACATTGCAGTTTAACTTCTTGTTTTCATTAACTTTCAAAGTGCTGTATATTTTGCTCATACATTTTCTCACCTGCCACATTAGTTCATATTTCAAATAATGCAAAAATTGCTGGTGATCCCCTGTAAAAGAACACTGTATCTTTACAATCCCTTGACACACTGTCACATCACAGGTTGGGCAATCCTGTACCTTATAACATTGGTGTATATACATTCATCATACTGTAATTTCTAAAAAAGATCTCAGCTGAAGTGACCCTTCGGGGGACCCGTAGTGCCTTGCAGCGCCGGCCCAACGAGAAGCACTGCCCTATGATGTTGCGATATTCACAATGTCCCCGCAACAGTACACTGAAGCGCCACGCTGTGATCGCGGCATTGTCGCGAATAAATTAATTTGTTTTTTCCTATAAAAAGTGCATAAAGTGACAAGGTTATAACCACAAATTATGCGATCTTAAAACAGTATATCCCATTGATACACATCTATCCATGTCTCTTTCTTTTCAAGAAATAAGATTTGGTATTCTATTATCATATATATTGAATCACCTTCACGATAAATGTCATAAATCAATTTATTTAATATTGGACAAATGCCCCAATAGATATCATGGATATGTATTCATTATTTATTATTTGTAATAATACTATCTGTCTAATACCAAAACAGGGTAAGTGCCCCAATGAATGATCAGAATGATTGGGAAAGTGCCCCTTAGTATCAGATTCAGATCATAATTTGATGCGGGTGATTTAAGAGTTCACAATCAATAAATTGCGCGAAAAAAACAACAACATATAAAAGAAAAATTCAAATATCTAATTGAAAGCTCATAGCTGAATATAGGTAATATGTAGGTTACCAGAGAGACATACAATTATACTTCTATATGTGTTGCGAATTCCTACTCCCTATTCATGCCAAATTGCATCCTGGTATGTAGGTCAATTATATATCATGATTCGAGGATGCATAGCTGTTTTTCTGTGTTACCTCCCTGTATCTGTTTGATGATATGAACTATTCCAAAAAGTTTAAAAAGTCTATTGTCACTATTGTGTACATTAAAAAAGTGTCTAGCCACATGATAACTGAAATCCAGATTTGGTTATGGCTCTTTGTTGCTCCAGGATACGCTTGTTTAACTGCAGTTTCGTACTGCCGACATATCTGAGGCCACATTCTCACTCAAGAATGCTAATTACAAACTCAGTAGTGCAGGTGATGAACTTACGATCCTGTCTGTCATTTTCATTTTATGTCTTCAAACTCCTGCAATTATAACTGTGTTTGCATGCATTGCATGAATTGCATTTATCGAAAACCTCCCTTGACAGTAGCCCAATTGTGGGGGCTCAGTAATTTGAAAACTGTGTATCAATTTGGCCTTGATTGAGCTCGCTCTTCTATAGGTAACCATGGGGGCAACTCCTACACTTTTTCCAATCACCTGGCCAGCTTGGATGTAATTTTTTCCGAATTATTTTGAATTTGTTTGATCTTCTATTGAAGGTAGTGATCATCCTGGGAAGGTCCTCAGATTGTTCCATCATGGGATTGTGTCTACTGTTGAATAGGATATTCTCTTGTTTTAAATTTTGTAATTTATTGCTAGCTTGGGAGATAATTTTATCGGCATACCCTCTCTCTCTAAATCTTTGCATCATGTTGTTCTGTTCTTTGTTGAAACCATCATCTGAGCTGCAGTTTCTGTGAGCTCGTAGCAATTCCCCATATGGAATGCTATTAATAAGTGAGGTGGGGTGATAACTCTGTGCATGCAGCATGCTGTTACAAGCTCTGTCTTTTCTAAACAGACTAGTAACCAACTTGTTATCCCTAACACTGACTGCAACATCTAAGAGTTTGCAGGATATTTTACTGAGTTTATAGGTGAAGCCCAAATTTAAATTATTGCATGATAAGATGTCAATAAATTCCAAAGCTAGATCTTTTATCCTTCCCAAATGAGGAAAGGGTAATCAATGTACCTTATCCATAAAGGCACATCCATTGAGGCACATAGTCAGAATATTTTTAATTGGCTTCTACCCATACTACCTGTTCCTCCCACCAGCCCAGGAATAGATTTGCCAGACTGGGGGCAAAACAGATGCCCATGGCAATTCCGGATCGTTGTCGATACAAGGTTTTATCAAACAAAAAGATATTCTGTTGCGAGCAATATAACAGCATTTTCCTCAAGCTTTTTTTATGGTTCAACATAGTAATTGGTGTACTTTGAAAAAAATACTTGCAGGCCTCCACTTCCTTCTTTTGATTAATACAAGTATACAATGGCCAAACATCTATGGATTTCATCCAAAAACTTTTTTCCACTTGATGTCATGAATTCTTCTAAAAAAAATCAGTACAGTCCTTGCAGTATTATCTAAGATTTGTGACAAAGGATGCCAGAAAGTGATCTAAGAAAATTGAAGTATTTTTCCCAAAAAACCAATTGGAGGATACGTTCGGCCTCCCTGGTGGTTGTGTGGGATATTTGTGTACTTTTGGTAAAAGGAAGGTATGGGCTTCATCATCACCCAAAAGGCCCACCCTCAACCATTCATTCAGCATAGCACTGTATTTATATACCGTTGTTTCATACGTTTCCCAATTGATAATCTCATAACAGCTAGAGTCATTCAATTGTCTAATGACTTCTGATTTGTAGTCATTAAGGTTCATTAGGACAATATTGCCCTCCTTGTAGGAGGGCTTTATCACTATGATTGTGTCTTGAATCAGGTTAGTAGGAGCCTCTCTTTGACTTTTAGATAAATTGTCCCTCATTTTATAGTCTTACACATAGATTCATCATTGGCATGTTTTGCGAATCTGTAATAGCGATTATTAAGGAATCGCTATTACAGACTGGCAAAACGGTATTCATGTAGAAATCGCAATATTTTTTGCGATTTCTACAGCTTCCTTATTTGCGATTAGCTAATTGCTAATCGCAAATAAGGAATAACTCACCATTCATTCCTATGGGCCTAAAGACCCATAGGAATGAATGGGAAGACATATCAATGTGCAAATCGCTATTAGCGATTCGCATGTTGAGTTTGTGATTTCAAGCGTGCAGGGGTGTCCAAGGGACACCCTGTTGCACCCCTGAAATGATATTGGATGCTGGTGTAACGCGCACAGATGTCCCAAGGACATGTGTGTGTGTAACATACAACTTAGAAAAATGCACTTAAGTGCATTTTTCTAAGTTTCCGCTATTTACCACGAGGTTGACTTCGCGGTAAATAGCAGCCAAAAATTACGAATTCGCAATTTTTAAATGTTTCGTGAATTGCATTTAAGGAATCTCAAATAGAGATTCCTTAAATGCAAGTTTGCGAATTCTATAATAGCGAATTTTGCATTTGGGATGATGAATCCCAAATGCAAAAATTGCGCTCGCAAAGGGCCAGATTCTCAGAATCTGGCCCTTTGCGAGACGATTTTACTTTGATGAATCTAGCTGTATGTTCTTTCGTATTTATAAACAACAAGAATTCACCCAAAAGAAATTGATCATGGGTCATGGATAAATGTGTTTCCTACATGGGTGGGAAGAACATTGTGTTTCTTAAATACCCCTTACACACCAAAAGAGTCCTTGGTGTCATGCTTCATCATAGGGGGTCTTCGCGTCCCTCTACAGGACGCGGCGTGCTACTAACCAGCGGATGTGTGGGAGCACTGAAGTTACCACTATGTGTAGTGTAAGAGGTGTGAGTGGTAGGGTCAGGAGTGAAAGGAGAGTGAATGTTAAAAAATACTTAGCACCTCAGGAGTAGAAAAAATGTAATATACCTTGGTGCTGGTATTGTTAAAAAATGTGAGGTGGAGGTGTGTTGTGTTAATGTACAAGACCTCCTGCATGTGTCAACATGTTTCGAAGCGTGCTGCTTCTTCTTCAAGATGGGTTTACAGATCCCTACCCTACTCACATGATTGTATAATAACGTCTGTTTATGAAGAACGTTATGTGTGTATGTAATGAATGAACGTGCAGAATATGACACAATGGTCACAAATGTTTATGTAGCAAGGAAATTCCTTAATATCAAGCTGAAAAAAAAACACAAAAATGTAGAAAAACGTCACATAAGAAGAAATAATCCAGACATTGTATTTCGTGACTTGCAAAAAGTGGTATATACAGTGTCTAATGATTAATCCATAGATTACACGTGTAGGTGCAGTGTCCTGTAAAGAAAGAAACAAATACAAGACACTCAAACACATAACAGAAAACACACACTCTAGAGGTAATAAAAACACCAGGCTGTCCTTGCTGTGACTGAAATGTTCATTACTTAAAGGGAAACATTGTTAAAAATAGGGAAACTTAAAAGCATACTTGCTATGCTGAAGCCAGGGGCGACGTGAGCCTTTGAATGATGGGGACACAGTGCTAATTGCACTCTGTAGGAAAAAAGGCTGCATTAGGTAAGTGTCAGAGGTCTTACTTGATGGGAGGAGAAATGGCCTCTCAGAAGCGGCTGTGCCGTACTCACGTATATCAGGATACTACCTCACCAGATCGTCCCCCTCGCGGCTCCGTGGATAAATGTGAAGCCGGGAGGAGCTTGAATTTATACTGGAGCTAATTGCATCATTTGTTCCCGCCACTAGTGCGGTGTACTTGTATAGCAATTCTGATTGGTTAACCCAGAGGCGCGTGTAAATATTAGAAAATTGGCCAGAATAAAGTGCCGCAATGACGGTGGAGGGTAGAAGGTGGTAAAAAAGTTTATCTTGGCGCTTAAATGGGGCCGTATATTCATACAGCGGGCCAGAGTGAAAAAAGGGATAATTACAAAGAGTCATGGAGATACAAATAAAACGATAGTGGAGGATAGAAATGGCAGATAAATGCCCCAGCTCTAGCTGTCCTGTTTGTTAGATGTATGGAAAAATTAGGAATCATAGAACAAAATGATGGCTGATCCAGTCTTAAACAGCTGTCTAAAATATGAGTCCCCAAAGGTGATTATGTTAAGAAAAATGGCTCCATGATATGTTGTCAATGAGTCCCGTTATGTGGGTGCACAGACGGAAAACCCAACGTTGTTCTTTTTCCAAGAGACCCCTCTCAGATGGTAGTTGTTCAATGATTGTCCACTGTAGGTCAATTACTGTGTGCTTCTCAGACAGGTAGTGAGTCGCCATTTTGGTGGTGCTTTTCTTGCATCGGACATTGCGCTTATGTTCCCTGATGCGGATTTTGGCTGGTTGTGATGTCATTCCAATATATTCTAGACCACAGGGGCATGTAATCATGTAAATGACATTCCGGCTGTTGCAGGTGGTGAATTTCCTTTGTTCCCAATCACTGCCCTTTCTGAACTTCACCCATCTGCTTGTTTTGGTAAGGTAAAACACACTAGATGATGGACGGAATGTTGCACAATGGCAAAACATTCACCCCCAGTCACAGATCTGGGTTTAATCCATCGTTATTTTGGTCACCAAGCCACCCCAGGTTCAGACATGGCCATATGCAAATCAGTCTTGACCCTGTGCCTCATGGGAACAGTCCAGCCCAAACTGCCAAGCAATGTCTTCCCTGGACCGGAATCAAGCATCCTAGGACCGGTTTCTGGCTATCAGCCGTCTTCAGCCAGGATAGCTTGACTCCAGTGGCTTAGTGAGCACGGGACCCACGTCTGGGCATACCCTTCCCACATAGGGTGAACAGCAAAACACACAAGATGATGGACGGAATGTTGCACAATGGCAAAACATTCACCCCCAGTCACGGATCTGGGTTTAATCCATCGTTATTTTGCTCACCAAGCCACCCCAGGTTCAGACATGGCCATATGCAAATCAGTCTTGACCCTGTGCCTCATGGGAACAGTCCAGCCCGAACTGCGAAGCCATGTCTTCCCTGGACCGGAATCAAGCATCCTAGGACCGGTTTCTGGCTATCAGCCGTCTTCAGCCAGGATAGCTTGACTCCAGTGGCTTAGTTAGCTTGGCAGTTCGGCCTGGACTGTTCCCATGAGGCACAGGGTCAGACTGATTTGCATATGGCCATGTCTGAACTGGGGTGGTAGAGTGGGCTAAAGAACGGTGATGGATTAAACCCAGATCTGTTAACTGGGTGTGAGTGTTTGATTGGTTCAGATGCTACGTCCATCATAACCCCCTTTTGTACCGCTTTGTTCGCCTTAAGTTGGCAGGGTATGCTCAGACATGAGTCCCTTGCTCACTTTGCCACTGGATTCAAGCAAGCCTGGCTGAAGACGGCTGTAATGCCAGAAACTGGTCCTAGGAAGCTTGAATCCGGTCCAGGGAAGGCATGGCTTGGCAGTTCGAACTGTACTGTTCCCATGAGGCACAGGATCAGACTGATTTGCATATGGCTATGTCTGAACTGGGGTGGTAGAGTGGGCTAAAGAACGGTGATGGATTAAACCCAGATCTGTTGACTGGGTGTGAGTGTTTGATTGGTTCAGATGCTCCGTCCACCACCACCCCCTTTTGTACCGCTTTGGTTTGGTAAGGTGGCACGTACAGCAGTTGCTTCGTAACCTTTTCAGCTCTTGGGTCATAACCAAGTGAAATGCTTTAATATAGTTATGGGGGACATTCGGATTGTACCTGGTTTTTGTTTTCAAGCCACTATTGTATGCTGTATCAGATACAAAACACAGAGTTCTCATTGTTTCATTAACATCCTTGGTCATGATATTGTCGCAATTAGATTCCAGCTCATGAATTGTTAAAATAGTCAATATTTTTTTGCATGAAATTTGTAGAGGCATCAAATGATTTCTGCAAAAATTGTGCCTCTAGCTAAATTCTCATCATATTTTGGTATTCTGTATTATTTCATCAGTTTGAGATTTCGGACAAGCAAAAAAAAATTGATTTGCATATCCACATAATTCATATACACAGTTGGACAGAACAACAGTACCAATTTTAATAGTGATTCTTCATCAGATGTTAAGATTTGGGATGATAGATTCGTAATGGATCTGTCAATTAGTTCACTTTCAGTTTGTCATTTACACCAGTATTTATTTCTTCCTTCTCTTCTGGTTAATCTTTGTTTTCTTTGTGCCCCTTCCTTTTCCTTAGATGTTGAAAACAACAGTCGATAGGATGAAATGTAGAGTCTTTCTACTATGTCCATTGTTGTCCAAAGTGAAAGCAATTTTACTAAACAATCCGAATTAATAAGAGCATGATTACTTGTTTGCAATAATAATTCAACTGAGAATTAATCATGTTGACAGAATTGTAGAGACTTTGAAATGGACCTTCACGAGACATAAAATGTTATTTCTATGTTCATAATAATGTCAGACTATGTATTGGGAACGCTGGGTTTAAAACACCAACTTGACGAAGGCAGTGCAAGGCAAAACACGTTGATTTACACAAATAAACACGTGTGTATGGAATTGATGTGCCACTTTCCTTTGGTAAATTGGATGGGATTTTGTGCAATATATATATATATATATATATATATATATATATATATATATATATATATATATATATATATATATTATGTGTGTATGTGCTATTCTCCATTTAATTTTAAATGCGTGGCAATATATCACAAATACCATTTGCAGTAATGCAACTACGAGAGCTGTCGTGTTAGCATGTTGAGTAATACTGAACAGATATATGAGAAACTACATTACAAATGTGTGCTGGAAAAATTGGTGGGCTGGCGTGAAATTTGCTCTGAACTTTTAATGACAATTCAAGTGCAAAAGCCATTTTGTCCTTGAGTCATTAATACCAAACCGGTCATAATAAGGTCTGTATGGGTTTCCACTTTTCCAGACCAGAGAGTGCTTGAGGACACAGTAGTACCATGACTCACTAGAAAATAAAAAAAACGTGTACATCTTGTGGGTAACCATTAGTTTGTTCACTGACATATAATGGCAAGAAATGTTGTCTAGGGTACAAATTGTAATTTGTAAACCTTGGTTTTAAACCAGACTTTGGCATTTGACCGAAAGAATGAGTTTCTTACCTTCAGTAATGCTCTTTGTGATGGATGCTATATCTAACTGCAGATTCCTTATCTTGTGAATCTCGCCAAACGCCAGACTAGGCCGCAGTGGCTCCTGGACAAGAGTCCGTATCGGGTGCGTTGGTCCAGAACCTGCACTTGAGAGAGCAGGAATCATCTTGAATCAGCAGCATGGCCTTTTTGAAGGCCTCAACTTGTTTTCTGGTCGATAATGGCCCGGTGAACTCATGGTGCACCAGCTCATGATTGGGCATGGCATCCAGAGAAAGACAGTGGTGGCGCTTATATGCAGCCCCTTGTTATCATGCCAGGAGGCAGGCTCAAATTCAGGATGGTGGTCAAGATTATTGGGAGATGTCTTCCATATCATTGTGGTGTGGTGTGCTGTCTAGTCCTGTACCCACTCACTGCACAATGGTTTGAAAAATCTGGTCCCAATTGGACCCTTCACACAATGCTTCTCTATAGAGGGCACCTCAAGCGTGAGATGTTCCTGCTGCAATCTTGGCACTTGGTGTGCTGTGTATCAAAAATCACAAATGTTGCACAATTCTGTCACCATCAGGCATCTATTACTGGAAACTGAGGTACACCGGTACTTGGTACCAGGGTGCGGCTCCTTTGCATTAAAGTTTGACGTGTCCGGAAAGCCACGTGTGCTGTGGAACAATTACTCAATAATTGCCCAGGAGTGGCATCTCAGGCTTCATGCTAACAGGGCGTTGTTTGCTATCATTCACCGCTTACATTTCAATAGTAAACATATGACGTGCGGTTTGGCAAACTCTCTTTACCCGTTTTCGGATTGCATTGTTGTTCCTGTGTTGTTCCTGGTAGTTTGCAAAACAATTTCACATTGAAGGACGTTGACGTCATGAACCCGCTTATACTTCACAGGGAGGCACGTGAATTAACCTCTTCCACAAAACAATTGTGCTGCGCTTGGGTGTGCCGCATGAAGCTGTAGTGGTTATTACCACGATTTAAATTTTTTTCTTGCGCTGATTTTTTACTTTTGTGGGGGGCTTAAAAGTGAAAAATGCATTTGATTTTCGAGATTTGATTCCCATAAAGGTGCCTCTCCAATAAGGACCCAGATGCACAGGTATTTCACTTCAGTGGAGGTCCCTGGCTGTGTTTTGTTTCAGTTTTGACTCCGGGATCCTTGTCATGACCTGTCTACGCAGAAAGGAAGACAAGCATTTACAATGCAACGGTCTCGCCTTTGCAAAAGTTAGAGCTATTGGCATTGTAAATGACAATTTTTTATTTATGTGTTGGTTTTGAAAACAGATAAATAAATGGCATTGTCATTTACAATGCAAATAGCTTAATCTTTCCCAAATGCCACACACAAACATACAGACCCACCCACACACACAGAGCCCCACACACACGCATAGAGCCCCAAACACACATACACAGAGCCACACAGAGCCACACACAGACCCACCCACACACACACACAGAGCGTTCCACTCACACAGAGCCCCACACCCACACAGAATCCCACACCCACGCTTGCCTGTTGATGACGAGAGACTAGGAAATTAATGTGTAAATCATATAACAGGATGACATGGATTACATCAAACAGCTACTGGGGAGGAAGACAGTCATGAGGACTAGGTGGGCAAGGTAGTATGGAAGGATATGATTAATGTTTAATTATGGAGGTTAATTTACAGACACAATGGAAAAGGCAACAAAACATCAACTTTCATAACACAGGGCATGCACTACAAACAAAAGGATAAGCCACTAAACTGCTGATTCTCCAACGAAGGTAAGAGTGTTAGTCTTAAATGTTGGCATTGTTGAAATCAGTGGAGATTAACAACTGTATGAAGTGAGAGGATGGTTTGCATGGTGGGCTATAGTAGAAATCTTGTGGTGGGGAAGTTGCCAGTGACCACCAAACAGTAGTTGGAACTCGAGAGATAGGCAAGCGCACAATCTCTCTCTCTCACACACACACACACACACACACACACACACACACACACACACACACACACACACACAGGGCTACTGTCAGTAACTGGCCCGAAAGAGCGATACCTGGAGATCGGGGAAGGTGTTAGACACAGCTAGCAGTTTAGCCAAGGTCAACATGTTGAGTCTCATCTACACCCACATGCGCCTGACCATCCTCTTCTCCCTCGGGCAGCAGGAGAGCGGACTGCTATAAGTAATGCTGCTGACAGCACTAGGCGCTATACCTTCATACAGACATATTAACATTACAGTTGTAATCCGTATTAGCAGAGTGCCGCTCACAAGAGGGACTGCACTGGCGGTTGTCTGCACAACTACGAAGCTGCAAAGTGCGTCACATTAATAATACTCGATTGTAGGGCTGCAGCTCTAACGCTACTTGACAGCAGGGTTACCTCTCAATATTACTGCCATACCGAGTCGTCACTTAGCTATTACTATAATAATAAATATAGGTACCACTGCATTTACTATGTTAATTAGATGTATTTTTGCCACAATGATCCTCTTGCAGTACCGCTGTTTTAGAACTTTAACATTACAGCTGTAATAATACTTTATGACTGTGATGGTGCTGTAGTTACCCGCTGGCAGCACTGCTGCTTTAGCTGTTCTCTATGGCAATGCTGCTATGGTAGTTTCACCAGCTGGAAGTTTTAGTGATGTTTCAGTGAGTGTGTCTGCCAGCACGCCTGCTTGTTACTTTATTACTGCTGCTGTTGTAATACAACGGTGTGACGAAAGTGCTTCTTTAAGCTTTGTGTGAGTGTCTATCTCTCGATCCCAACTGAGACCTGTCACTTTAATACTTCCTGGTGGAAGTGCAGCAATAGTACTATTCTCCAGCGCTGCTGCTGTTTCACTGTTTTCCTGGCACTTTCATGTTACTACTCTTCGGCAGCAGTGCTCTTTTTACTCAACCGTCGAAACTTTGTGTTTCTTACTGTGTTCTGTGAATTGGTTTTCACGGTGTACTTACTGGGGACTTAGGGCATGTACATTTCCAGCATTGGGGTATTTGTGAAGGAGTGGCCCAAGTTCACAACAGCTGTAAACAAGGATGGACCTGTTGAGCCAATGACAGAGCCCTTCTTAGTACGAGGTGGGTCACGGAGCTACTAATTCCTGGCTACTTGGGACTGTCACTTCCGGGAAACCGTGGACATCGGATAGTCATGTCTAGGATCCCCAGCCTCCCCCTGTCAGGTGAACGGAGCGTGAGTCAGGCTGGAAGACCAATGTTCGCCGCACCCACTCACCGTCATCCTGATCGAAGGGGTTGGATTCGAAGAGCGGCATGGTGCCGGCATCCGATCCCACTGGTCCAGGCACCGCTGTCCACCCTAAGGCCTCTCTTAGCACCTCTTTGGATTTAGGTTAGAGGAGCAACTAGGAAGCACCACGGACATCTGAACTGGAGACTCACGTGACCGTACGTCAACGCACCTGCGCAGTTCCAGCCTCAAGCGCCGCCCTCCTGTGACTGATGCTAAGAGACTACACGTAGGAGGAGCATGCAGAGGCCGCCGATCCAAGAGAGGGAAGCCCCGCGTGACGGAGCCTGTAGCCCGGTGAGTGGGGCGGAGTGGGGCAGATGGGGCTTAGTTGTAGGGGGGTGGGTGTGTGTGTGTGTGTGTGTGTGTGTGTGCATGCGTGTGTGTGCATGCGTGAGTGAGTGTGCATGCGTGAGTGTGCATGCATGAGTGTGCATGCGTGAGTGTGCATGCGTGAGTGTGCATGCGTGAGTGTGGCTGTGCGTGTGTGTGCGCGCGCTTGTGCCTGCGCGCGTGTGTGTGTGTGCCTACGCGACAGAGAGGCATGGCTGACTTCCTGGCAATCTGGAGATGTGCACGTCTCCGGGGGGGCTGGGCGTGCGCGCCCACGATGCGAAATCGACGCGTGTGCCCGGTCTGCCTCCCTTGAGAGGCAACTCCACGACAATAGGTCTCGAGAGCAAGACCTAAAAATACCTCTCCAGACTGTAAAATCGGGGATTTAGAACATGACTTCACACATGGAAACAGAACAATATAAAGCCAGCCCTGCAAGCTCTATTTTGGCTTCTACATGAATTCAAAGTTAAGTTAAAAACAGTGTGCAGATAAAGGTCCTTTCTTCCTTCGGGAACGGGCTTACAATACAACATTGTTCCTTTAATAGAAATGGGTGCACTGAAAGATCCTTGGGGGTTCAGGATCCAGAACTTTAGTTCAACCTCAGCTCTGGTTTTCATATAGAATTATCATATCTAAAGTTCAGAAAACTACTGAAAATCTAATTCTTGAAACTGAAACAGACCTTCATTAAGACTATCATCCTCTTGGGAGTGACTGCTGACAGTCAGATTTATTTATTTATGTAGTATTTTATAGAGCGCACAGCTACCTCCGATGGAGGTGTCCCGGCGCTGAAGACCTTATCTCAGAAGGGGGAAGGAGTGAGAGTTTAGATCTGGGAGAAGAACCAGGTCTTTAATTTTTTTCGGAAAAGGGGTTCTGAGGTGGCGAATCTTAACTCTGTGGGTAACTGGTTCCAGAGTTTAGAGGTGACAACGGCACAGATCTAGAACTGCCCGCCCTGGGCATCAGGCTAGGCCAACTCACTCAATGTTAAAACTTTGATGTATTCATGTTCTTTTAAACTTGAAAGACTTAATTCCTTTAGATACTCAAAACTATTTAAATATACACACGAAAATGCAAGCTCTACAAAAAATAGTAAAGAAAATAAAGTGTTGGGTTTATCCCTGTATATACAGAAACAAAATCATTAGCCACGAGGCCAACGCAGAAGGAGTTAAAATACTTCTCACCAAATCTTTAAATTTAACAATTTTCATTCATTGATTTAATTGCCAAGACAGTCCATGACCCTCACACAACAGCCCATTAACTGAAGATTGCATGTTCCTTCCTTTAGTTTCTGAACTCTAAAAGTGGCCTAAGTGGTGTGTAACATTTTATAAAACACATAAATAAATGAGCAAATAGTGCAAACATGAGACTATGGCGTCTGGAACAACAGTGTTGATCTTATGTAAAGAGAAGAGTGTTGCAACTCAAGGACGATTTAGAGTAAATAAACCCTGACCTTGGCTGTAGCACATACCTAACATTACTTAATGAAGCTATGGAGAAAACAAGCCCCTAGATTGTGTATCACAGGCTGAGGCCATAGACGCATCATATTGATGACTCCTATCTTGTACAAGTCATACAGACTTCGATCCCATATTCATTATCTTCTACATGTTGGGCTTCAGGATGCTGTGGTTAATGTACATAGTGTGGCGGAAGGGGGTGGGGGAATCACAACATGCTCGATGTAAGGTTCATTTTAAACACATCACTCTATAGTTACTTCAATCTGCTTGATATCATATTTTTGGTGGGGTTATAAAAGTCTGGATGTTCAACTAATGGATATTGCCCTAGGTGTAATTTATCGTTCGCTTTTGGAAACTCTTTCTTACAGCAGAAAACGTACTACCTCAGACAAAGTGGTAGTGGAAATCTGACTAATTAGGAGTTTTCTACAACTAGGGAAAAGATGAGGTGGCATGGTGTGCAAAATAAAGATGGACTGCGATGGAGGCCCAGTGATTAACAGGGGCTGAGATTAATTGAAGCATTCCATCCATCGCTCTTTTGTATACTTTAGAGATAGAACACAGCAGATGTTCAGCCAAAATGACCTATTGTGTGAACCGATATACAGACAACGGTCAAACCTGATGACAGATCTTGTGGGCTTGGCCAATGCTGCTGCAGAAATTTCCACCCAAGTGTTCACCAAATGGAAATCTACCCTTAATAAAGAGGCACACTATTGATACCCAGATTTTCCTTCACACAGACATACGGTGGGGGATCTCCTATGTGATCAGCTTCTCATTCTGACTTCAAGGTAGAGCTTTTTGGGGAATATTCAGCTAAGTTCACTGATCTCCGTGTTCAAGATACCTCAGAATCACCGTCAGCCTTGGACAGGCCTACTTCCGCTAACTGGAGATAAGGCTGGTGGAAACGACGGCTAGAATAGTGCATTTCCGGATAAACATCATCAACCTAAATCAGTTGTCTCAACTGAGTGGCAGCTGTCTTTTCATTGAATTTACTAATTAAACATTTTTTTAAATAGGGCCCCAAGTTTCTATACATGGTTTTTATTTTTTACCCAAATGACTTGATTATGTACAAGGCACACAAGAATGTAACACGCAAATGATTATGGGTATTTCCCAAGGAAAATATGCTGCAACACAATGTTACGTCATCTAGTATTTATGCTGTGCAGCTTCCAATAGCGTGACAACCTTTTCCTCCAGTATACGTGGTTAGAGAGGTGTAGTAATGAAGGGTGTCCTGTATGAAAAGTACTGGATGTAGTTAGTGAGGCTTTGTGATTTGCTCTATTGTATTACATCTGGGCAAAGTTGGATGCAGCAGGCTTATCGATGCAGCTCCAAACAGATACTCAAAACTCGTTGATCCGCGAATGCCAAATCCTGGAAGCAACAGAATTCCAGGGCTTTCAGACCTTTGCTGCTTATTCTACCTGCTAACTTACTGCACTGCTATCATTCTAAAAAAAACTTGTATCGCTCATTTAACGGAGGCCAGCCACATTAACTTGCTGCACATTTTGCAAGAGTTATACTCTCCACAATTCCAGTTCAATCTTGGAATATGTTTCTAATGTCCTTAATTGTTTTATTATGGTGTACCGGTGTCTGTCAGTTTCAGATGTTAATTTATTATAAACGATAAAACCGCCCATTGTTTCTCAATTGGGTAATATTCAACCATAATCCAAAAACCCATATCACAACCGAATTGAGTTAAACCCATTTGGTAACTGGGCCCTTAAAATGTCCACCAATTCCAAACAATTTTCAAATAACAGTGCCAGTCTACAAGTTCGTGTTCTTATATACACACACAAAGACCTTTCTGATTCAAGTAGCACATCGACACTGAATATTTAACAATACAGAATGAAGAGCCACAGTCGCAGATCCATCAATGTCCGCACCTAACAATTGCCTCAAGTTATACAAAGGTGCACATTAGTAAAGAGGCTATGCAACAAAAAATTATGCAAGTCTCAAATCCGCAGAAAAGGAGAACCAATTTACAAAATTATCCAATCTATCAGAATATTGGTCATCTTGGAAACACGCTTTAAAATTGTTTCTTAAAGTACAATTAGATGACTTTTGAAATCATGTTTTATTACGAACTATTGCATTTCACAGATATTGCCTATGAAGTCTCAATTTTCAAACAGGAGGGATAGTCCTTAAGTGGAAAAACGGTTTCATTTGTCAAAACGTGTGCTATAGTATCTATCTCCAGCTTTAATAGTCACTCATATGTCAATAAGCGCATGCAGGCGTCGATTTAGGCTTTTTTGTGTGTAAAAGTGCACCATGTTACAAAAACAAAAATCCGAGTCAAGAAATTAAAAATTCCATTTATTAGTTTGTGTCGTTCATCTTTTTAATAATTTCCACTTGGAAAATATTCACTTCCATGGTCATGACGCTATTTACTCACTACAGTTTATGCATGGACGATTGAAGACTCTTTCTAAAACGTGGAATAACCTCCGAAATTGTATGCAATTATTGTTTTGACTTTCCAGAACGGTAACGATGCTCTGTGACACTTTGTAACCTAGAACCTACACCCTATTCTTCAAAATGTACTACATGCGGTGTGTGCCGACAAGTTTGCATTTTTAGTAAATGCCATGCTGAACAGACAATGTTTCTCATCAGTGACAGAAAAGCAAATTAACCAGACATTATTTCATCGGCCCCGGAACACACGAAAAAATAAATCAACCAGATTTTCGGACTGATAAATATACTTGTTCTGAAGTGGATCAACCCATGAAGTGAAACAGGGCAGGTCGAGCAACATTTCGGGTGCAAGGCGCAGGCAGGCTTGCGTTGGGCAGTTGTAAATGTAAAACGCCTGCCAGCCACACCATATTTGTGGGGGAGGGTATGTGCATCTAGTGGTTGGAGTGGGGGAACGGGGCATCCTGTGACATGTCAGTAAGCAGGCAGCAATGCTGGCCGCTGCAAGCAATCGAGAGAATGTAAACATTTCTGCCAGAGTCCACAGGTCAGGTCACGGGGAGGTGTGAAACGGGAACCTAAAACACGTTTTTCTTGCTGTTGCAAATGAAGATTCACCAGTCACATAAGAATGGTCACGCACACACCAGTGTCAGTAAATTACAAGACAAACAGTAGCACTCATCGGGGGGCCCCCTACAAAAGAAACCTCTACAAATAACTTCTCACAATCCATGCAAGAACTGCCTGCATTCTGATGTGAGGCGCGAATGCACGGACTGCCTCCACCGTCATCCAGCTGTTGCTTCGTTCTGCAACTCTGCCAAGGCGGGATGAATGTATGTACAAAATATGTCAGAGCCAGGACTTCGCACATGACCCACAACAGAGGGCAAATCCACTTTTCAAGTAACTTTCCCGTGAATGACTGCCTCCTATTCGGGGAGTAACCAAAGCAGTGCCCTACGGCCCGCGCCCCCCCCCCCCCCCCGCCCCGCACCGCACCCCGCCTCCCCGCACAGTGCCATGTTCCTATGCAGCTAGAGGGGGTGGGGGCACAGAATTGTAATGACCACTAGCTTTGGGTTACGAAGTACCAGGCTATCTGCCAGAATCTGCTTCAGCGCCTAGTAAGGGGCAGCAGGCGTTATATAAGTATAATTAGAACACCATTCTAAAGAAGCCTTCGTGCGCAGCCCGTGTTTACCTCAGAGCGGGGCTGTCATGTGTCCCCCGGCGGGGCTCCTATTGGGTCAGCAGGCGGCTCTCCTCAGCTAGCTAAAGACTGGCCGACGCAGCGCGTCCTTGTTTGTCTCCGCTCCGTGCACCCACCAGCTGACAGGTACCGGAAGTGATGCCTTGCCAAATGACGGCGGCGAGTTGTCGCTGTTGCACACACCTCCCGGGTCCCAGACTGCCTTTGGCTAGCCCCGTACTCCTAACAAAAGTTTGGTCCCACTGCCAACCCAACACCCGAAACGCCCAGAACTGGCACCGTCGGAGCTTCTGACTGAGCATGCATCTCGGCACCTGTGCTCCACATCCGGGGCTGGGGAGGAGAGAGGGGGGGGGCGGGGGATAGGAGCGCGAGGGCTGCTCGCACATGCGCTGCTCGCGCATGCGCTATTCCTGGATCTGCGGGCTCGTGCACAGTGGCGGCGATGCAAACTTTAGGAGGCTCCTGTGATCAAGACGGAGTATGCTGATGAAGACACGAGACCAGCGCAAAGTCACCACAATTGCTGGTAAGTGGGGTATATGTACATTTAAAGACTTACATGTTGAATGTTGTGTTGTTTACGTGTCCACTAAAAGCCTGGTGTAAGTGCAGTGTCGACGCGAAAGTGAAACTGCATGCTTTTGCCTCGGGACTGGACGTGCGCGTCAACAGACCCTGGTCGGCTCGTGCACCTCTCTAACTCCGTTGAGATGCAAGTGGGCGACAACAGGTCGAGAGAACTCGACCTAAAAAACGAGATGCTCTTTTCATCACGAATCCGATTTTTTTATCATAAAGGACCTGTGTTAACTTGGCGTTTCTCTGACTTCTAGATTTTCCTTCGAGTTCCTCACATAGATAAATGAGGACTCCAATAACGCCCCCCCCCCCCCCCCCCCCCCCCCATAAGAGCAGTACGGGGCAGATTTACAAGCCCCTTGCGCCACTTTTGCGTCACTTTTCCCCTGTTAAAAGTGACGCAAAAGTGGCGCAACTGGCTTGTAAATCTGCCCCATAGGGGGTTTTACAAGTCAGTTGCGCCACTTTTGCGTCACTTTTCCCATGTTAAAAGTGAGTCAAAAGTGGCGCAACTGGCTTGTAAGTCTGCCCCTATATTTCTTTGGAAGCTGCTGTAGGCCCTATACTTACTACTCAATACTTTGGGGCCGGTGTGTTACCAAAATAGCTGGGGCCTTATTTATGAAGGCCTTGCGCCACTGGTGCGTCACTTTTTCCCATGTTAAAAGTGACGCACCGGCGGCGCAAGTCCTTCATAAATAAGGCCCCTGGACCATCCACAAATGAATTTGTGAGTACACAAAGCAGTATTACAGGAGTACTTTTTTATGGATCTTACATGGCTTTGGTATTCGGCCCCTGATGTCCAACTCCTTATTAGTAAAAGTACAAAGAAGGCACAGTCTTTTCTATTGTTACTCACTGTATATGAATATTTACGGAATATTCCGATTTTAAGTGTTTTCGAGCCAATCCAAAAAGGCATGTAAGACTAGGTAAAAGAGTTCTACAGGAGTACTACTTTATGTAATTCAGAATGCCTTTGTGACTAGCCCCCTCTTGAGTTTTACATACTGACCTGCACATATACGGGCTCCATAATACCCACGTCAACTATAACATAAAGGTAAGTAGATGTGGAATTGAAATAGTAAATCTATATTTCCCTAACTAAGCTTATTTAGACGAAACACTGCAGGCTGATATTTTGGTATCAATATGTGCAGGTTTAATATTATGGTCGAAGACATGTTCATGTACAACCCTACCCAAAGTCCCAGAAATACACTGCCAATCTTTTTATTGAGGAATTATATATTAACCTATGTCACTGAATCTTTTCACGTTCTTCTGCACTAAACTAAGTTTAGTTTGAAGCTATATTTGGTGCCATATTGATAGAAAAAACGGTTGCTCTGTAGTATATACAGCCATGATTTGTTTATTTTCACAAGTGGAGTCTCAGAATTCAGCAGTATATATAGCAAGCATTGGCAAAGCCAATAGTTCTAACTTTGGCAAGGACGGTATTTTATTTATTTATATTTTGCCAAATATCCAGTAGATCATTGAAAGTTTAAAACGTAATAAGAATTAAAAATGCCGCCATTTAAAACTGATAAGAAGCAAAACTGTTCCATTGCAAAAATACAGTTAAAAAAAATGAAAAGAAAGCGGGGATTGGCCCACTAGCCTTGGCACTGAAGTGAAATACTTTTTAGGCAGATGTGCATATGCACTGAGGCAAAATATCGTTGCTCACACTAAAGAGAGCCAATGGCTGAAGTGATTTGACCTACTGCCCCATATTGTGTGCTGTAGTTGGTGGAAGCAAAATGTGAATGATACTTGAACAGACCAATGGACAAACACAACAAAAGGGCTGATTACGAGGCCATAATAAACGGCTCTGACTCTCGGTGGGAGCCATTCCTACGGCATCCTAATCAGCTGTTCAGATTAATTTCTGACCGACCCATTTGGATGGAGTTGTTTAGAAAGGAATCTGAACTGGATTTCCAAATGACTCTTGACAGGCTCGGAGAGCCCGTCTGCCATTCCAGTAATCCCAAGGGTGGCTCTTTCCGCCTGAGAGATTACAATGTCCGATTCTAACAGCCTTTGAATACTGCACCCCGTGGCAGGCACCTTGAGGTGCCTGCTACGGGGTGCAGGGATGAACTGCACCTCTTCTCTTTACAATGAGAGCATGCATTCCGGTTGGAATGCATGCTCCCATTGTTATAAATAGGAGTGCAGCCAAACAGTGTTCGGTTGCATCCTAATTACTGGGTTGGGACCACCGACAGGAAGTCAGTCGGTCCCAGTCCTGAATCGATGTCTGACATAGAAATCAGGCCCTAAGTGAAAGCCCTGTATGCATGTATATATTTAAACATATATGTGGTACAATCCTAAGCTACAGAGAGCTGAACATCTCTTTTACAAAGTCAAGAGTTTTCAAACGATCATCGACTCTGTACCACCTTTATAAAATTAAGTGAATGGAGTTGCCTCACCAGATTATGTTCTCGTCAAGCGCTTGAAAGAGCTGAAACTTGGTGTAAAATTTCCTTGACCAACAATGAGATGCTCCTGCTTGCAAATGACACCTGACCATATCTGACATTCTTAAATCGTCCTGGAAAGACACAGAAAGCCCTCCAAAAAGCAACTTGAGCTGGTGGAGCTCAAGATCAAATATAACTAAATGAGATTTCTGGAGAAGCAGAGGTTAACATGTAGATGGTTAAGACTAACATGATACACCCTAAATGAAAACGGAGGGACGGGTATGCTCACATCTCATTATGCAGAGCATCCCAAGGGCACAAGTTCACCTACAGGTAACAGTGAAAATCCACCTATGCATGTGTCCATCTACAGCAGCACATACATTCTGAAGCACCTCCATCATGTTCATGAAAGGTCAGTTCTGCAGCAGGCTGTGCATGGACATAATATGTTAACTTGTTCCTACCGAGACATGTATGTAGTACTGATATGCTTTAGTAATTAGCCTATAAACAGATCTTCTAATGATATTGAGAGAACAGATTGGGGAATGACACATTCAACCACAACGGACCAGCAGGAGGACCACATTTTCTTACGTTTGTCCTAAACTATATCACAGTGTGCTAGAGAGTTTCTGTGGTGTCTTCATGGTGTCAGACTTGACCTGCCTTTTCTGTTCTGTCCCCAGGCAAAGGAATGTATCAATCACATATTATTTGTCTGTCAGCATTATTATTACTAAAGGAAGAAGTGGATACTACCACTCTGAATACTCAGATCCAACACAACACCCTTGATTGTGTTTGCCCTATCCAGCTTTTTAATTGGAGTATGGAGAATCAGACAGGACAGTGATGGGTCATGAGATCTGTATTGCACTGTCTGTTGTTGTTGGAAGCGTGACCTATATAAAAACATTTGCTCCACCCTCTAATTTAATGGCCTTCCCTAATGAGCTGCTACTGAAATCCAAAAGTAAAAGTCATATGGCACCAGCCTGTTTTATGAAACATATTAAATAGCAATGTTTACTGATTAAGCAGTTATTTAAGAAATGCCCATTAATGGCCTTTATGATGTTTTTGAAGGGTTTTATTGGTTTTATTGTTTTTAAAGTTTTTATGTGAACTTTTAAGACAACATTTGCTGAATAAAGAATATGATGTTGATGATGATGATGATGATGATGATGAGGATGATGATGATGATGAATTGGGAGTTGTGAGCTGATTACCATCAAAATGCAGGTTATTAGCACAGAACCCCAAGCCAGCGATAGCCCCTTGAAGCCGCATACACCGTTTACAAACTTCCAGCGAAGGAATTTGTCTGAGATAAACTTACCACATTGCCCAGCTCCAAAACCGTACATTCAAATTGAGTCACTTTGTTTATTCTCAAATTTTACCAGTGTGGCAAGTCTGGAAGCTAAAGTCAGGCAATGTTCCAAGGGATTGGATATCTCTTATGTGAAGTACTGGTGAACCAATTTTGTTTGAACACCAAGTATGCGTTTTTCCTAGAGAAACCTTAGCACCTTGTCTTTGTGCCCGAGAGGTGAAGAAAATTACTAAGTCGCACTTCTTCAAAGTACTGGAAAGGTGTATGGTGGTCACTGATGTAGTGCTTGGTCCCTCGGGGCAGGCTCCTAGGTATCAGGTATCTCTCCAGCCAGGGCTTGCGAGAGGTCTAGTTCTCAGTGGTCAGCTGGGTCTTCTTGGACTCAAGAATCCTTCTTGTCTCTGTAGCAGCTACCTGGAGGCCAACCAATTGACCCTTTAAGAGCATTTTTCTGTACTTAGGGGCAAGCAGGAGCCCAGAATCCTTGGCTATTCTTTCTTTGAGCATTCAGGCAGAGTTTTCTCCTTGCAAGAAGACATTTCCTTTCCAGGTCCAAGAATGTTCTGGGGACGTGGTAGTGAGGTGCCATTCATATACTGTGCATTAACAAGCGATTGGATAATCTTCCTGACTCCTTTATCACATAATCCCACTTCCTTTTTTAGGGTCTCTTAGGTTACTGCAAACTTTACTAGAGTCCTACAGCCAAAATGGTCAGAGCCATCATTCACATAAAGGGACTCTAGCCCATCCCCTATCCACTCACTGTTGAGATGAGGTGCTCGGACTGGTTTTCTCTGCTACTGGGGAAGAAGCCAGAAAATATAGAGTGGCTCTGGAAATCAATGGTTACCGTCCCTATGAGCCCCATTTGGCATTTCCAAGTCAATGGAAGAGCTGTGAAAGCTGCCTTTTTCTGCCAGCTAGTCCTGTCCTCTTACTAGATGATTAATCCATGTTACGTGCCCACTTGCTGACAACACCATTGCCTGCCTGCTGCCAAAGGCTAAAACAATGTCTTCAAAGTGATCTGTAGCAAGCTAGCCAAGAATGTGTGCTGAGCCTCCTGAGAAGAGGATGAGAGGAAAAACAGCAGTTTAGACTCAGGCAGGACAAAGTACCCTTTCCTAAAGTGACTTTTCCACTAAATGTATCAAAAATCTACTTTCTCCATTGAATTATATATTGGAAACTAAGTGCAAAATAACTTTTAATCATCCCTCTAGCATTTTCCCACATGCATTTATAAAATAGTGATTTGCTAAGGCTATTCCTTGAAAATACAGCTTTGCCTACCGAGTGCAAACAGTTTTTGGGCAACTGTTCATTGTGACAACCTTTAATTAACAGTGTGTAGTACAATATATTTGTATATATTAAGTACCAGTCGTGGTCGGTGCAAGTAAGCGCAGTGGGGCGGTGGAGCACGGCGGGGCAGGGCGGGGGAGTCGATATACGACGGAATAGGTTTTATTTATTTATTTAATTTTATCAATTCCATCGTCTGTCAGCTTCCCCCCTCCCACCCTGCCCTGCCCCACTGCCTAACCGTGCATACCTGTGCTGGCCACTGCTGTTAAGCACCCATCTCTATGGACTTACGAGGCACACTTTAGGTATGACTAATTTGATTCATAAAAATTGCTTTTCTACCTAGCACAGGCACTTTTCCTTGTCATATGTTACTGCAATGCGTTTCAACGGCAGATCAGCCTGAGCACAATGGTGGTCCCTGAAGCCATATATTTTCTCATATATGTGTGTGTGGTGCAAGAACGTGCTGCAGTCCACGTCATATATATATTATCCATGGCACGGGTGCATTTCATGTGTCATTTATCACAGCCTTACAGGAAGGTTAATCAGACAGTGGTTTGGATTCACGGCACAGAATATGTTGTAAGAGAAGCGCATATGCTGTGCCACTGTCAAGCTGTAGCATAGAGACTAAAGCCAACAAAACCAGACAGGAACAGGTGGAGGGAGCGCAACCAAAATTATGTGCTTTCTTATAATTGCCAAGCTGCTCAACACTAGGCATTCATGTAGTTACCCCACTGTCTTCATCAGATTAACTTTGATCCTCCATATCCCATGATGCAAACACAAAGTACATCGAGTACCCAAAGAATCTCTCAATAGTGTATCATGTGCAGCTGTGAGATGAGTTGTAATTCCTCTGTTCCATGTTGGCTGGGTTTTATTCAGATGTTATCAACCATGTTTTCGATTAACTTTGCTGTCACATTTTGGAGGAAATTGTTAAGAATTGTGATTCTCCTACTACTATGAACAGAGAATCTGGATTTTTTTTTTGAAAATCTTTTTATTAGCAAAGTTGTAGAGCAACTATAGTATATAGAGATGTTTATACAATACTAATGTTAAGCGCCGTCGCACATGTATGCGGTTGCTCAAAGCAAATATACAAGCTTGGTAAATTCGATTTTTCATTTTGTCGATGAAACATTACAACTAACAAACCCCATTCATTCTCGATCCCACCCTCCACCCTGCGAGTTCCCACCCTTCACTCTCTAAACAGGTATATGATCTAAATATCGCTATGCGGGTCATACTCTAGTCATTACACATAGTTAAGGTCAATACAGAGTCTGGTTAGGTAGCGGAATGCGACAGACGGGTTCGATCTACCCGTATTACCTCATAGTGCACCGCAGGTATTGTTCGAGGCAGTGCATATGAGAATGAGTATGGGCGAGTCCGCACCCCAACTGGCTATTCACTAATATCCTCTTCATCGCTGTCATTGCCAGCCTCAAACACCCCCAAAGTGTCAAACCATTCCAGTGAGATAGGTGTCTTGCGGAGGCCCCTACTCTCTTCCCTTTGCAGTGCCTCGCCTTCAGCCTTACCCCAACGTACAACTTCCGCCCTCCACAGGTCAGGGTTGGGCGGTTTCGATGACTTCCACCGTATCGTGATGGCACGCTTAGCCAGCAACAGGGCCAGATCCGAGAAGCGCGCCGCCACGGTCCTGGTGCGGGTCGATGGACCTAGCCCTAGGAGCATGTGTTCAAGCGTAGGTGATCGGGTCAATGTACCAGCCTTCTCAAGCGAGCCATGGACAGTAGTCCAGAAATACCCCAATTTGGGGCATTGCCACATCATGTGTATCAGAGATGCGTCGTCTGCATCACATCGGGGGCAGTTGCTCTTGGATGCAGGGAACATCATATGCAGGCGGTGTGGTGTTAGGTAAGCTCTATGCAGCAACATCAGTTGTATGAACTTGTACTTGGGATTTCTAGCTACCTTTCTGGGGAATTGCAGTATGCGCTCCCACTCCTTATCCCTTAATGGCCTCCCAATATCCGCCTCCCAAGTCGCCCTTAGTGGTGCTAGTGTAAGCGCCCTCCCCGCTTTAATGCTAACAGTGAGCCACTTAGTTAGATGGCCGCCCGTCCCCATGAGGTAAAGCATTGTGACTAGGGGATTTGCAGTAGGCTCCTGTCCGTAGGGTGACCAGCTGCGCAAGATATAGTGTCGGAGACCGGCATGCAGGAGAAAGGAGCCGCCGGGTACGCCCTGCGTGGTTCTGAAGTCTGCGAAGGGCAACAAGTGCCCCTCCGCAAACAGGTCACCCACATGTGTCACACCCGCGACATGCCAGGGCTCCAGTAGAGTCGTTGTAAGTGTGCCCGGGCCCAGTGGTATGCCCAAGAGTGGTATTGTGGGGGCATAAGGTGTCCCTGTGGATGTATATTTCAGTGCCCTTCGCCAAAGTGTGATCGCCAGTTTGAGTAATGGCGTAGTGTTTCTAGGTAGATCCGATCCAGGCAGGAGCAAGATATGTAACTTCCCCTTAGCATGGTCCTCTTGGGTCAGATTAATCTCATGAAGATTGCGGCCCGCCACCCAGTAAGCCAACCATTGTAGCTGGCATGCATAATGATAAGCCCTAAAGTCCGGTAGGCCCATGCCTCCGGAGTTGGAGGGAAGCTGCAACTTAGCCAGTCCTATTCGCCTGCGGCCATGTCCCCACACAAGTTCTGTGAGCAGGGAGTCGAGGGTCTTGAATGTTACTGCTGGGACCTGGAACGGCAAGTTGGTAAAGTAGTAGATAAGTCGGGGCAACATCACCATCTTGGAAATCGCCACTCTGCCGGGTATGGAGAGCGGCAATGTAAGCCAAAATTGAACTTGAGACTTCAGCGCTCTAATGGCCCTCCCCAGGTTGCCGTCTATCATCATGCTCGCCTCTCTATATATCTGTATTCCCAGGTAACGGAAGGTGGTTTCCGCCATCTGGAATTCATGTGGGGCAAAAGACAGGGGGGTCGAATCACCCGCAGCCACGAAGGCGAAACCGTAGGACTTAGACTCGCTGATGGTGAGGCCAGATATTTCTCGAAAATCCTCAAAAACCTGGGAGACTGGGCCCAGCTCACCCCTCAAATCTCGGAGATATAATATGATATCGTCCGCGTATGCAGAGACAATGTGGTCCGTACCATGCCGCCGTATACCGTAATGGGGGGCTAACAGCCTAAGTCTGCAGAGCAATGGCTCGAGGGCAAGAACGAAGAGGAGAGGGGAAAGTGGGCAGCCCTGCCTGGTGCCTCTGGCAATGGCCATGGGGCCCGAGATTTGGTTGGAAGTGCGTACCCTCGCCGTGGGGATTGTGTATAATAATCTGACCCAAGCGAGGAATTCCGGCGGGATCCCATATTTTGATAATGTGGCAAACATATAGTCCCATCTCAGGGAATCAAAAGCCTGTTTTAAGTCCAAAGAGATGCACCCCTCGGTGCCCACGCCCGCATCGTTCCCAAGCATGAGCTGGGCCAATCGCCGAAGGTTCATGGCCGTATTACGGCCTGTGACAAAGCCGCATTGATCCTGGTGAACCAAATGTGGCACATATTGTACGAGCCTTGATGCCAGTATCTTGCTCAGAATTTTTGAGTCAGTATTAAGAAGGGACAGGGGTCTGTAATCGGCCAACTGCAGACCTTCTTTGGCCGGTTTTAAGAGGGACGTAATCAGAGCTTGCATGGTTGATTGTGGTAGAGAGGCTGTGCGTAGAGCTTCCAGATAAACAATGTGTAGTCGCGGGGCCAGGAGGTCCATGTAAGTGGCGTAGAAGTCGGTTGGCAGGCCATCCGTTCCAGGGGCCTTACCCTTAGGGAGGGTTCTGATTGCCTGTCTGATTTCTGCCAATGTTATGGCACGCTTCAAGTCTTTATTCTGATCTGCAGTAAGCTGCGGGAGAACCAGATCCGCCATGAAGGTCACTAATGCGGGTTCGGACAGGGGTAGTGGGGGGCCATATAGCGCGGTATAGTAGTCCTTAAATGCTGTATTAATCCCTACTTGGGTAGTAGCCAGCTGGCCAGAGCGGTCCAAGATCCGCAGAATGGGTTGGCTGATCGGGGAGTCCCGCAGGATGCGGGCAAGTAGGGGGCCGGCCCGGTCGGCCTGTGTGTGCTGCCTATTCGTGTACTCCCTATAGTCAATAACTCGCAGCTCCTCCAGCAGCTCTGCATGTCTAATACGTGCCTCCTGCAGTGGGGGAAAGGGAGCGTTGGTACCCGCTGCCTCGTTCTCTAAGGATGCAAGTGAGCCCTCCACCTCCTTAAGCTGGCTAAGTACCTCCCGTTTCCTTCCCACCCTAGTAGTCATAGCAGCCCCCCTCAGACATATTTTGAAAGCGTCCCATTCTATCTGCCGGGAGCTAGCCGTGCCCGCATTCGTGGAGAAGTAGGTATCGATAGTGTCGGAGAGGGAGGACCGGAAAACCGAGTCCTCAAGGAGGTCAGGGTTTAATCGCCAGGTTGGTATGGGGGCTAGCCTCCTACCCCACTGCCATGTAATTTCCACGGGGCTATGGTCTGAGAACGTTTTCCCCATGTGCTGTGTTTGGACAATCAATGCAGTAAGGGATCTTGAGCAGAAAATATGATCGATTCTGGTGTGAAGCTGGTGGGGAGGGGAGAAAAAGGTGTATTCCCTGTCCATGGGGTGAATGCTACGCCACACATCTGCCAGGTCCCAACCCTCAGCCCAACTCGCAAGCGCAGCAGCCTGTTTCCTGCTCTCAGTAGCCAGTAAGGGGGGGTGTGACCTATCCAGTAGAACATCAAGTACAGCATTAAAATCTCCCCCTATTACCCAGCGAAGGTCAGCCCAGTCTGCAAGCACCCCGTTGACACTGGACAGAAATTCCAACTGGTTCGTATTAGGCGAGTACATGCACCCCACAACAACTTCCTCCCCATCCAACAGACCCCTCACAAACACATAGCGACCCTCCTTATCAACCCGTTGCTCCAACAACTGGAAAGGAAGAGACCCACGCATCCAAATTGCCGCCCCCCTTGAGAATGCGGAATATGAGGTGGCATAGAGCTGTCCTCTCCACTTCTTTCGCAATTTCACCGCCTCAGCAGCGTTCAAATGTGTCTCCTGTAAACAGGCAATTTGTGTCCCTCTCCGGTTGAGTTGTGCAAGGATTCTATGACGTTTATGCACTGATCCCAAGCCACGAACATTCCAGGTGCACAAGTGGTAATTGTTAAGAGGTCCCATTCCCATCTGTGCGGTGTGGCAAGGTGTAACAACTGGGCGACCCCACATGTTCTGCTGTGCTAAAATTGAAGAGTGTCTCGCAAACAATAAACCCCCAAACAAAAAGGTCCCTGAGCCAACGTACCCAGGAGCCAAACCATGGTGTCCAACGTGGGCACAACACAGTCAAGTACGTGTGCATACCGGGGGGTGGTGGACCTCCGACGGTTGGCACTGAACTGTCTGCGTGGGCGTGAGAGCCCACAATATGATGGATCCCTGCACACTCAACCCACCATATGCGAGGGAGGGGATTTGACATACGTTACCACTTGGAGAGGAGTAATCGTGTCGTGGCTCAGAACTCCGCTGCCATCTGTGCCGTGATCTTCGGGAAAAGTTGCAGGCTGTCAACTGAACCAGACACCTCAGTATGAGTGTCAGTGGTAACGGTGAGTCTGTCTCCGGTTGCTCCCGCGTCGTGGGCAGCCAGGGCCGCCTCAGTGAGACGCTGATGTGTGGATGACGACGTGTGGTCTGGCGCCTGTTGTCCGAGAGTATGCGCCGCCCCCGATGCTCCATGAGATGAGTGATGTCCAGGGCTGTGAGCGTCGTTCCGTCGGTCCGGCGAGCCCCTACTGGCGTTGCTGCGGTGGTCTGTGAACTGGTCCTGCGACGTCGGCGGAGTCAGGGCGACCTCCATCCATTCAGACGCTTCCTCAGGCGAGTCAAAGAAGTGGGACTTGTTGTTATGCAGGATTTTTAGCCGAGCAGGGAACAAAAGGGCATATTTCATGTTCCTGTCACGCAGTCTGCGCTTCACCCCCATGAAGGTGGACCTGGCTCGCTGTACAGTGGGCGTGAAATCAGGGTAGACCGAGATGGTCTTGTCCTCGAAGTGTATCGGCGCTTCCTCCCTGGCCGCCCGAAGGACAGTGTCACGATCTTTGAAATGGAGGAGACGAGCGATCAGTGGGCGCGGGGGTGCCCCAGATAGTGGGGGCCGTGATGGCATCCTATGCGCCCTCTCTACACTGTAGAGAGCGGTGAGATCTCTCTGGCCCACCAGCTTCCTAAGCCAATCCTCCACAAACTGCGTGGGGTCTCTCCCCTCGCTTCTCTCCGGAATGCCCAGGATGCGGACGTTGTTGCGGCGGGCCCGTCCTTCCGCCTCATCCACTCTTCCCCACAGCTGCTTCAGTTGCTTCTCCACGTTTTCTAGTTTCGCGGAGTGTTCCGTTTGCTGCGGGATAATGTCGTCTAGCGCTATTTTCTGCTCCGCCACTCGATCCGCCAATTTGTTGTGGTCCGCTTTAAGTAAGGATAGGCCGGTCGCCATATTGTCCATGCGCAATTCGAGCGCCGCGCGTATTTCAGTCAGGATCAGATCTAGCTTGGCGTCTTGAGTTCCCTTACCGGTCGGCGGGATGATGTCCATACTGGAGGAGGCCAGTGGGTCCTCCGAACCGGTGGACTGCATGTCCGTTCGGGTGCTCTGGTCCTGACGTTTGCTCTTCGTCCTGCCCATAGACCTTGTCAGCAGGGTGGCGTTGTAGTAGAGGCAGCAGACCGCCTTTTTCCCTTTAAATGTACGGCAGTTGTTATGGCCTGTCCACCCTGTACTGCAAAGAGGTAGATGCAGTGTTGGCAAGGGTGATGTAGGATACCCAGATGAGGCGTCAACCAAGGATGAGTCGGTGCGTCGCCTGTGCCCTGGTGAGGTTCGCGTAGGTGACAAGGGTGATGGGAACCAGTGCGCTTCAAAGTGAATGTATCGTGTCTGAGAGCGCAATGATGTCTGGGCTGCAGCGCTGCATGAAGGCGTCAATGCGCGAGGCACACCACCTCTCCACAGTCCCCCTCCTCCGTGTGCTGCCGGTTTCCAATGTCCGCCACCCTGTTTTCACGTGGCCTGAGTGATTAGGGGTTCATGAGGCACCACTTACCCCAACGTGGTGACAAGATGGCGCCAGAGCGTTGTTGATGCCAGCCAGGTCCTCTCCTTGACTCCGGGATCCCGTGCGTGACAATGCTGGTTTGCGGCGCAGGCTATGCCGTGTGTGTCGCCCGTCCCGAGTTCTCGGACCCAGCGGTGGCAGCGCCGGGGCCCCGGCGGGTTACGGGGGACTGCACGAAGACGCTCCTGCGTTTCGGTGGGGCTGCGCAGCAGCGCGGGCAGCCCGTGCATCATAAGCCGAGGGAGGGGGGGCAACAGAGCCTTGGTAGGGGGTGTGGGCACCTTGCCTCACCCCGCGTCCCTGGTCGGCAAAGCGGCCGCAGCCCGATCCTGGGTCCCGATTGGACCACGAAGGGGTATGTGGGTAGGCCGGCCAGGTCGAGCACGCGAGACCGGGGCTTCACTTTGCGCAGCAGGCCGTAGCAGGGTCCGTCGGCCGAACTTCCCACAGGAGCGGTTCCAGACGGGCAACGTGGCACCGTTACACGCCGCTCGACCCCGGAGACAATCTAGGCATGAAGCAGGTGGATTGCAGGCAGGGGATCATAGGATAATTTAGCTAGTGTTCAGGGCACAGGACGGAGCTGGCAAACTACACGTCCACCATCAACAGCTCCAGGCCACGCCCCGAACAGAGAATCTGGATTTCATTAAATACACGGAGGCTAACTGTCATAAATAAGCTCCAGACACATCTTGACTTGTGAAGCTGGTTTATTCAGGAGAACAGCAGAGAGTGACTCAACGCCTGCTGACCAAACGTCAACTGACTCTAATGGAACTTGGAGTGTAGAGTCAGAGTTATACATGTTCTGGAATGTTGGGAGTACATAGAGAAACAGGGATCATAGAGATATTTACCATAAATAATATTTACAACACATCTTCCTCCTTTACAAATACCATTCAGGTAAACAACTAAAAAAGAAATGCATAACAAATTAATTGCAGCAATAATCATTAAGATAAGCTGGTGGTTTACGATACCTTGCAATTCTGGCATTAACATCAAAAGAAGACTTTCAAGAAACAGAATAATCAGAGATGGCACTCAGAACATTTGAACAGGAAGAATCAGTAGCATCACCTCCACCATCACAACTTCTGTTAACCGGAGACGAAAATGAAATAGAATCTTCTGTAGGAGAGAACACATAGCCATTATTCCTACTGTTACAATACACATCAGATGGATTCAACAAAACACTCTCAGAACAAGGTGACCCCTTATTTTGATACAAAGCGACTCTTCTAATATTCCATTTCTCACCATTGGTAAGAACCACATAATGTGGAAAAACTTCTCTGACACAATAAGGTCCCCTAAATTTGGATAGCCCTTTTACAATCCTACCTGGTTTTACCTTTACATAGTCACCTTTAGAAATGTTAGAGATTTTGTCTCTTCCTGAGTTTTGGGAATTCAATGGAACACCTTTGATTATCAAATCTTTCAACCAAGAAGGAATACGTTTTGTACTTGGAACTCTACCCCGCATGAGCTGAAAAGGGGACTTGTCCATGCAACCATGAATAGTAGTGCGGTAAGCACAAACCATGTCTTGGACAAGATCAGAAACTGATTCACCCTTAGAGTGAGCTAGTTGAATTGTTCCTTTTACAAGTCTATTGACCCTCTCACAGAGACCATTTCCCTGGGGATTATATAGAGAGGTGCAATGATGTGACACACCACAATCAGAAAGGAACGAATGCATACTTTGTGAAACCAATTGCGTGCCATTATCTGTAATGATAACGTTATGATAGCCTTTCTCCTGAAAAAGAGATTTTAACATTTTAATTGTGCTCTCAGTGGTAATGTCTCTTACAAATTCAACACACAACCATTTACTGAAAACATCAATACAAACAATGGCAAAGTGTTGATGCAAAGCCAGTTCTTCCATTGGCCCAATAAAATCTAAGCAAATGGTATGCAAGTCTAATTTACCCATTGATGATCCCATGGCAACTTTCAATCTCTTTTCCCCCTCTTTGCAAGTTTTACAATTCTCAATCCACAATGAAACCTGAGAATCTATCCCAAGCCAACATAAATGTGCTTTTAACCTCTGTTGAGTTAGTGTTTGCCCAAGATGTTCTTCATGTGCTATGCTAATTAGATCAGTTTTAAGCTCTGAAGGTGGAACAATCTTATCATTACGAATAAGAATGTTATCGCTGCAAGTAGATAACTCATCTAGGACCTTAAGAAAAGGAGGAACAGCAACATGCAAACAACTTTCCCTTCTTGGACCTTGTTTGACCATACGTATGACTTCCTGTAATGTATGATCATTTTGCATCGCTTTGACCCATTCATCTTGCGAAAAAGATCCCTTGCTAACCAACAAAACATCATGGATCCATGCAACACTCTCATCTTTAACATTCAAATGAAAAGAATCTTCAGTGAGCTTATCATCAGCAATCGAGAGTCTACATAGGCAGTCAGCCGGAAAATTCCGTCCGCCAACCCTGCACATGTAAAGCCTCAAAATTATAATCCTGAAGTTTTGCTGCCAACCTCGCTAATCTCGGTGAACCCTTAATTGCACCACCAGGAGAGAGAATGCGAATTAAAGGTTTGTGATCTGTTTTAAGGATGAACTTAGTTCCCCAAAGATATGTTTGAAAGTAGTGTGTACCCCAGGCAGCCGCTAATGCCTCCTTCTCAATTACAGAATAATTCTGTTCAGAAAAAGATAAGGTTTTTGAGGAAAAAGCAATAGGACGTTCTCCCTCGCTGTGTTTCTGTAGAAGTACTGCACCTAATCCTGTTGCGCTCGCATCTACCATCAATACTGAAATATGTTTAGTATCAAAAGGTGCAAGCACATTAGCTTCGCATATGTCTCTTTTTATCTGCATGAAATTTGAATCTTGATCTAAACCCCACACAAACTTTGAACCTTTTTTTAAGTAGGGCTCTTAAATGCATTGTCTTCTCTGAGAATGTTTTTACAAATTTAGAGTAATACTCTATTAACCCCATGAATGACCTAAGCTGGTCCTTATCAATCTGACATGGGGCAGAGAGTATTGCCTCTAATAGATCTTTTTTTGGTTTGACCCCAGAAGCTGAGATCTCATGACCAAGATACTCGATATGCTGCACTAGAAATGAGCACTTCTCCTTTCGTAAGGTGAGGCCAGTATCCCAAATTCTGTGCAGAACTTCTCTGTGTACGCCGTTATGATCAGCTACCGAATCACCAAAAACCAAGATGTCATCTTCGAAGTACACAACCTTCTATAGACCTTCAAAAATCTCAGTAATCATACGCTGGAATACACCGGCTGCTGAAATTAAGCCAAACGGAAGGAGTGTGAACTGAAATATACCTTCAGTAGTGATGAAAGCAGTGAGATGCTTACAACTATCATGTAACCTAATTTGGTGGTACGCACTCTTGAGATCCAACTTCGAGAAGAATTTTGCACCCTTAAGAGTGGGCACCTGTTAGAAGGGGCGATCCCAGGGGAGGACAGAACCTGTACCTGACCACCCTGTGACCCACCTCGCCTAGGAATACAGCCGAGCACTGGCGGGAGACCCTTCTGCGAAAGAGTCTCGTATCTAGGATCGTACGTGCTGAGCTAGCACCACTTCGACACCACACCGTAGGTTCTGAAGAACATATTCTTTATCTAGCAAGATATCAGGATCTTTATGATCCGCAAGGTTCGTATTTACAAGTAGAGCAAGGGCTCATAAAGTCTCGGTAAGGTTAGGGGTAGCGGGACAATCTTAAGGATTAGGGTCAATGCACGTGCGTATCCGGCGCACAGCTCTCAATCTTCGAGCCGGGGGATACGATACGATCTTGGGTCCAGCCGGACCAGAACAGTCTCCGAGCCGTGACCAAGTCAGCAGGGCTCGAGCAAGGATATCGGAAGTCTTACGATCTTTTGGGGAGTCGCGATCCAATCAGCAGGGCTCAGGTCTTCTCAAGGTTGCAAGGGAGCCGCGACCACGTCAGCAGGGCTCAGATGGTTCAGGCAGAAGTCCGTCTCTGCCAGATGGTAGCAGCGATGATGTCAGCAGGGCTCACCAAGGTTCCAAGGTCCGAGTAGTTTCTTCTTCGATGTTCCGTTGAGCCGCGACCACGTCAGCAGGGCTTTCTTATTTCCAGGATTCAATCTCCCGATAGTCCCAGAGCGCCCCTTGTTATAGGTCTGCTCCTCTTTGATGTCCGGAGTCCTCGCAGGCAGGGGTCTTAGCACCTGGGGGTTGCTTGTCGGGGTTTCCTGCCACGCGGCCCTTTGATCCTTTCAAGTTGGGTCTGGAGGGATCCCAGACACACAGCAGGCGTGGAGCCAGCTCTCAGGGAGGCCGGAGGGGCGATCGAAACCCATCTCTCAAGGGGGAGGCTGGAGGTATGATAGAAACTGCTCCACCCTCTCTCGCTCACTGGGAGCTCTCTACCCCCCCAGCCAGGCATGGCGCGTCTAGGGCCGAGGTCGTGCTGGGGCTGGGGCGGCCATCTTAGGTGCAGGGGAATAGTCACCGGAGGCCTTCGGGCCGATAGGGTTTGAGTGCGTCCAGGACCGGGAAGATGGGGGGTGAGGATGGGGAAGTCCAGTGTTGTCTGCGGGGTCATGGAGGGAGTGGGCCAGGTAGGCTGTGATAATCAGGGGCCTGGTGTGGTGCATGGGTCAGGGTTGGGTCGCTACGGGTCACGGAGGACCACGCCACGGGGCCGGGTCTAACAACACCAATTCACCAATGTTAGGTAACGGAAATGTGTCTGCAATGACACACTTGTTCAAAGATCTTAAATAGACACAGAATCTCAACTTTTCATCCTATTTCTTCGAAATCACGACCGGAGACACCCATGAGGACGCCTCCACAGGTTCAATGACTCCACTCTGAAGCATCTCATCTTACAAAGATTTTACCTCGTAGCTGACAGCGGTGGAGGTGTCAGGGTGACGCCGCGACGTATGAGTGACTTATCATGGTCATCATACAAAGTTAAGAATATTAGAATCCACCTTCACGAAGCATGACGTGTTATTAACTAAGTTTATTCTTCCTAATTCTCAACCATTGCTCTGGATGCCAGTTCATGCCCTTTAAGAATATACACCGGTGAACCTGATCATAAAGATTGTGTGCTCATTATATATTGTCTCTAGGAGTGATCTTTCTGGTGTGACCGTAGAACTTGGATTCATCCACTTTTTGATAACAAGATTCGTGATGTTCAATACCAGTGCACTATTTCCGTCTTCTTGGCCTTGAAAAAGTCTCCAAAGAGACGAAACACGTGTCGGCAGGACAAGCTGGAAATAATTTTAATGAATATAAAATAAAAGATTTGAAGTCTAACGCTTGACTCTGGATCCGTATTTTGGAAACCTTTCTCCTATCAATGAACTGTATTTTACAAATTTATGATTAGTACTTGGATCATTATATATCTTGTGAGGGTGCTTGATCAATGCCTGTTTTCTTTTTAATATATAAATCATATTGCTGTACCCAACCCAAAATGGGAGGGCCATCAATTGATACGTATATTTTACCAGAAGTAGACCTATTTTTTAACACAATTTCTGAATCAAAATAGCCCACAATGTCAATAGTTTCTCCTTGGGAACCCCTAGGCGAAATGTCATTTTTAACAAAACTGTATCATTCCAAAACATGTTGAACATGGACTGGGGAGTGATAGTGTATCTTGATCCTGTATCGACCATGAGTGACACTTCTCGTCCATCAATTCCAAAGATAGCCTTTGGTCTGTTTTGTCTTCTATTCTCCTTGTTAACTATGTCAACGTCGTCGACCACTAGTAGTTTGTCTCTTTCATTTTTACAGATAACAGTGTATTCTTTGGAGAACCGGGCCTTATGGGCCTGGCGGCGCAGGGCACGCCTTAATCCCCGAGTTCACCTGCCTTGTATAAAACATAGACACGAGACACTCCGTTGAGCGTGGAAGCCAGGTTTATTAGCTGCAGCTAAGCACAGTTGTCCCAGAAGTTACACACAAGGTGGATTCTCAGGAGACAGCCACTTCAATCCGTGGCGCACAATCTTTTATAGGAAACACATTTACACAGTTTACTCCTTACACATACAAAACGGACCAATAGGAAAAGTTGGAAAACAAGCTATCAGGTGTTTCAAATACGCCCTTCTCTCAGACCCCGTGTGCTACCCCTCCCAACAAATTAATCAGTGATGGCGTCCACAATCCCTTCTTGCAGGTGGCAGGACGTATTTGTGTGCCTCAAAGGATAGTTGTGTAATAGGAGCATACAAGGAGAGAATAGCGAAGGCCAGTCTGATAAGATAGTATAAGGAAAGAATAGGAGAAGGCAAATAGTCGGCCGAGACAGGGATCAATCAAGACAGACATGGATTAACGAACTCAGCCAGACCCTGACATCGGGTTTCGTGGACAAGGGCAATGGAGTTACTTTTTAACTGAAAGTACACGTAGCAGCTGGAAACGCAAAAACACATCGTTCGCCGTGCTGCCTGAGTGAGGGCAACACAAAATGGCGGCAGGACACAAAATGGCGGCTAGATACGGGACGAAATCCAAAATCGTAGACCCTCATCTTCAACCACTGCAACTTTCTGTCTGTTTTTTGTCTTACACATTTTCGAAAAATGTCCAAGACGACCACATTTGAGGCACTTTTGGTTGGCTGCAAAACAAAATCTAGCTTCCGAAGTATGGCTATTGCTACCACATCTTGAGCAAAATGTATTTGTTGAGATGTTCCTCCCAACATTAGTTTTGAATTTGTTTTTAACAACAGCAACTGAATCATCTACATATTGTTCACTATCAGTGTTATAGTTTTTTCTGAGACTTCAGAAACCTCCTGTAGTGAGGTGTTTTTCTTTTGTGTCTCTAGGGCCTTCATGCAGCTTTTAGATTCCTCTATGACTTTGGCCAATTCAATCTCTATCTTTAACATAGGATTCTTTGCTGCCCGCAGTCTTTCTTGACTTTTTTTTATTGTTGCACTGTACTATTAACTGATCAAGCATGAGTTCATCACTCATTGCACCGAACTTGCATTTGACAGATAGCTCCCTTAGACGAGCAACAAAATCATCAATTGACTCCTCAATTTTCTGTCTGAGGTATTAAAATTTGTAATGATTCATAACAAGGTTTTCTTCCTTTGAAAACCGTACCTCAAGTCTTGAAATTGTCTCTTTGTATTCGTCCGGCATAGCTTGACCATTAGCTTGTAATGCCATTGGTAAAAATCTAAAAATGAGTTGCCCTTCTTTGCCTAAGGTGCTAAGTAGTATTGCCTTTTTCCTCTTAGATGAAAACTCTTGCCCATCAAGCGCCTCCAGATAATTGTCGAAAATAATGATCCAGTCTTCCCACGATATAGGTGGGTTCCCTGGCTCACTCAAAAATGGTGGAGGAGATATTTACAACACTAACATTATGCAGTATTCTTTTAATGCAACTTCAAGTAGCCATTTTAAAGTTATACATCACAAAAGCAAAGATCTAGAATAGAATGCTCGTGTGTTACAATAGAGACAAGCCTAGATAGAGCTGCCTCTTTTAAAGGCACTGAAAACAAAGTTCAGCTATAAAGAAAACAAATAAACTTCTTCTTGTAGTAACTGGTAAATTCCATGTAAACAACAAAATCATGATGCCGAAACTTGCTTGGAGGGAAGAAGAGGCAGTCTTGAAGTTCCTCTGGGTGCATCTTTGTGGAAGAACCATCTAAGCTGAATTATCTGAAAAAGGACAAAATAATAACATTTGCACTATTAAGCCCTATGAGAATATTAAATAGTGCGTTATTAAAACATTATACAAAGAAAACTGATTTGTTTTTTCATTTCTTCATTTCATCCTTTTTTGGTTTTTTTAATTTTAATCTTCAAATTAAGGCATTATAAATAACTTATTAACATATTTGTTTAAGCATCCACTTCCGGGAGGCAAAGGTTGGGATAATGTTAGCCTCCATGTCTTTAATGAAATCCAGATTCTCTGGTCATAGTAATAGGAGAATCGCAATTTCATTACAAGACCGGAGGCTACCATTATGCATGTTGGTAGTCTAGCACAACTACATCAGACATGTGTTCAACGGGCTTACAGTAGTATTTCGCAAAGGTATAAGAACTGGACCAGTCGGCTGCCTTAAGGAAATTGTCTAACTTACCTCCTTTCCAAAAAGATTGGCTGGCCATAGCCCCTCTTAATGAATGTGCTTGAAATCTCTGGAGGTCTATGCCTGTCAGTTGCATTGCTAGTTTAACCCATCTAGCGATAGAGGAAGAGGAGATGGGTTTAAAGGGTTTAACAAAGGAAATAAGAAGCTGGTTTACACCAGCGGTGCAATGTTTGTTCATCCTTGCATCATAGTCCTTCATGCAATCTAGCACACACACCTTTTGCAATCATCGAATATTGGGTAAAAAATCATCTCAGACATAGTTTTGGTCCCCGAATCCCTTTCCAAGGTTGAAGAAAGGCATTCACTGCCAGAGCACCTGGGTCTGACATCCAGCTGAAGTAATTGTGTAGTTGAAACATCAGACTGCTTGCAAATAGATCTACTTCTAAGGGACCCCAAAGGTAATCTAGTCTTCTGCAGATGTTCACGTTCAGTTTCCAGTCGGTGTGATCTACTAGGAATCTGGAATTCCAATCTACACTAACATTGTTTATTCCTGGAAGGTATTCTGCTCTTAATGATATTTTGTGTTCCAGGCCGAACATTCATAGATTTTTTGCTAGGTTGGAAAGGTCTGGCAACTTGGTGCCCCCTAGGCGATTATGTAGGCTACAGCCAACATCTTGTCCATCTTGTGAATGATTGATCTGCCCTGAAGGGATTGCTTGAAACTCATTAGGGCATAGAGCCCAGCGGTCAACTCCAAAACATGTATGTGGTGTATACTCTCCAATTAGGACCATAAGCCTCCTGTGTTCTGATTCTGAAAGCAAGCACATCAGCCATGAAGGCTGGCGTCTGATTCCAGGACAAATTCTGGGGAAATGCCAAATATGGCTTGGCCATTCCATGCGTCCAGACTTTCTAACCACCAGGTCAGTTCTATCTTGGCTTCTGTCTCTAGACAAATTTTGTCTTTGTACCATAGGCCAGATCAAAGGGTTCTGCCCATCAGCCTTTGAAGGGCCCGATAGTGTAAAAGACCAGGGAAAATAGCTTGGATGGAGGATGAGAAGAGGCCCACAAGTCTGACTAGTTCTCAGAATGTGCTGTATCTCTCTTCGAATCTTGGTTATCTTTTTCGGAGGGAGTAACAACATAGACGTCATGGTATCTACTGTGAAGCACAGGAACTCTAGAGAACTCGAGAGAGTCATGATTGATTTTTCTCTGTTTATTATAAAACCTGCCTCTATTAAACTTACCGTAGTATTCAAGTCTTTCAGTATTTGATAGTGGTCTTGCGACATGAGGAGAATTCCTCTCTCTCAAAACTGAGGTGATGGCCCTCATAACCTTGGTGAAGCACCAGGGAGCAGAGCATAGACCGAAGGGAAGAGCTTGGAACTGGTATAGGTGATTGTTCCAAGCAAATTGGAGGAAGGACTGGGATTCATGCACCATTGGAATTGTAAAGTAGGCGTTCTTTAGGTCTAGTTTCACTAAAGAGTCTTTTTCTAAAAGTATATCCCTGAGGAGAGGGATACCTTCCATCTTGAAATGTCTGTAAGTGAGATATTTTTTCAGTTCTCTGAGGTTTATTACAGGTCTCCAGCCTTTGTCCTTCTCCACCTGGAAAATATTGCTCAGGAAATTCATACATTCCGTCAGGACCTCTACAATTGCCCCTTTTCCAACATAGAGTTCACTTCCTCTGCCACAATAGTCTGTTGTTCTTGGGTCAGGCTTTGGGTGTTGTAAGTTGTGTTGGTTTTTCTATGAAGTCTATTATGAAACCCTGAACAGTTTCTAGAACCCATGGGTCTTGAGTAATTTGTTCCCAGGTGTGAAAGAAAGGTTTAAGCCGACCCCCACTTTCCCTGTTAAGAAGGAAGGATGAGGTGAGTTGGTACTTACTTGAAGTGTTGGAGGAGTTTTGACCTCTAGCTCGTAATCCTCTCGAACAGAAGGGTCTTCCTCTATGAGGGTAGAAGGAGGGGTTCCTCTGGTAGGGAAGACCAAACCCCCGTTGTCTGAAGAAGGGCCTTTGGTAGGGACGGTCTGTAGAGCGACCCCTTCTGCCGGCCCTGGCGAAAACACTAGGATTAAAAACTCTGTGCATGTTAGATTGTGCCTTATCCAGCGCAGTGAAAGTTGCCACATATTTCCCTACGCTCCTAATCATGTCTTCTCTAAAGAGAAGTCTATTTGGGTTGACAGAGGGTTCCTTTTTGGCCATTTCACAAAGCTTAGGGTCTATTTTGGATAAGACAACTTTACTTCTTTCAGTATTAATTGGGGCATTGGCATTCCCGAGAAGGATTAGTGTCCTCTGGCTCGATACCCTTAGTAAGTCGCGGTTTGGGGAAAAGCCATTAATGTGGCTTTCTTCAATTAGGTCAATAATTCTTCACAAGGGACCTAGCATGTCAAGCATACGGTCCTGACAAGTCTTGAAAGAGCGCTTCCCTTCTTAGGGTCCCTGACCAAGTTGAATAAGAACTTAATAAGTTCTGGATCTACGTTTGGAGTGAGGCAAATTTTTGTCTTGGACCATGGGTCTTGGGCATCCAGCTTTAAGATATTTCTTGTGTCTCTCTCAAGGGGGTTTCTTTCCCACCTCTTGATGAACTTGGCCACGTGGTTCTGAGGCCACCATTGGGTCCTCCTGGGATGCTGTATGTAATAGGGGGAGAACATTTCCTCACCTAGAGGGTCAGTTATTATTTCCTTAGAGGAAGAGGGAAGTTCATCCTCTGAAAGAGTAAAATTTGGGTCATTCTCGTCTGGATCTAAGTCTAGGATATATTCGTGCATAGACTCAATTGCTCCTTGATCAAGGTCAATTAATTGGGGGTCTGATAGAGCACTTGGGTAGTGTGTGCCGCTTGGGACACCCTGGTAATTTGTGTCACTAAGGACACCTGAGGTCTTTGGGGCGCATAGGCCTCCTTAGAGTTTGAGGTGCTTAGTCCTTCTTTAGAGTGTGATGTGCATAGGCCTCACAATATGTTTGAGGTGCTTTGAGGTGCTTGGACCTCCCAGTGTGCTCCATGGGCTCACCCTTTCTATATTATTATTTTTCCTTGACCTTTTGCCAGGCATTTAGTAAAATTGTCATTATGCACTCCTTGGAGTGCAGAGGGGTTGTCTCCCTCAGGTAGGGATCTTTTTCCATGAACAATTTGTCTGATGGTTGCTCTCATGCATGAGCGTATCTCTTTTTGTATTAAGTTTTTTATTAAGCTCCTCATTAGCGGTGGGAGTGGGGGCCCGGGCTTGGGAATCGTCTGATTCAATGTCAGACATTATAGGTTAGCGGGTTCCAAAGGGTTAAATCCTTACTTACTTGATACCCAAGGGGTTAACAACTAACTAACTCAAATAGGAAGAGATTTGCAAAATTATAAGTATTAAATATTAAATAATAAATATCACAAGGGCTAGAAACACTTGGTCTGTTGGGAACTGTGCTTGTTAGACAGTTGCCTGTTCCTGTTAGGTTAAATAATGTAAGGTAACAGCAAAGTGGCAAGCAGAATTTAAATTCATCCATAAAATTGTCCTAATCAAGAGAGGATACTCAGCTGATCGCTCGAGTCCCAATCGTCAATATGCCTTGAGACGGGACAGCGCGAGCCATCAGCTGTTTCTTAGCGTTGGTAGGCAATGGGATTGCGCTCATAAAGACTCTCTCTTTTTAAAAAAAAAATTTGTATTAGTATTGGAGGTCTCACAGGGCCTCAGCAACCAGTGCAATGCAAGTGCAGTGCACACGCGTCATAGTTGCCAAGGGTTTTTCCTTGAAAACGAAGGAGACTCATTACCGATGGAAACCCGAGTCCCAGAGGAGCCAACAAGCTCAAGGTCAGCACCTGCCAGCGAGCCCGGACTCAAAGGGGGAGAAACCAAGACCGTACGGAGCCGGGAGGCTCCCAAAGCCAGAAAAAATATCAGCGAGGCCCACACTCCGTAAATTGGAGTCCCCGACCAGGCCACGTCGCGCCTACTTAAAAGCTAGGCAAAATAAGTAAAACGCTGCAAATAGAGGGCATGCCTTTAACAATAGAAAGGTGTCCCAGAACAGCGGTCCGACAAGGCTGCAGAAATAACAGTTGTCGCGCTGAAAAGGCCAAATAGCACAAAAATCAGCAATAGTGTACAGAAAAACACGGCAGGCCAAACAATCAAAACAAAGTAACATAAAGACAGTTGCCTGTTCCTGTTAGGTTAAATAATGTAAGGTAACAGCAAAGTGGCAAGCAGAATTTAAATTCATCCATAAAATTGTCCTAATCGAGAGAGGATACTCAGCTGATCGCTCGAGTCCCAATCGTCAATATGCCTTGAGACGGGACAGCGCGAGCCATCAGCTGTTTCTTAGCGTTGCTAGGCAATGGGATTGCGCTCATAAAGACTCTCTCTTTTTAAAAAAAAAATTTGTATTAGTATTGGAGGTCTCACAGGGCCTCAGCAACCACTGCAATGCAAGTGCAGTGCACACGCGTCATAGTTGCCAAGGGTTTTTCCTTGAAAACGAAGAAAACTCATTACCGATGGAAACCCGAGTCCCAGAGGAGCCAACAAGCTCAAGGTCAGCACCTGCCAGCGAGCCCGGACTCAAAGGGGGAGAAACCAAGACCGTACGGAGCCGGGAGGCTCCCAAAGCCAGAAAAAATATCAGCGAGGCCCACACTCCGTAAATTGGAGTCCCCGACCAGGCCACGTCGCGCCTACTTAAAAGCTAGGCAAAATAAGTAAAACGCTGCAAATAGAGGGCATGCCTTTAACAATAGAAAGGTGTCCCAGAACAGCGGTCCGACAAGGCTGCAGAAATAACAGTTGTCGCGCTGAAAAGGCCAAATAGCACAAAAATCAGCAATAGTGTACAGAAAAACACGGCAGGCCAAACAATCAAAACAAAGTAACATAAAGACAGTTGCCTGTTCCTGTTAGGTTAAATAATGTAAGGTAACAGCAAAGTGGCAAGCAGAATTTAAATTCATCCATAAAATTGTCCTAATCGAGAGAGGATACTCAGCTGATCGCTCGAGTCCCAATCGTCAATATGCCTTGAGACGGGACAGCGCGAGCCATCAGCTGTTTCTTAGCGTTGGTAGGCAATGGGATTGCGCTCATAAAGACTCTCTCTTTTTAAAAAAAAAATTTGTATTAGTATTGGAGGTCTCACAGGGCCTCAGCAACCAGTGCAATGCAAGTGCAGTGCACACGCGTCATAGTTGCCAAGGGTTTTTCCTTGAAAACGAAGGAGACTCATTACCGATGGAAACCCGAGTCCCAGAGGAGCCAACAAGCTCAAGGTCAGCACCTGCCAGCGAGCCCGGACTCAAAGGGGGAGAAACCAAGACCGTACGGAGCCGGGAGGCTCCCAAAGCCAGAAAAAATATCAGCGAGGCCCACACTCCGTAAATTGGAGTCCCCGACCAGGCCACGTCGCGCCTACTTAAAAGCTAGGCAAAATAAGTAAAACGCTGCAAATAGAGGGCATGCCTTTAACAATAGAAAGGTGTCCCAGAACAGCGGTCCGACAAGGCTGCAGAAATAACAGTTGTCGCGCTGAAAAGGCCAAATAGCACAAAAATCAGCAATAGTGTACAGAAAAACACGGCAGGCCAAACAATCAAAACAAAGTAACATAAAGACAGTTGCCTGTTCCTGTTAGGTTAAATAATGTAAGGTAACAGCAAAGTGGCAAGCAGAATTTAAATTCATCCATAAAATTGTCCTAATCGAGAGAGGATACTCAGCTGATCGCTCGAGTCCCAATCGTCAATATGCCTTGAGACGGGACAGCGCGAGCCATCAGCTGTTTCTTAGCGTTGCTAGGCAATGGGATTGCGCTCATAAAGACTCTCTCTTTTTAAAAAATTCTTTTTTATTAGTATTGGAGGTCTCACAGGGCCTCAGCAACCAGTGCAATGCAAGTGCAGTGCACACGCGTCATAGTTGCCAAGGGTTTTTCCTTGAAAACGAAGGAGACTCATTACCGATGGAAACCCGAGTCCCAGAGGAGCCAACAAGCTCAAGGTCAGCACCTGCCAGCGAGCCCGGACTCAAAGGGGGAGAAACCAAGACCGTACGGAGCCGGGAGGCTCCCAAAGCCAGAAAAAATATCAGCGAGGCCCACACTCCGTAAATTGGAGTCCCCGACCCGGCCACGTCGCGCCTACTTAAAAGCTAGGCAAAATAAGTAAAACGCTGCAAATAGAGGGCATGCCTTTAACAATAGAAAGGTGTCCCAGAACAGCGGTCCGACAAGGCTGCAGAAATAACAGTTGTCGCGCTGAAAAGGCCAAATAGCACAAAAATCAGCAATAGTGTACAGAAAAACACGGCAGGCCAAACAATCAAAACAAAGTAACATAAAGTATCAGAAATATCATGCTAAACAAAACAGTTCACAATATCAATCTAGAAAAAGTATTAGAGAGTAAGGTAATAGAACTTATCGGCTTGAAGCCATATTCAAAAGAGGCAGATCTATCTAGGCTTGTCTCCATTGTAACACATGAGCATCCTATTCTAGATCTTTGGTTATACAATTGACATATGGCTTGTAAGTGTCTTTCATTTAAAATCACAGACCCTTAATAGTGACATAGGGGCCCAGATCGTGTCTTATGCGGATGACACTCAACTGCTCTTCACGTGCAGGAAAGATCAGGCATTTGATGGAGAGAGCATCCGGGGGTGCCTAGGGATGGTTTTTGACTGGTTCCAGCGGAACAGCCTCAAGGCCAACTCCAACAAATCGGAGGTTCTGCTTTTCGGCTGCGCCTCGGACCCTGAATGGCGGGAGTGGTGGCCAACGGACATGTGTCCCCCTGCTCAGTCATCTCTGGTAGCCAAAAACTTGGGAGTCAAGTTTGATAACAACCTCACGCTAAGATCACAAATTCTTGGTCTGACGGGCACTTGTTTTGGCATTTTGAAGATACTCTGCTTACAGAAGAGCATAGAAAGATCACTGTCCAAGCCTTAATAGGCTCCAGATTGGACTATGCCAATGCCCTATATTTAGGGCTCCCGGACTATCTTGTTCAGCGGCTGCAAGTGGTGCAGAAATCCGCGGCCCGCGCCATTTTTGGCCTTCATAGACGAGCGAGAGCATCCAGGTTGGTGCAGTCGCTCCACTGGCTGCCCATCCGGAAGCGGATTATGTTTAAAACTCTGACTCTGGTGCATAAAGCACTTTTTGGCTCGGGAGCAAGGTACCTGCAGCGAAGGCTTGCCTTTTATCGCCCGGCCCGTTCACTTCGGTCGGAATCTTTGTTCACAGCCGTGGCCCCTCGAGTGAGGAAGGCTCGCACTGGGGGTCGCTCCTTCAGTCTCAGGGCCCCCCAGCTGTGGAATTCCTTACCTCTGGCTCTACGCAGTACTCCCAATCTGCTCCGGTTTAGGAAGAGCCTTAAGACCTGGCTTTTTAACCTCTATGGTGTTTATCTTTTCTTTTGTTTCTGTCTTATGCTGTTATGTTTTTTAATTGCTGAGCTGCCTACATAAAGCGCCGGGACACTCTTTCTGAGTAGCCGTGCACTATACAAATAAAAGTATAACATAACATAACATAACATAACATAACATTGTGAGTGGTGCCTATGCAAATAATGATGTAACAAATGTTTTCAGAATTAATACTACATTAAAATAAAATCGTGGATATAAGAGATATCACATGGCACAAATCGCTAGAATAAGTCATTCAAACAGAGAAGAGATTGCTATCTACCTCAATGGTGAAGAAAAAGTCTTTGCAATCTAAAAAATTTGTAAAAGAGAGAATGTTTAAACATATGGCGCCATAATTTCATAATGTAATTCCTTGACTCATTGTCTACCTTCTCTGTCTCTCATTCTCGTCTTTCCCCTTTTTTCTGTGTTCTTCTTATAAACTCTTTTGATAGGGCCCATAGGAATGAATGGGACAGCATTCCTTAATTGCGACTCGCAATTTGCGACTCGCAATTAAGGAATGTTTAGGAATCGCTATTTTTATAGCGATTCCTACATGCATAGGCTTGTGCGAATCCTTAATTGCGATTCCTTAATAATCGCAATTAAGGAATCGCAAAAGCCTACCTTGATGCATGTGCCAGAATGTCTTTTCATGGGAGTGGAGTGTGAGTTTGGTACAACGAGCATCAATAAACTGGGTAATAGAAACATCTGTTTTTACAGTGCTCAAAAGTGGCAAATGTGTGATGTGATGCACTATACATTATGTTGGGCATGTTTTGCAAAGTGTATAGGTGTATGAAAGGCTTTCAAAATTAATCAGCCTGTTTTGCCCGTTCTGTTCTTCAAAATGACTTTCTGGCCTTGATGGGGGAATAGTTTACAACAACCTAGCAGCTGTCCGAATACCACTTAACCAAAAGGCCTAAAATGTGATATTTTGATGTGCACATAGGTCAGATTGGGCATTTTAAGGGAGTGTTTAGTTGTAATGAGAGTGTTGATCAGGGCAATTATGAACTCAGACCAGATGCCTTCCTTCCCCCTTGTCATTGCTGAGGGCACTAATGTAAGGCTGGAGTGTTGGATATAAGGGCTGGTGAGAAAACTTGTGGTTGAGACCTCACGTTTGAATGTGTTAAATGGCAAATGCCCCAAATGTCTGTACCTTGGGCTAAAATGTAGGTTTAGTCCTGATAGCCCTGCTATTGTGTCTGCACAGGTGGGGCAGGTGGGGAGTGATTTCCGACAATTAACGGGAACGAGTGCGAGTCAGCGCCCCTTTCACCTTTGAGGAACATTCTCCTTTCTCAAACCCTTGGAAGAAATATGCAGACATGAATCAACAAGTGTGTCCAGAACAACGGTTTAATAATCTTATTTCATGTATACCAGTCCCACAAACTGACAAATGTGGCAAAATAATTGTCATGGCAAACACTCTCTTGTTCATATTTTGCAGAAGATGGAAACAGTTTTCTTCAAAAGGACGTTGTTTCATACTCTGCATTGTAATTTTATGCAAATTATGAAATATAACAAAACGCTATGACGGATGTTTAAACTTTGGTGAATCCTGCTGGATTGTCAACACAGGATAACACTATGCACACACACAGTGTGCTTCCAGAAGCAAACTTTTAGATGGCCTGCAAAAACAGACTTTCAATACACCCTGCAAAAACGTTAAGCACAGGTGGTTGACCCATGTCTGTAAAATAAGGCAAATGAGACCATGGACGTCGATTCACCAAAATGACAAGGGTAGGGGAAGGGATACCCTTTGACCTTAATGTTGTCACAGGAAGTGACATCATATGACCTTTGAGCCAGCATTGTCCCAAGAAGTGATGTCACGTAGCCTTAATCCTGATGACATCCCAATAATTAATATTGTTGAAGTTACATAATTGCATAATTAATATATATATATATATATATATATATATATATATATATATATATATATATATATATATATATATATATATATATATATATATATATATATATATATATATATATATATATATATATATATATATATATATATATATTACCTACTGGCGGTCGCCAGTAGGTATATATAGTTAGGATTTTTTCTCTATGGGATTTTTGAAAATTCTATGTCTAATAACTTTGGCGTTTGTGGACGGAATTGGCTGAAATTTTCAGGAAAATGGAACATTTTGTTTCTGAGCAGCCCCTGACAATTTGGGGGGGTTTCATCAAGGGGGGGCCGAGAAAAAAGGGGGGTCCCAAAACGCGTTTTTCCCATGTTAATTTCCATAGGGCGGTTGGCCTCACTTTTAGCTCGAACGGCTGAATGGATTTGCACGAAACTTGGCAAAATTGTAGGGACTATTAGCCCGATGTGCCTTTGCTAGGTCTCAATATATGTGCTCCAGTGGATTTTGAGTAATTTAGGTTCAAAAAAAGATATATATCTGGGCGGAGCCTAACCACACATCTGATCTGATTGGCTGTCAGCACTTCATCCAAGAAGTGTTGGCAGCCATCTTGGGACCAATATACATGATAGCACCTCATTAAAAAGCATTGTAGTTAATAGAGGGTTTTAGGACTTTAGTTACATTATAAATCATTTGTTGATGGTACCATACTCGTTTTAGGAATTGTGGTGGGTTCTAAGGTGATTTTACCATGTGAAAAAACCTTCTGCTGTGATATCATGAATATTGTTTGAAAGAAAACTAATATCTCATGATTTTCCCACAGTGGTTTGGAAGGGGATCTATAAGCTAAACTGAAAGCATATTTTCTGTAAATTCACATTATCTTTCTCAGTCATGTGAAAATGAAGTCTGACATTCTCAGTAAAACATGTACATCCAACAAGGACAGAGACTGTCAGTTGATTCCTTTGTGTTCTACTGCAGCCTCCTAGAGTGTTCTAAAGAACAACTAGAGCGCTAACAGTCCTACTTATTACAAAGGTATGGCACACCTGAAGCCATCTTGATTGGAATAAAGTGGTAACTCTTAAAACATTTAATTTAAAAAGAAACAACATGAGGGGGTATATTTTGCCATAGAAAGTATGAGTAGTGCTGCCGAATGAAAAATTAGGGCACATTTTGAGTGACTTCTCAAATCCTTTTCTATTTCATTAAAACATTCTGACATGCAGTCTCCCAAAATGGCCACCAGAGACAAAAGAGCCCAAATGTAGCCCAAATATCACCCAGATGTAGCCCAAGTATAGCCCAATGACAGAATGTCCCAGAATGTTCTAAAGAACAACTAGAGCGCTAACAGTCCTACTTATTACAAAGGTATGGCACACCTGAAGCCATCTTGATTGGAATAAAGTGGTAACTCTTAAAACATTTAATTTAAAAAGAAACAACATGAGGGGGTATATTTTGCCATAGAAAGTATGATTAGTGCTGCAGAATGAAAAATTAGGGCACATTTTGAGTGACTTCTCAAATCCATTTCTATTTCATTAAAACATTCTGACATGCAGTCTCCCAAAATGGCCACCAGAGACAAAAGAGCCCAAATATAGCCCAAATATCACCCAGATGTAGCCCAAGTATAGCCCAATGACAGAATGTCCCAGAGTGTTCTAAAGAACAACTAGAGCGCTAACAGTCCTACTTATTACAAAGGTATAGCACACCTGGAGCCATCGTGAGGGGAATAAAGTGGTAACTCTTAAAACATTTAATTTAAAAAGGAACAAAATGAGGGGGTATATTATGCAATAGAAGGTATTATTAGTGCTGCAGAAAGAAAAATTAGGGCACATTTTGAGTGACTTTTCAAATCCTCCTCTATTTCATTAAAAAATTCTGACATGCAGTCTCCCAAAATGGCCACCAGAGACAAAAGAGCCCAAATGTAGCCCAAATATCACCCAGATGTAGCCCAAGTATAGCCCAATGACAGAATGTCCCAGAGTGTTCTAAAGAACAACTAGAGCGCTAACAGTCCTACTTATTACAAAGGTATGGCACACCTGAAGCCATCTTGATTGGAATAAAGTGGTAACTCTTAAAACATTTAATTTAAAAAGGAACAAAATGAGGGGGTATATTTTGCCATATGAATTATGATTAGTGCTGCAGAAAGAAAAATTAGGGCACATTTTGAGTGACTTCTCAAGCCCTCTTCAATTTCATTAAAAAATTCTGACATACAGTCTCCCAAGATGGCCACCAGAGACAAAAGAGCCTAAATGTAGCCCAAATATCACCCAGATGTACCCCAAGTATAGCCCAATGACAGAATGTCCCAGAGTGTTCTAAAGAACAACTAGAGCGCTAACAGTCTTACTTATGACAAAAGTATGGCACACCAGAAGCCATCTTGATTGGAATGAAGTGGTAAGTCTGAAAACACTCAATTTAAAAAGGAACAACATGAGGGGGGTTAATTTTGCCATAGAAAGTATGATTAGTGCTTCAGAAAGAAAAATTAGGGATCATTTTGAGTGACTTCTCAAATCCTCTTCTATTTCATTAAAAAAATTCTGACATGCAGACTGAAACATGCACTTTGAATACCAGCAGCAGACGTCCCTGGTGAGCAGTAGCTTTACTACAGTGATCTAATGTGCAACTAGAGTGCTAACATTCAGAATTTATGGCAAATGTGTGACACATCTGAATGCCTTCTTGATGGAACCAAAGTAAACAAGCATTGAAAATGCAATAGATCTCGCCCTCGTTTAAGTTAAAGCCATTCTGTTTGTAATGAGGTGGCTTTTTAGCTTTGCTTTTATTAGTGTTTTTTCAACTTTCATGTAAATAACATGCATCTGTATGCATATAAGTATATGTATGCATGCATTTATGTTTGTATTTATATAGATATACAGATGATATATGTTTATATATGTATGTATATATATATATTCACTGAAAAAACCATAGGCTATAGACCATATATAGTTAGGAATTAGCATTTACAAAACCTTGAAAATTCACTGAAAAAACCATAGGTTATAGACCATATATAGTTAGGAATTAGCATTTACAAAACCTTGAAAATTCACTGAAAAAACCATAGGTTATAGACCATATATAGTTAGGAATTCGCATTTACAAAACCTTATTTTACTCACACAAAACCATTGAAATTCCATATATAGTTAGTTGCACTAACTATATATCGCGCACCCGCAATCCACTGCTGATGATGTCACATATTACATCATTCATGACATGGTCAGTGACATCACTGATGACATCACTGATGACATCTCAAATGACATCACTGATGACATCTCAAATGACATCACTGATGACATCACTGATGACATCTCATTTGACATTACTGATCACATCACTGATGATATCATTCATGTGATAATACGATGAACCTCTTCAGACTCTAATATAACCTTAGATACAATCAGTGTAAACAGACACTCACAGACTGTCACTCATCCATGGAGTTACTCACACACCTAGTCAGTCATGTAAAGAATCAATCACACCTCCATTTCCTCAACTATACAGTTATACAAACTTTACTTATTCAAATATATACTAACACATATTTACTCTCTTATCCAATCCCTGATACAAGTTCACAATGATCCATACAGCCACTCACACATTCACTGGCTCTTATGCATTAGTTATTTATATATGTCAACTCTCACATGTACTGTGTTTTACATATGTACTTACTTTGACATGTAGCACTGAGATATCCATTCACTCACCAATACACTCATGCACACAGTCAACCGCCCATACAGCTGTTTCCACATGCACTTTTGAAACCATACATCTAGTGAATCAACTGCTCACACATCTATGCACAGAGTCATACACCTCCCAGCCACCCACACACACACTCAGTCTCCCATACAAATACTTGGGCAACCAATCAATAACCCATATAGTTACTCATATAGCTACTTATCAACACATGCAACAGTTTACAGAACAACAGACATAATGATGCACAAATTAAGACAGTTTAGTCACTAACCCATGCACTCAGTGAGACACATTTAATCACTCACTCATACAGTCAGTCATGCACCTACTAAATCCTTCATCCAGACACTTATACATCCACTCATTCTTCAATATGTAAGACATATTTTAACTTTACAGAAACATACAGTCACTGGATGTTGTCATCAGTGATGTCATCAGTGATGTCATTTGAGATGTCATCAGTGATGTCATCAGTGATGTCACTGACCATGTCATGAATGATGTAATATGTGACATCATCAGCAGTGGATTGCGGGTGCGCGATATATAGTTAGTGCAACTAACTATATATGGAATTTCAATGGTTTTGTGTGAGTAAAATAAGGTTTTGTAAATGCGAATTCCTAACTATATATGGTCTATAACCTATGGTTTTTTCAGTGAATATATATATATATATATATATATATATATATATATATATATAGCGGCGCCAGTGGGTAGTTATAGTTAGGACCTATTTTCCATAGGAAATCTGCAACATTCTATTTGGAACAACTTTGGTGCTGGTTGATGAATCTTCGTGAAATTTTCAAAACTAATGGCCAGCTCCGTTCCACTCCTTTTCTGAAAGTTATGGGGTGATACGTCAAGCAGGGGCCGAGAATAAATGGGGGTCCCAAAACGTGTTTTCCCTATGCAATTTCCCATAGGACCTTTAGCCACAGCTACAGCCCAAACTGCTGAACGGAATTACGCTAAATTTAGCAGAGATGTAGTCCTCAGTTCAGACTTGTGCCTTTTTTCTTAAATGGTGTCAATCTGTTCAGTAGTTCCTGAGAAAATTACAGTTAAAAGCATATATATATCTATGGGAGCGGTGGATCCGCAGACTGTGAGCACACCATGGGCGCACCATAAGCGCACCCTTCCGATAACGCGCTGAATGCTAATTGGCTGTCAAGTGGTTGTCAACATTCAAAACCAGGAACTGTTGGCAGCCATTTTGTGCCTCGGTAGAAGCGTGGCTGAAGAAGTCAGTGGAACAAGTGTGCAAAACGTAGAAAGGGGGCAGGGTAGAAATACTTTGACCCTCTAGACCTGCTTAGGGGGTCCCAGAAGGATTCCCAGGGCCCACAATTATTTTTTTTTTAAACCCGGCAGGTGTGCGTAGGGTGCGCAGACTCTGCCATATAAAAATAAAGAAAGAAAACAAAGCTTTTTTTTATAATTAGCCCCCGGGGGTGCCAAATCCTGGCGGCAAAATAATTAAATGTTATGGGGGGCCCAGAGGGGCCCTCCAATCCTGGGGACCGTCACCCCCCGGGGCAACAAAAAAATAATGGTTGTGGGGGGCTCCTAGGACCCCAAAGCCCCGGGGACTACCATCCTCCGGGGCTTTATGTAATGTGAGAGGGGGGCTGTGTGGCCGTCCTCCAGGTGCACTCGAGGGCCCTGGGGACCACCACCCCCTAGGGCCGACTCCTTCAGTGTCCCTGGGTGCCCACCCCCGGGACACTGCTGTTTGCTATGAGAAGACGGAAACTTGGTTTGGATTTTGAAAAACAGAGCAGGGAAACCTGCTCTCTGTTTCAAAATCCGAACCATATTGGTCTTCCACATGGGGGGCTGTATGTTAGCAGTTCCCTACGTAGAGAAGTGTGGTTCAATGGTAAGAGCGGCAGACCCTGATTCAGGAGTCTGGCCGGGACCAGGGTTCAATTCCCGCCTCGGGGGGTCTCGGGCTCAATTTCCTCTGACCTGATAATTCTCGCCTCGGTGCCTATTCTGATCATGAGCCCCACTCTGCACCTCTGGGCAATAGCTTGCTTAATCTCTACAACGGCCCCAACAATGCTGAGGATGCCTGACTTCACCTTGGGGGTGCCCAGGAGTGGGCTCCTCACAGGGAAAGGCCAGGAAGGGTTCCTGGGCGGTATTCGTACAAGCGCCGAGATGCCTACGGGTAGTCGTGCGCTATATAAGTGCGTAATTATCCTTTTATTATGTGGAAAAGCAATGCCGGCTCCCGAAGGACGCGGGGAGCCGGCTGGGACCGTGGGGGCATTGGGGCTTCCCTCGCGGTCCCCAACGTTTTATATAAGCCCCGGGGGATGGGGTTCCCGGGGATAAAAGAAAGTAGTCATTGGGGCTATTTTTATTTACAGTAAAATTAGGTGTCGCGCACTCAACGCGGCTCTCAGTGCGGCCCCCTGGTGTGCACGTGTTGGATGCACGATTCATAATCTGTATCATGCGCGATTCTAATGCGTTTGGTGCACGACTTCTATATTGGAGGATACATTCCGCGCAGTGAGCAAGAAGGATGCACTTTGGGTGCTCGACTTCCAAAAAAAAGAAAAAAATATATAAGTATATTTAAAAAAATATAAAATAATAAAAAACATATATATTTATTTTTAAAAAAAATATGTGTAGTGTAATTTAAAAAATATATATATAAAAATAAGTAGATTAAAAAATGTAGTTAAAGAATATAAAAAAAATAGTACAAGAAACATATTTAAAAATTATCATTTAAAAAACCTTTGAAATTCATTGAAAAAACCATAGGTTTCAGGCAGGTTATAGTTAAGAATTATCATTTAAAAAACCTTAGCAATTCACTAAAAAAACATAGCTTTCAGGGATGTTATAGTAAGCTGGATATTTCACTCATACAAAACCATTGAAATTCCTCCGTTTTAGTTAGTTGTACTAACTGTAACTCTCGCGCCCGCAATCCACTGGTGATGATGTCACATATTACATCATTCATAACATGGTCAGTGACATCACTGATGACATAACTGATGACATCTCAAATGGCATCACTGATGACATCAGCAACGTGACAATCAGATACACCTCATCATGCACAAGTATAACCTTTCATCACTCACTGTAAAACACAGAGTACCATATTTGAATCCATTGACAGCAGCAATACACGTTTCTAAAAACCCACTCAGTGATTCCTAGATCTACACACACACATAGTGGAGAAGTGTGGCTCAAATGGTTAGAGCAGCAGACCCTGATGCAGAGGTCTGGTCCGGGACCAGGGTTCAATACCCACCTCGGCGGGTCTTGGGCTCAATTTCCTCGGACCTGATATTTCTCGCCTCGGTGCATATTCTAATCATGGGCCCAACTCTGCAACTCTGGGCAATAGCTTGCTTAATCTCCACAACAGCGCTGGGATGCCTGGCTTCACCTTGGGGGTGCCCAGGAGTGGACATTCCGCAGGGAAAAACCAGGAAGGGTTCCTAAGTGGTATATATACAGCGCCGGGACACCTCCATTGGAGGTAGCTGTGCGCTTTACAAGTGGCATTTACATTTACATCTAATCACTTACCTATAGATTCACTCATACATGTTGTCAATGATCAATAGAACACTATCAAATATACTTATACATGACATTACAGACCAGCAAACCACAACGCCCGACTCTTCTACGATGCCAGCACCCTCCACGCACTCAACCCCGGGCGAGAACACACTTGCTACCGGGCCACCCCAAAGGGCACCCAAGGACCCTTCACCTGCCGGAACTTCAGCTTCACCAGCACCCGACCCGCCAAACAAAGAACCCAACTGCCTCAGATGCATCCTCCTCAACACCCCTCCGCCTGCAAACACGCCATTGAACTCTGGGACCTTCTCGACTCCACCTCCCCTGATGTCGCCTTCCAGACGGAGAACTGGCTGAACCCCACCTCAGCTCCCGACATTGCCATAGCCATCCAGTAGGTCTACAAGATCACCCGCAGGGACTGTACCAACGACGTAGAAGGAGGAATCACCCTCATGCACAGGAACTCTCTCAGAATCTGGACCAACAACGACAACACCTTCAGCACTGCCGAACACATGCACTTCCAGATCCACACCGATCCCAACACCACCCTCAAAGGAACCCTCATCTACAGACCTCCCGGACCTCGACCACAGTTCAGCGACTCCATCGCGACTTCATGTCAAGTGGAGGAGTGTGGCTCAATGGTTAGAGCGGCAGACCCTGATGCAGAGTTCTGGCCAGGGACCAGGGTTCGATTCCCGCCTCGGCGGGGTCTTAGGCTCAATTTCCTCGGACCTGTTAATTCTCGCCTCGTGCCTGTTCTAATCACGGGCCCCACGCTGCAACTCTGGGCAATAGCTTGCTTAGCCTCCACACCGGCCCCAACAGCGCTAAGGATGCCTGGCTTCACTCTGGGGGTGCCCAGGAGTGGACACTTCACAGGGAAAGCCAGGAGGGGTTCCACAGCGGTATGAGTATCAGCGCCAGGAAACCGAATAGGCGACACCGCAAGGTGACCGTCTGGTGACAGTGCGCTCTATAAGTGCCATGACATTTACATTTACATTTACATTCATCACCACACACTCCCTTGCCTCCACGGACTACATCCTCCTCGGGGACCTGAACTTCCACCTCGAGAACAACAATGACACCAACTCCACCACCCTGATCAACAACCTCACCAACCTCAGACTCAGACAACTTGTGACAACACCCACCCGCGCTGCCACCCACATGCTCGACCCCATCTTCCCCGCAAGCCCCCACGTCTCCTTCAACCACACCACCAAACCCCACTTGACCGACCACCACTGCATCTACTTCACCTTCAGGAAGCCCACCGCGCACCACCACACCCAACAGATGCCTCGACTCTGCTAGAGCAAAATCACCGAAGACCAGCTAACCACCACCCTCGCCTAGAGCCTACCCCCGACTTCACCAACTCCAACACCAAAGCCCGTAACCTCAGACAATAGATCGACAACTGCGCCAACACCCTTGACACATTCAAGACACCTTCCAACAGCCACACCAGCAGGAAAGCCACCTGGTTCACAGAAGGCCTCCAAACGAACATGCCGAAAACTGGAGAAGAACAGGCTCCACAAGCGAACACAGGACGGCTACGCAGCCCACAAGAACGCCGCCCGCAGGCACCATCAACTCATCAGAACCACCAAGAGGGCCTCATTCAAAGACCGCCTAGATAACAACGCACACAACAGCAAAGAGCTCTTCAACATCGTGAAGGAACTCTCCAACCCCAGCTCTAACACCAACGGCATCCCGCCCTCGGAAGACCTGTGTAACTCGCTGGCCACCTGCTTCCACCGCAAGATCGCCAACATCCACGACAGCTTCAATGCCACAACCACCCGACAACCACTGCCCCCAAGACCACCACCTGCACCACTCGCCTGCTCTCCTGGACCAGCATCAACGACGAGGATACCAGCGAGATCATGAACACCATCCACTCCGGATCTCCATTAGACCCTTGCACTCACCACATCTTCAACAAAGCATGCATAGCCATTGCACCCCATCTCCAGAAAGTAATCAACATCTCCTTTGAGACAGAAACTTTCCCAGAGAGCTGGAAGCACACCAAGATCAACGCCTTACTCAAGGAACCCAAGGCAGACCCCAAGGACCTCAAGAACTTCCGGCCCATCTTCCTGCTCGAAAATCGTCAACAAACAACTGACACGCTACCTCAAGGAGAACGACATCCTGGACCCATCCCAGTCCTAGTTCCACAGCAACCACAGCACCGAAACCCCCCTCATTTCCGTCACAGGTGACATCAGGACCCTGCTTGACAACGGAGAAATGGCGGCCCTCATTCTCCTGGACCTGTCAGCCGCCTTCAACGCGGTCTGCCACTGCACACTACGAACACGCCTACAAGACGCCGGGATCCAAGAGAAGGCCCTGGACTGGTCCTCATCCTCATTTCCTCCTGTTCAGCCTGGGACGACTCCAGGTGGCCGACAACACTAGGAACAGCCCCGACACCCACTGACCACGCACGCAACCTAGGGGTCATCCTTAACTCCACCCTCTCCATGACGAAGCAGGTCAACACTGTCTCCTCATCCTGCTTCAACACTCTCTGAATGCTCCGCAGGATCTTAAATTGGATCCCACCAAAACAAGAAGTACTGTCACCCTGGCCCTCGTTACCAGCAGGATGGACTATGGAAACGCCGTCTAAGCAGGATCGTCGGCCAAGCTCCTAAGACGACTGCAACGCATCCAGAACGCCTCTGCACGTTTGATCCTTGACATCCCCCACCGCAGCCACATCACACCCCACCTGAGAGACCTGCACTAGCTCCCCATCAACAAGAGGATAACCTTCAAGGTCCTCATCCACGCATAAAAAGTTCTCCACAACACCAGCCCAGCATACCTCAACACACGACTCAGCTTCTACATCCCACCCAATAGCTGTGCTTCACCAGCCTTGCCCTCGCCACAGTCCCCCGCATCCGAAGAACAACCGCCGCCGGCACATCTTTCTCCCACCTCGCCGCCAAGACCTGGAACACCCTCCCCACCAATCTATGGCAGACCCAAGACCTACTGGCCTTCAGAAGACTCCTCAAGACCTGGCTCATCGATCAGTAGCAGTGCCCCCCACCAATACCTTGAGACCCTCACAGGTATGTAGTGCGCTTTACAAATGTATTGATTGATTGAGGGAATATTTAAATTTGGCTCTAAATTAGGAAGTAGGCTTATCAAAGCATTGTGCATAATTTACTCTACCAAATATACATCTTCAGCAACATATGGTTTGGGTATTTGGGGTTATACACATTCCCTAAATTTACAAAGATTTGAGAATTGTTTTTCAAGGGCACTGTTGGCAGTTCCCAAAAGTGCCTCACCATACATTGAACACAAGGAACTGGCTCTTCAATTTATGTCAAAATACATCCATTGCAACTTTTTCATTCCATTTGGACTTAAGCAGAAACCGGTCTTAATAGATTTCTTATGACTGATTGTTTAACATTGGATAATGCTTTTAATATTCCTTGGTTGGCGTTCATAAGGAAAATATAGGGGAATATTGTAGTAACCTTGGATATCACAGATCCCGGGGCTACCATTATATTGTCGAAAGCAAATATTAAGTGTAAAGTATGATCCATTTTGGAAAACAAAAGAGAGCTTAATGAATTTGGTAAATACATAGTAGGTAGTGATGATTTGCTGTTAAGAACTGAAGCCATTCAACCTTATCTAATGTATGAATTTCATCTTCGGCATCAAATTTGACCAGGTTTTGCCTTAACATGATAAATTTTTTGATAGCTTTTGCAGAAATGGGCATGTGATTTGGGGATTCCAGGTTATGTCCACATGATGGAACTTCTCTACAAAGCACTATGCACTTTTTTTATGTGCAGATTTTATAAGATCCCTAGGACCTGTTATATAAAGTCCTTGGTTTGAAATTTTAAACAATGTAGACCCAATCTTATTTATTTACAACAATTAGAAACGTTGATTGTCTGTGCTACACTTACTGAATTTATAAAGAAATCACATAGAGTTATGAAAATGATGTACATTGAATCTTAGGATATGTGTGGAATGGTCTTTCCACTCATTATATCAGTTGGCTTAAAACATTTAATTGTTATTGAATCAATTTTATATTCAATTTTATGAAATTTATGTTTTCTTTTATGTTTTACTATTAAATCGAATAAAGACGGATCGATTGATTCATATATGTTTGGTTGTAAATGTGGTCCATGTATAAGAAAGTGTGATGCAATACGATTTGAGGCTGATTACTAGATTGCTGTGTACAGGGTCTGTAGCAGTTCTGTTGGATAACCTGGAAGTAAACTGAAACCACTAAGCTCTGGGTACAAGATGATGCTATTGCAAAGCATGAATCCTGAAAGTGATACTGATTGGTTGAGAATCTCTTATTGCAGTAGTATGCCCATTTAACTGTGGTGATAGGGGCTTATTACGATGACAGTCAGAGTTGCCTCCGACCGACACCGTCTCAGTCTCGTGACCGACAGACCCCCGGTCTGCGGTTCTGACCACCTGATTACGATGTGACCGAACACTGTTCGGTCTGATACTAACATTGCTCTATGGGAGCTTGTGTTACGGCCGTAAACCAGGTGTAATACAGGCTCTCATAAAGAAATGGGTCTGTGTGTAAAACCCTGCACCCTGTGGCAGGCACCCCATGGTACCTGCCACACAGTACATGGATTTACATAGGGGTGCCCTAGGTACCCCTCTCCGCCACCAACGGTAGGCCATGGAGGCAAGATGGCCTGGCTAGGGGCTCCTAAATTTGCTTTCAAACAGCCTTTCCATGTCTGAAGATCCGTCATGAAAAGGCTGTGGGAAACCCACATCATAATGCCAACGGCAGAAACGCCGTCCATATGGGATTACGGGGTAGTTCCTACAAGCCAGAATCCTCCGAGAGGCGGTCTGAACCACGTTGGAATGACTGGTCAATTCATGGTCCGACCGGCTTTCCGACCGACATCGTGATCGGCCCCTTACTCTGAGTTTAGTATTGCTTTCTTCTTAACTAGTCTGAGCTGCTATTAGAGTGTACGTGAGGTTTTAATATATACTGTGTTTTGTATTCTCCATAGAACTTTTCATTTAGATAAACTTTAAATAAAATGTGCCTTAACATAATGGCTGCACAGTGTAACAGGGACAGAAAGGGCAATTGATGGATGGGATGCTTGTATTTATTTCAGCTCCTGGTAATAACTGTAGGATTCCATTGTTTTTGTTTCATCCATATTCATGATTTAGAGGTCAACAGGGGTCGCAGTTGTGACCCCTAGCTTGACCCTCGCTACCCCTGGCACTGCCTGTGTGACTCCTGGCCTCAGAGGTGGCAACATTAGTGGCAAGAACACAGGGATGTCTTGCATTATCAGAATCAGGCTCTAATCTCTCTTTCTTTCATTTTTATTACACCAATAGTGAATAATAGTTTATTATTCACTATCAGTGATATAAAAAAGTGGAGCAGCAAGATCAGGACCTTCACTGGCATCTTACATAAGAAAAATAAAATGGCTTTAATGTATGTTGTATGCGTGCATGCGGGTGAGAGTGAGTTTGGGTGAGAGAGTGTGTATATGTGTGAGCATGTATGTTTGTATATGGGATTGTGGATGTGTGTCTGTACCAAAATGAGTAAGTATAAGTGAGTCAGAATAAGAATGAGTGTGAATGAGTGAATCAGGGTGTTAGTGTGCACGGGAGTAGGAATGAGTGCAAGTCAGTTCTAATTATAGAATGATTGTGAATAAGTGAATGTAAGTGAGCATGTGTTGTTATGCTTGCAGATCCTCTGTTGGACCTGGCATGCTTCTTGGCCTGTAGAAGCACCCTTAACAAAATGTTGGCACTGGAATACTGGAAACAATATTTGTATATTGGATACCCTCAGCAAAATGCTACTTCTGACACTATGTAGGTAGATTTTGACATGGAACGCACATAAACAAAATGCCAGCGCTGGCCTCCTGGAGAAAATTCTTGGCATAGTTGACACTTGTGGCAAATTGCTTGTGACTGCACATTGAAGGAAATTCTTGGCATATGGGAAGACAACTGGGGCAAGGTCATGGGGCCATCCATGACAAAATGTGGTTCATTACATGTTAAACGTAACCTTTGACATAAGGGACCTCAATAGTGCAAGAGAAGCTGTATTATGAAAATTCTGGCACTGGCATATTGTATGTAATGTTTGGGCAAAAAGGGGCACCATGGCTAACTGGTGGTACTAGCAATGGACATAATTATTGACATAAGGAGGCACCCATAGTACATTTTAAAACATAATTGGGTGAACTCATGGGGACAGTCAGATTTCAGTAGCTTGGCACACCATGAAAGGACTTAAATATTTAGTGAGTGTTCTTTTGGAGCTTATGGATTCTTGGCAAATTTATTTGAAAATTGTGCATTAAAATGCACTACTAAGGCCCATTTTTTTCAACATTTTCCCAGGGAAGAGAACCCCCCACCTCCTAGTAGCATTGTGATTGGTCAGGGGAGTCTGGAAGCCTGGGTGCTTCCTGTACCTGGTTCCTACAAGGAGAGGCAGCGGCTGGCGACCAGCAGGTAAGTTTTCTTTTTTATTTATTTCCTAACCCCCCTACCACTGTCCCCTACCAGCCACTACTGAATTTCAAACCAAACTTTGATTGCGACTCACACAATCAAGCGCACTGCTCAAGTCCATAAAACCTGAATGTAAAAAATAAACCTTTTTTGTTGTTTTTTGTCTTCAGAGTTTTATATAGCGCACACTTGACCCGAAGGTATCAGTTATCAGTGCGCTTTACATGAGCACCAGTTCCGTTACACAAGGACACCTTCATTTTTGTTAGGCACAGGAGATTAAGTGATTTTCCCAAAATCACAAGATGTTGAGCGTCATTGCCAAGACTCTAACCCGATTCCCCACATTTTTCAAAAGATGAGAATATATCCATTGAACCAGGATATTCTTTTAGACATACCAAAAAATTGGCCAGATTTGAACAAATTAAGGGCCTGATTTAGATCTTGGTTGAAGGGTTACTCCGTCACAAGGGTGGCGGATATCCTGTTCGCCAAAACATAAATTACATTATATCCTATGATAATAATAATAATTTTTATTGTTTGATTATTTAAAATATTACAATTGATAAAAACTATAATTTATATTATAACACATACATTTTGAGTAAAAACATATTATTAGGATAAAAATATACTCATTATACTAATTGAGAACTTCCACATTTTAAAATATTGCAATTCTGAGTGGTGCAAAACGTAATGTACAGATTAACTATTAAACCCGTCCTATGCATTCTCTTCAATCAAATCCTCGAGGTTAAATAATTTTTTACCATTAGCATAAATTTTACAAATGCAGAATTCAAAACTATGTCATTTGATTTTAGACATCTTATAAGTGCCAGTCTGCAAGTCCGAATCCCAAATGTATTAAAATGCCACGTAAGTGTCATTCTTCTTTCTTCAATCAATTTTGTACATATGCAAAGGAAATGGATAATGTTCTCTTCTCCTGTTTTACATAATCTGCAGGGTGTTTGTTCTGTTGTACACACCCATGGCATTGCCTGACATGATCCTGGGAAGAGGACAAATTGTGCTTTTAAGAGAATGTTTTTCAACTTTATAGACCAAAGTGTTTCTAGATATGATTGTGCCTTGACAGATCGGTACTCGTTCATTAGAGCCCATGCATACGTTCTTTTTGCAAGCGATTCTTTATCTTTATTCAACGATAATTGTTTTGTTATTTTATTACTTTTTTTTCATGTGCTATGTATTCATCTAGGACAAGTTGTAAATACTTCCAAGATTGATATTTCCTGTTTGTTTGTATATCCTCCCATAACAATTTGCACAATTGATTAGAGTTATCTGTTTTAATTCTTTTCCACACTTTTATAAATTGGCCTTTCCTAGCAGTTAGTTGGTTCGATAGCCCAAATTCTAATCTGATTTGGGCAGATGATGCATTATATGGAAGGTGGAAAAGTGATTTGAAGATTTTAGACACTTCATTATTAATGGTTATAGCATCTTTACCGCTCAGTGCTTCACTACCATGTGTCAGACTTGGTAATAATTTTGCAGATATCACTTTTATGAGGGTGAGATAACTAGGTCCCCCTAAGGACATTTGCAAAGTTCGAAATGGTGTCATCAAGGTGTTAGTTCTCCTTTGCATATCGATCTTGTGTGGGTTGAATGGTCCTTTGTCATAGCAAAGAACTCCCAAATATGTATATGATCTTACTTGCCCTAATTGGCAGCCTTGGAGATACCATTGTTGCTAATACTTTGTCACTGTGTTTTTGCTAACTTCTATTATTTTTGTCTTTGACTCATTTATGACCATGCCATTTGCTAGGGAGTAACTTGCTATCCTATGAATTAGACGTTATAACCCTACCTTTGTTTGACTTAATAGGATAACATTGTTTGCATATAGTAGGTTTGATATGTGTCTACCAGCTAATTTCGGTGGGTAGGCATTTACTCATTCATAGCTTGAGGTAGAGCTGATAAAAACAAGTTAAAAAGACCCAAGACAAGTGTACACCCTTGCTTTAGGCCTGTGGTCATTGGAATTTTTTTTGAGACACATGAACTATCACCTAATCGTACTCTAACCCAAGTATTTTAATATAGCAGTTGGATCGGTTTCAGACTGGGCAATGGTATTCCTTGCTTCTTCAGCTTGTCCCAAAGTAGCTGCCTGTGCACACAATCAAAAGCCGATCTAAAGTCGACAAAACATATATATAATGGTTGCTTCTTTGCTAGGTATTTATCTATTAGAACTGACGGGACTAATATATTTCTCGCAGTTCATAGGCCTTGCATAAAACCCGCTTGATTAGGAGGGATTATCTGTTTCTCATTGGCCCATGCAGATAGTCTAGATAGTAGGACTCCTGCAAAAAGTTTGGCATCTGTGTCTTGCAAAGAAATTAATCAATCATTACCTGGCAGGGCTCAGTCTCCTTTCTTGTATATAGGGGATATTAATGAGCGCTTTCATGTGTCTTGTATTAATAATGATTTGACGGCATTCTAAAATACTTACATAAGGTATTCTGCCGAGAGAGCAGGATTTTCTTTATATAAGGCAAATGGAATCTCGTTAGGGCCCGGGGCACCGTCTTTTTGTTTTCTGATAAGTTTACATACTTGATTTTCAGTTATATCTAGGGCTCCCAATTTTATAGTATTTATTTTTTCAACATTTCGTCTGTATTTATCGATATTTATTTTTTGGCCATTTTATATGTATTTATGCATATTTATTTTGTGATTTGCATATAAATGAAGATAAAAAACTGTACATTTCCATATTTATTTAACTGATAGACGCACACTCATAATTTGATGTCTGTTGTGTTTTAGCTATTTAAGCTGTTAAATATCACATACCAGTACATCCACTGGTAAATACTAGCATTATACCATAAATGTTTGTTGACATATGCAATTATTTAAAGAAATTCATCCTGTTTTCTAATTTCACATGCTGTCCATATTCTCAGCGGCAGGCCTTTAATTAATCAAAGACAGCACGGAGAGTCACTTAAAAAGCACAATTTTCTGAATTTATCCTCTTTTAAAAATAAATGCAGACAGAAAACACATTGTTTTCTGTCTGTATTTATCTGTAAAAATCCGTAAAAACTGAAAAACTGGAGCCTTAGTTATATCCTATGGGATTTATATTTCGGCAGACAGGATATCCGTCACCGTTGTGATGTAGTAACCCTTCTACCAAGATCTAAATCAGGCCTTAAATCTGTCATAAACTTTATAGGATGTATCCCAGACCAATTTATTCAAAATCTCTGAGTCCATTCATTCTATGGGCCTTCATAGTGCCTGAAACAAGTTGTGGTGGAGCTATTGGCAAAGACTTAGTTAGCTCAGCCATCACCATATTGTGGTCACTCCAAGTTGTGTAGGTAACACTACGTCCCCTTATGCGGGAGGTTAAATGATCTGAAATAACAATATTCTCAATAATCGTTGAGGCCCTTCTACCATTGCACGTTGGTAGCATACTGGATGTATTGGAGATCCCTGATTCAATGACAAGATTAAAATGAAATCTAGAGAGGAGAGTAGTCAGGGTTATGCAACCTTTTTTGTGAACTGCCACCACCATTAAAATGACATAACTGGGTCGCAGATAATCCACTGCACCATGGTTTTCCAACAATTTGATTCAGCAAGGGGTCATATTGAGAGGGACATACCCTTGACATACACAACCCTGCTGCAGGTGCTGGCTCATGTGCCACTTTGTAATCTTGTGAACGTATATGTTAAACCATTCATAGGCCCCAGTCACACCTTTGTGTATGACCCTCTGACATGCATTTGTCTAACCTTCGTTATCAGTAAGGGGCAACAGATTTCAAGATGGCTGCCACGTTTTTTATTTATGTGCGCATAATCCCTAATGTTCTTCTTAAACTGCACAACCACGAGCGGGTGTTGCGCATCTCTCTAGTGAATTGTTTTGTTCCATTCGGGGCAGCGTGAATAGTCATTAGCCACATCATTGAGCCCCTACAATCTATATGATGGGACAGAGATTAAGATGGCCGCCACGTTTCTAGTCACGGGCGTCAGACCTCTTTTGACCATGTGAAACTGTCACGTGATTTAAGCACTGATCTATAGAATTTCCAGCTGCGGCTCAAATTATCATGAGCCTTGGTTAAACATGAGTCTATCAAGACAATGTATTTCTTTGACTTTGGGCTGCGGTAGTAACCATCCGCTGCACCGCACTGCTTCCAAACTCACGTGTATCCTGGCGGGGCAACAGAGGTCAAGATGACCGCCACTTTAACATTCACTGCCAGCAGACCTCAAATGGCCATGTGATATTATCACGTGGTGTCCCAGCAATCCATTTAAGCAGGGAATACCAGCCGCAGCTGACTTGACCACGAGTTGGTGAGAGACACTCGAGAAAACAGGTAAGGAGAGTATGGCTGTTGTTGGGATGGGGGTAGGCAGGAGTATATAGTTTTGCAACGCTGAGCACTTACAGCCAGATTCATCAAAGGAAATTCAGCTCGCAAAGGGCCAGATTCTGAGAATCTGGCCCTTTGCGAGCGCTATTTTTGCATTTGGGATTCATCATCCCAAATGCAAAAATCGCAACTCTAGAAATCGCTAAATTGCGATGAATTGCATTTAAGGAATCTCAATTTGAGATTCCTTAAATGCAATTCATGAACTATTTAAAAATTGCGAATTCGCATTCTGGGACCTCTATTTACCGCGAAGTCTAACTACGTGGTAAATAGAGAAAACTTTAAAAAATGCACTTTTCTAAGTTGTATGTTACACACACACATGTCCTTTGGACATTTTAGTGCACAACACCAGTGTACATTACCATTTCAGGGGTGCTACAGGGTGTCCTTTGGGCACCCTGGCACCCTTGAAATCGCATCCTTATTTGCGATTCACTATTTGCTAATCGCAAATAAGGAATGACTCCCCATTCATTCCTATGGGCCTAAAGGCCCATAGGAATGAATGGGGAGTCATTCCTTATTTGCGAATAGCAATTAGTGAATCGCAAATAAGGAAGCTGTAGGAATCGCAATAAATATTGCGATTTCTACATGAATCCCGTTTTGCGAGTCTTTAATAGCGATTCCTTAATAATCGCTATTGATACTGATAATATCTCTTTCAGCTTCTAATGTGAAGGTCGTAGTCTGCATCTTTAACCTTACATAGTCTGTGTAGCCAACACATAAACGTAGTGTAGAACCCTTCATATTAGAAGCTGAAAGAGATATTATCAGTTTAAACAATAGTTAAAGTGTGCGCCTCTTCTTCAATACTTAAGTTCACCACTGGCTCACCAGAGGCCGTGCCACATCTCGAGTAATCAATTGATCAAGTAAATTACATAAAATATGGCATCTTTTGATACTATCACACGAATAACCGAAAACTGAGCTGCCACTTTCTTTGGCATATACAAACGAGGAAGCTACGGACATTTAAGCATTGATTAATGAAATTAAATTGGTAGATACAAACGGGGGTCCACTATTCAACAGTTGAAGCAAATAGAATATCTCACACGTAGGCAGTTGAATCAAAGACTCCATGCCTCCACATTGGTTCAATATCACCAAGCAAAAAGAATACCAAGAGGATTGAGAATAGCACTCCGCCCAATGTTATTCAGATTCCATTTGAACCCACAATTCATGGAAAAATGTTTTTCAATTCTTAATAAATGCTTACTCGATTTAATATTACTCATTATAGAAGAGTTGTACACAGCAAACAGAGATTCTCGTGCATAATCATCTGGGCAAGATATAACAACAATAGCTGGCGAGATCCCACCCGGTACAGGCATCTCGTCCCATTTCTTGCTAAGATACAAAGGTTCTGTGAATTCACAAAAACGATCATATTGTCTACGAAGACCCGCATTGAAGAGCGCATACAGGACACTTCCCCTGACGAAGGGAAAATATATTCCCGAAATGCATCGGGCACCGGTCTTCCTGAAATTCAAGTTATATGATCACTGATTATGTGCATTCTCTATTCAATGTAGCATTCACAATGTGATCACATGATTGTAAAGTAAGATTATTGTATCAATTATGATGATGTATAAATGAAAAAAGACACATCTCTGTGTATATTTTTGATGTTTAGAAAAACAATGAGGCAATTGTTTATTTCATAATTCTATCTGACAAGATTTTGTTTAAAGAACTTCTTAAAATACAATCTGGAAAGATTTTTGTTTGATGAGAGTTTTTCTGAATAATAGAGGAACTGAGTTTCCATAGGAACAGTGCACGCTTGCTTACTTACCTAACGGAACCACTTGTAGCTTTATAACTACTTCAGTTACAACACATGGATTTTTAGGCCTGGCTTTTAATAAATGCGGTATCTCCCCACTGGAGAAAGATTGCTCATGGACAGCATTGTTGTTTTTGCATGTTTGGAGCCTTCTCCCACAGCCCGCTGAGCCCACTGTGTCGTCGCTAACCTCCCCTCCACGTTGTCAATTCCAGAGTTAATCAAGCCCATTGCATTCCAAAGGTGACTTGTAATCGAGGCACGCCTGTCTTTTACTGTGGAGTGAGATGTTAACTTCCTCTTACCCATGGTGTGTTAATTCCAAAAAGTTGAAAGGGAGGCAGCAAAAAATAATACACCTTAGAGAGGTGGCCCAGCCCAGTCTCCCCCGGGCTCTGACGGGCACATATCAAAACATAAATGTTTAGACTCAGGTCTGTGAAGGAAGCAATGCAATAGCTTGGACTATCACGCCAGATAACAGGCTGCACCACAGGACCATACTATTAGGAAAGCGTGTACTATATAAATGTCAATAACATGGCATGACAATACATATCATAACACAACATAACGTTTAATGCAGACTGGTCAGGAAATCTAGTGCTGTTGCTTTGTGAGGAGATGGTGTGGATACATTTCTTTAGTTTTGCGATCAGTAAAGTAGTAGGGTTCAAAATGGCGTTCAGTGGGGCTCGAGCGGAGCAAATGGGCTGTTAACATGTAGGTTTCATTATCAATGGGTTTGTACAGCATTTTACAAATGTTTGGGAAGAAGGAAAGGGTTTTGTACTTCACAGGTGAGTTAACCAGACTGTCTTGGCATAAGTATGTGGCTCTTGAAGGACACATAGGAAGCTCTCTAGAACCAAAGCAGTTTAGTACAAGGGCTTGACGCAGGAAGAGAGTTCATGCCCGATAGTTGCATCTCAGTTGCATGGTGCTTTATCTTGCTGGCTGTAAATTGTAGACTGACATCCATATTTAGATGGTGTCCAGGCAAGTTCAGAAATGACTGATTTGTAGCAGATGTGGCCTAACGGACAGAGCTGTCAGCGTAGAACTGTGGATCCACGAGTGAGTTCCGGCCTCGGCTATCCTGTGAATCTGAGAAAATCACTTAATCTCTTTGTGTCTAAAAAAATAAAAATAAATATGTAATGTAATGTGGTTCTCATGTAAAGCACTCTAATGCCATTGGGACAAGTATGCAAGATATAAAACCGTGAATAAAAAGACAATTGGCCAAAGATACTCTGAGGTAAAAGTGTATGACATCGGCATATTGATGAAGGAAACTACCTTGTTAAGTGAGTTTGACCCCCTGTGGTTCCTTGCTTCAAGAACAAGGTGGCAGGTATGGAGGACCAATGTGATGTTGCTTTTGACTGGAAGCTGAGGTCTTGAGTCTAGCGTTTTGACATATTCATGGCTACCTGAGAGAAAGGCGATAAGCCGAGCCTACTGGCGCTGGTTTTATTAAATGCTTTTTCGACTTGTTATGTATAATGGACCAAGTTTTAAACTGCATATATAGATGAGGTACAAGTTGTAATTTTATTCTAGTGGTTTTACAGCTTAGTGGTGCGGTTTTGTACTGCAAATACTGCTAAATGGTGTATATGGCGCACATGGATGTAGAAAGAGCTTCAAGGAGGGTATGATGATAAATGTTGATCGAGGTTGCCAAGGGGTCTTTTTTGACGCAGTGTCAACTTTAACAGGTTATTTATAATTGTTTGTTTTTGGCAGATCTCTGGACAGGATACGTTTGTTGAATCTAATATATAAGTATTACTAATACTTCATTTAATGGTACTGAGTTTACTAACAACAGATGGATGAAAGGCAGATTTGACCTTGCCGAGATTCAAGCTCTTAACCTGCAAGAAAAGTCAATGAAGAGCGTTTTACTCACTGAGCCATTCTGTCAGTAACCTGGGTGGTTGCTAATCCAGTGTGAAGTCAGGATTAAAACCCAAACTGGTAGGAGTCCGAGAGGTTTTAAAAGGCATAGGCAAAGAGGGCTCTGGCCCAGGGCCTCAGCCTTTCAGAGCCCCCCCCCCCCCCATAGAGCCAGCTTTGTTCTGCAGAGTCTTTCCGTGATACCCTTGAATAATTCTTAAACAGATTGTTGAACTACTGTTTCCCTTCAGTTTATTTTTAACTAGCAGCCTGTCCCGACGTTGTCCGAGTATACACACGCCCACAACGGAGTCCTGTGAACGCTTGTTTTGCAGGTTTTCCGCGCCCCCTTTTTGCAGAATGCCCGTTGAATGCCGCGCCGATTGCTGTATGGCCATGCCCCCACATGCCCACAACGGAGTCCTGTAAGCGCTTGTTTTACCTGATTTCCGTCCCAGATTTCCGCCCCCAGCACAACGCACACACTTGTTTTACCTGATTTCCGCCCCCAGATTTCCGTCCCCAGCACAACGCACACGGCCACAAGGAAGTACTAACACGTAGCGTTGGCCACGCCCCAAAATGCCCACAACGGATCCCTGTAAACGCTTGTTTTACCTGATTTCTGCCTCCAGCACAACGCACACGGCCACAAGGAAGTACTAACACCTAGCGAATGCCGCGCCCGTTGCTGTATGGCCACGTCCCCAGCACAACGCACAAGCACACGCCCCCAGCAGAACGCCCCGAGCAGAACGCCCACGCCCACAAGGGACTACTTTGCCCCTAAGGTTCTTTTACCCTTCGGATGTATATGGTGGCCAGCTGCATAGCGTATGTCCATCTACTGCAACTGTCCTTTCCAATGCTGTATTGGGTGTTGTGATTGGTGCTGGGGCTCCTGAGATTACCCGCCTCAAAGGTTTGGGCTCTCTCTTTATAATATCAGTATAGATGTGAGTGATGTGTGAGGGTCTACTACAGACATTTTGCGATGAAAGGTTGCTTTTATGTTTCATGCAGCATCCATAAAAAAGTTTCTTTTAGATCGAAACAGGGCCTCACATATGAGAAATGGGAGTGTGTCACCGAGATTATTTGCAGTAATACTGTTGCTAAGACGTATAACTAATTCAACTGCAAAACTTTGTACTACAGCTTTTGAGTCACATATTTCAGAACGTCATGAAATAAAGTTACCACAGGTGACTGAATAAATATAGATAAACCATGGTCATTTAGATGTCACTGGATGCGGGGGAGGAATTTTAAGGATGATTCTAAAAAGCTGTTATTAGGTGGTCACAATCCTATTTATATGTGGTAAAAATGAACAAATTAGAAACAAACCCCACGCCTAAGATTTGTTATCCAAGAAACCGGACACGGAATAGTCTTCAGTTTTGCAGACCACCAATTTTGAGTCCAGGGTGATTGGTTTTCGAAGACAGCTTCGGATTTGTCCCAGTTTAACAAAAGTTAATTTTCTGTTTCTGATCTTAAGCTTTCTGAAACCAGCACTGGTGATAAATCCCTCTCCAGCCAATTTTCAGTTGCTTTCCTTAATACATATGCCTCGCTACTCTTTCTAAGTTTTCTTCTGTGATTCCAAATTGTACTACCTATTTTGCTTGCTTGAATTGGGGCCCATCATGCCACTCTGCCGCTAATTAGTACCCACCGACATTGGCAGTATGTCGAAACCTGCAAATGGGAATATCTTGTTGCTAGTAGCAGGGGCGTGGTAGCTATTTATAGTTTATACAAAAGCAGGGTTGGGTGTTTTGCTTGGAATTCATGTATATAAAAAACGCCCTTTGCACTGTGCTTAAGTACAGACAAATAATGTCTCCCCACGTTTAGGGAAATAACTTTGGCATTAAACTGCCTGCCTTTTCCGTGGTGGGATAATTTTCGTCCCATTCTCTGGTCCTCACTAATTGTCCATAAGGGGTTAAACTGGCCTATAGGGCAATCAGGCAGAGTCCGATGAGTTGGTCTGAAAAGTCATTGTGTGGGCTGTTTTTTGGCTGTTTGTGGGCTTGTTTTATTCTCTTGTGGGCCGGTTTGTATTGTTGATGTCCCTGATCTTACTGCAAACATTGCCTACACGTAGCACAAATACATTATTTCCCACATACCTTACAAAACGCCTTACGACCTGCATACATGCCAATAGACCGATTCAGGCAGGAGACTACCGATTTTTCAAGGCAAAAATGGCTTTATTTTAGCTGTCTCCCGCCTGAAATTACATTTTCTACAATAGAAGTCAATGGGGAATTTTCATTCTCTCGATTTTTTATTTTAAATTCCCCCACTTCCCTGTCATAAAATGTTGGCATGTATGGACCTGTGATTTGCAAATGTGGGCCACTTTTTTAGATATCTGATTCACTTATGAGTCCACTTTTTTTTTCCGATGCCCGGGACTGTTTTCTTTCCCAGTCTGATCCTGTCTGCCTCCTAAACCAACTGGTGTGAACACTATGGGCAACATTCAGTGGCTGGTGGAGAACACAGGGGGGAGGGGGAGAGGGAGAGGGAGAGGGAGAGAAAGAGAGAGAGAGAGAGAGAGAGGGAGAGAGAGCGCGTCTGTTTGAGACAGCCCAAGAGACAGAACAAAATACTGAATTGTTTTCATCTTGACAGAATTTGTCATCCTTAAAGGTAAAACTAAAGATTTGTGTTTCCTTGTTCAGACTCGCTCACATCTTTTCGTCATGCCAATTAATGTTAGCTCTAGGGAACGAAAATAATTAGTGAGAAATTGAACTGAGTAGATTTTTTGTTTACTGTGCTGCACATCCGTAAATGGTTTGACAGAACCGTTCGCAAAAGCTCAACATTCCCATTCGCTCCGGGAACACTTTATAAATGTGGTACTGAACTGGTGAAAACTGAATATCGACAAAGGGTGGGTTGCCCAGCAACATGAGCTGGCTTTTAAGATTAATCTTTAAACAACAGTAATGTTTCTGTGGCGGGAGGTTTCCAGTCAAAGTACATGTCAAAAACGGAGTAAAGCCCTTGTACACAAACAGAGGCATCACCTGTTCTCCTGAGGGTGTCATGAGCGAAGAATAACTTCTTTGTTCACTCTGGTCCTGCACTTCCTGGTACGGGGTATTTGATTATCAACAGCCAATGGAAAATGGCGTCCTTAAACGAACAGAGGTGGTTTCTGCACTCCCTGTTGTGAGGGCCTGGCTGAGGAATCCCTTTGGAGTTTGCCCACGGAGGGGCATGGCATCCTTGTGCTTGGGAGGCGTTCGACGTTCAGGCTGCCAGAGTGAGACTGACTATGTCTATACACCAGAGGTCGAAGTAGGGGAAAAAAGTAGGGGAACTGTGGGCGGAGACGCCGAGTGTGGGGATAACCCAAGGATTAGATCAGTGGGCGGAGTCAGAGGTGCGGCCAGAATGTGCCAAATATCCCAATTTTTAGTATTTGTTTGGCATTCCACCGACCAGTTACAGCTTATTGTGTTATTTAATTCAACCAATGGATTCACTTGATTTAAGGTTTAATAGGAGTTATTGGCATTTAAATACATTCACAAAGTGGGATATATTTGCAATCACACAATGTCCCAAATACGCTTAAAAGTGGAATCACAGGCCATTTGTCTCCAAGCCATGCAGTTTCTCTCTTTAGCACTTCTCCTCCGTTCTTCCACAAGAGCAGTTTAAATATGAATGGCAAAATATCCTAGTTTGCAAATGTTTTCTATATAATTATGGGTCTTCTATATTTGCCACATAATACATCATCCACTGCATAATCTTACAGTTTTAATTAATCTTTTTTGTAGCTAAAACAGATAAAAAGTTACTAAAAAATGTGACTTGAGTTGCTGCAAAGTGAACGGCTCTTTACAAAGGTTGACTGGTCACCTTTCTTACTGCTACATATGTATGTTATACTGATACTAATAAGGCAGAATCTTTGCAGAGACTTAACGTGTGTAAAAATGTCTAAAAAATAAAGTATAAGAAAAGATATTGCATTACGCAGCAGCCTTTTTTTTATTGCATAGTTTAGCCAACACTGTGGCATCAATTTGTCCGACACTGCTGCATAATTCCAGCGGCTCCAGAGCAGGTAGCACATGTTAAAAGTGCTTGTGCATGAAGCAGAGAGACTGTGAAGTTTGCAAACTTAGTTTGGTGTTTGTGCAAATCCTGCATTGCCAATCTTTGGTGAATTACAGCTTCTACTGCTAAAACAAGACAAATGGTGGTACCAATCGGTGAGGCAGATTGGCCTCGATGGCAGGGCCAGCTTTAATGCTGGTGGCGCCCTGTGCAACAATGTTTGTTGGTGCCCCAATGATCACCTATGCCTCGAACTCCCTCACTACCACCCTTTAACAGTCCGCCTCAAGTCTCCATAACCACACTCTTTCTCAGATACATTTCATTTGATTTACACCGCCAGTGTACTGTGTCAGAGCACTTTACATCACACACACTACACAGAGACAATCATTTATACTTGTGTAAATCAATGTATAGGAAATGTTACATAAGACAAAGGACTACAAGGTGTAGAAGCCACATGACAACCATACTAGTAGGCAGTATAGTTTAATAGCTCACTGTTCTATGTTAGGATTTTACCTTATAAACTTCAAGTAACAAAAGGATCTCTCTGATAAAAGCAGTAACCTACTAACCTAGTTAACATTATGTGCACTTTGTGATCTGCATGGTACATGTTCTTTGCAGCAGGCACATTAACGATCTGTGCAACCTTTCCAGGAGTCAACCCTGGAATAATAAAAATTAAAATAAAATAAACACTAGACGAAACTTCGATCTCTCTCTAGGAAGAACATTAATCACCGAAGTTATCATGACATTTATATTGTTGCAGAAAATTGCTGGAGGCCAGGAAGGAGGCAGCATGTATTCTTTTAAATAATATACTTGCAAACACTACGCAACCACCCAAAATAGGTACCAAGTGTGGTCACACCGTTCGCACCGCCCTAACCTGCTCATGGTTCATGTGACCTCAGTGACAGAGTCACAGTGACTGGATCACTGTTGCTCTAGGGTGTGCTGCTTCGTAGGCCAGCCCGCAAGACTGGAGATGAACTTCAGTATGGATTGTGGTGGACAGGCCTTCAAGGTTAACCCACACTTGATACCCCTATGGTCCACCTGCTTGTGCTAAGCCATCGGGCATTCTAAGGTCTAGTTGGGCCTTCTAAGGTCTAGAATGGAAATATGCTCCCTCAGTAGAATGGTCTGGTGGACTGGTCATGAAGGCTGAACCAGGTTCCCCAGTTCCAAATTCGACAGCTTTGGCCATAGTGCCACATCCTCTCCCTCACTGAACACCATACTGCCCCACTGAGAGAAACTCGCACTGCCTTCAGCTACAACCCAATATTGCCCGCTATAAAACTTGGATGTGGCTCAATTCAAATTATGCACTTGATAAGAGTAATATGCTGCCTAAACTGCCTAAAAAAAAAATCAAAGCAAACACTCATAGGGAATGCAAGATTAAGTAAAGCATGTAAAATGTAAGCAGAAACAACATGGTTACCTTAAAGATCTCTCACTCACTATTCAGAAATCAGAGGGTGGTTTTACCTGAAAAGTTAAGGCCATGACTACAGGGCCCTGAAGGGAACCGTTTCAATGTCCATTGCTTATATCCATACAAAACATAAGCAGTGTGGTTTAAAAAGACCACATACATAAACACAGAGCCATGGTACACATTTTGTTTTCCAATCCACCCATCAACCAGGTATTGCAATACATCCAGGAATGGTGCACTTCCCCACCTGGGGACAACAATGCTGTTCAAAGAAAGACGAGAAAACAAAAGTAGCGCTTCACGGCAAAGTATGTAAAGTTAGGCTGATGTGTTTGGATGTGAATAAAACCAATCTGGCCACTTTGCAACCACTCTGTCTTGCTTTATTTACTCATGTATTTATTTTTCATATTTAAAACCTTTTATTTCTCTCCATCTCAAGGCTGCACTTTGGAATAGAAAAATGTCAGAAAAAAGGGCATTTCCTGCAAGAGTGTTTTTCTTTTTTGAATCCATTTCACAGGGAAGCAACTAAATGAAAGAAGGAAAGAGAGGTTGTGAACCGTTTCTTCAAGTTACGGTTTTCAGTAAGTGAGGAGCAAGACAGGAAGGAAGGGAGGAATAGAAAGGGGGTGGGGCAGCTGCCAGCACAGAAAAGAAGAGGACATTGTCCGTGTCTTCTCTAGTCAGTAAGGAAGAGACAGAGTCCTTTTCCTACTCTGCTACTCTGCCCGTCCTCGAACGTCCACAAAAGCAAACCAAGCCTTATCTGAATGCCTTTGCTATTTCTGCCGTCCCGGGACACAGTTTTCAAAAGAAAAAGTAGGGAAAAGGAATCTCTTTAATAAAAGAAGTTGGGGGCACGCCGTGCCTTCCGATCCCGCCCACTTCGACCACTGCTATACACTTAAAGAGGAAATTTCATGACTGGGTGCTTTTTAAAATAGGGATCCCGGGGAGCCTAGGCCTTCAGGCCAGTCTCCCTCCCTGGGGTGATTTGGAAACTGGGCATTGAGCAGATAGGTTGAGGAGGGCAGGATTTATAGGGAGTTTATATCAGGGTCTTGCGTCAGGGGCTCAATCAATTTATCAATCAATCAATTCACATTTGTATAGCGCAGCACTGTCACCCCTAAGGGTATCTGGGCGCTGTTGGTACGACATCTCATTGAAGAGCCAGATCAGGAGTTTCTTTCCGAAGCCTGCTAGAGAGGGTGCTGTTCGAAGGTGGAGGGGCAGGTTTTTCCAGGTCTTGGGGGCAATGTAGGAGAAGGAGCGGCCACCGCTCTGGCTGCGATGGGTGCGGGGGTGTGCGCCAGTGAGGAGGAGCGCAGGTGTCTTGTGAGTGGATGGAAGTTCAGTCGATTGTTGATGTAGGCTGGTCCTTGATCATGTAGAGCTTTGTAGACGTGCATGAGGATCTTGAACTGGCATCTCTTCTGGATGAGGTGCCAGTGGATGCTTTTTTTTATTCATGAAATGTTATTAAACCTACCACAGCTGTATACAGTGTTACACAAGCATTGAGAATACAGCAATCAGAATAATGAACGAAAAAGACATGCCAAAGGTATTACAGCATTTACTTCTACTAGGATACAAAGACTGTTAAATATCATGCAGCATAGTCCAACAGTGAAGCCTGCAACATTTATTTTACCTTAACTAAATGGACACGGCATTTCAAAGCGACACATCTTAACCCGCCAATACTTGTACGTTATAGCACAATTCCATTACACTAATCGTCACACATATCACCCATATCTATAATTATTATATATTGTTTATACAGGCCCCAAAAACTTTTCGGGCAGCTCTGTGGAGGCATTAGCTCACTGTATGTTTCAGACTGCATATTACAGTATATCATATCTTTTTCCCATTCAGATTTTGAGGGAGGGGGGCCTCGTGACCAGAGCATCGCCACTCTGCGATTCACCAAGCGCAACCCAAACCTATGATTTTTCTAACATCTTTTTTTAGGGTTTTGTGCATCCCAAAAGTACAGTCAGGGGATGAGAAGAAAGTGCTATTTCCACTATACCCCCCCAACTCATGGAATATTTGGCTCCAGAAAGTGGCTATCTGGGGGCAAGACCAAGCGACATGGAGAAAATCTTCACCAATTATACCACAGCAATCGCAGCTATCCATCTCTCTCAACCCGTATCTGTGCAGACGCTCCGGAGTGTGATATACCCTGTTAAGATACTTGAAGTAAATTAATCTGTGTTTGCCATTTAGCAACACCTTCAGTGTGACCTCACAGCAGTACCTCCATTTAATGTCATCTAGTGGTGTTCCTAAATCAGCCTGCCTTTACACTCTAGCCAAAAAATACTGTGTGCTCCTGAACTCCTGAGACATGTCATATATGTTGGATACCAATTTACACAGAGTCTTTGCATGTAGGAGATAAGTGAAAGAGGGAGAGCAGGGGGCTCTTGGTACTTCTTGCCCAACAGAGCCACTATAGCATGACGTACCCAGAAATAGAGAAATTGCTTGAGTGGAAACGCATAGTGCCCAAAAGCCTCCTCCCAAGTACAGACCCTACCTTCCAAGGAGAAATCACCCATAGTGTGAACATGAACAGCCTTGAGTGACTGGACAACCGCACTCTCCACACTCATTGGGAGCCATTGACACCAACCCAATGGTAGCAGTGGGTAGAATAATAGTGTACCAGCTTGTCTTTTTAGTAAATCATGACAAGCATGTACGGTCAAGTTTATAGAGTCTAACACTCCGCAATGTCTGTTTGGAGGCTGAGTGAGCCGCCAAGGGAGCGGAAAGGGGTCAACCGCTATTTTTCCAATGTGGAGATGAGGCAGAGTATGTGGACTATGACACCAGTAATAAGCATGCAAGCTCTGTGCAGCTCTATAGTATAGTTCCGGACCTGGGGCACCCAGTTCACCCATAGAATAAAGAGTATCCATCTTAACACGAGGGGACTTCCCCGCCCATGTCAAACGAACCACCAAGGCACCCAACCTCTTGAAAATATATTTCAGGATTACCATTGGGATGTTATTGAAGAGAAATAATAATCTAGGCAATACAATGTCAATGTCAATGTCAATGGTATTTATAGAGCGCAAACAATCATCCCCAATGGGATATCACGGCGCTGTCCTGACAGTAGTGAGTAGTTAACAGATAACAGAGTAAGGATTCTATTTAGTCAGATTTTGGGAAAAGAAATGTTTTTAATTGCTTCTTGAAGGACAAATAACAGTCTGTTAGTCTGAGTTCCTTCGGCAGCTTGTTCCAGTGGTTTGGCGCCGGGAGGGAGAACGCCCGTCCACCCATCCTAGCTGTTTTCACACGAGTGTTGCTTGCTCTAGCAGCCGTACAGGAACGCAGGCTCCTCATGGGAGCATATAATCTGATTTTATTTTTTAGGATGCGAGGGCCCGTGTTGTGCAATGCTTTATGCGTTACGCACATTAGCTTGAAGATAGCTCTTTGTCTCATTGGTAGCCAGTGAAGCTCACGCAGGCAGCTTTTGGCTGGGTCGTACTTTCTTTTATTGCAAATTGCCTTTGCCGCAGCGTTCTGTCCGACTTGTAGTTTCATTTTTATTAGAGAGATACGGCCTATGAGAGAAAGTGGTAACCTTATCATTTGTCGACATCTTCCTCAGGTTTACTTATTGCTTTTCCATAATTGTCCCGCAGGACTCTCTCTGAGTCGGTATGAACTTATATACCCAGTTATCTAACCGAGTCAGTGATCCACTGTGGTGGGCAGATTCAGTGGGCACCATAGCTGAAGTTAATGGGAAAATAATGGACTTGTTCCAATTAATCTTTAGCCCCGACAAACCACTGAATCTTATCACCTCGCGAATCAACAGAGCCAGGTTGGTAGCTGGATCCCTTGTGTAGAGTAGCATATCATCTGCGTAGGCTGACATTATAAGATTGTATATGGGAAAACTAATCCCCCGTTGCCCATGGTACTCTCTAAGGGAGCACGCCAAAGGTTCTGCCACAATTCATCAAATGGGACTCTCCACTGGTAGTATGGACTGTTAGTGTCGACTTGAAGTGTAAGAAAGGAGCTACCATTAGCAATACGGTTTAAGTACAGTGAAATAAATAGAGCTCCACAGAAATGACAGAGAAGATGATGTCCAACCCATGGGGGCTTTACTATCAGATTTGTCAAATCTAAGTCCAAATCAGTTAGCAAAGGTTCCATAAAAATATAATAAAAGCATACATATTAAAATTATCATACGATCAAAATGTGTATATTATGAGGAAAAGGAAGCAAAATATAATCATATATGATAGGCAAAATACCAAATATGAATGTTCCATAAAGGAGCTTCCCTATTCTAAATAAAGCATCGAAAGTGGCCAGGGGATTTCTATGAGGAAAGTGTCAGCATCAGTTGAACTAGGGTAAGATTCTGTGAAGGAAACTAGCTGATGGCCTGCTAATTCTGCCATCTTTTGTCTCCTAGCTTCAATATGTGTCTCTTGTAGACATACTATATCAGCATTAAGATGCTGGATGTCTTCGTTGACCCTGCGCTTTTTATGCGGACAGTTCAAACCGCATATATTAACAGATGCAATTCTTAGCTTACCCATTGCCATTTGTTAAATTTTCAATTGTCTTAAATGAAAGCTTCCCTAACATTCTACATAATTTCCATGCCATTACATATACTTCTGCCCATTGGACCAGCCAACCAACCAAAGGAATCCGCCCCCTCGCTCCTCCCACCCTACCTTGTGGCAAACAAAGGTCTGAAGACCCTTGTGATGCCTCCTGCATGATATTGCTTCCCACCACTATTTAAACAACAGAAAGTAAATGTCACCTTCCACTTTTTCCGGAATACCCAATAGCCTTAGATTGTTACGCCTCTGGCGATTCTCAAAATCTTCCAGTTAACACATGACATCCATCATCCTGGATTCGTTTGATGTAACTTGTTGGGCGAGACTCTCTGCTCCGGTCTCAACCACTCGCTCTGCCAATACGTTGTTCTTTCAGCAATTTCTCTGCAGGTGTTATTTATTTTCCGGATGGTCCCTTGTATCGAGTTTGTTGCATGATGAGCCCTCTTATGCTCCTGTCGAGCTTCGGATTGTATATGCTTAAGAGTGGAGTATATAAGATCCATCGATGGGGACATCTCAGTTGTAGACTTCGTTAGGGTAAGTATATAATTTTCCCCTTGAGCGCTGTAATCTGGTGCCAGCCCATCATCAATTTCAAAATGCGTAGTGGAATTATCCCATTTTAATTGTCCAGATTGACTTTGGTCGGAATCAGTTTGTCTTGCGTACAGCACTTCTTTACCCCCTTTATTTCTATTCCGCCGTATCTGAGTGGGGAGACGCTTTTGCGTACTGGGATTAGATAGAACTGTCCGAATCCACCTCTGAATCCTCCAGCATAGACACTTCATTACCACTAGCATTGGATGGCTCTGAATCTTCATTGAAAGAAAAAAAATTGTCACCTCCTTCAGGAGTCCCTGCGTTCAAATACTGTGTCTGGGAAAGTCTAGGGTTGGCAATTAAACCTTCATTAGTGACCTGCTCCTGTTCCTTACTCCCATGTTTCCCTACCATGTTATTACCCGCCAGGCTCTGTGGTTCCCCCTGCAAAATTTCCCCTTGGTCTAGACATATGGGTGAAAAGGGCACAAGTCCCGTACTTACAGTGGCCGGGGGTGGAAGACAATCACCACTTGTAACTGACACTGGTGTAGCCTCGACATTGACCGCCACGGCCTCAATGAGCGTTTCCTCTTTCTCCTCGGTATTCCCACGGCCGGCAAACATTTCAGGAATCACTCGCTGCCTGTCTGAGGCAGAGCCCGCCTCCTCTCCTGGAAGCTGATACCTCGTTATCTGTTTACCAGGGGCCGCCTCCATGCTTTCTGTTGCAGCTGCGGGAGTAGCGTCTCCTCCCTTCTTCCCGCTCGGTGCTTTTCGAGTCAACGGAGGGCCACGCTGGTTCCCAGTAGTTCCTGTTCCATTGCCCATAGCACCGATGTCCCCAAGGTCCCATGGGGGTTTGGACAGTTTTGGCGGCATATTGACTCGTCGAGGGTGGCGGCCCCACTACCTGTGACTAACAGGATCCTTAAGGCAGTCCGGATCAGCAGGTAGGCAAGTTCTCTGGTTTTACCTTGCAATCTCCCCAACAGTTGCTTCAACCCGTACAGCGAACAGTGAGTGGCCATCTAATACATGTTCAGCTGATGTTTCCTCTTAGTGTCCCTGGAGTCATTGATGGGTGGTGAATTGCAGAACCTCACGCAGCCACCATTTTGCTCTCCCCCTCAGCACATTAAAGATATCTAATGAAGGTCAGAATGTGCTCATATCTGATGCACTGAAAGTCTGTTTCATACTGCTGTCAAGAACCTGAAAAGTGGCTGTAGAGGACACAATAGGGGGAAATCTTTCATTGCATCCATTTCAGCCCAACTAGTGATCTGCCTCCTGTCATATCAAACAGTGCTATCTAGGTATGGTCTCAGGCAAAATTATGAGACCTATACCTAATAGGATAATATTTGCTAACTATCACGTACTTGGTTGTGTGTCACTAAAACCCCTTCAGTAATTAAATTAAAGTATATAGTAATATTTACTCATTCACTTTAACATAATTTCAAAAGCATTATAAATCTTTCCAATAATCTCATGTCATTGTTGTACACAAATAAAAACAACACTTCTTAATCCCACATTTCCCTATTTCTCTCTCAAACATTACACTTTCTATTTGTATTTCTTTACACATGACAACATTTTAAAATTATTAAGAAATGTTGATGCAGCGTTTCAGTTGGAAATCTTGATCTACACCACCTTCTTCAGGACATGTATTATTCATTCATTTTATGATATTGTTTCCAATCCATACACTGTTAAAAAAAATTAAATTATATTATAATACATAGAAACCTTATAATTGTCATCTTTCTTAATGTATATCATATCATTTCTATTAATTTAATTACACAATGATTGCCTTCAATCTGGTATCCCATTCTTAAGACTTACCACTTGTTTTGAAGGCTATCCAGTCTTCTTCTTTGAAGTTTTGATTCCAAAGCTCCTTATCTTGGTTGATGTTACCTCTTTGCTTCCACTGGTCCTGGGCCGAGCTTGGGGGCTCTTCTCTGCGGGAAGATGCTTGTAGAGTTCTGTCTCAACTAGAACATTGTTGGGCCTTACCTCTGCCCTCTCCCTTTGGTTGGACTCCATTACTTGTATGTGGGCATAGCTGTAAAGAAAATTTCCTGCTTAGTTTCATTTTGCTCTGCTGACTCGTTATTGTGAACTTTGTGCCTGTATATCAGGGCAAGAAGCCCTCAACTGCTGCACTTAGTCGGTGGGTTCTAACAGCCATTTTCTTGACAGGGGAAATCAGCAGAGTAAAGAAAAGATGTGATTCTCTGGGAACAGGTAGGCTCCCTAGTTTCCCAGCGCTGGACAAAGAAACACACATAGGCGTAACCTTGGATGCATCTTGGGAAATAACCTTTACAACGCAGTCAGTACATTGCACTACCTTTACATAGCAGTCATTACATCTCAACATCCTTTACATTGCAAGTCATTATAACGCAGCCATGACATAGCATGTCACTACAATGCATGTCATTACAATGCATGTCACTACAACGCAGGCATTACATTGCAAGTCATTACAACGCATACCATTACAATGCATAGTATCCTTACACTAGCCAACACTTACCCTACTGTTGCACTCACTGGAGTTAGAATAGTAATTATTACCCCTACACTATCCAACACTTACCCTAAATGCAATGTAATGGTATGCATTGTAATGGTATGCGTTACACTCACTGGAGTTAGAATAGTAACTTTTACCACTACACTATCCAACACTTGACCTACTGTTGCACTCACTGGAGTTAGAATAGTAATTATTACCCCTACACTATCCAACACTTACCTTAAATGCAATGTAATGGTATGCCTTGTAATAGTATGCGTTGTAAAGGTATAATGCGATGTAATGGAATGCGTTGTAAGTGTAGTTTCTGAAAATGTGATGTAATTGCATGCTATGTAAAAGAATGCGCTGTAAAGGATTTTGCAATGTAAAAACTGAGTTGTAAATTCATGCATTGTAAATGTATGCATTGTAACGTCATACTTTCATGCATTTTTGGTCCAATCTGCCTGGTACATGAAAGTCTCTCCCACCACCACAGTCTCAAATCCCACTGCCAAATTCCAATAGATTTCTAGCTGTCTGTCAGGTTTCACGGCGGGGGCTAGGTTCGAACCCTGCCTTGAGACGCATTACGGTACTGAACTACAATTCCCATGTTTTCAGGTCCGACGTGCGACGCCCATGCTGCTGACGTCACACGCGGAAGGAACATTACCAGACGGGTAACTACAGAGCCCGCCGTTGATTCTGGTTCGTGGTGTTGCGGTAAGATTGTGATTAGAGTTCCTGCGTATCCTTTTGTATCTGGAAGGGGCCTTGCTGGTGAGTACTGCCGGTGCGCTCCGCTGCCTTGTTCTTGCGCATTGCAGTGCCCTCCATTCCGGCGGAGTCCTCGGCTGAGACTCCTGTAATTACTGCTTCTCTTTGATGTCCGACGTGTTCAGTACGGCTTTGCTTGCACATTCCCGAAGAATAAGTATAGCCGTGAGGTATCGGAGATTACTGTTTCCTGAGAGTCTCCACTCACTGCTCCTTGGATTTATTACGTTCCTGATTTAAGGATTGCTTTATTTTTAATGACAGTTATCTGGTTCATGTTCCCGCAGGAGTAAGGGAAACTCGGATTTGCTTTGTTGTGACATTCTATACTAAGAACCCGTCAGATAAAACTCTGGAAGTACTGTCTAAGCTGATAAGTATTCAGCGCCTATCTGTTGCTAAGATTTTGGTGTATTTATGGACCAGGAAATTCCTGTGCTGTTTATTTAAGCTGCATAGTGTGTATGTCTGGTGAGGGAACCAGGCGTTGCATTTGCAGGGCAAGAGACAATAACAATTGTCTTCCTTTCTTTGTTTTGTACAACAGGGGCTTATGAGCTTCGCCTGGCTGGCTACTTACCATATTGACCCCTGTTGAAGCCTTATTAGAACTTTAAGTTGGTATGTGTATCAATACAGTGTTTATTGGTTCAATCAAATGAAAGAGGGAAGCTGATCACATGTTCTTGTGTTTTATAGATTGAGCGACAAGTTCAACCATTTTGATTGCCAGGCAAAGCCAACCATTTCTTCTTCTCCAGGTATAATGTCTTCACGATAGGGTGGGGGCATGTGAAGTACTATTTAGATAAGTGTTATACTTATAGTCTGTGCTTGTCTCATGGTGCCTTGTTCTCGTTTCAGCTTCCTCTCCCTGCAGCTCCTTTCCTTTCCCTCCTGAATATCCCTCGCTCGATCATTCCTGTGCGTCTGTTCTCATTCAGACCCAGGGGCTGTCGAGAGGTGGACCCCATATAGCATCGTACGATCCTGAGGACTCCTGGACCAAACAGAATCAACGGCCCAAGAAATTTAGTCCTCCCGATCGTACGATACAATGTCCACTATGGATGATATATTGGCGGCATTGGCGCTGGTCCAAACAGAGCTACAAGCATCCAGAAATGAGACTGCTGCATTGCAGGCTCAAGTGGATAGGTTGAGTCGTAATCCCTTCAGTGCTGGTACTCAGCCGGCTTCTTCCGTAGTAGTAGAGGTTCCCGCCCCGATTCCCCTGGCCCCACCAGAACGTTTCCATGGGGATAGTAATAAGGTGCAGGTGTTTCTCACGCAAGTATTGCTACATTTTTCCTGCAAACCCAAGGTATTTAACACCAATCACGCCAGGGTGGCTTTTCTTATCTCATACTTAGCAGGAGATGCTGCGCAATGGGCAGTGCCATTAGTGAAAAGAGATGATCCCCTGTTAAGAGATTGGGAGGCCTTTCGTACTGATTTTGAGAAAACGTTCAATCGCAGATCCGCTACACTAACAGCTGACAGGGAGTTGTTAGGTTTGAAGCAGGGTAATAGAGATTTGATTGCATACCTCAACGATTTTAGAAGGCTCATAGCGGAAACCGATTGGCCAGAAGAAAAAAGACACGCCATTTTCTACACAGGCCTCACAGAGGAGATGAAAGATGTACTTGCACAGATCGATCCTCAGCCCAGTACTTGCGAGGACATGATCAGCTTGGTTCTGAGGCTGGATCATCGCCTCAGGGACCGTAAGGGAGACAGCCGACGAAAGGACCGGATAACACCAAGATATGAGAATCCCAGAGGGCTGGAGGGGGCAAGCTCGTCTAAACCTGAACCCATGGAAATAGGTGCTGTGAGATCCCCGTTAACTACGGAAGAAAGGGAATATAGACGAAAGAAGGGTTTGTGTCTATATTGTGGCCGGAAGGGGCATTTCATTCGGGACTGCACTAATAGAAACAGGACAAGAACCGATGACAAGAAGGTGTCTGTGGTGGCCTCTGAACAGGGGTCGGGAAACGAGAAGGCTTGAAGGTGGATGAAGGGAGTCCTTCAAGTAGATTCTTTATCCCTTCATTGGATGGAGATGAGAGACGGGAAGGTGTACATTTTTATGTGGACATTAGGTTGGAAGTACAAAAGAAGACGGTAGTGACAAGAGCTATGTTGGATTCTGGGGCAACCGGTTGTTTTATGGACCATGCCAAAGCTATCAGTTTGGAACTGGCTCTAGAAGAAAAAGAGACACCAGAGGCTGTGTATGCCGTGGATGGTAGGAAGTTGGATTCGGGTCCCATCCGATTGCAGACCAGGGAGCTCGGTATGGCGATGGGTGCGGAACATCAGGAAAGGTTGATTTTTAACATCATACAGGCACCTCAGTACGGGGTGATTCTGGGTCTTCCATGGTTGCGTAGACACAACCCAACAATAGATTGGGAAGGACAAACCCTACAATTCACGTCAGACTACTGTGGACTATACTGCTATCCTGTGAAATTAGGTCCGGCTTCTGGTTTAGCTAGTATACATCACATAGCCACAGCTATCGAACAGGATGTAGAACTGCTGTTCGAGTATCGTGAATTGGCGGAGGTGTTCAGTGAAAGAAAGGCCGAAACCCTACCACCGCACAGGTCCTATGATTGTCAAATTGACCTGATTCCAGGAGCGAAGATCCCAGCGGGGCGTGTGTATGCGCTTACTGAACCTGAAACAGTACACCTACGGGAATACCTAGACAAGCTTTTGAAGATCGGGTTTATTAGAGAATCCAAATCCCCAGCGGCCTCCCCGTTGTTCTTTATTCCGAAAGCTAATGGAGAACTTCGTGCTTGTGGAGACTATAGGGCCTTGAACGCCATTACCGTCAAAAATAAATATCCACTTCCCCTCATCAACGTATTGTTGGAACAAGTTAAAGAGGCGGTGGTTTTCACGAGGCTGGATCTCAAGGGCGCTTATCACCTTGTTAGGATGCGTTCAGGCGACGAATGGAAGACGGCCATTAAGACCCGTTTTGGGCTTTACGAGTATCTTGTAATGCCCTTCGGGCTCTGTAATGCGCCTGCCGCCTTCCAGTTTTTCCTGGATGACGTACTCAAGAACTATTTAGATCGCTTCGTAGTTGTTTATATAGACGACATACTAATCTATTCCACTAGCACAGAACAACATGTGGAACATGTGAAGGCGGTCCTGAAAACATTGTTGGAACATCGTCTATACTGCAAACTCAGCAAGTGTGAGTTTAACACTACCTCGGTGGAGTTTCTAGGGGTAATGCTTACACCCAATGGTCAGGAAATGTCGGAGAGAAAGATTCTGGCAGTGAAGAATTGGCCCACACCAAGAACCGTAAGGGACATTCAATGTTTCATTGGGTTTGCGAACTTTTATCGACGATTCATCGAAAACTTTTCGGCTATGGCATCCCCAATGACGAGGTTGTTAAAAAAGAAGGTGCCCTTTGAATGGACGGAGGATGCTCAGAGGGGTTTCGATGACCTGAAGAAGGCTTTTGTTTCAGCTCCGGTGCTGGTGCACGCTGATCCCAGCAAACCCTTTATCGTGGAAGCTGACGCCTCCGATTCTGCGGTAGGAGCAGTATTGTCCCAACGTCACTCTGATACCGGTCAGCTACATCCCGTAGCCTACCTCTCGCGCACTCTGAATTCGGCGGAGCAGAACTATGTAATAGCCGAAAAGGAACTGTTGGCGATTAGAACTGCTTTTCTGGAATGGAGACATCATTTAATGGGGGCTAGACATGTAGTAACCGTGTACACCGACCACCGTAATCTGCAATACATGGCTGCTGCCCGCCATTTAACACCTCGGCAAATGCGTTGGATGATGCATTTTGCAGACTTCGACTTCATTGTCACATACCGTCCAGGAAAGGATAACCGAAAGGCGGACGCATTATCGAGGCAGTTCACCAAGACGGAACCAACCGAGGTGCGGGAGGAGTCCATCATCAACCCGAAGAAGGTGATAGGCGTCACCTGTACCCAGATGTTTCTCAGAAGCGTTATCCGAAATATCCAGAAAGATGAATGGAAGAAATGGTTATGTGAACATAAGGAGTGGAAGATGGTTCAAGGTCTTCCGATGAGACAGAAACAGTTGCTGTTGCCCATTCGAGCATTAAGAAAACAAGTGTTCCAGTGGTGCCACAGTGCACCGTGTGCGGGCCACAACGGAATTAGCAAGACTCTGGAACGAGTACAAAGACAATTCTGGTGGCCTAACATAAGGAAGGATGTGGCTGCATGGGTGGCTGAGTGTCCTGTTTGTAGTCAAATGAAGGTACAGCACTCCAGACAGGCAGGATTGCTACAACCGCTTCCCACTCCTGAGTTGCCCTGGGAAAACATTTCAATGGACTTTGTGGTGGGCATGCCGAGTGATCAAGGGTGCACTGCCATCCTGGTGGTGGTCGATTACTTAACCAAAATGGCCCATTTCATAGCCTGTAAACAGGTTCCTTCTGCTAGTGTGTTAGCTAGGTTAATTCTCACCAACATAGTGAGGTTACATGGACTACCCAGAGTGATAATATCAGATAGAGGAAGTCAGTTTACAGCAAGGTTCTGGAAGACATGGTGTAAGGCCTTGGGAATAACATCTAGCACATCTACAAGTTTCCATCCCCAAACCGATGGACAAACTGAAAGGGTCAATCAGACTCTAAAGCAGTACTTGAGATGCTATGTAGAGGTCACTAAAGAAGATTGGGTAGACAGATTATGGCTAGCTGAAATAGCGTATAACAGCGCAGTACATGGTTCCACCAAGACAGCTCCGTATTTTAGCACATATGGGTTTCATCCAAACTTTTTACCTTTTCAACATCCGGCATCAGCCACTCCAGTCCCCGATGTACATGAGAGATTACAGACCATTCACCAGACATGGCAGCATGTCAAGAGTCAGTTAAGACAGGCCAAGGCGAGGTACAAGGCCTATGAGGACAAGCACAGACGAGAAGGGCCTGTATACAAGAAGGGTGATTACGTTTGGTTATCCACCAAAAACATACGCTTTAAACGTTACAGTATTTTCAATCCCAAATACATAGGCCCGTACAAGATTGTTAAACTGATCAATCCGGTGGTGGTGAAACTGGCTCTGCCATCCTCCTTGCGCATTCATCCTGCCTTTCACATCTCTTTGGTGAAGCCCTTGAGAACATGCAAAAGACTCATTCCTGCAGAAGTAGCTGTGGATAACGAAGAGGAATATGAGGTGAGAGGCATTGTAGACTCTAAAATATACCGCACCAGATTATGGTATTTGGTAGCATGGAAGGGTTTTGGTAATGAAGAAAACTCTTGGGAGCCGGCATTGAATGTACATGCACCCAAATATGTAAAACAGTTCCATCAACGCTTCCCGAACAAACCTTGTCTCTGTCAGTGTTCTTCGGGAGAGGGATGTACTGTCAGGTTTCACGGCGGGGGCTAGGTTCGAACCCTGCCTTGAGACGCATTACGGTACTGAACTACAATTCCCATGTTTTCAGGTCCGACGTGCGACGCCCATGCTGCTGACGTCACACGCGGAAGGAACATTACCAGACGGGTAACTACAGAGCCCGCCGTTGATTCTGGTTCGTGGTGTTGCGGTAAGATTGTGATTAGAGTTCCTGCGTATCCTTTTGTATCTGGAAGGGGCCTTGCTGGTGAGTACTGCCGGTGCGCTCCGCTGCCTTGTTCTTGCGCATTGCAGTGCCCTCCATTCCGGCGGAGTCCTCGGCTGAGACTCCTGTAATTACTGCTTCTCTTTGATGTCCGACGTGTTCAGTACGGCTTTGCTTGCACATTCCCGAAGAATAAGTATAGCCGTGAGGTATCGGAGATTACTGTTTCCTGAGAGTCTCCACTCACTGCTCCTTGGATTTATTACGTTCCTGATTTAAGGATTGCTTTATTTTTAATGACAGTTATCTGGTTCATGTTCCCGCAGGAGTAAGGGAAACTCGGATTTGCTTTGTTGTGACATTCTATACTAAGAACCCGTCAGATAAAACTCTGGAAGTACTGTCTAAGCTGATAAGTATTCAGCGCCTATCTGTTGCTAAGATTTTGGTGTATTTATGGACCAGGAAATTCCTGTGCTGTTTATTTAAGCTGCATAGTGTGTATGTCTGGTGAGGGAACCAGGCGTTGCATTTGCAGGGCAAGAGACAATAACAATTGTCTTCCTTTCTTTGTTTTGTACAACAGGGGCTTATGAGCTTCGCCTGGCTGGCTACTTACCATATTGACCCCTGTTGAAGCCTTATTAGAACTTTAAGTTGGTATGTGTATCAATACAGTGTTTATTGGTTCAATCAAATGAAAGAGGGAAGCTGATCACATGTTCTTGTGTTTTATAGATTGAGCGACAAGTTCAACCATTTTGATTGCCAGGCAAAGCCAACCATTTCTTCTTCTCCAGGTATAATGTCTTCACGATAGGGTGGGGGCATGTGAAGTACTATTTAGATAAGTGTTATACTTATAGTCTGTGCTTGTCTCATGGTGCCTTGTTCTCGTTTCAGCTTCCTCTCCCTGCAGCTCCTTTCCTTTCCCTCCTGAATATCCCTCGCTCGATCATTCCTGTGCGTCTGTTCTCATTCAGACCCAGGGGCTATCGAGAGGTGGACCCCATATAGCATCGTACGATCCTGAGGACTCCTGGACCAAACACTGTCTCACAGTTTCAATACAAAAACAATAAGCCTATTCTGGCTAATGATAAGCTTGATAAAACACCCTTTGTTTTTCCCCAAACGTATTGCAATCAATCCTCCTCTTTTGGCTGGCCTTAGAACTCTACACACTGTACCGTTGCTAAACAGTGCTTAAGTGCTTGTGCTCCTACCCTAAAACATGGTAACATTGGCTTCCACCCAATTGGCACACTAAATGTACTTGAAGGTCCCTAGTAAAGCGGTACTACCTATACCCAGGGCCTGTAAATTAAATGCTACTAGTGGGCCTGCAGCACTCATTGTACCACCCACTTGAGTAGCACATGTCTCAGGTCTGCCATTGCAACCCATGTGTGCAGTTTAAACTGCCACTTCGACCTGGCAACATAAACCCATTGCCAGGCCCCAACCTTAGTTTTTAATGCATTTGTCACCCCTTGCATAGGCCCTACACAGGGCAGAGTGCAGTGTTACTTATAAAGTTGGACATGTACTTTTAACTTTTACATGTCCTGGTAGGTAGCGAAAACTCTTCAATCTGTTTTTCACTACTGCAAAGCCTGCCTCTCCAATAGGGTAAAATGGGGTCACATCATTACATTTAGTAAGTGATAACTTTCAATTGGGAACAAGCAGAGAAATCGAGTTTAGGATCTTAAGAATTGTAATTTAGAATCCTCTTTAATGGTAAAGTCAGATTTTAAGTTACAATTCTGAAAATGCCACTTTTAGAAAGCTGGCATTTTCTGTCCATATTCTTGGGTCATATGACTAGGTGTAGCTGGCAGTTGGTCTTTGTGTATTGCTCCCAGACTGTGAAACAAAGGGGGCATTTGTGTTGGCAGGATGGGCCATCTTAGACTTGAAAGTGGGCAGAGCTGTCACCTACAAGACTTGCACATCACAAAGACTCTGACTCAGTACACTCACAGAGGGTTTCACACTAGTCTAATATGCCCCCAGAGAAGCAGGCAAAAGGTCAGGAAGGCAGGACAATCTAGACTCCCTTGTAGGAGGATAACTCTAAAAGCTTCTCCCACTTCAAAACAGGCACCAGGTATAACTAGTGGACTATCAGACGCAACTCTTCAGTGCATATCTGAACCCGTGGAAGACTCAGAAGAACTTCTGTGCTGCTCTGCTCAAGGGTGTAGCTTCAAGAGGGGTGTTTTGGCTGTGACACCCCCCAAATAAATATGTTCTTAGCTTGATAGTTTAGTCTGGGACCTAATAGTCGAGTCTGCTCTGTTTATTTTGGTTTTTCTTGTCATCCTGATTTTACTAAGAGTTTTACTTGTCCATTTTTTGGATCAGGAACATAAATATATTTAGGCCCAGATTTACAAAGATGTTGTGCCTGGGTTGTGTCCGTTTTTTGAGGCAGGCCTGACAGAAATTATTTTTGGGTATTTACAGAGACACATAAATGCCGATTTGTGTGGCATTGTAAGAAAAAGGAACGCAAGGCTGCGCATTTGCCTTACATTAATCTGCATCAGGTAGGCGTTCCTTGGGTAGTGCATTGGCGTTCACATTTGTCATGGTTTTGCACTAAGTGTGACTGCATTGGCACTCGGCAGCCCACAGGTTGCAAGGACATGGAGAGAGTAGAATTGTACCATTTCTTTGAAGATATGTCACAGTTCCCCTCTCTTTAGGTGATTCTATGCAGCGCAGCAACCTTTCTTGCTGTGCTGCATTCTTGCTGCACCTCTTTGTAAATACACCTCACAGTAATTGATTTACCAAAGAAGTAGCAAATTTGCACCCATAGAAGTACACCACTGTGCCACTCTAGACAGAGGACCTAGTTTAGGATTATAACAGATGGAGTAAAGGCAGACAGCGTGGCGGAGGACTTTATGCCTTTACTCCATCCACTAAATTTAGAGATATCCACCTGCCCTGGTCATCAAACCTTTCCAACGTTTTTTATTTTTCAAAAATAGACTCCTAAAGCAGGACAATTTTCTTCAAAATAAAAAAAACTGAAGCCCCCCACAACAGTTTTTCTGCATGGCGTGTGTGAGAAGTTGGCCCGATATGCAACGTTCGCGATTCTAGCGACCGCTATGTATCGTTCCAACGACCCTTATGGTGTTTGGTTGTAAGTCAACCTATAGACCAGCTATCCTAGTAGCGTGGATACGAGCAGTCTAAGGCTAAAGACTCGAGAGGGCGCGTTAAGCCAGCTGTTTACCACACATGTACCCCTTGAACACCCAGTGAAAGGACACCACACAAGTGTTATGAAAATAAACAGTATATTTATTAAGAATCACAACAGCCCTGTACTCTTTATGAGGACAGGGTACTAAGCACGAACCAAATCTCTTTAGCAAATACTTCAAGTGCACAATTAAAACAAGTGTCCGAGGACACGGAAAGGTTAAGGTCTCGGGCGGACCCGATAAGGCAAGTCGGAAGCGAGGGACTCGGGACCCTAGAGTAAGGAGGCTATGCAGGCACCGAAATGCCGAGTTACCTAGCCACGAGGGCTGCGGCTGCACAAGTCTTACAGGCGTCGGGGTCTTCGCTGACGAGCCAGGAGCCGGGAGAAAGGAGTTGCTGGCCGGCGACCAGTGCTGAATAGTTCGTAGAGATCCAAGCCTGGATCGGAGATTGATGAAACCTGAAAGCAGAGGGGACCAAGTTCGTACTACTAGCCAGTAGTCAGAGGGTACCAGGAAGGCACCGGTTGGCCGTCACCTCGACCAGGTGAGTGGGCGACGCTAGGCTCTGCAGTCTCACGGACCAGGAGGCGTTGTCGGCGACCACGGTGGAGGTGCGAGCTGTCCCACGAAGGATGATGCTGTCGGCGTCGCTGGGCCCAGGATGGGGCAACAAGCCGTGGCAGATCTCAGGGCCACGTGGTGGGCCTAAGATGGCGTCTTGAGTGGACCAGGAGGGTCCGGGGTGCTTCTCGCAAAGATGGAAGCAAGGGCCAGTCTGGAGCAACCAGACCAGCAGTGATGATTCTCGGATGTCGTCACAGAAGGGCACAAGCCAGCGGCTAGTGACCAGACAACAGGCTGAGCAGCGAGCAGAAGGGCCCCACGCAGATCGTGGAGATGCTGGGAGACTGCACTTCGGTGCTAGAGCGGCTCAGGGTCGGGGCTTCTCGGACCCCAGAGCACTCACCAGAGAGTTACCTCGATGGTACGGCTGGTTTTTAAGAGCGTGCAGGTTCTGATGATGGCCGGTCCCTCGAGGTCTCGTCGCACCCACAGATCACAGCTGAGCTGATGACGTGGGTAGAGGTCAGAGGTGCCAGGGAAGCCGGTTCTCGTCGAGCTGGGCCGTCGGATTCCTTGAGGAAGGACTTACAGCAAACCGCAGAGTTCTTAGTTGGTGCCCGCTGATGCAGGGTGACTACTCCTTAGTCACAAGGGAGAAATCTTGAGAAGAGTCTTGAATGTCCTTTCGTAGAAAGTAGTTCTTGAATCAAAGATGATCTAATTTGGAAGGGTCCCCGCTCCGGCCTTTATCCTAAAGAAAGGGGTGGGTACATGACTAGGTCCTGCCCTAAGGGTGGGACCAGGAAGGGGGGTAGTTACACCCCTCTCCCCTGCCGGGCTTTCCCCAGGCCAGGGCTGTCGCCCCTGGAACTGGTTCTAACCGGCAGATGCGTAGTGAGCACCGGGGTGCCACTCCGCAGTCACCTTCTCGCCAAAGCCCTACCTACCCAGAATACACAAACCCTGTCTGGGACGGTGCGAACACCGCCCTCGACAGGAAACCCTTTGTCCAAGTGCTCCTCGCTGGAAGGACTCCCAGCAGCAGGAGGTCAGACTCGTGTCTGTGGTGGCAGCATCCATTTTGTGGAGCTGAGGCTTCAGTTAACCTTAACCGGGGTCCACAGTTACGTACATGTCGTGTCCCTCTAGAAGGGTGGGATGCTAACCTCATCGCCAGAATTGGTGAGAGGGGAGCACCCCGATTCGTATGACACCTTACTCGACATGCCTTGATAGCGCGACACCGGAGTTACCGATATGGTACGCGTTATCATGGAACAGCTATTGGCTCTTGATTCCGCAAGCTGCAACCGGGCTCGGCTCGGGCCTGAACCTAGCTCACACGAGCCCACGCACTCTGCCTTCAGGATTGTTAAGGCCTGCCATAGGAGTGACTGATAGGAACTCGGGTGTCCATTGTATGGTTAGATATAGAGCTACTATACCTAAAGCAAAGTGTGATTACACGACTTCGCCCCAGCTGTCATGCAGCCAGTTGTGTCAAATTTAGGAGGCCAGCCAGGGGTGGCATAATACATGCTGTAGCCCCTGGCGGCCCTGGGTACACCTATGCCCTGCGTTACGGGGTCTGATAAGGTGGCCCAGTACCAATTGGTAAATGCACCTAGGGTACATGGAATCCATTTTAAAGAGAGAGCAGTAGGCCTGGGGTCCTGATTGGCAGGGTCCCAGGTCGACTATGTCCAAAACCAGCTAAAACACAGGGCAAAAAGTTGGGGGCAACCATAGTCAGGATGTACCTTCCTACACAACCCCCCCCCCCAAACGAAAGGAGATAAGGCTATCCTTGTCCAGGTAAGCCTCTATTACCTAAGTGGCCATATAAGGAAGGACCAGCTCTGGCTTGGTTTCCCCCTGTGTCATGGTCCACTAGGCAACCCCTCACCCTAAGGGTATCTGAGGGTCTCCACCATAGGGAATCTCTGTCTCTGGTGTGTCTTGGGAAAGAAGAAGGCTGATGCTGGGATGGAGTACTGAAGTGAGGCTCCTCTACCTTTGGGCTCAACTTCCTCCAATCACCATCCATCATGTGTGCCTTCCTTTCTTTAGCTGAGATGCACTGAGCTCTCAGGGTCAGCCTCTGGCTACCTAAAGCTGGAGGCTGAGTCCCTCTGTTTGGCTTACTGGAGGGACAGGTCAGGTCTGGGGTTTTTAGGCCCCATGTTTGGCTGTGCCCAACAGTGTCCAGCTGTGGGAGTTCCCTAACTACTTTTAAGGGGGATCCCTCAGAAGTCTGTTCTATTTTCACTTGGCTAGGTTTACCAGCTTCAGTGATCCTAATCTGTTGATTAAGGGGTTCTTTTGGACAGGGGGCCCTTTTGGGTCCACCACTGGCCTCCCTGTCCTCTTCAGCCCTGGGCTGACTGAGGCAGGGTAGAGAGGTGCAGGCTACCTGCTCCAGACTGGGTCCCACCTGGGAAGGGTCCACTGCCATCAGGGGCTCTGCCAGGCTAGGCCTGACTACCTCTGGGGCAGTTCCTTCAACAGGGGTAGAGTCAGTTCCCTGAGGAGGCTGGCTCTCACCTAGTGTCTGGGAGGGGGAAGACTCTTCTTCCTCCTCAATGCTCTCTGTTTGAGTGGAGTGATCCATGGTTTCAGGCTTCACAACCTCACTATCGGTTTGAGTAGAGGCTGAGACCATTACAGCCTTGCCAACCTTTTCAGGAGGGCACTCAGTTTGTGTTTGGGCTGTGACTGTCACAGCCCTCCTATCCTGTCCGGTAAAGTCTGTCTGAGCCTGGGCAGTGGCTACCACTGCTCTTCCAACCTTTTCAGGGAGGAATGGTGCTTGGACTGGGGCTGTAGCTATTACTGCCCCACTAACCTGTCTGGATAGGCCTATCATTCTGGAATGAGTTTCTTGCTCCACCTCAGCCCATGCTGAGAGTTCCAGGTCATTCCCCAGTAAGCAATCTACAGGTAGGTTATCTGTCACTGCCACTCTCATAGGCCCTGTGACATTACCCCAGCTGAGCTTGACCACTGCCATGGGATGCCTTCTCTTCATTCCATGAATGTCCGTCACCTGATAAGTAAAACCAGGGGTCAGTTGAGCAGAGGGGACCAGATGGTCACTCACCATGGTGAGGCTGGCCCCGGTGTCTCTGAATGCCTCAACTTTCCGACCATTCAATAAAACTTCTTGTCTATACTTTCCCAAAATGTGGGGTCCAGTAGTGAAGTTGGCAAACCCCATGCCAGTCTCACAGACAAGAGTGTGGTCAGGGAACCTGGCTAGGCCATAGTCCTCCTGATTGCCCAAAGTAATGCCCACCACATTCTTGGGGGCACTCCCACCACCTGGGGGATTACCACTAGTGGTAACAGGAGGTTTAGGAGTATTACCTGGGGGTATATTTCCCTTATTACCATTTTTAGGGCAACTGGCATCACTTTTGTAATGACCCACCTGTTTACAGGTATGGCAATAGGGTTTCTTCTGTTCTGAAGGAGTGTTCTGGGACCCACCACCCTTGTTGGAGTTTTGGGGCCCTTGGGAAGTCTTCTCTGTGGATTTATCACCACCCTTCTCTTGAGGCTTGGTTGATTCCTTTTTCTGGTCACCACCCTGGTTTTTAGGCCTAACCCTGGTTCTGACCCATTTGTCTGCCCTCTTACCCAATTCCTGTGGAGAGGTCAACTCAGAGTCTACCAGGTGCTGATGTAGTAGCTGGTTCTGACAATTATTTAAGATTTGCTCCCTCATAATTAGATTATACAATCCTTTAAAATCAGTAACCTTACTACCCAGTAGCCAGCCTTCAAAAGCCTTAGTGGCACAATCGACAAAATCAGACCAATCTTGAGACTGCGTTTTCGGGGTATCCCTGAACAGCACCCTGTACTGCTCAGTGGTTAGGCCGAACCCTTCAACGAGTGTATTTTTCAAGATTTGGTAATTGTTAGCATCCTCCACCCTTGTGGTGAGGAGCTTGTCTCTTCCTTTACCTTCAAAGGAGAGCCACAAGATAGCTGCCCACTGACTCTGGGGAACACCCTGCACAGTGCAGGCCCTCTCCAAAGCAGTAATCCATTTGTGGATGTCGTCCCCTTGTTTAAAGGGGGGCACTATCTTACCAAGGTGTTTCGTATCGAAACTCTTTTCCCTATTACTAGGTACATTGCTGCCACCAGTGGGGGCTGCCCCACTTAACTGTTGCTCTCTAGCAAAGGCAAGCCTCTCTTTGGCCAGGGCAAGTTCTTCCCTTTCGATCCTCAGATTAGCTGCCCTTTCCTTAGCTTCGTACACTCTCCTCTGAGGGGACGTCATCCCTCTTTGAGAAGAGTTGTGAGAGCCATGGGTTTGAAGGGATCTGCCAGAGTCTCTTGACAGAGATCGGGCTCGTCCATTCCCAATGTTAAGCTGACCTGATAGTGGCCCCAGGGGTCCCCCAGTACCGCTATCATGTTTGCTTAAGTTGGACCTGCTTAGTCTGACGACTTCTACCTGTCCCTTATCTGCCTCATCCCCAGAGAGATCCTCATCCTCATCCTCCTCCACATCTTCGTTCTCAGTTGCGAGGTGGATGAGGTCAGGATCGTCTCGGGTTCCCTCGAGGGGAGGCATGTCTCCTTCTGGATTAGAAGAGCTACGAAGTTTCTCAGCTCTTCTGGCATCATAAGTCTCCAAGAGACCAATCAGAAAGGACGTTGTGGGGTTAGACCCCTGCTGAATCTTCCTGGAGTGACACAGTCGTCTTAACTCCTTGAAGCTCAGCACAGTATATCCTGAAGGGATGACCTGTGGAGGGTCAACTGACACAAGGGGAGACCCAGAGTTTCCTCCTTTGTCCGACATACTGCTTCTAGTGTGGTGTAAGTGATGCACCTACCTACACTACGTGTTTACCTACTGTACCCTTGCTAAGAGTTGTAGCCAAGGTGTGCTAAGCCTTGAGGAGCTACAACAGCTGGTTCAGTAGAACTCAGAGTATTCTAAGCTTTTAGTTATATGTACTAACAGTACTTGTGCGATCTTTCAACAAGATATTCTTAGGATACGTGTGGCAAAACAACAGCAAGCTCAAATCCCAACCGCTGCTCACCAATGTGAGAAGTTGGCCCGATATGCAACGTTCGCGATTCTAGCGACCGCTATGTATCGTTCCAATGACCCTTATGGTGTTTGGTTGTAAGTCAACCTATAGACCAGCTATCCTAGTAGCGTGGATACGAGCAGTCTAAGGCTAAAGACTCGAGAGGGCGCGTTAAGCCAGCTGTTTACCACACATGTACCCCTTGAACACCCAGTGAAAGGACACCACACAAGTGTTATGAAAATAAACAGTATATTTATTAAGAATCACAACAGCCCTGTACTCTTTATGAGGACAGGGTACTAAGCACGAACCAAATCTCTTTAGCAAATACTTCAAGTGCACAATTAAAACAAGTGTCCGAGGACACGGAAAGGTTAAGGTCTCGGGCGGACCCGATAAGGCAAGTCGGAAGCGAGGGACTCGGGACCCTAGAGTAAGGAGGCTATGCAGGCACCGAAATGCCGAGTTACCTAGCCACGAGGGCTGCGGCTGCACAAGTCTTACAGGCGTCGGGGTCTTCGCTGACGAGCCAGGAGCCGGGAGAAAGGAGTTGCTGGCCGGCGACCAGTGCTGAATAGTTCGTAGAGATCCAAGCCTGGATCGGAGATTGATGTAACCTGAAAGCAGAGGGGACCAAGTTCGTACTACTAGCCAGTAGTCAGAGGGTACCAGGAAGGCACCGGTTGGCCGTCACCTCGACCAGGTGAGTGGGCGACGCTAGGCTCTGCAGTCTCACGGACCAGGAGGCGTTGTCGGCGACCACGGTGGAGGTGCGAGCTGTCCCACGAAGGATGATGCTGTCGGCGTCGCTGGGCCCAGGATGGGGCAACAAGCCGTGGCAGATCTCAGGGCCACGTGGTGGGCCTAAGATGGCGTCTTGAGTGGACCAGGAGGGTCCGGGGTGCTTCTCGCAAAGATGGAAGCAAGGGCCAGTCTGGAGCAACCAGACCAGCAGTGATGATTCTCGGATGTCGTCACAGAAGGGCACAAGCCAGCGGCTAGTGACCAGACAACAGGCTGAGCAGCGAGCAGAAGGGCCCCACGCAGATCGTGGAGATGCTGGGAGACTGCACTTCGGTGCTAGAGCGGCTCAGGGTCGGGGCTTCTCGGACCCCAGAGCACTCACCAGAGAGTTACCTCGATGGTCGTGCTGGTTTTTAAGAGCGTGCAGGTTCTGATGATGGCCGGTCCCTCGAGGTCTCGTCGCACCCACAGATCACAGCTGAGCTGATGACGTGGGTAGAGGTCAGAGGTGCCAGGGAAGCCGGTTCTCGTCGAGCTGGGCCGTCGGATTCCTTGAGGAAGGACTTACAGCAAACCGCAGAGTTCTTAGTTGGTGCCCGCTGATGCAGGGTGACTACTCCTTAGTCACAAGGGAGAAATCTTGAGAAGAGTCTTGAATGTCCTTTCGTAGAAAGTAGTTCTTGAATCAAAGATGATCTAATTTGGAAGGGTCCCCGCTCCGGCCTTTATCCTAAAGAAAGGGGTGGGTACATGACTAGGTCCTGCCCTAAGGGTGGGACCAGGAAGGGGGGTAGTTACACCCCTCTCCCCTGCCGGGCTTTCCCCAGGCCAGGGCTGTCGCCCCTGGAACTGGTTCTAACCGGCAGATGCGTAGTGAGCACCGGGGTGCCACTCCGCAGTCACCTTCTCGCCAAAGCCCTACCTACCCAGAATACACAAACCCTGTCTGGGACGGTGCGAACACCGCCCTCGACAGGAAACCCTTTGTCCAAGTGCTCCTCGCTGGAAGGACTCCCAGCAGCAGGAGGTCAGACTCGTGTCTGTGGTGGCAGCATCCATTTTGTGGAGCTGAGGCTTCAGTTAACCTTAACCGGGGTCCACAGTTACGTACATGTCGTGTCCCTCTAGAAGGGTGGGATGCTAACCTCATCGCCAGAATTGGTGAGAGGGGAGCACCCCGATTCGTATGACACCTTACTCGACATGCCTTGATAGCGCGACACCGGAGTTACCGATATGGTACGCGTTATCATGGAACAGCTATTGGCTCTTGATTCCGCAAGCTGCAACCGGGCTCGGCTCGGGCCTGAACCTAGCTCACACGAGCCCACGCACTCTGCCTTCAGGATTGTTAAGGCCTGCCATAGGAGTGACTGATAGGAACTCGGGTGTCCATTGTATGGTTAGATATAGAGCTACTATACCTAAAGCAAAGTGTGATTACACGACTTCGCCCCAGCTGTCATGCAGCCAGTTGTGTCAAATTTAGGAGGCCAGCCAGGGGTGGCATAATACATGCTGCAGCCCCTGGCGGCCCTGGGTACACCTATGCCCTGCGTTACGGGGTCTGATAAGGTGGCCCAGTACCAATTGGTAAATGCACCTAGGGTACATGGAATCCATTTTAAAGAGAGAGCAGTAGGCCCGGGGTCCTGATTGGCAGGGTCCCAGGTCGACTATGTCCAAAACCAGCTAAAACACAGGGCAAAAAGTTGGGGGCAACCATAGTCAGGATGTACCTTCCTACAGCGTGGGGTAATTTTTTTTTTTTTACTGTGCCTCTATACCAGGATATATCTGGCAGTGATGGGTGGTGGGTTGGCTTACTTCCGATAACACCTATTCCTATGAGCTGTCAAAGTACCTTTTGCAATAATAATAAAGTACATTTTATTCCATTGGCGCAAAATGTGCTGTCCACCTGACTCAAAATCGGGCAGACAGGCCTTGAGTTTGGCTGAACAGGTACTCCATTGCAAAAGAGTAGCTGCCTGCTAAACCTTAAATCAGCCCCAGAGTCCCAACTAATGCAAATCAATACTGACTTTGTTCCTCATGGGAACAGCCCATCCCAAAATTGACCCCTTGCACATTGACTGAATGATCCTTTACATTTTTAGTTGGAAAATTTGAGATTCACCACCCCCGTATTTCACTGACTAAATTACGCTCCTGGCTGTGCTGCAAGAAGGACTGTTACCCTGCTGCCTGCTACTCTGCTGCTCTACTGCCCTCCTGTCCTGGTGCCTGAATGGGTAGGATCCCACCAGCATCTTGATCCCAAGGCCACCAGAGTGACCCAAGGGCTAGTTGGCTGGCCTCCTATTCAGAGCCTCAGGGACAGAAAAGGCTCGAACTCTCTTGAACCCTGCACCTGGACTTTGTCTGCTGTGAGTCATGCCACCCCAGTCCTGGACCCTTGGAAGTGGGCCTCAAGGTGCTCTGCCGGCGCAGCTGTGGGCCAGAACATAGATTACGAAATATTACAATAGCATGGCAGCCAGCAAATGAGCAGCACAGAGTTTACTGAGCTTTATTAATGTTACAATGAGATTCAGACCGGATGTAACATGGCTAAGGAACCAGATGTCCCGGATTTCCCAGGACAGTCCCGGTTTTCAGCTGGCTGTTCAGGTGACCTAACACTTTTCTTAATTATCAATCGATCAATCAATCAGTGGTTTATAAAGCGCACTACTCACCCGTGATGGTCTCAAGGTGCTGGGGGAGAGGTGGGGAGCGGCTCCGGATCAGTCAAAAAGCCAGGTCGTGAGGACCTTCCTGAAAGTGTGCAGGGTTGGGGAGTGTCTGATGTTCACAGGGAGCCTGTTCCAGTTCTTGGCTGCGATTTAGGAGTAGGATCTCCTGCCTGTTCTGTGTCTGCGGATGCGAGGGACCTCTGCCAGGACGAGGTGGACGGAGCAGAGGTTCCTCTTGGGTGAGTGGAGAGATACTGTTGTTGAGGGGTTTGTCTGTGTGGGTAAGGAGTTTGAAGGTGATCCTCTTCTCAACGGGGAGTCAGTAGAGGTCTTGTAGGCGTTGGGTCATGTGTTAGTGACGCGGTGCCCCGAGGACGAACCCAGACGCAGCGTTCTGGATGGTCTGGAGTCTGTGCAGGAGAGTTTTGTTGATTCCAGCATATAGGGCGTTTCCGTAGTCCAGTTTGCTGGTTATGAGCATGTGGGTGATTGTCCTTCTGCAATCGGGGGGGTGGATACTTTGAAGGTGTTGCGGAGGACCCGCGGCAGTTGAACTGGTGGAGACAACAGCGTTGATCTGGCGGATCTTGGAGAGGGAGGAGTTGAGGATGATGCTGAGGTTTCGCGCGTGGTCTGTAGGGGTGGGTGGATTCCCGAGGGCCACCAGGTGTTATCCCAGGCAGGTGTGCAGGTTCAGAGGATGAGGACCTCGGTCATTTCTGACTTGAGCTTCAAACAGCTGTCTTTCATCCAGGCTGCCACGTTCTTCATTACTTCCAGGAAGCAGAGTCTGGTGTCTTCGAGATTCTTCGTAAATACTTGTCCCAGTTTTTGGGACAAAGTTCAGGTCATTCTGCAAAGCAAAACTCAAAGGTATGCATCCCTTTCACATGCACCTCTGAAGGCTGAAAAAAATCTAAGTAATTTCTGTTTCTATCAGGTTACAAAGGAGGAGGTCGGCCGAAGGCCCCCAGCAGAGGGGAGACATGGTGGGGAGGAGGCGAGGAGGGATCATGGTGGAGGTCCTGCTATAAGTAATGTTAAGTAAAGTTAGCTGCGTAAATGTGTGTGTGTGTGTATATATATATATATATATATATCATACATGTCAAAAAAGACCCGATTCAGGCAGGAGACTCCACATTTTTCAAGCCAAAAATGGCTTTATTTTAGCTGTCTTCCGCCTGAAACTGCATCTTCTTCAATAGAAGTCAAAGGGAAATTTCATTATCCCGATCTCTATTTCAAAATCTCCCACTTACCTGTCCTAAAATGTTGGCATGAATGATATATGTATGTGCACATATTTACAAGGCTACGCGAAAACGGGACACACCAGATAAAGAAGTAAAACTGAAGGCTTTAGTCCTACTTTTATGTCAGGCCTGTCCTGGTTTTTGCTTTTCAAAATCGGGTCACCCTAAACATGGCTGACAGGACGTCAGAAGGCCTGATTCAAGCAGTCATGTTTTGCCACATGAGAAAACAAGAACCAGAGAAAGGGCCTCGTGCTTTGCAGGTGACATGAAGGGCGTTTGACCTAGCAACGTCTAGTGTGACTACCTGGGAAGAGCCGTTTAACCACTCACTAGCACACGGAAAGCTTCTCTCATTTCACCACGTGACAAGAATGGAATGGAAGCAATGCTGGCAATGTGAGGCAAATCGCAGAGCTTGTGAACGAGTCACATTTTTACCAAACGAGACGGCTGCTGGCTGCATACAATATTCTTCAATTTTTTAAGCTGCCCCTGTTGTTGCAATATTAAACCCCAGGAATGGTCTTAAACCGCTAAACAATTGAAACATGTTTTAATATTTCAGGTAACATACACAATGTGTGTGGACATACTTTCCAGTCAATGAAACATGCTGTTTCTAGGCACTTTGGGCGCAACAAGTACACTAGTTGAGATGTGGCAAACATGTACCATCTCACAGCACACTCTCACTTAGCGTGGGACCCCCCCCCCCCCACCCAAGCGCCTTGAGACCCTCTGGGTGAGTAGTGCGCTATATAAATGCTTTGATTGATTGATTGACTACACTGCCTGTACACCGAAGCTCGATTTATGGCCAACAGGCACACTCCAGCTGCTTCTGGAGTCTCCCACATATGCTCTGTGAAATTCTGTTTACCTACAATATGTGCCGTTTGCCGATATCAATCACAAAAGTGCCTTCTAATGAAAATATCGGCCCAGAATGACTTAAGGGCCATATAGAATTCACCAGGTCTTAATTCACAGCTACAAGTGCTTTAAATGGGCACGGAGCGGAGTACTTGCACATTTTAATCTGAAAGAGGGATCACTGGGAATTCTCAGCTACGGTGCAAACCTTCTAATAGGAGGGTACTAGCACTTTTAAGTGTCAAACAGGTGCTTTAAGATAGTACCTGCACTGATATATCTCCATTTCAAGGACTGGCTAGAAGAGACAGAATGTTGTGCTGTCTTTAAGCTCGTGATTTCGCTCATAATTCCTTAACCCTGTCTCTCATTTTTATATTCTTTCTCTCTTTTTTGCCTCTGTGGACCTCCGTGATTTTTTGAAGATTTGGGGCCTTATTTATGAGGCCTTGCGACAGTTTTGCACTTCCATTGCGTCACTTTTTGTGACGCATCGACTGCGTAAAACATGCCATCGTGTTGCGCTTTATTTACAAAGTGATGCATCTAAGCAGATGCGTCACTTTGTAAACCCCTGTGCTACATTACACCTGCGTCAGGTATAATGTATGCAGAGTGGGCGTTCCCATGTAAGTAAGCCTTGTAGAAGTGACGCAACCACTTCTAGGGTATAAATGCATCAATATCTTAGGCCTGCCTTACAGCAGGTGTAAGACTGACGCAGGCCCTTTCACATGGGGCTTGCCCATGTGAAAGAACACATTACTGGAGTTGCGTCACTTTTGTGACACACTCCAGCAATGCAGGACTTTTGCGCCATACAGATACATCAGAAATACTGTAGTATCTGTAACTCCTTGCGACATGATGCGTCATACTGTAAATATGACGCATCAACCAGTCGCAAGGAGGGCGCACTGAAAAGCGACGCTTCACTGCTTTCATGCAGCAATGCGTCACTTCTCATAAATGAGGCCCGTTGTCCTGTAGCTGCCTATATAGTTTAGTCGTAACAATAATTATGATTTAGAACACCTGTCTCTCACAGTTCTTCCTCCATCACACAGTTAGGTGCTGCACCCCAATCCAAATCCCTGGTCAGCTACATGCGACACTAAAATGTATGTTTCACCTTTCAGTAACACAACAAATACTACACTGTGCCAAATAAGCCTTTCTCACAAGGTGTAGCGTGATACCCATCTGAAAATGAGTTGTATTGCCTCACATGGGGCCATAATGCTCTATATTTATGCAACAACACAATACATTTCTTCTCCATATTCTTGTTCCTTGGTTTTACATGATGTATCGTATCTATGCTTCCATAATTACCATCTATTTCTTATCAGTGCTCCTCCTCTAATTCCAGGGGCAGTCTCTCATTAGTGTAACCTGTATTGTGCCGAGTGCACTCTCTACTTTCCTCGTCGGCCTCGTCTACAGTGTGTTCTTTGACTTTATTTTTCCATGTTCCTTCTCTTTTGTTCTGATTACATTCTCTCATCCGTACCCCCTTTCTTCTATTTAATGCTGACCCGTATTTGTGTTTAGCAAACAATAGTGGTTCACTGTAAACTCATGTACACAGATATTAATATGTTGGTGGACGTAGAGTTTATCCACAGTAGAAACATTGATCAAAATATGCAATTAGGAATTAAGGGCCTCATTTATGAAAAATGTCACATCGCTGTGTGAAAACAGCAATGGGACACTTTTCAGTGTACCCTCCTTGCGACACGATGGATGCGCCGTATTAATTGTACGGGGCACCATGTTACAAGGAATGACAGATATGTCAGGAATCCTGACGTATCTGTCTGCGCAAAACCCACACATTGATGGAGTTGTATCGTAAGCATGACGCAACTCCAGCAATACACTGGGGAGGGCTATTCCCACTGCATCACCCTTCCACCTGCTGTGAGGCAGATGTAAGGTTTTGACGCAGTAGCGTCCTAGAAGCGGTTCAGTGAAATCTGATAGATTTCACTATGCCACTTCTACAAGGCTTTTTCACTTGGGACCGCCCACCCTGCATACATTATACCTGACGCAGGTATAATGTAGCACAGACATTTACAAAGTGTCTCATCTGCTTAGATAAATCACTTTGTAAATATGGTACAACGTGGCCACTAGTTACGCCGCCGCTGTGTACAAAAAGCGATGCAACAACAGCGTAAAATTATCGTAAGACTTCATAAATAAGGCCCTAATGAGAGTGATCCAAGAATGCTGAAACCAAATATTACACAGGAGTACTTGATACAATTTATATACAAAATTATTATTAATACTAGAATTATTTATGATTACACAAATCAAGTGCTCATATGGTGAAAAAGGTGCAAAGTGAACAGAAAAGTGGCAAGTGCATATAAAAAGAAAGGAAGAAGGTGCATAACTCTTCACTCCGGATTTACTTTACAGGAGTGAGGTCTATCAGAATCCATACTGCATCTGTAGTCAATGATGTTTCGAGCTCTGGTTAATGTGAGGTCATCATCAGGACAGGAGTGAATAGGTGAACACAAGGGTGTAGATTCCACAAAGTCTCAGAACTGCCCCAAGTGCCACCAGGTGGATGCTACATATTTTCACTTGACATGGGACTGATCTGTTGTCCGTTCACACTTGATACGCACAGCTGACTGGTACTGTGTAGGGATTCAATTAGAGCTACACAACAGTCCAGGGGTCTGCCTACTGGGGATGGGTGCCAGCAAATCTAAAAATACAGTGAACTAGAAATGTATACACTTTACACTCCTGTTAATGGGAGGCATTTGGCTAATCATTCACTGAACCCTCAAGCCCCCAATATTTGAGCTGGAGGAAGGTCATTGGGAACTGGTGTGTGGCAGAGGAGATCAGAATAAAAAAATTATACAGGAGGACAAGAAATTGGAGGAAGATTTAGAGTTGTGGCAGTTGCTAACTATACAAGAATGGGCAAAGTCTATGCCTATGCAAGATCTATTGGCTTGGGTACCTTTTTTTAATTTTTTAATTTTTACATGTTGCACAACAGCACAAACTGCTGTGCAACATGGTTTGAAGGTAAGAAAAAATCACTATGACTCAGAGTTAACCACGTCATAGCTAATTTTTTTTAATGAAGCCATTGTGCACACCAGTTTGCCCTGCTTTGCAATGTGTCTAAAAATAGCGCGAGGAGTTGGGGACGCAGTCAACACGCGTGAAGCGGATAGGGAACAACGAACCGACAAGGAGACGAGGGCAAGGGTAATGTGGAGCACTACTAGAACAATAAAAGCACTCACATGGCGTGAAGGGCTAAGATTCCCTGGCATTGGATGTTATTATAACTCTATATATTTTAGAATAACTGGGGAAAGGATGCAAAGGCATTTCAGCAGGAGTTGGGCACATATGGACCAAGGAATAGCAGGTCAGGCTGAGATGTGATTTGGTCATGGAAATACATTAAACTACGAGGATTATACTTCAGCCAGATCAAAAGCACTCTTCTGAACGTATTTGGCTCTATAGCAGTCATCTTTCCCCTCTCTACACATTCAACAAATGTGTTATAACTGGAGAATTTGGCGTAATGTAGAACTGTGAGTGATTTGTTTAAAAATGGCAAGATTAGGTCCTTTGAAAGTTGCAAATAATCTTCCTGCCTACTAAAAGAAGAATGAATATTCAGTTTCTACCAACTGACTCATTAGACGGTATAGGGAAGCCTCTACGAGGGAGAAGACAGACTGGAAAGATGTTAGCCACATTTTAGGGAAGGAAGGGTCTGCAGTCGATTCTTTATAGAATGTTAACCACCCTGCAGCCAATGGTGAAATTACCATAAATGCCCAGGTGGGAAACAAGCTTGGTGTAAGAACTCCTGGTTCTAGCCTCTGGGAAGAGGACGGAGGGGTGAGGAAACAACGGACAGCAGCAGGAGGACTGGGGGTTAAGAAAACAACAGACAGTGGGGGAAGCAACAGTAGGAGCAGAACTGCGGGAGGAAGGCGGGTTGTGGGATAGGGACTCTACAAGACTGCATGTGTAAAAGTAAAACAAGAGTACCTACACGAGCCTGTGGCCAGTGGGACACAGGCAGCAGACAGGAAGCTGTACTTGGTCCGTGTTCCATTGCAGGCGCACCCAGGAGGAAGCTGGAGGCGAAGAGGCACTGACCTCTAAGAAGCAAGGAAATCCGAGTGACATGGAAGCCAACCATTGGTAAGTAACTGTAACGAGCGGGCTCTAAGCCTGTTTTAAGATTTCTTTTGTTTTTGTTTACAAGAGTTCTGGCTAGCATAGCAAAAGCAATTTGCAGGCAAAATCTGAAAATTGCCATTCCCGGCAGATGAACAGCTACCTTGAATGCTGTGCAGTCCTTAGGGTGTGCAGAGGATGTTTATAGTATGCTGTGCAGTCCCTAACTGTAACTAAAAGACAGAATTGGAAATCCCTTTTTCCTTTGTGGATTCTCCTTTTTTCACTATATTGAACCCTATGTGCTAGACAACTGTATGTATACGTTCCTTGTATATGTTGTTATCCCATATATAGACAGATAAGATTTTCTATTGTTTACTCCACATCAACCTACCTTGAAGATATTTATTGACAAACTATGTTAATATGGAGTAATTAATAGTAACTCTGTATTTACCTATATATATATTTACCATCGCTTTAATGTGGTGGTCGATATTCTTGATTACACATCTATATATCTAGAATATAAATATATATATATATAGATATGATTGAGGTAGATTTAATCCAGTGCGTACATGCCGAAAATCAAACCCAACATGTTTTGGCATATGACACGCCTTGTTCATGGGTGAGTGCGTCTTAACTCGCACCATTTAAAACAATTATATACAAAAAACTTGAAAAAGGGTGAGGCATTCACTTTTTGCATCTGACCACTGTGAGCGATCTTGGAACATGTGAAAACCCATTTAACAGTATTGAATTCAAATATAACCTGGCAAAATCAATATGATTATGGGCTTTATTACGATGCCGGGGTCCACCATAGCTATTTACGATGCGACCGCACATGAGCGGTCGCATAAAGCCATTTCCCTATGGGAGCTTGTGATGGGGCCGTAAACCGGCCATAGCACAAACTTCCATAGAGAATTGGGAGTTTGCGCAAATCCCTGCACGGTGTGGCAGTGCCTGCCCCCTCGGCCCCTACCAGAGGCCACAGGGAGAAGAAGCCCTGCTAGGGGCCCAAAAAGTCGCTTTCCAACAGATTTTGGGACCTATGTCATAATCGGCCCCTAAGTCTGGAAAATTACACAATGTCCACTTGATGTCATAACATATCATATGCATGATAGTTTTCTTTTAATTGCATTTTATATCACTCAACAACATTATTACATAATTCTCCCCTATTATGACCACATGGTCCAATTGCATCCTGTACTCATGTGTTAGTCTGAATTCATGAATTGAGATAGCTGGCCCTCAGGTGATTTTTTAAAGAAATCAAGACACATTCCATTCCGAAAGTCTGCCATACTCCCTTTCGGTCGACATGAGCATCACCAGTAGCAGTATGCTATTGTAAATTGCAGCTTCCCATACACATTAAACCCTAGTGGGCTTACATTTAGAAGGCAGGCATACCCAGTTTATTCACATTAACTCATGAAATATAATCTCAACTCTCAAATTATAAATTATATTATCTAGTATTGAACAAATAAAAACGAAAATCCAACATGGTAATTAGTGAGAACACGCACTATTTCCATTTTCCCCAAGTGGTGTGATTAACATCTACCATCAATGCTGTTATAACATGTGGCTTGTGATGCACATAGTGCACAAGTGGGATTGCATTAAGGAGGCAACCAAGCATCGTTCTTGTCATTAGCTCAGTGTGTCACAGTCTCCAAAATACTTGCTATGGGTCAAAAGAAACTCACCAGTTACCAGGAGACCAATTGCAAGACAATGCCAGATCTCATCCAGGCAATCAACATAAAGCTAAAGTGGAAAGGTAGCCCTATATTACATCTTACTTTACCAATATAATGAGATTGCTCAAGAGAGAAAAGAATATAAAAAGTCTTACTACTTACAATTTATAATCATTCCTTACTAGCCTTGCCTCAGTCATAGCCACAATGCTAAATACGCAAAACGATGCAACTAACAGATACTTTACGTGAATGGCCATTATCATTCACATCCCCATATTATAACAAAGAAGAAGTGATCAAAAAGTATAAAAGGAAGAGAAAAGAAAGTAGAAACATTGGTTTGTCAAACCTACAACCTGAACCGCTGAATTGAATTACACCAAATTTGACAGAAAGGTTGTTGTTGTTACGCAAATAGTCATTTTTTTGTCATTTGCATTTGGAGCAAATCTGTCCAGTAGTTTTAGAGAAATTTAAGCCAAAAATTATAGATATATCTCTGGCTGCAGATATTTTGCTATGGTTTGGCGATGAATTGCGATGCGCGTGTCAAAAGGAATGCTCTGATTGGACGCAACCTGAACAGAAAGTTGTGGCCGCCATTTTATCATCCAGGAACAATTCCCGGGGCTGAAAATTTGTGGGAAAGCTAACATAAGGGGTCAGGGTGGTGGTACTCTAACCTCATATTTTAGAAGTGGGTGTGATTGTAACACAAGTTATGTGTCAAAAATTGATATTTTTTTTGATCACACACAATATTGACAACGACGTGGTGGCAGCCAGCTTGCACCCTTATAAAACTGTGTGACTGTCTATATCTGTCTGTCAGTTGATGTCAAAGTGGTTGTATAGGTGTGTGAGTGGGTAAATCAGTTTCTGCATGAGTGAGTGTTAGGTTGTCTAAGTACGTATATGGGTGTCTCAAAGTCTGTGTGAGTGTGTGAAGGTGTGTGAAACTGCCTATATGGATGAGTGAGTAGGTGATTCAGTGGCTCTAATGGTTAGTGATTGTGTGTGTAAAGGGCAGTATGGGTGATTGAGTGTGTTTATGGCTGTGTCAGTGAGTGAATGGGTGCGTCAGTGTTACATGGGTGAGTAACCCCATATGTGAACAGCAGTATAGGTGAGTGTTGAAGTATATGAGTGAGTGAGTGTATGTGTGACTGAGTGATTGCGAGAGTGACCGTATGGGTGAGTGTGTGTTTGTGTCAATGGCTGTATAAGTGAGTGAGTATGTGTTAGTGTCTGCATGAATAAATAAGTGAGTGTGTGTATAACTGTCTAGGTGAGTAAATGGATGTGTAATTGACTCTATAGGTGAATCTTCATGCCCACACGACAGGGGAAACACCAATTACATCGATGTAAATACATTGCGGTGCTGTTGCGCCGTGATGTTTACATCGCATGGTCGATCAGATCGCAGTCTTTTAGTGCGCATGCAACAACGGCGCAATGGCATTAACATTGCATGCAATTACAAGGCATGCGATGTTAAAATGCCATTACAACACACGGAAAATGAAAGAAAGAAAGTGGCCTTTTGGCATAGTCAATTGTTTCCGTCTATATACATGAAATGTGAGCGTTTCTGTCAACCCCTTTCCCTTTATTTTTGTTACTTTGTTAGCCCGTTTTGTAATCAGCTTTTTTTTCTGTTTCTCATTTATTTTGATTAGCTCGTGAGCTTTTTTGTGAGCGTTTTTTGGGGGGGTTTAACCATGTTGTTTACCTCGGGAGCTTATGCCATTACAACGCACGGAAAATGAAATAAAGAAAGTGGCCACGAGGTGATGGGGACTTAAAGAGGCAACTAAAGGTGAAGAAAGTGGCCTTTTCATACAAATAACAGATATACACAGAAACGGCCTAACATGGATGGGTGAAATGGGATAACATATATACACTGAAACGATGGGTGGTGAATGGATGGCCAGAAGGATGAATGCATGGCGGATGGATGGATGGATGCATGGATGGTGTATGGATGGATGCATGGATGGGTGGGTGAATGCATGGCGGATGGATGGATGGATGGATGCATCAGTGTACGGATGGGTGTATGGATGGATGCATGGATGGGTGGGTGAATGCATGGCGGATGGATGGATGGATGCATGAGTGTATGGATGGGTGTATGGATGGATGCATGGATGGGTGGGTGAATGCATGGGAAGTGGTTTAAATGTCCCTTTCATTTTGAGAAGCCTAATTTTGGGACACGAAATACGAGGGCAACAAAGGGCACAACAGCACAAAAAACGAGGGAAAACAGAGTGCAGAAGGACACGAAATACGAGGGCAACAGAGGGCACAACAGCACAAAAAACGATGAAAACAGAGTGAAGAAGGACACGAAATACAAGGGCAACAGAGGGCACAACAGCACAAAAACGAGGGAAAACAGAGTGCAGAAGGACACGAAATACGAGGGTAACAGAGGGCAAAACAGCACAAAAAAAAGGGAAACAGAGTGCAGAAGGACACGAAATACGAGGGCAACAGAGGGCACAACAGCACAAAAAACGATAAAAACAGAGTGAAGAAGGACACGAAATACGAGGGCAACAGAGGGCACAACAGCACAAAAAAAAAGGGAAACAGAGTGCAGAAGGACACGAAATATGAGGGCAACAGAGGGCACAATAGCACAAAAAATGAGGAAAACAGAGTGCAGAAGGACACGAAATACGAGGGCAACAGAGGGCACAACAGCACAAAAAACGAGGGAAAACAGAGTGCAGAAGGACACGAAATACGAGGGCAACAGAGGGCACAACAGCACAAAAAACGAGGAAAACAGAGTGCAGAAGGACACGAAATACGAGGGCAACAGAGGGCACAACAGCACAAAGAACGAGGAAAACAGAGTGCAGAAGGACACGAAATATGAGGGCAACAGAGGGCACAACAGCACAAAAAACGAGGAAAACAGAGCTGACCCCTCACATATCTTGTTTGACTCTGATGTAAGGCACCTACGGGGACATACGGGTGAGCTTCGGCATTGCTATATACGCGTTGTCATGTCGTGCGATGTATGGACGCCGATGTGACACGCGATCCAATTACAGGCCCGCCTTGGCGTTGCAACGACGTGCGGTGAAAAACGGCCGGTGTGAATACCATTGCGGTGAAATTGCCGCGATGTGAAGTCGCGCGATGGCAGTGTTCGCGATGGATCGTCATACAACCACACGACAGTAGCAGTTAGGTACTCTCAGTGGGGTTTACTGAACACTTTGATTCCACTTGGGTATTTGCCAAGGTTACATTTTAGCCCCTTTTGTATTCTCCAATTATATTAATGGTTTAGAAGCTGCCCTTTTGGCTTCACAGTCTGATTCCCCCAGGGGCGGCAGGAGATCTTTGCCAGTCTTATTATATGTTGATGATGCAGTGCTTATGGCTCGCACAGCCCTGGGATTGCAGGTTTTAATTGATAGGTTCATTGTTTTTATGGATAGGCTGGGCCTGTCAGTCAAGTTTGCTAAATCGTAAGTCTTGTAAGTGGGTCCTCTGGGTATCCAGTCGAAATTATTTAAAGCAAGCTCTCTTACTCTAGCGAAGGTCTCGGCTTTCCCCTATCTGGGAATCTTATTCGACGACCAATTAAACTGGAAAACACTCCTCGAGCGCACGTTGAGCGAACTGAATAAATCTATATGCGCCATTGCCAGCTATGCCCACTGAATGGGATCTCGGACACCAGAGAATAATTTAAATTGTATCAGTCTATAGGCACCTCAAAGGCACTTTATAGTAGTGAAGTATGGGAGTATATTACAGCACACAAGTTACAGGTAGCCCAAAACAAGTTTTTGCGTCGGATCTTGCAGGTACCTCAATGCAGTGCACAAAGAGTGGGGTGTTAACTTTCTAGTGGAACAGGTGGCAGTTTAGCCTCTATTGTGTTGGGTAAAAATATGGTTGAGGGGAATACCTGGACCTCAATCACCTGATCCCCTCAGACGGCCTGTCATTAGAGCATACTTCCAAAATTTCCTGTCTATGTTATGCAAAGGAGTCTTTTCTTGCTCTAGGTAGACAAGATATTTTTCCTTCACGCAATACTGTAAGGCTTCAGGACCTTAAAATGATAACCTTTTTCACCTCCACTTGGCATCCTCCTCTGGCTTTACCCCTCCAAACATGAGAGGACCCTGTGGCTGCGACTCTAGGTCTCCACAGGACACGCTACATTTTGTCCTTCTGTGTATATTTTTTACCCGCCCAAAATGGAAGTTACTTCGTCCCCTTTAAAAGAGCTTGAAGTTTAAGCAAGCAAGAGTGGCACTTATGTATTTACAGATGTTGCCTAATGAGCTTACACTCTGTACAGTGACAAGTTTCCTATGGCTGCCTATAGAACCAGACCATCTAGACCTGATTGATTATTGATTGGCCTCCTGTGTTTTAGTATTTTTTTTAACCTTTTTTAGTACCTGTGACAGTGAGCAGCATTTTATCTCAATTCTTTTTTTAAATTAGATGTGCAGTGTTTTATCTGAATTATTTTATTAGATTGTATTGGATGCATGATTGTATCTTTTATAGTTTCAATTGCTCCAGTATAAAGATGTATTTATTATTATTATTATTATTATTATTATTATTATTATTATTATTATTATTAATGTTATTATTATTATTATTGTTATTATTATTATTATTGTTATTATTATTATTATTATTATTATTATTATTATTGTTGTTGGGTGAGTAGGTGTGTGAGTAGCTCAATAAGTGTCTGACTGTTTGTGTGTGGCTGTGTATGACTGGATATATCAGTGGCTGTATTAGTGAGTGAGTTGGTGTATGAGTGGCTGTATGGGGAACTGAGTTGATGTGTGTGAGGGGGGGGGGTATCTCTTACCATCTGAAAACCACAGTACCTCCAAAGGAGAGAGAAAAACTTTTGCTTGTTTGCTCACTGAACCAGCCCGACCCAAAGCCGATACGATTGGTGACTCTATGGGGCAAAATTCACAATTGTTAGCACTTTGATGACAATATCGGTAAACATGTCTACCATGTTTAGTGCTCTGCCACACACCCGGCTCTCTGACATTCAAAATACATAAAACAAATTGTTCGAATTATAGAGCTTTCAGCACTTTCTGTCTCCACATCCATGGTTACCCATTGAAGATCTGTGATGGCCTCGAGGTTTGTTTTACCTGATGGTCACTTAAAATAGAGACTACATTAGTGAGGTGATAATGATCGTTTCACCCACACTAGCAACGTGAGAGCAAGACTCCCTTCCATTCATTATCATCTTGCTATTCAATACCTAACAACCAGCTCACCATGATCTTTCAAAAAATTACATTAGATTCTCCTGGTGATTGATGTTCTTTGACTGCACTTCAATAATGTTTTCATTTATCTTTCAAATTCTTGGGAACTAAGGAACAGATTTCTGGATACGGGCAGGTCTTCCAACTCAGCACAAGTGTAAGTGTTTCAGCTCACTAATGAAAAACCTGCATTGAATACAGTAAATTAATTCAGCAACAGACTTTTTTCTATTGCATGTTCTCTCCAAAGTGCTGTAGGCAATGGTTACTTGTCAACTCCCAGCAAAATAATTATTTAATCACTATTCTGCAGACTTCAGACTACATTGAAGTATTATGCTGGTAATCTTGTCTTTTATAGACGATATTTGGATGACTATAGGTGATGGCAATTTCTGTGTTTAGTGCCTCTGTGCAAGCTAGAGACTGCGCTACCACCTGACTACTCTAACTGTCCCGAGTGGTTCTGATTCCTATGTACTCATCAAAGCTCACCAGATCACCTGCGGGGCCACAGAAAGCTCATCTCTTTTGCTCATCTTTTTAATACCTGCATCCACCGCTATCCATGATCATTCATGTTACCTAATATATGTACACTGATAACACTGGGGTCATTCTCCAGTTGAGGAGTGATCTGGATGCTTTGGTATATTGCTCCAAGTACTGTTTAATGGAATAAAACATTAGATGAGATGTGTCTGGTTAAAACTCACTTGAAGTAAAACTGTATTTCCCATTCTCTGCATTATCAAAGATCGTTGGACATCAACTGGACAGAGGAGATGGGTGAATGCCCTAGTCTGGTAACTTCATTCTGTCACTTAGAAATGCATTTTGACTTTGTCTCGCTACTTTTGCCCCAATCCATCTGTAAATGGTTAATAAAATCTGTATATTAATTATGCATTTAATATATTTATTTTACATGTAGAATAAAAAACAAACTACACTAACTAACTATACTAACTACATACTAACTACATTATAACTATACTAACTACATTTTTGAATTAAATATTTAATTACTTTAACTATATTAAAGTAAATGTAATATTTTCCAGAGTTTAAATACAAAAATGTATTCCTATCTAAAGCAAAAAGAATATTTTTATGCATTAATAATTAGTAAAAGTAATGTATGGAATTAATAAAAAGTCATTTAATTATATGTTAGTAAAAAAAGTTAATTATGTTATGGATGAAAAATTATTGTTAAAATATTTTGTAATTAAATAATAAATACCTTTTATTTGTCAGCATTTGTTAACATTAGATTATATTCACTTAAATGTTTAACTATTTTAAATAATTTTATTTCATTCAATGTAACATTTTTTCCTGCACGGTTAAATTTTAGGTCCCCACCGCCAATACAGGGTGTTGCTATATAGGTGATTTGACAGGTGTGGTGCTGGACTTCCTACTGGTAGTAGTAATGTACACTTGTAAATTTGGTTCCAACCCCTTTTTCTGGGGGACGATATTCATAAGTCTACACTTTTGAGTACGTTTACGGTCTGATTTTGTGAATAGTTGAAACTAGTAAAGTTAATCAAAAGTGTAAGAGTAAATTACACATGTAAATTAATCACAAGTATAAGTTACAATTGTAAATAGCCCTGTACATCCTATTTTTCAGAGATTCCATGTGATTGTTAGGCAATCTCTCAGTGAGTTTTACTTTAATTGTGTCGTAATTACTCGCTTACACTCCATAGTGTTTTGTACATAAGAAAATAACAGCTCCCTGGACTGCTTCTATAATAATAATAATAATATCTTTGTTTTTACTTAACTTTATGATAGTTCTGTGTTTGTATATTTTTATTAATGCTTTTCGAAGAGTACAAAAATTATCATTGTGTACATTATACCATAGAAGAAAGTACAGTATTATCTCAGAGCTATAGAAGCAGCCATAATGAGTTGCAGAACATCAAATAATAAATATATGGTTCAAATCCAATCCAATCCAAAAAGCTTTATTCAACAAATAAATGTCATAAAAGCGAAATACATCTAATGAAACTCATTTTTGTTTCAAAAGTTTTAGTGCAGATATTTTAGAAATACAATAGAAAGATGAATAAATATACATCAATCTCACACTTGGTTAAGAATATATTAAACAACCAGTATAATTTATTAGATTAAAATGTTGCATTGTCCTAGTTAAAAATACAATAAGTAATTAAACATACACATTGATTAAAAAGAATAAGCTACGGACATGGATGCCAGACATCAAGAGAGCAATTGGTTGAGAGAGATCTTGATCTTATAGCCCACATCCAGGTCAGATAAATGGCTACCGCTATTGCAATACAAGGGAGAGTATCATTACACAATAGCCTCATTGCAGTGCTACGTGTTCTGGTAGACAGCAATTTGCATATTGGAGCCCCCCACTCTTTGGTGGAGTTGTATATGCTGGGCACACAAAAAGAACATGGGCATAAGACTCTTCACACATCTCGAAAAAAGGCCATTTGCTATCACCCTCACTTGCCCACTTAGCCGTTAAGGTTCGCAAGGGCAGGGTCCCCACTCTAAATTAGAAGTACAACTATGGTTCAAATCACTATGTGTGTAGTATTAACAGTAATCCAATGTATAACTTGGCAGTAGAAACATAGGGAGTCTACTTACAGTTTAGGAAGAGCAACTAATACAAATACAACACAAAACAAAGAACAGAAGAACAAGTAAAACATACCTACATATGAACTAATGCATAGGGATGGTGTAACCAAAGGAAGAGGGTGACATGATCAGGATCTGGAACAGGCCCGAGGGGAATCAGACCAACTATACAGAAATGGATGAGAACAATACATAAAGGCAATATATGAAGGCAAACACCTGAGGGGAGACAATAGAAACAATGAACTACTAAACAAATTATGTATCATTATGCTAAATAATCCTAATCAAACAATATAATATTAAGGTAAAATATTGTTAACTAAATATCAATTGAGCCAAAAGATATCAGGGTCAAAAGGCCAAGGAACAGAGAATCTCAAATTATCCATTCATTAATCTTTACAATTATCCAAAAAGTTCTGTAATAAAGCTGGATCTTCATATGTGGTAGTTTTGCTCTTATAGGTAACTTTGAATAGACAAGGATGAAAAAGCCCAAATAGAGCATTTTGAGAGTGCAAAGCAGGATGCATCACCAGAAATCTTTTCTTATGATCAATTGTGAATTTTCCAAATCATGAGAAAAATGTAAATTAGAACCAGACCAGGTAATTCGACCTTAAGCTTTAGCTGCTCTAAAAACTTTCAGTAAATCTGTATATTCCAAAAAGAGAAGTATAACTCTGGGTTTCAGTGGTGAAGTTGAAGTTCAAGGACTATGTCCAAGTCTATAGGCTCTTTGAATGTTGAAGGAAGAAAGCTCTAGCATATCCAGAAGTATAGGAAAAGGTTTGAAGAAATGCAAAAGGATCTGAACCCTCTTGACCTTCAGTCAGATCATAAATACGAAGGTTATTCTTCTGGTTGCAATCTTCAGGATCTTCAGCCTGTTTTTTCAGGTGTGCAACTTTGACCTGAAGTTGTTGGAATACTTGGAAAACCCCTTGCAAGTCACTAACACTTCGTTCCACCCCAGAAGACCATTTGTCAGTCAAATCAAGAGTTGATTTGTTTCCTCCATGAAAGATTGAAATGATCCAATTGTATTTATTAATAGCTCCAGTGAAACTGAACTAGAAGGTTTAACTTAGGAAGGTTCATCTTTTTTAACTCGTTTGTGAGTTCAGCGTTTTAAGACATATCCCCCTTCCCAACCAGTTTGGAGCCACCCAAAGCACTGATTGTAGAAGGCAGAATAGTAGTATCCTATTGGCTAGGCAATGTATCTGCCATGTGTTCCATTTTAATATATTATGAGAGGTGGAGAACTATTTGTGTTCTGTTATGAAGGTTACAGTTTAACCTTGAAATGGTGGTTCTTCCCATAATAGAGGGAGCGAAAATACTGGAAGGCAGAAAAGCGGTAGTCTCTGAATAGGAGAGCCAGAGACTGAATAAAGTAATATGCGCAAAATGTTATGGGCCTGGTTTCAATGTTGGGTAGAACACTGACTCGGACCCGACTGCCTCAATAGGATGTGACCGAACACTGTTTGGTGGCATTTCTTCATTTAACTATGGAAGCATGCATTATGGCTGTAAACCGGCCATAATGCATGCTTCCATACTGAAATGAGAGGTGCAGTTCATCCCTTCACCCCGTGGCAGGCCCCACAAGGAGCCTGCCACAAGGTACAGGGATCAACAGGGGGGCACCATAGGTGTCCTCTTGGCTTCCCATCGGAGGCTGTGCACACAAGGGCCCTGCTGGGGGCCCCCAAACATGCTTTCCAACATGGTTTCCATTTTGGACTGGCCAGCATGGAAACCATGTTGGAAACCGTGCATTGTAATGTCAAGGGCGTAAATCTCCTGCCCTTGAGATTACTAGCCAGCTTCCAACTGCCGGAGAGGCTCCCAAGCCCATCAGAAACCAGCTGGAATGACAGCCGGTTTCCTTTCCAACCGCCTCCATCATAATGAGGTTGTCAGGAAGGAAACCGAGTGGCCCCTTACGATGCAGCTCTGAAGGCGCTGACCACAGGTCAGAGCTTTTATGGGACGCATCGTAATCTGCCCCTATGTGTAATGAAAAATGGTATACCACAGCTGATAATGTAAACTGAAATAAGAGCTTCCTGAAGGAAACTCATCAGGCAAATGAGCTAAACCTTATACTGTGAGCAATATATTTGTCACATAGTATTCACGTTGTAAATGAGGGAGTTTATCTCTCTATTTATTCATAGAGAGAAGACAAAAAACAAAAAGCAGGCAATCTTCACTCAAAAGTGGCAAAGCATGATCAAAGCTAAAAGAGCACTGACTGCGACACCAGTACATACCTCAATGAAAAGCCTTTAAAATGGCAGCTGTGGCACTGCGCAAATACGTTACCATCACTGTGCAGAAAACACTACTTTCAGTTAGAAAAGGCTACCCCAACCAAAGCAAAGTGGTCAGCCGTGCTCCTCCATACTATGACATGGCAGAACACCACCACTAGGAAGGCATAAAATGTGTCATACCATCATTTCCTCTCTGGCCACTGCAGACCTCCCTTAGTGTGTGGTGATCTTAGGTCTGCGCCACGCCCCTGTTGTGCAGTTTCTTACGTATATCATTTTCTATCAAACCAAAAAAATGAATTTGATATTTTGCATACAGTGAAGAATTTAGGCTGAAAGTGCACATATACCTTGTAGACCTAAAGCAAAGCCCCTTGCTCAAAAGAGTAACGTTGTGGCTTTTAAGAAAGTCAAAGGATAGGTTGTAAATCATTTTATTCCACGTTATACTTATTGACAAATGATCAAGATCTCTATATTGCAGTCCTAACAAGTCTGATAGGAAGAGATGTATATAGCTATAATGAAAATTACCCACTACTTACCTTGAATAATGTTCTGATGGCCTTCTGAAATCCGCCTCAGGACAAGAATCACCACCCATTGTTTTTGTATTTTTTTCAATAGTATACAAATTCAGATTGTACTTGAGCCGGACTCCTCTCTGAATCACAAGATTTGCTTATGCAGCGGCTAGGAGTAATATATATTATGCTGCTGGTACAATTTATCTTTATTAATCATTTAGTGATAGTCACATATTTAACTGCATTCAAATCCCTCTTTGTTCTACATCTTTTCCAACATTCTGAACTTATTTTGCCGAGGGATCACACTGCATGAGAAATAATAACCGCAAGCATGTTTCACTTTGATATTGAAAGCAAATTCCTAAAATGATCTCTCCTCACAGTTGTGCTTTAAATTATCTTTTTGTTGTGACATTGACATGTGTTCTTTTCTCCCATTTTAAACAGCAATGCTCTGTTTATTTTCAGTTTTACCAGGACCTTCAGGAAATATATACTGGAGAACTCGGTACAGGTGGGATCTTTCAAGGCTATGAGCACTCAGACAAAACCAGTATACGAACAAGAACTTGACTAGTTTGTCTCCGATGAGATACCTCAAAAAATGGATTGAGTTTACTTGCCTTGCAAACTTTAGCTTTTTCCCCTATATTTTATATAGATTTGGAAAAATTTATATTTTTTGTGTTGCAAGACATTTCACTGGTCAGTGTTGTAAAGGAATGTTACTGCTGTCACTTGTGTTTGGGTGCCACCCAAACTAAGATATCTCCTCTGCCTCCTTTTGTAGTCTATTTGAGGATGGGTAAGGTTAACCAATGTCAAATGGCTGCTGAGTGCACAACTTGATGAAGACTCCTACTAAGAACAGTGATTTGAACCGAAATATCCACACAATGTATTATGTACCGGTCATCTCTAACAAGAATTAAGAAATAAAACCAGCTGTGTGAAGGTCACTATGCACATGATATGTGCCCATCTACCCATATGCGTGTGAAGCCGACTGAAATATGTTGCCCCTACCTCTGGAATTTTCATAGAGCCCACTGAGTCTGTCATTTCTCCTTTTGTTGGCCAACTCACTGGACTGATATCTGTCATCTGTGCAATGTATGTTGATCAAGTCTTTAAATCTATTTTCTGAGGAAATAATTGTGTCTAAATTGTACCTATACAAGTGTTTTTGATATCAAGACACATTCTTTCCAGACAACACTAGTGCGTATCACCCCTTCACTCTCTAGAACTTTTAGAGATATAATTTTCTGAGGTCTCAAATAAGTAGCACGTTGCCTTCTGTGTTTTCTGTCTTATACCATAGCATTTAATTTTTGTTTTGTGGTCACTGTGACCACTCCATCTATGTTTTTGACTTTGGAGACAGGGGCAATATTTATCTTTATTGTTTCATGTCAGTTACAGGTAGCCCTATTTTTATACACACCTGGCTTCATGTTTTGCATTCCTGTGCTTTCAGGTAACAAATTATGGTGCATTCGTCCAGCTGGGCCAGTAGTACCAAATGAAGACCACCATTCCTACAATTTTATGGGCTGACAAATTAAGGTGTGATCCCACAATACTGACTTTGAAATGTCGACCTGCAACAACATCGACAGCAAGATATCAACTTAAACAATATTGTCAATGTAAGCATATGTTGAGTGACAATAGAGGATTTACACTCCACTTTGTATGCTTACCTCAATGATGTTATGCAAGTGCAAATGTTGAAGTCTGTTGTGATTCAGGGCAATCATTTTGTATTGGATGTTTTGACACACAAACAAATATAAGTTCACAACTAGAAACATGGGGGCATAACTACAGGCCCCTATCGCCACCACAGCGTCACTTTTCAGGACATAGTGGTGGCGATAGGGGCTTCACTTATTTACAAGGAAGGGGTAAGCCACTTAACACAGCTTAACGCTGCCTTCTATATAAGGCCCCCTTTCACGCTATGGTTAGCGTGAAAGGGGAGGGCAATGGGTGTTGCTGCTGGCATTCCCCCGCAACACCCATTGATTTTGACTCTGCCTCATATTTACAAGTGTGGAGTAAATATGGGGCAGCGCCAAAATTAAGACCAGGGAAAACCTAGTCTTACCCTGGTGACATGAGGAGAAATGTTGATTTTTTCTTTGTTTTTGCTGTTTCCATTTTTGCTGTGTTGTGCAGCACACATGGAAACAGCAAAACGGCAATGATTGTTCATGTGCAGGAAGGTGTCCCTTCCTGCACATAAACAATAATTTTTTTTTTAAATGAAATTTTGCAACTTTTTTGTGTGCTGCATTAAGCATTGAGCAGCAAACATAGAAGTTACAAAACGCCCTTAAAGATTGTTTATGTGCAGGAAGGTGTCCCTTCCTGTACATAAACAATCATGTTCAACAAATGACATTTTGCAACTTTTATGTGTGCTGCATTGAGCAACAAACATAGGAGTTACAAAACGCCATTTAAAGATTGTTTATGTGCAGGAAGGGGGGCCTTCCTGCACATTAACAATCTATAGCTACCTGCTTTGGCACCAGGCAGCTACATTTTTTAAATGAGGCTACTATGATCACTACTTTGTAGCTCTGTATTTTTAACAGACCGTCAAGTTTTATAGTATGTCCATATCAGATGTAAGCATGTTTGGTCAAGTACAGCATCATTTGTGAATAATTTAGGTCTTATAGGGAAAAAGCTCTCCGTCAGCGATGAGGACAACCCCCATGTCACATTTAGGCAGCCTGCTAATTGATGTGACCTTGACAAGCAAGTGGAAACACGGTGAGTATGTCCCTCGCATCAAATGTCTTTCTACATAAAACCTCTCTTGAGAGCGGACATTTTAAATGGATGAAGGAACTAGCGCCCGAGGGCCCCTACACGTGTGCAGTACAGGTGAAAGAGAGGAATGAAGCTGATCTACTCATTCCCACCCCACTCCCAAAGTGGTTTTGAGGAGCATTCTCCATTGCAGAGTTACTGACTGAAGATGCTCATTTTGGGTTCTGGGGTAGGGTGCCACTCGCAGAAAAGTGCTTCAATGCCTCGTCAGGGGTAGTAAGTGCTATAAAAATACAATTACAATAACAATTCGATGCTGCAGGAGAACAAGTGCAGTGTCTGAAATCCTTGGATGGGCATAACGTGACAGAAAATTGCCCAGAGGGTGGCAACGGGCCTATCAGCGAGGGTCACTGTTATGCCTGCTGCTCAGCCAGTGTGACTGTGGTGTTGGAAGCACCCCTGGGCCCCCTCAGTGACCACAAGACAGATCAGCCCCAACCTGGACGTGCCAGTTCCTGCTGGATTTTCCCTCTTACTGCCTGCTGTAACTTTTGGAGTGGTGTCCGTTTCAAATTACCTTGGGAAACTGCCTCCATCAACATGGAGTTCCCGTGGAGCAACAAGGAGAGTGGTTAGAGTGCTGCCACTTGAAAACATGCGCTTATTATGCAACAGTTATCTTGAGGAGTTTCACAGAGGATCAACTTGTGCAGGCTTTTCCTCAGCGTGCCCCTAACAGCCTTGAGGAACAAGCATTTGCAATGCAATAGGTCTCGCATTAGGAAAGTTTGAGCTATTGGTATTGTAAATGACAAATATTTTATTTATGTGTTGGTTTTGAAAATAGCAAAATTAATAGCTTTGTCATTTACAATGCCAATAGTTTTAACTTTTGCAAATGTGACACCTATAGCATTTGTATACCTACAATGTAAGTCATGCCACTTCTCCACACCCAACCCCCGCTCCTTAAAGCATCTCTCAGGTGCATGCAATCTCACCCCTCTCACCATTCTACAACTCAATGTGAGATCATTACGCAAGCATCATCAAGAGATCAACACTCTTCTACTTGATGAGAACCCCAATATCCTTTTTATCTGTGAAACCTGGCTACATGATGATATGACCAGTGTCATTAACCTTGCGCTGCCAGATAGCTATCAGATGAAGTCGATTAATAGAGACTCCAGAGGAGGTGGCATCGCCGTCATTTATAGAAATCAATTCCTATGTTCCTTCATTAAAGAACCTATTTCAAACTGTGAAAGTGCTCGCTTTAAGATCACAGTGGGCCCGCATTTCTCGTTGTCTGGCCTGTACATTTATCGGCCCCCCGGTCCCTCATCTAAATTCATAGAAGACCTCCTTGAAGCTGCAAGCTCCTTGGTGGTGAACACGGCTAACTTTACGATACTGGGAGACTTGAATCTCCATTTTGATAGGATCCAGGATGCCACTATTAAAAACCTCCTAGCCGACCTATCAGCCTTACAACTCTGCCCCCTAATCCAGGACGCCACCCATTCGGCTGGTCACATCCTAGACCCGGTTTTCTCCAACCTCCCGGAAACTATATTAGAGACACCCAAACCTATGGATTGGACGGATCACTACTTAGTCAAATTCACGACACTGATTAAGGAAGTATTTAACAAAGCCGAACCTACCCGCCAACTCAAAAGAGCTTGACACAAACTCTCAGCCAATGACCTTCATAACACCTTAGGAGAATTCCGCCAGGAAGCACAAACTAATATAAACTCTGTATATGCTGCTTTCTGTGATTGGATTAATCAGGGACTAGACACCCTCATACCTCTTAAATGGGCTAAAGGACGCTGCTCTCCCTCTAACCCGTGGTATAACAACACCTTAAAAGACATGCGCAAGGAATGTAAGGCAGCTGAAAGAGCATGGAGACGTGAATACAATGTCAAAGACAAATATGCCTACCGACTCAAACAAAAGCTCTATCACAAAGCTATCAGCTCCGCTAGAGCCACCTTCTATGCGGAAGAAATTAATTCCAGTGTTAATCCCTCCAAAGTTGTTTTTAAACTTGTGGATGAGTTGCAGAAAAATAAATCTTCCTCCTCCAACGCTATGTCAGCACAGCAATGTGAAGATCTTGCTCTCTTCTTTGTGAACAAAGTACAAAACATTTACAAATCTTTTCCTAACCACTCTGTTGTAGCTCCCAGCTCCTCTCCTCCCATTAATAAACTCACCACAATGGAGTCTATACCAGAGATTTCTCATGAAGAATTAGCTGGACTATGCAGGAAGGTTAAATCTGGTTCCCCAGTAGACCCAATGAGACCAATTCATTTTTAGAATCCTTGGATCTCTTTCTACCTTACTTAGCATCCATATTAAATCTGTCTTTTTCTTCGGCCAATGTTCCGACTGCTTGGAAGCAAGCACGTGTCTCTCCCATCATCAAAAAACCGACCCTCGATCCCACCAAACCAGAAAATTATAGACCCATTTCGCTGCTCCCCTGGATCTCCAAACTTGCAGAGGCTCACGTCAACACCATCCTGTCCAAGCATATGGATCTAAACAACATCTTAGATCCATCCCAGAACGGGTTCAGACCAGGCCATAGCACCGAATCTGCCCTCCTAGCCACATCAGAACATCTTCGGACGATACTTGATGCCGGTCAAAGTGCTGCGCTGATCCTATTAGATCTCAGCGCGGCCTTTGACACGGTATCGCATAACATCCTACTTCACCGACTGAACATGGCAGGTATTTCGGACCGTGTATTGGACTGGTTCCGATCCTTTTTGGAGGACAGGTCTTTTCAGGTCTCAGCCCCTCCCTTCCTCTCCCAGTCCCATCACATCGGACAGGGAGTACCCCAGGGCTCCGCACTCAGCCCATCCCTTTTCAACCTATATGTTCAGCCGCTTGCAGCAGTAGCCAGAGAATGGGGCCTCTCGCTGGTGTCATACGCTGATGACACACAGCTAGCTATCACTCTTACCGAAGGCCCCTCCATCTCTGCAGCGAGGTTTAGGGATGGGCTGGCTGCCGTAGCCCAATGGATGACGGATAATTGCCTGCAGCTTAATGCAGGCAAAACCGAGGTACTGCTCCTTGGAAAGAACACCAACCACTGGAACCAACACTGGTCGCCTCTGTCGTTAGGCACCATCCCTCCTCCCAAATCTCTGGTCAAAAACCTAGGTGTCTGGATGGATTCATCACTCAATTTCCAAACCCACACAAAAAGAGTAGCGGCCACCTGTGTGGGCTTGATGAGGAGCCTTAATCCGATACTTGGCTTCTTTGATTCCAAGGTCCGTCAAACAATTATACAAGCCACTATTCTGTCCCGCCTAGACTACGCTAACGTGTTACTCCTGGGCGCCAACAAAGCTGAGATTGCGCGCCTGCAGCGCATACAGATTACCGCTGCCAGAACGTTGGTTGGACTTCCCCGTAGGTGTTCGGCTAGAGCCACTATACGAAAATTGCATTGGCTGCCGATTGAGTCCCGCATCCAGTTTAAAGCTCTTGTTATGATCTTCAAAATTCTCAAAACTGGACGCCCTGAACTTCTCTGCCCTCTCCTCTCCCCTTATGTGCCACAGCGCAATTTGCGCTCTTTTGGCCAACATTTCTTGACAGTTCCCCGCACACAGTTAGCTCGCACAGGCGGACGCTCCTTTAGAGTTCTAGGAGCCAAACTCTGGAACAATCTGCCAGCAAACATTCGCTCTATGGAAAACCTGTTGGCCTTCTGGCGAGCTGTCAAAACCTTTCTGTTTCCCCCCCTTTAGGTCCACGATTTCTGGCTCCCTCCCCCCTGGTGACGATTCTGTGGTTCTTTAGCGCCGGGACGCCCCTTTGCTGGGGCAGCTGTTGCGCTCTACCAAATTTTAACTTAACTTAATTTTAACTTAATGCAATATGTGTTGTATTTACGTGACTTAGATGTATTGAGATTACAAATAACAATGGCTTGTAATTTTTTTTTAATAATGAATACTTAAATAAAAGTTATTGCAATTTATACTGGCAATAGCTTTAACTTTTGTAAATAACTTTTGTGAAGATTATGTTCAGTGTATTTTATTGTGACGAAAATCCAAGAACAGAAGTGAAATATTAACATCCTTTTGTGACATTTATAATAAAGCTTGAAACATTGAGAGAACATATTTGAACCAGTTGTTGTTGAATGGTTGAACAGATTGATGATGTGGTGGTGCTGAGTGATGTGGTGGCGACGAGTGATGCTGTGGCTTTCAGTAAGGCTGTGGTAGCGCACAGTGATGTTGTGGTGCTCCTGAGTGATTCTGTAGTGGTGCTGAGTGATGCTGTGGTGATGCAATAGATAGATAGAGTGAGGGCGATAGATAGATAGAGTGAGGGCAATAGATAGAGTGAGGGCAATAGATAGATAGAGTGAGGGCGATAAATAGATAGAGTGAGGGCGATAGATAGAGTGAGGGCGATAGATAGAGTGAGGGCGATAGATTAAGTGAGGGCGATAGATAGAGTGAGGACGATAGATAGATAGATAGATAGATAGATAGATAGATAGATAGATAGTTGTGTTTTTGTTGTTGTGTGTCGTTGTGTGTGTGGGGGGTTGTGTGTGTGGGGCTGTGTGGTTGTGTGTGTGGGGTTGTGTGTGTGGTTGTGTGTTGTGTTTGGGGTTGTGTGTGTGGTTGTGTGTGTTGTGTTTGGGGTTGTGTGTGTGGTTGTGGGGTTGTGTGTGTGTGTGTGGTTCTGTGTGTGTGTGGTTGTGGGTGTGGTTGTATGTGTGTGGTTTGTGTGTGTGTGGTTGTGTGTGTTGTGTTTGTGGCTGTGTGTGTTGTGTTTGGGGTTGTGTGTGTGTGGTTTTGGGGTTGTGTGTGTGTGGTTGTGGGGTTGTGTGTGTGGTTAAGTGGGATCGTGTGTGTGTGTGGTTGTGTGTGTGTGTGGTTGTGGGTGTGGTTGTGTGTGTGTGGTTGTGTGTGTGGGGGTTGTATGTGTGTGGGGTTGTGTGTGCGGGGGTTGTGTGTGTGGGGGGTTGTGTGTGTGGGGGGATGTGTGTGTGTGAGGATGTGTGTGTGGGGGAGGGGTTGTGTGTGTCTTTGGTTGTGTGTGTGCGTTGGCTCAGCGAGACCTAAAAAAGTAGACACTACATGTAAATCGTTTTTTCCATTTTTCAATCTGAGATAAAAAAAGTCCAAACTCCAATTCGTGGGGTAATGCTTGCTGGGTGAAAATAGAGTACCCCTTACTCCCTGAAAAAAATGACGAATAGTAGGATTCCATCGTTAAATACAGTAAAATAATCAGAGGAACAGGAAGGATTTCTTCCATAATAAAGTGAGAAGGGCAGACGGATTCAGTGTTGACATGAAAAGAAGGCCCTTGGCAGATGGTCAACGCCTTTTAAAAAAATCCAGGTCAGAGAACGAGATAGGCACTCACAATACGCAACTGGGTTGTACCTGAAGGGAGGCTCTCTTGGAGGGGGAGGGTAGGAGTAGAGAAGATGTGAGCAGTAAATCTCCATAATTGATACGTTTTATTCTGGCACTGCAATAGTGTGCACATTCTTTCAGAAAGACATGCTTCAATATAAATCAAACTAAACTCAAGCATTATCTAAACAAGAGAGGGGCATACAGCAGACCTGCCTAGTGCCATATATCCACTGATGGCCCTATAAAAATACAACTAACATCTGTATTAGGCATGCTCGTAAATTGTATAATTGCTCACAAAACAAAGGAGTGCTATGTGACACCTTCAGACTCATTCTAGCACTTTGTTGTTTTGTATTTGCCGTTGTAGGAATAGGCCTTTAAACACATGTTCTATTGGGTTAAAGAAAACAGGACTGTCTGCATGTGTCTCACCTGTCAGAGAGCACTTGACATCAATGCAATAAGAGGCATAAAGCAGCAGAAAGCAGGACTGCAAAAGAAGCTTGGAGAGCGGGGAAGAAAGCAATGCAAGAAAGTGAGAACAACAAAAGAAAGGAGACAGGGAGAAAGGGAAGAGAGAGAAAGAGGAATAGTGAAAGATAGGCAAAAAGAGAACTGGAGAGTGAGAATAAGGATCTAGGGACAGGTGCAAAGGAGAGAAGTAAAGAGAGGTACACGAGAGAGTGAAGACAGTGCGGACACTAGTGAAAGAGAAAGGAAAATAAAAATGGAACATAATGGGAAAACACAGAGTCAAAAAAATAAATGGGGGCACGGAAAAGGAGAAAAAAGCAGAGAGAGGCTAATGAGAAAAAAGCGAGAAGTTTAGGAGTGAGAAATAAACTAGCGTAGGAGCAAAAACAAATTACAACACAGGGTGGAAGAGAAACAACATACATAGAAAGTAGGACAAGCATGGCAAGGTGGTGGAAGCAAAATAAAGCAATTAGGACAATTGGGGAAAGAAAGAGCAGGAAGGACAAACATGTCCATTGATCCAAGGGGAAGAAAAATGGGATGAGGGAGAAGAAAGAGACTGAAGATGGTCCATGAGATGGGAAAAAAGAGGATTTAAGGAAGAGCTGTGGTGCAATAGGTAGAGGGGGACGAGAGCAAAATACAAAGTGGAAGATGGTGGAAACTGAAAGAGAATAGAGAAAGACAGACTCAAAATTGAAGAGAGTACGATCTCCAGAAAAGAGAAGAAAGGTACTTTTCAACGTTTTTGACTGCCTGCGGTCTTCTGTGCTGTGCCCTGTTGAATCTCACCCTGCAAGAAGAGCCAAGAGGGGGACATTTCATTTTACTCTAAAAGTTTCGGTCTGTCTTTTGTCACAAGGGCAAAGCTTATGTATTTTATTTTTTTGTTTTTTTTGCCAGTTGGTAAGTGCTGCCTAGAATGCCATGAGTTTATTTTTCTACAGAGGTGACCCGCAACTTTATTGAGGTGTTTGTTGAGGCCACATCGTATCAGCCCAATAAGACTGGTTTATTCTTTTGATGATTTAGGATGTTGTTTGGTTTAATAGCAATAATGCTCAAAACTCTACAGGGGTCTGGGGTGAGATGTCGCTCACCGGCGTATTCCACATGTCCTCCCTCAGTCTTGCCATATCTGCTGATTTTCAATGTCTTTTTTTCCCCTTTTCTAGTGTGATTTAACAGTCTCACTTTCACGAATTTTAAGGGGAACGTTTCTAAGACTTTCTCTGTCACAGTCTTTGTGGTTATGGACAGTGTGTGCGGATTGATTTCTTTGGTGTGGTACTTATTTCTTTTTCTTGTCCCTGAGATTTTAGTGTTTGTGTACCAAACACTTTCTTCACTGGCACACCTGTGTTTGTGTTGGGCGAGTGCCATGTTGTACAGTTCAGAGAGGAAATTTGTTTTTTTATGGTTCCATCCTACCTATCGGGTATGGGTGTAGGGCAGAGCGTAAGCCAGAATTTTGACGTATTAGGATTTACTACATGATTGGGTGTCGAGTTGTGTTGTGGTTGATTGGTGTGGAGTGTTTTTTCCACACTTACCACCCTTACTACTGGTTAGGTTGAAGGGCAGTTAGTAAGCCAGTTTTTTTAAGTGTGAGTCTTTTTTTCTCTAGTGATTGCTGTTTGAACATTTCTACGTCATTGGGTGTTGTTACATGATTGGTGTGGAGTGATTTTCTACACTTACCACCCTTACTAGGGATTCGGCTGAAGGGCTGTGTTTATGCTGTATGGGTGGTGTGGAGTGACTTTTCACACTTCTCACCCATGCTTTGGGCTGGGGTGAAGGACAGCGTTGATGTTGCTTGTTTGTGTGGGGCAGCGTTCCACACCTTCTTACTGAGTCTTTTTTAGTTGCTGTTTTTTGGATGGTTCACCCCTGCACCTTGTGGCTTGTACCTAACATACTTCTCTCATGTTTGCCTATCCAGGCAGCATGTTTTTGGTATTAGGGTCTGGTTTGTGGTTTTGTGGTGTGGTAGTGGGTGTGTTGTGTGTGTGGTTAGAAAGGGAGATGGTGTATGTGAGTGTATTCTTCTTACATTTCACTGTGTTTTCTTTGCTTGTTTCATTTTATATTTCTTGTGTGTGAAATGGTTCCATTTGTAGTTTGATGCTTTCACATTAGTCCTTTGCTACATTGCTTAGGTGCTTACAATTGTTCTAATGCATTTCTTTTGCATGCAATGTTTCTATTGTCATTCTTTTGCTTCCATTGGTTTTATTGTCATCCTTCTTAGAGTTCCATTCTGTTTTGTGTAAAGAAAGGAGATGTGTTATACCTGCTCCTCAGCCATGACTGTGGTGATGGAATGTTGGTGCATGAGGTGCCAGTGGAATGTTGGTGAGTCAGAGAGTCAGTTGCTGGATGGGCTGAGCAGCGGGAAGGCTGCTCCTGGTGGGGCTCTACATTGGAACATCTGTCATGAATAAATCAACCTGCTTAATATATATGGACTACGAGGCATCATTCTACAACAATCCCATCCGGTTCAGACAGAAGAGGATTAGACGCAGGAACTACTCATATGATACATGCACACTCTGTAAATCTGAGTACAACGTGAATAACAACATTACAATATGCAGCTAACTGGTGCAAATGTGGCTCTGGTATCACAAAGTTTAACTCACTGGGGAAAATGTAAACCTAACACTGATATGTGTCCCTACTTTGACCAATCTGTTGTTGGAATGGAAAAGTGAACCCAATGGGTCTTTTATCACGCCGGCATCAAACTGTATAGTTTGGCTGTGTCTGCAAAGTGGACACTTTGCCCAGAATCTTTCAGTGTAAACAATTTGACATGGTAAAAAGGGACGCATTCAAGAAACAAATTCTGCCTTGATATGGACTCCACGAAAGCACTCTCACAATTTGCTCACAGGGGTAGATGTGCAGGCACTACTTTGCAGTTGACCATTTTAAATAATTTGGCCACTTCCATCTACCCAAAGTAGGTTGTGAATCTTTTTGAAGCTGGATGGAGAAGCTGGTGACATAGGGGGATGCTTTGTGGAGCTCCACCTGGTGGAGCCTGTCACTTACATAAAGCTTTGAGATCCACAATGAACAATTTATGTGTCACAATGTCAGGCAAAACAACTTTATTTCGGTTACACATGTAACCATAAAAGTATATCAAAATCACATCAATAATATACACATATCAATTCATTGTACAAAATACAGCATTTAAAAACGGGAAACATCACTTACAACGCATTTATTACAACGCACTACCATTACAACGCAACCATTACAACGCAAACCATTACAACGCATTGCGCTGGGGGGCGCTCTAGGATAGGGAATATATTTAATTTACTATCCAACACCTTCCCTACTATCCACGGGGACTGGAGTTGGAATAGTAAATTAAATAAATCACTATCCAGCGCTTAAAAGCACTATGCGTTGTAGTGGTATGCGATGTAAAAACCGCGTTGTAACAGCAGGCGTTGTAATAGCCTGCGTTGTAATGACACCAATCCTTTAAAAACATATACAAATACCAGCAGGCGAGGATTTAAGACATAAGCTTTGTAGAGGTGTAATTATATGAGACCTCATGAGTCCGAAAGCATAGCAAGACCAAGCCAGGCCTAGTCGCGGCCTTCCTTCTGTCTACTGCAAGATAAAATAAAAGCAAATGAAGTACCTATAAAGAGTAGCGAAAGTTAACACATGATTCATAAAACAATTATAAATATGCACAAAGCAAAAACATAACAATTCATAAATCCTACATACAAATATTTTATAAAGAAAAAAAGCTTTCACAAGATTTTCCAAAAATGTCTGAAGTGCCAGTAATTAAAATAGCATAGATTTTAGTTTTTGAATATAGCATTTTAAGAAAAAACAAATATTAACACAGATAAGAGGAGAGCTTAGTTGTTGCAAGTAAACTAGGGCAGCTCTACATCCTCTAATTCCCCGCTCCTTAATAATTTGGAAATAAGAATCTTTTATTGATAACAGAATGAAATTGACACAAAACATTCAAATGTAACAAGCTCATCATGTTGTCGAAGGCGCAGAACAGGCCCATGAAGGCCAGGCAGATGGATCCCTGCTTTGCAATTGTGTATTTGCTAATTAGAAGATGCAAATTCAAGCATTGCTCCACCGTGCCAAGCCCCTTGCGGAAACTGTACTGTACCTCGACAGCGAGTCTGAATCCTTAATTCAGGTTAGAAGGCGAACTAGAACAACTCTCCCTGCGAGCTTCACTGCAAAGTCCAGCAGGGATTTTGAGCAATGACAGCCTGGTGATTAGGGGTTGCTCTTTTTGAAAATAAGTACAATTATGGCAGTGTGCCAAGATGCCGAGAGTCCCGGTTTAACAAGGGCAATGAAACAATTGCACAACAAGGAAGCTCAAAATTCCGGCAGAAATACATACAAATTCAGGGCAGTTCATCCAGCCATGGTGCCTTAGTAGATGGGCTCTCAATTATAGCCTCCAAAATTTCTTTGAGAGTAAATTACAAGACTAAAGGTAAAACCTCGTCCTCCTCGCCGAACTGGGGAGAGATATCAGAAACAAATAGTACTTATGGTGTATTTAACCCAATCCTCTGGGCTAATGGTGCTAATAGGAGAATACATTTTTAAATTTGCCCAGAAGGCCCTTGAGTCTACAGGCCATGACCAACTTCCCTCAGGATACATTTTACATCTCTTTACACCTAATCTGTTGGACAGTCTTATACTGCGGTCTGCACTGTTGGACTTGAACTTAAGTGCGTCATGCAGATTCGCTGAGGCCTTCCTATATGACTGATCATACCATTTGACCTCACAATTCCACAGTCTAAAAAGTTTCATACGAAAGCTGCTCCCTACATATCCCACTTAGACAAAATGATTGGCCACAATCCCATAGTCATCGGAAGTGGTAAGACAGTTAAATGCCCTACTACCATGGTTAGTGCACAGGTTTAACATAAGGGCTTCTAAGTCAGCGTTTCTCCATGCCAGGCGGAGACCTTGGGGCATATTATCAAGGGGATTTATCTCCGCTTTTTTGGCTTTAAAAGCCAAGAAAGCGGAGATAAATTATCTCCCCATTACCTAGCTGTCGCTAACACCAGTTAGAGACAGCTAGTAGGAGATAGCGACCATCTTGGGCCCCACTTTGCATGTCAGTGATATTTATCACTAATGACATGCAAAGTGGGCGTGCCAAGATGTTAGCGACTGAAACAGTCCCTAACATCGCTATCTCCTATTACCAACTTTTGGAGATATTCGCGCTAAGCGCGAATATCTCCAAAAGCTAACACCTGCCCTGAGCAGTTCTTAGCCATGTTATCCAATCGGAGGTGGATAACATGGCTAAGAGCATTAGCTCGGTAATGCATGAATATCGCTGACTTTTCAGCGATATTCATGCATTGCGGCGATTTTTATCGCATTTGCGATAAACCTTGGTAATACCAAGGTTTATTTGCGGTAAACATCGCCGCAGCTCAGCGGTAAATTTTTCACGCTAACCAAGCAATAGCGATAATTATCGCTATTGCTTTGTAATATACCCCCTTGAGTTTTAACAACTAAGGACACCAAATCCACACCTTTGGCACCTCTTCCTCTGTTAAAGAAGCATGAGCTGACACATAAAGGTTTATGGTCCCGAAATTAACTTTCAACAATTCCCCCCACCAGAAGCTCAACCCAGCAAATCTTGGTATATTAACAAATTGTCAATAATTGAGCAATACTCCCCCTTTCAAAGGTAGCTTTAGTAAGATACAGAGGATCTAACAATTCGCTAACATTAGTGACCTCAAACGATTTAATAAGATGAAAGAAAGCTTGCCCCTCTGGTTCCTATGCTGGCTTACGCAATCAGAACCAGTGTTGTCAAACGGGGTATATTGTTTTTCCTTCAGTGTAAGCCCATGTTTTGAATTAAAGTCCCTACTCAGGATAATCTGATACCCTTTGTGCAAAGAAGCAAATTTAAATTCAATGCCTAAAATAAGGTTTGATAACATCTTAAAATTTACATTAAATTCAGGCTTGGTATATCCGTCCTAGAAAATGATAAAAACAATGTTCAAGCCATTGGGCCAAGTAAATAAAAAGGCTTGGGTTTAAACGTTGTTAGTGCAGACTGGGCTAATTGACACTCTAGGTTAACTTTAAACCAGGCCGTTAATCCCACCCTTGCCCTACCGGATGAAGATGGAATCCGGGGGACCATGTGAGAACTATAACCGTCCAGGCTAATGACTTCAGCAGCACCAGGGCTCTTTGGAAAAGATGATACCATATTGGTGTCTAAAAGCTGCCCAATTCTCACTGCCTACTTTGCTAGCAAGGCCAGCAATATATCAGAAAAGTATGTTCACCTCTTGAGAAGTGGCAGCTGGTTTAACTGAATTCCCTCTGCCTATCACTAAAGTACGGGCCTTGGGGTCATTCGTAATGAAGCAACCACTGTTGGCCATACCAGGGGATGGGCTGGATCAGTTGCCTGACAAACACTAAGTTAATCATTATCAGACAGGTCACCCAGGGACACAAAGCGGTTCTGAACAGGAATGTTATAAAGAAGTGACTGGGCTAGCTTAAAGCACTGAGGGGCTTCCCGTGTTTGAGGATGGTTAACAAGGTCTCCATAAAAATAGCTCTGAATTACCTAGGTAGAAGGCCCTATAAAGATCACCTGAAGTCCAAGGGTTTCGAAAGGTGACAATTACGCGATATCCCACAAATCCTTTATGCATATTACCATCCCATTCCACTCTCCTTCCCATGAGAACTTCATTGAATATCTTACACGGGCAGCTGGAGTTCCCATGAATCCTGTGGATGTTTTTAATAATTGCTTCCACTGTGGTCTCAGTTGCTGCCGGGCGTAGGGTTGGGACATTGCCCATAACAATGACATAAAGACTAGCTCCCTGTGGAAGGTCACCCTAGAAGAAAAACCTAAACCCAGTCCCACCTTCTTAATGGATGTTTGGGAGTTTCCCTGGCCCCTAGAGTCCCTAGCTTGTGGTCCGCGGACCTCAGGATCGCTGGGGGCGCTAGATGTGACTATACTGACCATGCCGGGCTCCATCTGACATACAAGCAAGCAGATGACTTCTCTCCATCTCTGGAGGCCGTAGCTCTTGAATGGAGCTCGATGATATCTTTCCTGTTGTCAAAATGTCTTATCCTGCGGTACATTGAGCCAGCCTTAAGTCCAGTTCAACTAATTTCTTCTCAATACTCCCCAGATGGTCATGTAGTCCCTGTAGTTTAGAGCCCAAAAAGGCCATTTACTAAACTGGACAAACATATCCCCAATGACTTCTTTATTTGGGCAAAGAGTGTCAAGCAATTAACGCCCTGCAGGACTGGATTTACTTAAATTGCTGTATGTTTACTATTAGCCCCGAGTTTCTGTTTGGTGCTAGGCGATGTAACTGATTTAACAGCCTGCTCATTAGGGGAAGAAGAGCAATTGGCAGCAGTAGGCCCACCCCCAAAAACCTGGGTTGGGGTATGATGACGCAGCGTTCCCTCACCCAGGTCAGGCTTGTCAGCTATCTGGCTTCTTGGTGCAGATTGCAAAATGTGGGGTGCCCACTATCAATGGCTAAAACGACATTCGACAACTGACTTTCAGCGATGAGAATTTGTCTGTTAATTGTGCCCACTGCCCTTTCAATATACCCCACAGTGGTCACTAGCGAGTCCCCCATTGCAGGCAAGAGTTTAGCTATTTAAGTTCCCAACTGGCACGAAACCAAGGTTCCCCCTCCTGGGCTCAGGGAAGCTGGTGCAGGATGGGGCTTGCAGTTCTACCCCACAGTGGTTGCTAGCGGGTTTCGGCAACCTGGGCAAGAGTTCTGCTATTCTAGCCCCTGATTGCGAGAGTACAAGGCCCTGTCTCCTGGCCTCATGGAACCGGTGCAGGATGGAGCTTGAAGTCCTGCCCCCACAGTGGTCACTAATGCATCCCGAACCGCAGGCAAGTGTTCTGCTATTTAAGCGACTGATTGGCAAGATACCAGGTCCCCTCCTCCTACTCTCTGGGAAGCTGGCACAGGATAGGGCTTGCTGTTCTGCCCCCACTGTAGTCAATGGCAAATCCTGTGGCGTTGGCAAGAGTTCTGCGATTTAAGAGCTCGACTGGCAGAGAATACAAGACTCTGCCTCCTGGACCCAGGAATGCTGGTGCAGGATAGGGCTTGCAGTCCTGCACCCACAGTGGTTACTAACGTGTAAAGTCATTGACCACTGCATGTGCTCGACTTGACTTGCGCAAATGGAGATGATTGGTGGTGAACATCAATACACCACAATATCATTAATTGTGGGGCTGATAAGCTTCCTCCTCTTGATGCCTCTACTGGAGGGTCACATGAAAAGACTAAGGGTCTGATGACAAGGACAGCGGTCCATAGGGCCACCGTACTCCCGGTGGCAGTCCAACAACCACCACACTGCGGCACCGTGCTCCACATTGTGAATGTGGAGGTCGGACCACCACAGTACTGCCACCTTACTGGATCCTAGGGCTTGTTGGTGGCAGTCTGAGGCAGGAATATGCTGGTGGTGCCTCAGTGGCACCACAAAGCATATTCCGAGTGTCCAAACACCCACCCATTCCATGGCGGTGAGCCCACCATGAAAAGGATGGTGGTGAAGCAACTAAGGGGGTCCTATTAGGGTCCCCTGCTGCCTCTGGGCTCAGGGGGTGCATGTGGGGGGCACATGTAGTGCCGCCCCTGGCTTTGCACCCTCAGTTTGCAACCTGTCTATGATGACTGCCCACACTAGCTTGTTCACATCATCCACTTCTAGCACATGTGTAATGTAATGGATTGACAGCAAAGTACTCATGGTTCTTAATATGTAGTTATGTGTGACTTTATCTTTTTATTTCACTGGCCCCACAGAATGAACAACAGCAAGTGGTACTCATCTGGAACATTTTTGCTTTTGAGGACTGACGGAGTGCAAATTGAATTCGTTGGAGGTGAAGTTCAACTGTGGTGCATCAGCTCAGCGGCACCCACTTCCAAGCCAAATATCTTTCATGCTATATATATACCATGCAAAACCGAGCAAAGAATTGAACTTATAAGGAAATTAGCATCAAACTATTAGCAGCATAAAGTGTTCCCTTGTTTCCAGGAGCATTAATTAGGGAAATCACTTCCAGGCTTCAGATCAGTGTTTTCTCTTGGGGTATGGATTTCTTGTATTCTCCTGCTTTTCCTCAATAAATGATGCACCTCTTCCTTCTCTTCGAATTTTACACTCTCAGATCCTGTCCATTTCTTGATCCCCTCAATGAAGCATTCCACAGCAAGCATGCCACTGCAGGAGTCGATTGGGTCTTACTGCACAGTATGCCTTTGCAAAGTAATTATTGCTAAGTAATTCCATTTTCTAATTTCTGCAGATAGAATATGCATGGCTTCTTTGTTGAGCACTTTTCTCCTGGTTCATCCTGCAAATGGAATAGCCACATAGGCATTTCCCCATTTGATTCCTTTGTTGTGTCTGGGGTGACCCTTGCTTCTGCTGGCGATCATGTCCTCTACTCTCTCCCATGACTCGTCCTTGATGTTGTCAATGGTAAACATGGAATCCACCTGAGCTGACCTAAACCTTTACAGTTCAAGGAAACCCCCAAGCTCAAGAACAAAGGCAAGTGACATACTTGATTTCCTTAGGATTTTCAAGTGGAACATGGAGAATCAAAGCAAATTTATTGGAAGGTTCCCCTGGTTGTTATCACAGGGAGGGGGAGAGTAATGCAAAAAAAGGAGACCCTGTGGATTACTATTAATAAATGGAGTCCTAGGCACTAGCTAAGGTCCAGCAGTGTGGGGGCAGTCAGGTCTTAGGACAATAATAGTTTGTGTATTTTATAATAGCAAATGAACAGAACACTTTTCATATTATATAACAAAAACAATTTTTCACGATAAACAAATCCACCAAAGATAAAAGGAATATGTATCAAAAAATACAGTTTATTATAATACCTCCTCTAAGGGTTACAATCTAAATCATTAAAATACGTTAAAATCAATTTTCCACATAGTGAAAGAATATGCTAAAAAAGTCAAACGAAAGAGTCGACGCGGCATTTCGGTGTTCGTGTTACAATATCACACCTTCATCAGGACATTTTGACTGACAATCTAAAGATTTAAACAACAATATTTTAGGAATCTTGTGGTTTAGGCAGAAAAACAGAAAAGCATACATTGTGTTTCTTTTCCTATAAGTGTTCATATTACCCTCTAAGATCCTGGGACTGTTCCTCTGTGGGGGCCACCCTCAGCGCCTTTTTAATTTTATCTTAACCACTACCCCTGATGATGATTGAAATGAATCAAGGGGGGTACTTGGATTGGAGACTATGACTTAAAACTTAAAACGGGATGGGTTTATATTGAACAAATACCTGAATTTTTTGAAGCTTCTGTTTAAATTTAGAAGGCTTCTAAAACAACTGGAAAACTTGTATAATTCTGTTGCTTAGGGGTACCTTAATAAAGGAAGAAGAATATGCCACAGTTATTTCTCTAATCATGTCTAATATTGAATAATTTGTGCTATATATTTCATTTATAGTTGTTTACCTTTTATTCCAAGTGGTAATCACACAGAAAATGAGAGACACCAGATCCCAAGGATAATAGAAGGTATGTTGCCTGATCAAAGAACCCCAGGGGGCCCACACACTAACCTTCATTTACCATCAGAAGTGACCCCCTATACCGTAATATTAGCTAATGTTCCCCTATTGGTGCTCAGTGCTCCGGAGCACTGATCGTCGTTGAGGAAAAAGTCACTACATTTTCTGGGTGATAGGACGGGGGTTGATGACTTGTTGTTTGCGGAATTCAAAATGGCATGCCGAATTGGGTGGTTGGGGAAGTGCACCAAGAAATTTTCATGTGACTGCATAGTATTCACTTTTAGATCCCCAGGCCTAGTTAAGACAATCCTAGAAAGGACAAACACTTGGTCCGTGTGTTCAAGGGGGGTTCCTATTCTACCGCTGGGCATCTTTTGCCAGCCTTCCAGACCCCCGTGATTTGGTGCAGAAAGGGAGAGATCGAGACAAGACAACCAGCATTCCATGTACCCTCCTTGGTATCACCCAAACCGTTACGAGGCATTACGTGGTCTCTGTGACATAGATTGACTGGCCCCAAATTTGAGAGGTTGAGGGAAAATGGATATCCCAAATAATGAATCAGAGATAGTCCCCAATCTATAAAACGGTACGGTGGACTTTTCTCACTCATCTGATCTAGAGGACAGCCTAAAACACCCACTATGCTTGCACTTAGAATGTGAAGGGAGGGCTAATAGGGATACAAACATTTCGCCAGTAGTGCAGCCACTGTTTGCACTGGCAGGGTAGGGGTTGCTGCACAACATCAAAATGCTCACTTACTGAGATTGATTTCATGGAACATTGCGTGCATTAGATCTAAAATATCAGATGAGGCCTGGCTACAATATGTTGAGACATTTGATATCATTTGCACCCAGGAAAAATGGAGCAGGGATGATGTTGTAATTGACGGTTTCTGTTCATTTAACGTTCCGGCAATGCCATCCACTGCAGGGAGGGAAAAAGCAGGTTTAGTGACCCTGATCTCTGTTAAATATGGATCAATAAAGATCGAGAACTTAGTGGATTCCCCCTGGTACCAGATCATTCTGATCTCTAACTTGATTGATGTCTCAATACTGCTGATTAACTAGTGCTACACTATTTTTGATCAAAATGTTTGTGGGGTCATTAATACTCTCAAAAAGGAAATTGATAAGGCTGCGGGTAAATGTTTTCCTGTGTGTATAATCTGGGTGGGTGATTTTAATTGTACTTTATGTCAGTATAGCATGCATATGGTATGTGGGGTTCTAGACACTGAAAACCAACCACTTTCTCACTGTAAACATACTCCGCAGGGTGAAGCGTTAAATAACATCATTGTAGTTAACGACCTATGCATTGTTGATACTTTGGTCTGTACCACACCCATACAGTATCCAACATTCCTGGGTGGTGGCAGGGCAAGTACCATCGACCTTATGCTGATATCCAGAAAATTCTCCCACCTGGTAGACAGCTTCGTGGTAGAACCTAACCCCACTACTGAACACTATCCTCTTGTTGCTAGCTTGCACATAAAGGCATTAAAGGGTAACGGTGATGAATACCCATTGAAATATAATCCCAACCAGGGGATGAGACTAAAATGGTGCAAAATAAATGCTGTACAATTTGAGGGGAACATTGTGACATTTAATTTTGGTCAAGATATGACATGCTTGGGGGAGGAGCCAAGCGGGCATCCGAAATGGCCGCATAGTCGCTCGGCTCCGTGAAGCCCTTCGCCCCACACGTATATCCTGGCGTTTATCCTGAGCTACGGAGGCATACTTTAGCAGGAGAAGACTAAGGACCACTTACCGTCTGCTCCTGAGGCTCCTGCGTGCGGTAGGCCCTGAGAACTGTCCCCGACTGCTCTGCGGCCCACGTGGTGAAGAGACCGGGGCGTTGACCTGGACGTGCATCCGGCCGCGAATGCAGCAACAACGGCCGCGGGTGGCGGTGAAGAGCCGGCCGGAGGGTGCCGTTGACTTGAAGGGCCGCTGAAAGCGACGAAGGTCCGGTCCACTTGACGGTGACCCTTGAGGGGCAATGTGGCGAAGCAGGGTCAGAGGGGGCGCATGACTCCTGCCCCCTCCCCAAACTCTTTGCCCGGGGCATAGCCAAGGATTGCCCCCGGTATAGGTGGGCGACTCCCGGGGCGCGGCAGGGATGTTAGCCTTTTGGTGACTCTCCTTTCGGGAGCCTGCCTCACTGTTTTGAGCCCCGGTGGTCTGTCCCACGACGCCCCGCACTGGTGTCTGGTCCCTGAGTGCGGTGAAGAGGGACGGGGCCAAATTGACTGACATGGCGGCTGGTGCCCCCCTCTGCGGTCCATGTCCGTGTCGGACAGTTGTCTCATGGAGGGGGCCGGGATGCTTGCAACGAGTGCATGAGCCCACATCCAAGGACGTATTGGCTGCCCTAGCGGTTTTGCACGAGTCCCTGATTTGGCATGCTCAGGACCTGGGTAGCAGAATGGCCGCCATCGCTGTCTCGCCGTCCCTAACAGATACAGTACGATCCCATGGGACTGCAAACGAACCCGCAGCTATGTCTATGGAGGGAGTCCCGGTTCTGCCCGGGTACCGGGAGCCACTGGAAGACCCGGCCCCCGTGCCCGCTCGGGCCGACATGGATCTACAAGTGGATGTCTCCTCGGGACACGTGTTCAACTGGCGGCTGGAGATAACATGCTATTCTCCTTCTTGGACTGTCCCAGCTATGTTGTGGTGATTGCCAGACTGTGTGACTCTCCTTTCCTGGATGGTACTACTGTTTGTGAACTTTCGGAAGTTCCTGGGGACGACGTCGATACTACCGGATCTTCGCTGCCGATACTTGGATGGGTTTGGGATGCTGTACTTTTCTATGGCTATGCTCCGACCTGACCCGCCCAGATCGTTTGGATTTTCCGGGCTGTTCTGTGAACCGATTGACGAGTGGACTTATGGCGGTACCATTGCCAGACAGGGTCAGGGATGATGTGGTTCATAATCTATTGGCTTTATTGTTGACTGACGGTGTAGTGGGTATGTTTGACCGGGATTTCATCACTGTCGTGGCTGGGACTTGATGTTCCTTGTTATTGTATTACTTTGTTTCCGGGCTTTTCCTGGGCGTAGGGGCGAGGGGCGGGGTCGGGCGGCAAGATTGAGGGCCCTCCTCCGTTTATCTATTCCTTTTTCTTTCCTTTCTCTCTCTTACTATATTTCGGGTCTCTATTAGGGCGACAGGCACGCTGTGGGGGGGGAGGACATGGCCTTCTGCGGGTGTGCAGGGTTGGGGGTGGTCGTTTGTTCGGTATTTGTTTCTATGACCCTTTAGTCTCTCTTCTCTTTTTAGTGTCGTTGTCGCTTATGGTCTCTGCAATCTGTTTAGTTTAGAGGGGTGGGGTTTAGCCTCGCTATGTGCCGGGATTGTGTCTGCATTTCTCATGTTCTGAATATCCTAACCCCGATATTTCCTTTGTATCTGTACTGTTTGTAGATATCCTGATTCGTGGGCAGTATTGTAGGACTGAGTACGACAGTGAGACACCCTTCTTAGTTCCTTATTTTGAAAATTAACCTTTCAAATCCTGATTCAAGTTTGTGTACCGGATTACAAGATCTGCCCTGGTATTTTTAGTACCCCGGATTTCGAACTGCTATAACTTTCATATTGTTTGCTTTATTCTTGCTCTGTTTAGCGGCCGGCCGGGTTGGTTGTAGGCCCATACTTATAAATGCTTGTACTACTAATAAAGGTTCACAAAAAAAAAAGATATGACATGCTTATCCGATGACTCTACCCCGGAGGCGGTCATACAGTGTTTTGAAGAAATCTGTAAAGATATGGCCAATAATTTGACAAGATCAGTAAGAAGAATTGAACCACAGGAAACAAGATGGTTTGATGCTGAATGCTCCAGGCCTCAAAAATATCTTTAAAAAGCCTTGCACATGGTCCCCCGTGATAAGGATTTAATTAGGATTGTGAGACAAACTTATAAACAAGCAATTGGGCACAGGAAGGACGAATTAAGAAGACTTGCCTGGGAAGATCTGGAGAAAGCTAAAGCTCTCAAGGATTCTAAGGGCTTCTGGGAAGTCATAAATCGTCCCCTTTTCACAAATGATGTAAAGAACATGGACTCGACAATAACAGGGGAAGCTTGGGTAGCTAAATTTTCGAATGTATTCAACCCAAAAGGTGTATCACCGCAAGATCAAAGAGATAAAACAGATATTAATTCGGAAACTGTGAACCAACTCAGTTTATCTATCTCCCTTGGTGAGGTTGAAGACGCATTGACAAGGGGTATTCCTGCAAAAGCCCCAGGGCCAGATGGGGTGCCGCTGGATATGTTCAAAGGCAACCCCCAATTATGGGCACCATTGATGGTAAATGTTTTAAAGCAATAATAGTGGGCCACATCACCAGTTCATGGAACGAGTCAGTGGTGGTCCAGATATATAAGAAAGGTAACAGGAATGATCCTGTATGCTACAGGCCTTTTTTCCTAATTGATGCTATGTGCAAACTCCTTGGGAGGGTAATTCTTGCTCGCCTGAAATCGTGGGCCAATGACTCTGGTCTTATATTCCACACACAATACGTTTTCAGGAGGGGAATGGGAACGAACATACGATGTCTTAATCTGTCCCTAGTCATGGGTAAGTACATGAAAGCCAAGGGTGGATTAATCCACCTGGCCTTCATGGACTTTTTCAGTGCTTTCGACACAGTAAACGGGGGGAAGCTGTGGACCCTTATGGAAAAAATGGGCTTTGTGGGAGCCCTTATTACCCTGTTACGTAGGTTGCATGCGTCAACTACTATCTCTATACGTTATGGATCAGGAGGAGAGAAGACCAGGCCTATTGCGTCTACAGAGGGCGTACGACAGGGATGTATTTCGGCCCCTTTTTTATTTTTTTTTATAAACAAATGGGATGGATACATTTTTACTAGAACAGCAGTTGGATTATCCGAACATAGGAGGTAAGCCGGTTCCCTTATTGTCATATGCTGATGACACGATTTTGATGGCTCTAATAGCCAATAGCCTTCAAAAAGCTTTGATAACTTTTACTGATTTTATGATGCCACTATACCTAAAAGTAAATTTTAGTAAGTCTTTTATCATGGTTTGTGGCCCAAAACAGACTGAAATTTGAAATGTTTTGGTAAAAGAAAAGATTATTGATAAGGTACCCAATTTCACATTTCTGGGGAATGTTTTTAACAACAAACTGAATTGGGACCATTTGATTGCAGCCAGGGTTCAACACACCAGTAAAATCATAGAGGGTCTGTTCCACTTTGCGTACAAGCTGGGACATAAGCCGGCGGCAGAAATGCTAACTCTATATAAATCAAAATGCCTGTTAGTAGCAACCTATGGGGCAGGAGAATGGGGCAATCAAAAAAGCAGCCAGATACAAATTCTGGAAAATAAATTCTTAAAAAGATTGCAGATGGTTCCCATTAGTTCTCCCACAAAATTCTGTCACTCTGAAGTGGTATTGGACTATGTTAAGGATAGAGTAAACTTTGCCCCACTGATTCTATGGGGGAAAGTGTGGACTTCGGAGGAGTTATCATTCACCAGGGTGATTATAAGAGACTGTATTACTCTGGAAAAGGCCCTGTCTATTCCCTGGCTCTGTTATGTCAAAGATACATTTAATAAGTTTGCGCTTGGGAAACGACTATAATAACCCTGATGGCATACAATCTAACATGAAATTAACTATAAAAAATGCATATTATAATGAATTAATAATGTCCAATCGGGCCGATGAGATACTAACTTACGAGCCGTCATGCTATCAGCAATTTTATTTGTCTTTTACTGTTCATACACATTCAAGTTTTCTCTTGACCAGGTTTCGTCTTTGCACATTGCACTTTCTTGTGGCTTTTCATAAACAGGCAAGTTGGTGTGAGAGACTGACTTCCTGTCCCTGCAATAATTCAGCCCAACAAAGCACAATGCATTTTATAGTGTTTTGCAGGCTATATAAAGACATAAGGGCACGCTTTATTAAGCCTATATTGAAGGAAATTCGCCCTTGTTCTTATCAAGAAGGTTTTAATTATTTACGATCTTTATCCACTGCTGCTATTTGCAGCACTGTGCTCAACTTCATTAGAACTGCTTTATTAATTAGGAAACAATATGAATTGTGATAGGGAAACTGGACCTCGAGTGATTTTAGGTTTTAAATTTGTTTTGTAAACCTGTGATAGATTGAGAAAATTTTGAATACTATAAAAATCTGTCTTAGCATTTTAAACTGCAAATTAATATATGTACTCATCCCAATTGCTGTACTGAAAGTTTTAAGTCTTGTTTAATTATTTTATGTATGAATGACTTACTTTTATGATTCACATGAATCGAATATAGTTATTTGAACTTGAACAGAGGGAGAGCTTTGGACGAAGGCCCACAGGATTTCATCTGTGCTGCTGCAGGTGCACCCTGTGCAATAACTGCCTGATAACTCTTTTTACCAATTCAGATGGGCCTGGTAACTCTCTTTACTAGGCCCTTCGGAAGTCCGAATTTTTATTTTTACATGAATGCTCAAAGTAGCTGCGATATCTGTGAAATACTGGTACAGAGCACTCAGAAATTGGTTCCCAGTAATCCCCCCCCCCCCCGAGATACTGCAAGCGACTGTTATAGTCATTTTTGGGTAGGCCCTGAAAGGGAAATAACAGGAATTATTCTGGGGAATTCGTAATTGAGGACTTAATAGAGAAAGTTTCTCTAGAGACTCCAATCTCTACATTGCCAGCTAGATGTGACAGCCCCACTGGTAAGGGTCTCTAGAGAAACTTTCTCAAATTTCTGAGTGTTCTATACTAGTTTTTCACATAGCGATCTCCAGGCTTGGCTCCTCCATTAGGGCGGAGGGGTGTGGCCCCACTGCTTTCTTGCAGTGCGAGAAACAGAAATATAAAATGTTAAAACTACCATTTTATGTTTTCGCTTCTCGCACTGCGAGAAAGCGCAAGTGCCTGCTTGGGGGCGGGCGAGTGAGCGGTCCTGCTCGAGGGCGGGGGTGAGTGGCTTGCCTACTGTTGTGGGCTCTGACTATTTGGTCGGCCCTCTGGAGCCGACCAAAGCAGCCATGTGCACTCTCCCTTTTTAGGTCTCGCCTGAGCCAATGCGCTTGCGCATTGCTCCGGCGAGACTTATGTAGGGGCTCCAGGAAATGCTGCTAGAGGGCTTTGGAATACGGATTATGGCCAGTGCATGTGCGCAGGGCGCGCGCTCACAATTTGCTCCCCCACCCCCGCTTCACACTTGAAAGGAATGCCATTTGTCTGAGCCTTGGAATCAGACTTCAAAGGCATGCGCTCCCGCCCCGCCCCCGCCACAGCAATGCCAAGAGCTTGGTTTTTTTGCATCCATTTCGCGGGGAAGCTGTGTTTTGTTCGGCGTTCTCTGCACCTTTCTCGTTTTTTTCTGGACGAAAATGAAAGCCTACCGTGCTTGTTTACAGTAACCTTGCTCCTCAAATGCTGTTGCTGTGTTGCCATCTCTCTAGGGACACAGCTTGAAAACACTCACCTTGTTAGCTGCAAATCTACATCCGCTATGCTTTGCCTCTAGACACGTTGATCCCTCGCAGACTGTGCTGACTCTGCCCCTCCTGATTCTGAAACTGACCAACGCAGTCACCACGCACTCTCTTCTCTGTCTTATGATGTCTGCCCTGCCACAATTTACTTTGGGCCCTCACCCTCACACCTCCTCACCCTCACACACCCTCACACCCTCTTACCCTCACACACCCTCACTCACCCTCTCACCCTCACCCACCCTCACCCTCATAACCCTTTCAACCTCACTCACCCCCACCCCCTAACACCCCCACACCCCCTCACCCTCACACCCCCTCACCCTCACCCCCGCACCCCCTCACCCTCACACACCTCCTCACCCTCACACACCCTCACTCTCACACCCCCTCACCATCCCAGCCCTTTATCCTCACCCTCACACACCATCTCACCCTCACACACCCTCACACCCTCGCCCTCCCTCACTCACCCTCATACCTCACCCTCACAACCCTCTCACCCTCACCCCCTCACACCCCCACACACCCTCACCCTCAAACACCCTCACCCTCACACCCTCACACACCTCCTCACCCTCACACCCCCTCAGTCTCACACATCCTCATCCTCACACACCCTCACTCACTCTCTCACCCTCACACACCCTCTCACCCTCACACACCCGCTCACCTTCACACACCCTATCACCCTCACACCCCCCTCACCCTCACATCCCCTCACCCTCCCTCACCCTCACACCCCCTCACCCTCACACAAACCCTCACCCTCACACACACCCTCTCACCCACCCTCACTCCCCTCTCACCCTCACACCCCCTCACCCTCACCCCCTCACACACCCTCACACCCCCACACCCTCACACCCCCCTCCCCCTCACACCCCCTCACCCTCACACCCCCTCATCCTCACCCTCACAACCCCTCACCCTCACACACCCACACCCTCACCCTCACTCACCCTCTCACCTCACTCACCCTCACACACCCTCTCACCCTCACACATCCTCTCACCCTCACACACCCTCTCACCTCACTCACCCTCACACACCCTCTCACCCTCACACACCCTCTCATCCTCACACCCTCACTCACCCTCTCACCCCCCTCACCCTCACACACCCTCACCCTCACACACCCTCACCCCATCACCCTCACCCTATGTCACCCTCACCCTCCCTCACCCTCACACCCCCTCACCCTCACACCCTCTCACCCTCACACCCTCACACTCTCTCACCCTCACCCTCACACCCCCTCACAACCCCACATCCTCACACACCCTCACACCCCCATACCCTCGCACCCATCACCCTCACACACACCCACACCCCCTCACCCTCACTCCCCCTCACCCTCACACCCCTCACCATCACACCCCTCACCCTCACACCCCCTCACCATCACACCCCCTCACACCCCCTCACCCTCACACCCTCACACAACCTCACACCCCCTCAACCTCACACCCCCTTGCCCTCACACACCCTCACTCACCCTCACACACCCTCACTCACCCTCACCCCCTTCACCCTCTCACCCCCTTCACCCTCTCACCCTCACACACCCTCACTCATCCTCCCACCCCCTCACCCTCACACCCCCTCACCCTGACAAACCCTCACACCCCTCTCACCCTCACTCACCTTCACACCATCACCCTCACACCCCCTCACCCTCACACCTCCTTACCCTCACACCCCCTCACCCTCACACCCTCACTCACACCCTCACCCTCCCACACCCTCACTCACACCCTCTCACCGTCACACACCCTCCCCCTCACACACCCTCACACACCCTCCCCCTCACTCTCACACCCCCTCACCCCCTCACTCACACACACTCACACACCCTCGCCAGCATAGCATAACAAAACACAGCATAGCTTAACAAAAAAAGCATAGGATAGCAAAACATAGCATAGCATAACAAAACAAAGCATAGGATAGCAAAACATAGCATACCAAAACAAAACATAGCATAGCATAACAAAACACAACAAAACATAGCATAGCACAACAAAACATAGCATAACAAAACAAAGCATAGCATAACATAACAAAGCATAGCAAAACAAAACATAGCATAGTATAACAAAACACAACAAAACATAGCAGAACAAAACAAAGCAGAACATAACAAAACGTAGCATAACTTAACATAAAACAAAGCCAAGCATGGGGGAGGAGCCTGGCCAGCGACCATGATGGCCGCCTGACTCCTCGGCTCCGCTTGCCTTTGAACTGCTCTCCCGGTTTCCGCGACATCCTGCACGCAATTCCTGGTATACTCGGCGCTGGCGGAACCGGGAGGGCAGCCTGATCCTGCCGCTGTGTCTTGAGGTCGGATCCCGGCAGTAGAAGCGCTGCAACGCCCTCACCTCCCCCGGCCTTGGCGAGGCAGGCTCGGGGTCTTTGTTCTTGAGGTGTGCCTGACCCGAGTGCGACGACCATCGCTGTGGGCTGCGGGACGGGGCTGGCTGCCGTGTCTCGCAGTGGCTTCGAGATTCGGGAGCCCTGCCTGCCGCTTTCTCCTACCTGCGCACGGACGCCCCAGGAGCAACATTGTAGCGTTCCTTGAGACCGGCATTGCTTCCGCCGCTACTTTGTTTCGCTGCAGGGCTGGGACGAGCGCCATCTTGCAGCCTGGTTTCATTCACCGGAGGTAAACACCCGGGTCTGGGTCTGTTTCAGCTTTGCTGCGGGGTGAATATTATTATTGCCCTGCGCCCCCCCCCCCGTCCGGGCTCCCTTTACCATGGACCTGCTGAAGCTACTAGGGAATGCTGGCAAGGAGAGTTACCGACCGATGGCGCGACAATGCGCGCATTTATACCGTCTGGAGGACAATGCTGTGCCCTTTCTACCCTCGGCGCCATTGCGGCTCTGCGATATCCTGAGCGCCCTGTCCGCCTTGAGGGCCGACCTATGCACCGTAGCTGGGGAACTGGGGGGTCGGATGGACGCGATATTGTCCGCGGCCCCCCTGCCTGTTTGTGCAGATTCGCAGCATCTGGCCGCTACGCCACACCCGGAGAAACATCCTTGTGGCCCCTCTGCCCCGGTCTCTGCTGACATGGAGACGGCGCGGAACTCTGATCCTGCTAGCGTGCTGGAGGAAGCACTCCGAAGTAGCCCTGGAATGTTTGCGGCTGTTTTCCGGATGGTGAGATGGTATCGGGCGCCATTTTCTGAAGATCCCTCAATGGTGGCTAGCGAAATGCAATTCTCTTCCCTGGACTGGTGGCGCATGTTGGGACTGGCTGTACGGGGTGACCCCGCACCCTGCAACGCTTCGTGTGACATTATCGTTTTCTCGGCAACGGGCTGGATGTTTGTTTGGGACCATTCCTCTATCCTGACAGGGCCCCTTCATCTCCTTCTTTCACCTGGGTCGTCTTCGATCCAGTTGGACTGCGTCGTTGCATCCTATCGTACGGGGCAAGGTTGAGGATATCCTCTCTCCCTTCGGAACTGTCTTCCTTGTGCTGCTGGGACACTGATGGACTGCTGGCGGATCTCATATGTTGGTACTGTATTGGTGGTGGAGTCGGGGCAGGGGTGGCCGGAATGATGTACTTTAACAGTTTTGGACATGTTCTTATGGCCCTCCCCCGAGCTTCACCGGGAGGTATAGATCAGGTTCTTCTGTTCTTTCTCCCTAAATCTTTTCCCTTATGTGGGTATTCTTGGGGCGACAGGCACGTTTTTGGGGGGGGGGGGGCGTAGCCTCTTCGACGTGCAGGGTGGGGGGGTTCGGGCTTAATCTCTTTTCCTTTTTTTTGTTTCTATGGCCTTTTCTTCTTGATCTTTCTCTTATTTCCCTTTCTTTCTCTTCTTCATATCTTGGGTCAGACGGGAGGTGGGGTTTGGGTTTTTTATTTTTTCCGGGATGTTCTCTGCGCTCTGTGCCTATGTCTTTACCACATGTTCTGTTGACAGTATGACCAAGACGACGATTTTAATACATAGCTACTGAATGATTGCATATCCTGCTTTTCCTTCCCTCTTCTGCTACCAATTGAGGGCGCATATCCTATCACGCATTTTCCTGTGTAATGAATGCCTCTCTCCATACGTCGTCGGATCCTCCTATTGGTTGTGTGTAGTGCTCCCTCTTATATCCTATTATATCGTAGTCGAGCTAGGTTGCAATTCCTGATGTGATATGTTGATTGGGCGGGCGCCAATTAGGGCGATATGTACCTTTGTGCTTAGTTATCCTTGTCGTAATGACCCACTTTTAACTTATGGTTATCCTTTTATAAAGTTCGCCCACTCTGCTACCCTGTCTGACTTTAGGACGATTCGTCAAAATTACAAAACGAAACCCTCTTTATCCTTTTCCGATGATTCCTTGCCAGTCTATTGTAATGCTGCTTATTTTTTGCCAACTGCTGTAGCAAGGTACTTTGGAAGATTGTATATTGTCATAGCGGCCGGCCAGCATTGGTTGTAGGCTGACGCTGTGTAATATGTTTGAGATAAATAAAGGTTTTCAAAAAAAAAAAAAAAAAAAAAAAAAAACAAAGCCAAGCATAACAAAACATAGTATAACAAAACATAGCAAAACATAACAAAACATAGCATAGCATAACAAAACACAACAAAACATAGCATACATAACAAAACATAGCATTGCAAAGCATAGCAAAACATAGCATAACAAAACACAACAAAACATAGCATAGCATAACAAACACAACATAGCATAGCATAAAAAAGCAAAGCTTAGCATAGCATAACAAAACATAGCATAACAAAGCATAGCATAGCATAACAAAACATAGCATAACAAAACATAGCATAACAAAACATAGCATAGCAAAACAAAGCATGGCATAATAAAACACAACAAGACATAGCATAGCATAACAAAACAAAGCATAACAAAACTAAGCATAGGATAGAAAAACTAAGCATAGCATAACAAAACATAGCATAACAAAACACAAAAACACATAGCATAATAAAACATAGCAAAGCTTAACAAAACACAACAAAACATAGCAAAACAAAACATATAATAGCATAGCAAAACATAGCATAGCAGATACAACAAAACATAGCATAGCATAACAAAACATAGCATAGCATAACAAAACATAGCATAGCAAAACAAAGCATAGCATAATAAAACACAACAAAACATAGTATAGCATAACAAACCATAGCATAACAAAGCATAGCATAACATAACAAAGCATAGCATAACAAAACATAGCATAGCATAGCATAACAAAATACAGCATAGCATAGCATAACAAATTAAAGCATAGGATAGCAAAACATAGCATAACAAAACAAAACAGGATAGCAAAACAAAACATAGCATAGCATACAGCATCACTCCGCACCACCAAGGCATCACTCAGGGGCACCACAACATCACTATGTGCTACCACAGCATCACTCGTTCGCCATCACAACATCACTAAGCGCCACCACAGCATCAATCTGTGCAACCATTCAACAACACCTGGTTCAAATATGTTCTCTCAATGTTTCAAGCTTTATTACAAATGTATCTAAAAGATGTTAATATTTCACTTCTGTTCTTGGATTTCGTCACAATAAAATACACTGAACATACTCTTCACAAAAGTTATTTGCAAAACTTTAAGCTATTGCCATTATAAATTACTTTTATTTAAGTATTTATTATTGAAAAAAAATAAAAGCCATTGTTATTTGTAATATCAATACATCTAAGTCACGTAAATACAACACATATTGCATTACAAACACTATAGGTGTCACATTTGCGAAAGTTATAACTACTGGCTTTGTAAATGACAAAGCTATTAATTTCGCTATTTTCAAAAACAAAACATAAATAAAAAAATTGTCATTTACAATACCAATAGCTCAAACTTTCCTAATGCGAGACCTATTGCATTGCAAATGCTTGTTCTCTATGAAGGCTGCATGCAGCCTTAATTGAGAAAATGCCTCCCTAAAGGCCCGTGGCTGGGAGCTGTCTGCACCAATCACAACGCTGCCATTCCAGCGTTGTGCTTGGCCTAGGGGAGGGGAGGGAGACTGCCTGTGGAAAACGCAGACCCGGCCTAGAGCTGAGGCGGCGAGGCATGACATAGGGTAAAGTACGTTTATTTTTTTATTGGAATTACCATCCCACTTCCCCTCGGAACAGGCACAACCCCACCCCCACCCGCCCGTCATACCGGCAGCAACTGGACATTGGTTCTGCAAACAAGAGGTTACTGGGACCCACACCTACAGGCGAGGATAGACTGAAAGAGCCACAAATGACTTTAAGTCACTTTACAGCTGTTAAGATTTTACAGCACAAACAACAAATGAATATTGACATTGGCCTCTCATTCTAAGCATGAAATCGAAACTTAGGGCTCAGTGTCTCCTGAGCCAGTTGCACATCTCAAAGCTCGGCATAAGTGACGTTCGCTTCTGGGGTGCCTCAGTCACAGGGCAAGCGAGGATTTGCTGATCTGACAGGAAGAGGAGTGTGTATACTTGGAGGGTTAGTCGTCGATGGCTTCCGCAGTCCCTCAGGCCTGTGCTCCGCAGGCGCAAGCACTGCTTCTGGAAACATACAGACGTACCTGAGTCCGCCCTCAATACTGGTTATTGCTGGCATGATGGCTTGTAATTCGATGCCGTAATGGGTCTGATATTCTCTTAGTGTCGGTCTCTCGGGCGTGTAGTTTCCTGCTAATAGGACAGTGTTTGGTTCAGACACTCTCCCTCAGTTGGTCCCCTGCGGGGATCTGTCAGACAGTTCCTGTTCTCTGCTGAGGGAGCAGCCAGACAGAGTGTGTAGGACCCTCCAGCCGTCTCATGGACATCAGGAAGCTCCCAGGGAAGAGGCGCCCTGACCCCTCCTGTCAACACCCGGACACCAACCTAGCTCACGGGGTTCAGAGTGAGTGTGACCCAACCAGTCATCACACCAACATCGGGGGGCCCCAGGGAACGGGTGGTGTGACTCCTCTTGTCAAACCCCAGCTTACGGGGTTCAGAGCAAGTGTGACCCCTTCAATCAATCAATCATCGCATTTATATAGCGCACTACTTACCCAGAGGGTCTCAAGGCGCTGGGGGAGGAGGATCTGCTACTGCTCAAACATCCAGGTCTTGAGTTGCTTCCTGAAGGCGAGGTGGTCCTGGGTCAGGCGGAGGTGGGTGGGGAGGGAGTTCCATTTCTTGGCGGCGAGGTAGGAGAAGGACCGTCCCCCTGTGGTGGCTCTTCGGATGCGGGGGACGGCGGCGAGGGCGTGGCTGGTCGATCGAAGCTGGCGTTTGGGAGCGTAGAAGTTGAGGCGGCTGTTGAGGTATCCTGGGCCTTGGCTGTGTAGGGCTTTGTGTGCGTGGGTGAGGAGACGGAAGGTGATTCTCTTGTTGACCGGGAGCCAGTGCAGGTCTCTCAGGTGTCCGGGGATGTGGCTGCGACGGGGGATGTCCAGGATGAGTCGTGCTGAGTCGTTCTGGATCCGCTGGAGTCTCTTCTGGAGTTTGGCGGTGGTTCCGGCGTAGAGGGTGTTGCCGTAGTCCATACGGCTGGTGACGAGGGCCTGGGTGACCGTCTTCCTGGTCTCGGTGGGGATCCACCGGAAGATCTTACGTAGCATGCGCAGGATGTCGAAGCACGACGAGGAGACGGTGTTGACTTGTCTGGTCATGGAGAGGGAGGAGTCCAGGATGAAGCCCAGGTTGCGTGCGTGGTCTGTTGGTTTGGGTGCGCTGCCTAGGGCGGGGGGCCACCAGGAGTCGTCCCAAGCGGCGGGTGAGGATCCCAGGATGAGGACTTCCGTCTTATCTGAGTTCAGTTTCAAGCGGCTGTTCTTCATCCATTCGGCTACCTCTTTCATCCCTTCGTGAAGGTTGGCTCTGGCGGTGGCGGGGTCGTTGGTAAGGGAGAGGATCAGCTGGGTGTCGTCGGCGTAGGACTTGATCTACCATTAGACCAGAACATCAGGAGTGCACAAGGAAGAGAGTGGCATGACCCCTCCAAGTAACACACGGACACCCAGCGACACACAGGGTGATGTGATAATGCTGTGCCCCCTCCAGCCACCACCCAACAGGCACAGTAGGGTGTCACCCCAATCAATCAATCATTGCATTTGTGAAGCGCACTACATACTCGTGAGGGTCTCAAGGTGCTGGGGGAGGGGAATGCTGCTACTGCTCGAATAGCCAGGTCTTGAGAAGTCTTCTGCAGGTCAGCAGGTCTTGGGTCTGCCGTATGTGGATGGGGAGGGAGTCCCAGGTCTTTGCGGCGAGGTGGAAGAACGCCCAGCCGCCGGAGCTTACTCTTTGGATACGGGGTATTGTGGCGAGGTCAGCAGAGCGTAGCTGGCGGGTGGGGGTGTGGAAGCTGAGTCGTCCGTTGAGGTACGCTGGTACGGTGTTGTGGTGTGCCCACTCCTCCCAGCACCCGGACATTAGACAGTTCACCAGATACAGGGACCCCAGCAGTCAGCAGAGTGTCATGTGGCCCTTTCCTGCTAACACCTGGACTCCCAGCACTGCCCAGTGCACGGGGTGGCGTGACCCCTCCAGGGACCACTTGGACACACAGCACCCTTCCGAGCTATCAGCTTTTGTGACCCATCCTCCTCTCATGGGGTGCACTTTTGTGTGACCCCCTCCAGCACCACCCGGAAAGCCTGAAGTTCACACTGTAGCACGTGGGTGGGTTACCTTCTGCCAGTACCGTAGCACGGGGCAGCTCACACTGTACCGGGTGCGCTCGCTCGCTCGCCCCTCTGGCCCTTCACTTTCACAGTACTATGAAGGTACACCGCCGCAGGGACAGATATGGTGCAGGCAAGACTGAACCTACAAGTCCGAGGTAAGCAAGATAGTAATGTGGCAATTTCTAATTAATGATGCGATTCATTCTGTACAAAGGAAGCTGATCGCACGTGACTGCTCTTGAACTTGTTGTAAGTTGTACAATGTAAGTTGTTGGCATCCTGGCTCCGAGTACAAGACACGCATTTTGTAATCAAGTTTATTTGGAGATGTAATATTTATGTAAGCTTAAAAAATGGGCCTCCAGCGGAGTGTCCTCAAGGGGTATTCTAGCTCTCCTCCTGGGTGCACAGAACATTTTGCCACTTCTCCTGGGTGTTATTGGTATGCCTAAGGAAGCAGTTCCTTCTTCTCCATGATGTCAGTGAATTTGATACAAGATAAATCTATCATTTTAACAGGGTCTCAGCGTGCAAAACAGCGATATTTTTCATCTAAGGTGGCAATGTATGTGCAAAAGGGAGCTCTTTATCCCCTGTAAGGACTGAGTGTGTACTATAGACAAAGAAGCGGTGCCTATCCCAAAGTTCTCTCTCTGCTCCAGACTCCACTGTGCATAAAGGAGCAATGCCACCTTCAAGTGGAAAGTGTAACCATGTGCAAAAGGTGCCCATCCTCCCTCCAGAGCATCACTGTGCGTGCACTGGGAAGGAAGCTCTGTTTCCTCCTGTGTTCGCCAGATTTACAAAGATTGTCCTCTATAGCTCATAAAATTGGCAATTTCTTAAATGATAGATAATTCAATCGTATTGCTTTATTAACCTTCCTGCTTCCTCAAATTTGCTTGAAAATGCACCATTTGTCCACTCTTATAAAAAAAAAAACACGTAGGTTGTTCGAGCTCGCTCGCCGCAGTACGACAATTATTTTACACCCTACCACTTTCAAATGTCACCAGCTGCCACTGGAGATATCAGCTAATTTCGGAATCCATGCATAAATAAAAACTTGGAATGTATAAGGCCCAGTAAAGTGAGTCAGGCCCTCAGAATTTATGGACTACTCATAACGAGGGCCTAGGTGATCGATTGAAATTTTCAGAATGAATGCTATTCACTGCTGTATTTAATTCTAAAATCCGTTGTTTTCAATTAACAGGGTTAGAAACTCTGTACTAAAAAATTTTGACCAAAGAGGTGGCTGTAGTGGTATTTTTTTTATCTGAAACAAAATCCCTATTTGTTTCATTCACATCACTTTTTTGGTCCAAAAAATATGAAGAAGAATGCTAACCATAAACCGAAAGACCTTTGGCATCTCTTCAGCAAAATGAAGTACTGTATAAATGCATTTGCAAAAGTGCAAAAAACTTCAAGACTTTCCTGTTTATCATGTTTTAGGTCATCTCTCCTCCGATACTCAAGTCAGTTCCTCCTTCTGTCTCAACATTTTACACCGCCCTCTACTCACCCCAACACCTTAGTACAATCCCTGTCAAGACTTTTCTACCTCTATCTCTACTTATAGCCTGGAACCACTAACCTACCAATCCTATCCCCTATACCGAAACCCTAGTGCCTCTCACTCTGTCTTCACCCTACTACTTCCAACCTTACTTCAGAAATCTGACTTTTTTGTATGAGCTCCCTAAGTCTTTTTTTAGTTTGTGAAGGGATTTATGAGCATAATTTGATTTATTACACTGTGGGACTGCTCAGACCCTGAAACATGGTAAGTAAATTGGCTACTCCCAATTGGCTCCTTTGACCGTTGAGTAAACTCACAGTAAAATAGCATAAATACAGTACAAATAACATAAAAGTTAAATGCCACAAATGTACACCAGTATGCTTTGCGCTGCCCATCAACGAACAACGAAACTTTAAAACATGGAATCAGGGCGGCCCCCTTTGCCCTTTACAGCTGTAGACCAAACTGTAGCAAGCAGGTGTCAGAAAAAATATCTTTCATGTGTTTAAAAACCTAGTTCTGCCAATAACTAAGTCATAAAAGAAATTTACTTTGATGCTGTTAGACGGGGAACCTGAGGGTCGGCCGAGCAAGGGGGAGAGGCCTCCTGGCGAGGGTCCTCTCCTCGGATCGTACGGACGAGCAACCACCCCCCCACAGATGGACGCCACACAAAGATAGGTTCTTAACGCTTTTATAGGTATTTTTAGGCAGGTTACTCTTAACGATACAGAAGGGAACAGGATATTGGGATCCCTTCAATTCTAGTCTCTGTGGGAAGGGGGTAGCGGGACAGTCTCGGTACCGGTCTGGTACGGGGATATCTGGCGTACAGCTCTCCATCCTTGAGCTGGAGGGTTCTCTGGTAGGGGCCGCGGCAGCGCCAGCAGGCCTTCACGGATGGTTCACGAAGATGAGCCGCGCCAGCAGGCCTACAAGGATGGTTCACGAAGATGAGCCATGGCAGCGCCAGCAGGCCTTCAAGGATGGTTCCCGAAGATGAGCCACGGCAGCGCCAGCAGGCCTTCAAGGATGGTTCACGAAGATGAGCCGCGGCAGCGCCAGCAGGACTCCAGAGGATGTTTCACAAAGACGGGCCGCGGCAGCGCCAGCAGGCCTTCAAGGATGGTTCACGCAGATGAGCCGCGGCAGCGCCAGCAGGCCGTCAAGGATAGTTCACAAAGAGGGGCTGCGGCAGCGCCAGCAGGCCTCCAAAGATGAGTTTGTCTCGGTGTCTCTCGACTCCAGGATACAACTGACTTCCTGCTCTGGAGCTGCCCCAGTTATAGGTCTGGCGTACCCTCGCACTTGGAGGTCGGGGGGTCCGGGATGAGGGAGTCCAGACACCCAGCGGGGGGGTGGAGCCAGCGCCCAGGGAGGCCGGGGGCGATCGAAACCAGGCGGATGGGGGGCCCATCGAAACTCTTCCTCCCATTGACTCGCCAAGTGGTCTCTTTATCCCCTGGGTGGATGGTGGTGCCTCGATGTCGGGGCTTGACTGGGCCTGAGGCTGAGGTCGACCCAAGGCCACGAGGCCTGGTCGTGGAGGGTCCAAGATGGTGGCTGGGCCGGAGACGGTGGTTCGGAAAAGGGCCCGGGCCAGCCGAGAAGGTTGCGGATATGAGTCTGAGTTCCGTCGGGGAAGAGCCGGGGGGTGGCCCGGAGGGGCGGAAGGTGTGACTCTGGTCCGGGGAACAGGGGTAGCGGTAGTCCGGGACCCGCCATGCGGGAGGGGTCGGACCACGCCACGAGGCCGGGTACAACAGATGCTCAAAAGGCCTAGATGAATAGTTTGCAGAAATGAGGCTTGCCAAATATGTGGGCGACAAGAATTAAACAGTGGTACTTCCTGCACAGGCTGAAGCGGCTGTTCCATTTGAAATTCAAGGGGATAAAAGGTATCTTGGACATAATAGCAATTTCCCTCAAAGAGGATACAAGAGGGATTTGACTGGTTTGAGGTTTTCCACTGGTGAAAGTGCAGGCTCAATGTCAACTTACCAACTTCAGAAAGGAAACCTGGTGCAGTGTAACCAATAAGTCACATGTCCTTCACGTGAGGATGGTGCATTCTGGAAAACAATTAGTCCTGTGAGACTCACAGGACGATTTGTTTTTAGTGGGTTACAAATCTCTTTTTATCATGAATACTTACTAGGAATATATTTTTGGATGTTATTAAAATCATTGTCCTATTCTAGCACAATAATGTGTATCGTAACTACAAAGGTAAACAATACAGCGCAAGGAAAGTGATTAATAAACAACATATTAAAATGAATTGCAACATTGTTACAGTGTTTCAGAATTTTTATGCATGGACAGAGGGAACCAGTTTCTGTTTTTCAATTCCTCCCTTCTTCCCACTAGCTATGCGGTCTTTTCACCAAAAGCATCTGTACGATTTCTAAGGTGGCCTCTCACCCACATACCTTAGCAGAACAACAGGTGTCTTTGTTCTGTATTGAGAAGGTTGTTCTCTGTCCCTGTGTTTAGCATGGTATGGAGTACCAAGCACGCCAAAGGCCAATATGTTAATACATATATATAAATAGTTGATGCATCAAACCATCATACAGTAAATATTACACGTCATACATGCGCCAACAGTGGCATGCATTTATAAATAAAAAACATGCCCTCAAATAAATGAATATATGAAAGATATAAAATGCAATGGGTGCACATAAACAGAAAATGACAAGATTATGTAAGCGTGTTCATTACAAATTCAGATCTCCTAATATCCTTTCCCAATTGTTTACCTTTTGATCTTGTTTTAATCATTATATATATTTTTTGTATGCTAAATTGACATGTAAATGTAATTTCTCTGACTGGTGTGCTCAATTTTGGATTTTTTCAAAATGAGGCACAGTCAGTGAGACAATATGGAGTGAATGGCAGGAGTGCGTTGTACGATGTCACAAGCAAATACCTTGATGCAGTGGTGCCTGCCACGAATGTATGACGGAATTCCGCACGTGTTTTTTACGCATGCCTTAGGAACTTTGTAATTTGAATGAATGGGTCCTTAACACGCATTTGTTCTGCATGCAAGTTGTTATAACGACTTGCCTTAGGGGGCGCTGGATACTGGAATAGTTTAATTTACTGTTCCAACTCCAGTCTGCGTAACAGTAGGGAAAATGTTGGACTTTAATTCCAATATCACGCCACCATTGCCCTCAACAAAAGCAAGTCGTTGTAAAGACTTGCGTGCAGAACGATTGCCTTCTAAAGACGCATTTGTTCTGTTGCCGGAGCTGTAAAGGCACCGCGTGATTCCGGCTTTGTCCCAAAGGACGTTTCCTGTCTGTCACATGTCACATAACCGGACCCACCTGGTTGGGTTTATGACTCTCTGGAAAATGACAGCAGAGCAGATAAGAAGTCATGCAATGCTACAGCAATGAGGTATACTCACACGTTTAGTCAACTCTGGACTGTCTGGGACAAGCACAGTTTGGTCTGTTATTGCTCATATGTTAGAGTTCCCATCTCTGGCATGCAATGTCACTGTTAGCAGGGGAAGCTTTCACTTGAATGGCCCACAGTAGACCTGCAAACATTGGAAACATTTCTTCCATGTAATCCTATCAGATTTCTGGGGCACAGCAGTGTACTGCAAGTGATGGAACATTGTACAGTATGGTGGGGCATAGGAATGAAAGCAGTGCATGAGACAATACCCTGAGGAGAAAGATGGTTATTTGGTGTTAACAGAGGGAAATCACTGATACGGAGTGGCAGTCAGCTAAGCACTACTCCTCACTGAAATGACCCACCACTGGGATTACTGCATGTGTTGAAATAGATGCATCATTCCTTCCCTGAGCCTAGGCATTTATTAAGCCATTGAGCTGTTCATGAACTGCCTAAAACACTTTCCATTTGGATAAGGCTCTCATGTCCTGGGCAGGAGGGAACATTCGGAACATATTCAGTCAGCGCTAACCGTAGTCTAACAAATCTAGAAAGAAACACTCCATAGGACAGGGTTCTTCAAACTGTGGGGCGCGCCCTCCTGGGGGGCGCGGCACCATCCCAGGGGGGGGCGCGCGCTCCACTCTGATCTTCCCTTTGTGCCCGTTCCTTTGTCTGGGTTATTCTCCCAGGAGGGGGCCAATTCATGGAGTCACAGCTTCGGCTGCAGTGCAGGCAAAGAGTCTCCTCTGCTAAAAACGAAAGCAAACAAACAGACACGCTTTCAGCTTTAGTAGAGGAGACCCCTTTCCTCCCACTGCAGCTGAAGCTGTGGACTCCGTGAATTGGTCCCCTCCTGGGAGAGTTAGCTCTGCCCAGGAAGGGAGAGAAGGTTTCCGGAGAGGGTTTGAGGCACGGGCGAGGTGGGCTCTGGCCCAGGGCCCCAGCCTTTCAAGGAGGGTGGGAGTGAGGGAGAGGGGGGGGAGTCCTTCAGTTATTTTGGGAAGGGAGGGAGAGGTTGCAATCCGGGTTTGGGCCATGAATCGGGACGGTGGGCTCTGGTCTGCGGTCATCAACTCATGAGGATCTTTGTGTGAGGCACCGAAGTAGAGAGGATGGATGCATGAGTGGAGGGATGGATGGGAGTGGATGGATGTGTGTATGGTTGGAAGGGTAGATGGATGGGTGGAGGGATGGATGGATGGATCAGTGAAATGGTGGATGGATCGATGGGGGGTGGATGGTGGACGAGTCGGTGGGTGGATGGATGAGAGGTGATGGATGTATTGATATATTGATGGGTGAAGAGGTGAATTAATTAATGGATGGATGGATGAGTGAAGGGGTGGATGTGGGGATGGATGGGTGATTGAGGAGGGTGGATGGACGGGGGGATGGATGGAGGAGTGAAGGGGTGGGTGAGAGGTCAATGGATGGATTCATGAGTGGGTGGATGGGTGAAGGGTGGATGGGGGGATGGGTGGCTGGGTGAGAGGGGAATGGAGAGAGAGAGGGGGAGGATGGATGGATGAGTGAGGACATGTATGAATGATTGTTAGAGTGGATGGGCAGGTGTGTGCATGGATGGGTGAGGAGAGGAGCATGGAGATGGATGGGTCAGAGAGTGCATGCATGAGTGGGGGGAGGGTGGAGAGCGGTAGGGATGGATGGATGGGTGGATGGATGAGGGGGGTTGAGTGGGTGGACGGATAAGTGACTGGGTGGATGGATGAGTGGGTGGGGGGATGGCTGGATGGGTGAGAGGGTGGGTGGTTGGATGGATGAGTGGGTGGATGGATAGGTGGAAGAGTGGATAGATTGGTGAGGGGATGGGTTGGGTGAAGGGATGGATGGATGATGGATGGATGGGTGAGGGGTGGATGGAGGGATGGATGGGTGGAGGAGTGGATGGATGGGTGGAAGAGTGGATGGGTGAATGGAGGAATGGATGGATGAATGGAGGAGTGGATGGATGAATGGAGGAGTGGATGGATGAGTGGGAGGATAGCTTGGGTGAAGGGGTGAGTGGTTGGATGGATGAGTGGGTGGATGGATGGGTGGAAGAGTGGATGGATTGGTGAGGGGATGGATTGGGTGAAGGGATGGATGGATGGATGGATGGATGATGGATGGATGGGTGAGGGGGTGGATGGAGGGATGGATGGGTGAGATGATGGATCGAGGGATGGATGGTGGATGGGTTTGCAAGTGGTTGAAGGGGTTTGGATGTGGACGGGGCACAGAGGGAGGGACGGAATGAATGGTGGGGGAGTTGGTGGATGACAAGGTGTACATGATGGATGGGGAGGGTTGTGATGACTTCCTTTGCCTTGGAGGATTGTGTTTTGAGCTGTGTGGTACCCCTCTGTCATTTCGCCAAACCCACTCACAGGCCTGCAGTTTGCTAGGCACTCTTGTTGTGTTGAGCATTGTTTGCCGGATATGGCCCGTGGTGTGCGCGTTGCAGTCGATCATGTGGTGTCCCGGATTCCCGAGGTTTCAGTCGGGTGGTGGGGGGGCCCAACATCTGGGGAATTCAGCTGGGGGCTCAACCTGGAAAAGTTTGAATACCTCTGCCATAGGAGGTTTTCAGCTTATCTTCGCCTCCGCCGCACCCTTGCAGAAAGTTTACCGTCGTCCAATTGGCCTATTATATTAGGGAAGCCGACAATCAGGATTGGACAATTTTTGGGACGAGAGGGGTTTGCTCTGTGACTCTCACCCAGCTGCTACAGAAAGCTAAGTGTTCTACTTTTTGCTCCCTGCCACAATACCCTTGGAGGACAGCATGGAGCAGTGGCTTACAAGACTCTGCCGGCCTCACAGGCGTCTTGGACCCTATAAGAAAGTGAGTAGCTGACACTTCTTGGACCCTATAAGACAGTGAGTAGCTGACATGTAAAACAAGGGAGTTATAACCATCCTGCCACTGTAGCGTGGAGGAGTGATGTGGCCTTCTACCTGCTGCTTACCCACCACACTGTTTCTGCATCATGCCTGCCACAAGAAAGAGGACCACCCACTGCTGCCCTGAAGAGAGAAGCCTCTCACCGTCTACTAGCCTGATTTGGGCTGTCCAGCCCCTGTCAATGACGTATTATAAACCTACCAGCAATAATTTAGATAGTCAACAAAGGAGGTTGGAGCACATCGCTAGACACGTCACAGCTGAATTACCTCTTTGCATCATGGTTGATGTGGTTCAGTGTTAGTCGCTCAATACACAGTTCTCGTAGTTCATTGGCCAGTGCTAGTATTCTCCTCAAGCGTATCCCTAGACACGTGTTTCTAGATTCCTCTTTCATCAGTAGGGAAAGTATTCATAGGTCGCTAGACGTGCTGCCGGAGTTTTCTCAGGAATAGTGCCACTCTCAGGGGGGCGCTAGAGGGCGCACTGCAGAATGGCCGCACTGACGTGAGGCTCCTGCTGCCCGGAGCTATTATCCGCCTAGGGATCCTTATTACCACCGCTGCGCCCTGATCTGACCCTATAGATCTACTGGGATACCGACTGGCCACCCACGGTCCAACTCCTGGTCCATTCGGAGGTTGCTGACTGAAGTTACGAGGGCTCCAAGTTACACCGGCTTGCGCCTTGGAGGTCTGGTGTTCCGCAATCCGGCGTCACCACTCACGCTGGCCCGCGGCTCTGCACGTGGGGTGTAGGCCCTACTCTGCCTCTCCCCACCGGGCCTGCTTGCTGGCCGGGCATGTTGCGGATTGCTCCCCTGTCCTTGAACTGATTTCTCGGCTCTCACATCTGCCTGCCCAGGACCTAGTGCTTACAGAGACACAGTGTAACATCGGCTGGTCGCCTGGAGGACGACCCTCTTGGCCTGGGAGCGGAGACGGCCATTTTTCTTCGCCGGGAGTGGCGTGGCGTACATGCCTGCTCGTGCCCCCGCGTTTCGACGGTTGGCCGAGATCTTGGGCCGGCCTGCAGCCTAACTCTTTTTTGACCTGTGTGCCCCGCTGCGCTGCTAGCGCTTTATTATGGGGAAGCCGGACACTAAACAATCTAAACTGTCCTTTGACTCTGGGGCGGCTAGGAGGGGAACGCGTCTGCTCCAGGACGCTGGGACATCGCAGTCTCCCCCCCCGCCTGTCGCGGATACTGTGCCGCAACCGCCGACTCCGGACTTTCACCAGATGATGCAGGAGATGAGGCAGGGGTTTGCCACGATAGTGGACAAGGTGGACAAGATATCGTTGCGCATGGATGCGGTGGTCCAGAAGCTAGACGTGCACGAGGAACGCCTGACAACGGCGGAACAGCGCATCTCGGACCACGACGACACGGCGGCCACTCACACCACCCAGTTGGCGCGCATGGATAATATATTGCGGGTAATTGCCGCTAAGAATGAGGAGTTGGAGGCGAGGAGTAGGCGCAACAACGTACGTATTGTAGGTGTGCCGGAATCAACGAATGTTGGCAAGATGGAGACTTATGTGGAGAGACTTCTGGTGGGCGCCATTGGAGCAAATGTTTTCTCGTCCCAGTTCATTGTCGAGAGAGCGCATCGGTCACTGGGGCCTAGGCCGGCCTCTGGGGCTGCACCGCGCCCCATCATTGCGCGTCTTTTAAACTATCGTGACCGGGACGCTGCCCTCCAGGCTGCCCGCACCAATCGGGCCCTTTCCTTTGATGGGGTGTCTTTCACCATGTACCCCGACTTCACGCCTATGGTGCAGGACCAACGTCGCAAGTTCCTGGGGGTGAAAAAGAAACTGCGGGAACTGCAAGTTGACTACGCGTTGCTTTACCCTGCCAAGCTTAGAGTGACGCACCAGGCTAAGCAACACTTTTTCACTAACCCACAGCATGCTGAGGATTTTGCAAAGCGCCTCAAGCGTGATCGAGCAGCTGCAGATCGAGGGGGCGATCGAGACCCTGAGGGTCACCATTCGGCGGCTGAGGAGGAGGTCGCCTGATGGGGGTGACTTTGTCCCTTTTTTTGTTGTATTGAGACATTATGACGTATGTTTGTTGCATTGACTTCCTTACCAGCACTTGAGGCCTAACTGCCATCCGCTCTCTTGAGGCGGGGGCCTTATCTCGCCCTTACTTGCGTGTATGAGTGTCGTGTCTTGGGGTCGGTATGGGATCGCAGGATGGTGCTACATGGGTTCGCGCTCTGGGCGCCCACCCCCTCCGCGCTGCGCCTGGGCCATTTGGGACTCGTTGGCTCGGTCACTGGCGTGGTGTGTGGGAGTGGTGTTGTGCACCTCTAGAGGGTTCCCCAGAGGGTGTACCCCACTTGTACCTTTGGTTTGGATTCTAGTCCTTTGTTGGTTGACTGGATGTGTGTTGGGGAACAGGGGGGGGGTGGGGTGTATGGCCTGATAGTTGGGGTGTCATCAGGTGGGTGGGTGGGGTGGGGATGCTTCTGACGACACGTGCCTGCCCGGGACTCATGGGTATTTGTGTAGAATGTTGTTGCTGTCTGTGTGTGCAGGCGCGGCTCCGGTCCCGCTGCTTCGGCTGGTCCGTGTTTATTCTGGGCGGCAGTGGCCCTGGGGCCCTTGCCTTCGGCCGGTGTGGGCCTGCGAGGACTGGCCGCCATTTTTGGCGACCGCGTGGTGGTGAGCGCGCTGCACGAGGGTTGCGTGTGCGTGTTGTGGGCCGAATGCACTGGGTTTGCTGCGTGCTGCGCGATGTGTTTCCTGGGTGCCTGTTGTACGTATGGAGCAGTTGGGGAAGAGTTGTTGTGGTTTTGGTTGCTTGGTTTGGAGATGGCGGGGATTTGTGTGGAGTGTGTGTGGTGGGACGGCTGCGTCCTGGGTTGGTGTCCTGCTGCTGGCTGCTGCTGGGAGTTGGACGTTCCGCCCTTGTTCATTGGGTCCTGTGGGGCCCTGAAAATGGCTAATGTCGACTGTCATTATAAACCAGATATCAATTTTGTCCTGGAATGTACGGGGTCTTAATGATGCCAGGAAATGTCGCAATGTGATCCAATATTTGGACAGGCATGCTATTCATGTTGCCCTCCTCCAGGAGACGCACCTGCGGCCCGGACCTTCCCCCAGTTTTGGTGGGAGGTGGGCTGCGGCCAGGATGTTTGCTTCATACTCCTCCTATGCTCGCGGGGTTGTTATCCTAGTTAAAAGAACGCTCGCATTTCAGGAACTGGGCTCTTTGGGGGACCCTGAGGGGCGCTATGTGCTACTGTGGGGGCGGCTGGGGCAGATCACTGTGCTGTTTGTTAATTGCTATGCTCCCAATGTTGATACGCCAACCTTTTTTGTTACATTGTGGGGTCATGTGCTTGCTGTTGATGCCACTTACATTGTGTGGGGGGGGGGATTTCAATTTTGCATTTCATGCTCAATTGGACAGGTCGGACGGGAGTCCTCAGTATAATGTGCACGCTAGGGAAGTACTGCGGGGGATTGTAGAGGAGGCTGGTTTGATTGACAGCTGGAGGTACTCTCACCCTACCACTAAGGAGGGCACTCATTACACTACACATGCGCGCTCATGGGCGAGGCTGGACTATGTGTTTCTATCTAGGGGATTGGTGGCTGGCCTGCGGGAGGCCGTGCATCTTGCTCGTACGTATTCTGATCACTGCCCGGTGAAGGTTGTTTTATCTGTCCCCGGTCTGCACAGGCCGCGCCCGCCCTGGCGCCTTTTCCCGACTGCCTTGCTTGACCCTGTGTTCAGGGAGGAGCTTGGCGAGGAGGTGGATGCATTTTCCCCCAGAAACAAGGGTTCTGTCGACAGTGTCGAGGTTATATGGGAGGCGTTCAAGGTTACGATCCGGGGAGTCACTATTTCTAAAAGTTGTGGAATGCTTAAACTGATTGTTCGGACCCTAGAAGGCTTGGAGGGTGACTTGCGTGACTTAGAACGCAGAATGCAGGCTGACTCGGATCCCGATCTTTCGAGCCAGTTCCGTACCAAGCTCTCCGAGTACGAAGAAGAAGCCGCCAGGGAGGCTAAACATAGAGGAAAGTATTGGACAGCGAGGAGGTACTGTGAGGGGGAGCGGCCCGGTAGGGTCCTTGCTGCCCTTACTAGACGCCCACGGCATGGGTCAGACGTGCTGGAATTGGTTCTTCCGGATGGTACTCGCTGTCGGGACACTGCGGAGATTCAGCGTACCTTTATTGACCATTACGCACACCTTTACACGACGCAACATACTGACGAGACACGATATGGCGGTTTTCTTGATGAGTTGGCACTTTGTTGGTTGTCGGATGATCATCGGGCGTTCTTGGGTAGGCCCCTGGAGGTGGAGGAGGTCAGGAATGCCATCATGTCTTTGAATAATGGGAAGGCCACCGGTCTGGATGGCCTTCCTGCTGAATTCTACAAGTGTTATGTAGACATTATGGCCCCCGTTTTACGCAAGGTTTTTGAGGAGTCGCTGGAGGAGGGGCGACTGCCGTGCTCCATGCGGGAGGTCGCTATTACGTCGCTGCTCAAGCCGGGAAAAGATCCATTGGATGTGGGTTCCTATAGGCCCCTCTCATTGCTCAATTGCGATGTAAAAATACTTGCCAAGGTCCTGGCGGTGAGACTCGCTGAACTCATGCCTGTTATTGTTCTGCCCGATCAGTCGGGGTTTGTGCCTGGTCGCGCTACCTCCCACAATCTCCGCACCTTGTTTTCCCTTATTTCAACCATCGCTCCGGATGTCCCGGTTGCCGCCATCTTCCTTGATGCCACTAAGGCGTTCGATTCCGTTGAGTGGGGCTATCTTATTGATGTACTTTGTCGGATGGGCTTTCCCCGGATCTTTATTTCGTGGGTTAAGCTGTTATATACTGATCCGATGGCGAGGGTGGTGGTGAATGGGGTGCTGTCCCCCCCGTTCCCTCTCACAAGGGGGACTCGTCAGGGGTGCCCCCTCTCGCCCCTTCTATTTGCCATTGCCATTGAACCTCTGGCCTGCAGGATTCGTCAGCTACACCAGCAGAGCGCCTTTAAGTGTCTTCAGCGTCAGGTCGGGATCTCTCTGTATGCTGACGATGTCACGCTTTATGTGAAAGATCCTGTGAACAACCTTAATGCGCTCTTGCGAGAGCTTGTTGCTTTTGGAGGTGTTTCCGGGGTCCATATCAACTGGCGGAAATCCCAACTCTTCCCCCTTACTGCGGCTGTGACTAGGTTTCCTCTTGATTACCCTTTGGAATGGTGCGATTCGGAGCTGCGGTATCTCGGCATTGTTGTGTCATTGGATAGAGAAGAAACGATCAGGCTTAATTATGGTGTGGCTATCACCAAATTGGTGGACGACGTCACTAGATGGATGTCCCTGCCTCTCTCCATGGCCGGTCGAGCGTCACTTATCAAGATGGTAGTTTTGCCCCGTTTTTTGTACCTCTTTCAAAACCTTCCATACTATCCTGGTGCTTATTTTTTTCGCAGGCTTCGCTCTGAGCTCATACGATTGTTCTGGGGGGGCAAACAGCCGCGGGTGGCTTGGTCTACCCTTACACTGCCCTATTCTGATGGGGGATTCGACGTCCCTGAATTTGAGCTTTATTATCTCAGCGCTCAGACGCATTACGCTTATCACTGGATGCGCCCCACGCCGTTTATGCCCCAAATAGCGGCTGAACATTGGGTTGCCCATCCGCTCCCATTGGAGGGGTTAGTCTTAGGCAATGTGTCAGATGTGGATACGCCTCGAACGATGGTGACATGCACGGTGGATGCTTGGAAACGGGTAGCACGACTGCTGGGCGTCTCCTTTCTTTACTCGCTGGCCCTGCCTCTGTCCTATCAGAGTTGTCTCTGTTGTTGGAAACGGGGTTTCAACGAATGTGTAGGCGGCTCGGTATTCTCACGTGGGGTGACGTGTTTCACGAAGGTGCCTTCCGTACCCAGGCTCATTTCTTTGGAGTTACTGCCTGCTCCCCTTTGGAGCTGTTTTATTATGTTCGTCTGCGGCAGGGCATGCGCGCATTGTTGCCGGATTTCCCTTCGGAGCCGGAGGTCACCCTCCCCCTCCATGTGCTTTTGGTTTCAGATGGGCGTCACCTGGTGTCGAAGTTATACAGTGCTATTCGCCGGCAGCGCTCTGTCCCGTCCAATCGGGTGCGTGAGCAGTGGGTTGCTGAGCTGGGAGCCCCTATTACTGACGAGCAATGGAAGTATTGCTGCGAACTCACGGCCAAAGTTTCTTCCAGCTGTCGCTTGAAAATCGCTTGAAAATCATTCATTATAAATTTGTCCAGAGGTACTATTACACCCCGGCGAGGAAACTTCGGTTTCATCTAGCGGAGGATGACAGATGCGCTAGGTGTAGAGCGGAAGGTGCTGACTTTCTGCATTTGGCTTGGAATTGTGCGGGGGTACTGGAATACTGGTCTCAGGTCCATGTGGCCCTGCAGGTTATGGCGGAAGATGGGGTACCGTTTGATCCCGTAGTGATGGTGCTGGGTTATTCTAAGGACGTTCCTGCCTCTCATCGTAGATTTGTCGACGTGGCCCTACTTCTGGCTAAGCGTAGGGTTGCTTGCTGCTGGGGTCGTGGCAGGGTGCCGCACTTCCAGGATTGGTTGAATGACCTCATATACTGTCAGGACCAACAAAATGTATATTCTGAATTGATGCCTGTGAGCTGCAAACCCAGGGACTTTTGGAGCCCGCTTCAGGTGTACCTCCTAACTAGAGCTGTGCAGGACTCTGATTCTGAACACGAGGACCGAGTAGGGGTTGGCTGACGGCAACACGGTGTGCTGGTATTTCATTTTAAATCTGCTGGTCCTTGGGTATTGGGGGGGAGGGCTGCATTGCATCCTCTTTCTGCGAACCTAGGGGGGATATACCTCTTTGTGTGTCATTCGGATGGTGGCAATAGAGATCGGGCCCCAGTCAGGCCTTGGCCCTTATTTCTGTTCTTCCTTTGTTTCTTTTTTCGCCAACAGAACATGCCCACACTGTATCGTCTCATCACTCTGACTGTGCGACCTGGATCATCATTCCCCTACATACTATGTGAATGTAAATGTTGCTATGTGTATTGTTTGCTTTGTCACTCTGTACACGGGACTTTTATTGAATATGTCGTACCACTGTGATGGCCATTTATGACTGTATGTATCGTGTATGCACTTCCTTTTTCCTTGCTTATTTCCAAATAAAGGTTTAAAAAAAAAAAAAAAAAATAGTGCCACTCTCAGCAAGCAAGTGCCCCTGAGATCGTCAGCTCGAGGCTCACGAGAGCCATTTTAAACAGTCAACAAAGTGGGTTGGAGCATCAAATCAAATAAAGATATACTACTACTACTGCCCATGGCAGTATAAAACTAACCCAATGGCAACGCTATGATTCTTATTTAATTGGAGGTATTTCTGGACGGGAGAAATGTAAAAATAAAGCCGTTTCAGATTTAGAAATTAGAGCGTTCGTTAGGAGTGCCGGCGCGCGGGCAGACATCCTAAACATTGCCTTTCAAAGGAAAGTGCAAAGTGGGCGGACCCTGGCTCATACAGATCAAACATGACTTCAGGAGCTAGTAAAACGTAGGACCTAAACATGATGTGATAATCCCAATACGTCTGTCATCAATCTTCAATATTTTGTATTTGCACGAATATAGTACAGAACGGGAGTTGCAAATGTATTTTCAAACGGGACGGTTTAATTTCAAATCCAATATGGCGGCACGGATATTACAGTATGTAAACACCAAAGCCATATCAGGTTTCAGCATTTTTCAAGGAAAGTTTGTTTTTCAATCGTCCTTTTACTGTTTCTCGCAATTCCTCGCACGCTCCGCCTAACCCTCTGCGTCCCTCATAATACTATACCCCTTAGGCCGGGGGCTGTCCAAAGCTGAAAGGGGCGGAGCCATCTGCACCGGTGTCCCTATCCTATTGGGTAAGTGATTATTGCGACTCCGCAAAGGGAGGGATCTGGTAGCTGTCACGTCACAATCAGCTGTTTTTGAAGCGGTTCTAATTTCTGAGCCGAGAACAGAACGGGGTGAAGCCGCAATAAACAAAGAACAGCAGAGCCAGCTCCTTGAAGCCAAGACCTAGGCACCCCTGCATCCCGGCGAAGCACCCCAACACCTGCCAACTACCTCAGCCAAGACCTGCCTAAAGCTCTGCTGCAAGGACCGGGGGGGCCTTCTGTTTACAAGATAACTTATTACCCAGGGGCAGGTAAGAAAGGGCAACGGCAGTACTTGTTTATTTGCTCCTATATATGTCTAATATATTTGGGGATACACGTATTGTCATATTTCTGTCAGGTTAGACTTTCATATGCTTATTGTATTCGAATTTTGTAGGCCTATTTTATCAGGTTTGCATTTTATTATAATTTTTTTACCCATATTACTCTTGGTATAGATTGTATTTTTTACTGAAATGTTGTATACAGATAGTATTGCTGTCTACTTTCTTCTGGAACGTTAATACATGTTTTGTTAAAAGTCCTATAGATTTGCTCACAGAACTATTCCTATTACACGCGTATTCCTGGTTATTTTATGTTAGTATTTCAATCATAGTAATACTTTAATAATATGGTATATTTAAAACAGGGTGCCAATGTTCCTGTTCAATGTATTATGCCTGTTTTCAAGAGTAGGCCTTTTACATGTCCTGGATTAATGATAACCAGATGTTACAGTTAATCTCATTTGTTTCTACGTATTATTAGAAACGATAAAGCAAATGTTGAGGCAAAATCGTCATATTTCTTCACGATTTTATCAAGAATCTAAAAACTAGATAGGTGGTATCTTTAACACTGGGGTATCCTTTATTCGGGGTAGGGGGGCAATAAAAGCATTGGACCGAGCTGCAGGAACAGTCGTTATTGTAACAAAAAAAGCATCGGTGAACAATATGGGTACGTTGCAGTGCATTAGATGCAACCTCTGCACTGAGAACCTTGTAATAATTCCGTACATCCATTGGATTAAAATAAAGGAGGTTGCATGAAAGTGGGCCAATGCAAAAGGGAAGGGGGAGGTAAAATGGCTGCAGATAATATTCATCTATATTTGCATTCTGCTTTGCAGGTGCCCCCCTACTCGAGCCCGCGATTTCCATAATGCAAATATTGATTTGTAGCCCCTCCCCCACCCTACACCCCCGTCGAAAATATGATCCGATCCTTTTATGTTCCCCTGTGGCAATGACAGGCTCTGCGACCCACAGTGACGAATTGAAGAAAGGATGTCTTCGAAGGCAGCCTCCTCTTCAATATTTATTGGGTGACCTGCCCCAGAGAAAAATATGACCCCCCGGGGGATGTGTTGCGCCTATAGTAGCAGCAGGCAGAGTTTAGTGCTCTCATTCAAACCGTATTTGTAACAAAGAGCAGGCCTTCGCTGCTGTATGATGGCTCCGGTGATGTTTTCGAGCACCCCTGTCCCTGCTGACCTCTGCTCGACAGGCCTGGACCCTCCTATCTTTAGGAAAGGGAGAGGGGAGGGAGGGTCTGGGGATAGAATTATATGGAGGCGCGTCTGCGCGCTGCCTGTCTCACGCAGGGATGGAGGACAGGCAGAGGACGCTTCATAAAACGGACTCGGGCATATATTGTTATGAAATAGCTAATGAAAGCCCACTTGTGTACCAAGATTAGCCTGAAATAGGGAATTTGGTTGCAAGTGAAGAAGGCCAAGGCCTTCAAAGCTGCCCATTTTAAGTCTCTGCATTTACCCTTGTATTTTTAGTTGGGATGTTCCATGTATACGAATTGTTCCTTTTCGGTGTTAGTGTCAGTTAGATTCCACATAGGCACTTGTACATGTTTAATAAATTATACTCCTCAAAAATGCTTCCTTCCCCATTTATAGGGGGTCATTTTACCATTTTTTTGCACACATGTTTCAGGTTGAATCTTTGTTAGCAGTTGAAGAGGCCTAGAAGTTCTCGAAAGAACAGGTGACCGCTGTGATTGGTTTACCAGTGCTTCCTTATAGGTGTTGAACCTGTGCCCTCAGTGGCTGTTTATTTCCTACAGTTGTTCATCGACTAGGTTCTCCAGACAACCACCCACCACTAACTCGGCAGTTGGTAATGCAACCACTGTAGGGGCCGTGTTTGACCTCATGGTCACAGGTTCGACTCCTGGTGGGTCCATTCAGCCTTTCATCCTTCTGAAGTCGATAACATTAGTACCTTTGGGTTGAGTAACAAGAAACTCCTGTTATTCGGTCCAAGATGCTCTTCTGGGTGAACATGCGCTTTACAAATACACATGTTATGTTATTTGGATCTTTTTTCCTAAAAGGAATATATATATGAGTAAAATGGCATATGAAGAGTTAAATGGCATATGAAGTGTACATATGGCAAAGAGCAATTAGCCGTCTGTGGCTAAGACCAGGCTGAACAACAAGAACTAAGTTTGCAACAACAAGAACCTTGTGGTTGTTCACATGTTGAAGTCAGTACTCCTACTGCTGGCCCTTCTCGATCAGCCTGGCCAAGAATCTTCCAGTGACCTCGGTTGCACATCTCATATGATGTGTGCTTTGCAAGCTAGCTCATCAGAATCCGCCTTGTTGGGAGTTGACTGAGTTTTGATCACACAGCCCAGTCATCGCTTCACCCACAGGCCCGCCTCACCACATCACTAGCCCAAGGACTCTTTTGTCACAGACCAAAACATGACCTCCTTGAAGCATATCGTACAACGTTCTATTGTATTAACGTACAAGGTCTTTCAGGCCCATTGTACAGCTGTCAGTGTGTGTATCTAATTTCTGTGGATAAAAAACTGGGAGGGCGGGGAATGGGGTGGAGAGACTTGAAGGAGAGACGGGATGTTTAAGGCAATAAATAACCACAGACCCATGATTGTATGCGTATTTGGACAGATTCCTGTCTTTGCTTGCTGGATGTGGCTTGCCGAGGCCGCCCTCCCTTGGAAATGGGACTTTTCTGCCAAGTGTCTCCTGCGATGTTGTACATGGACTGAAGCCAGTTTGTGAAAGTAACGGCTAATCCCCTTTTCTTCTTCTCCGCGTCCATTAGTGTGGATTTAACCTCCCTGATTCGTGTTTCAGTGTGCTGCATGGGTGACTAGCCATGCCATGCAGTCGCCCCTTTTCTATGTTGGCCTCCTTTCTGCCTCAAAACAGCCCTTCCCCCAAAATGCTCTACAATCATCTGCCTGAATATTTATTCCATCCTCACAGCCGATTTAGATTAAATTCGGAGCTCGGTTTCTTTTGACTACGTCTGATTGGGTGAATGGCTGTGACATGAACCTTTCATTTGACTATGACCTGGGTGTGTCACTGTGTAAAGCCGTTTTCTACAAGGCCTTTGAGTTCTCTTTTGACCTGTGAGGGTAAGATTTAATGTGCTTATTGTTATATTTTGCACTGGTGAGATCCTTATTACAAATGGGGTGTGCAAGTGTCTCTCTCCCCACTTCTGTTATGCCAAAGTGCTGAGGGTAGCATACAACTTGTGTGCATGCCTGTTGCATAAAGTGGTCAGAAAGGAAAACTCAACGTAAAGTGAATCTTATGTTTGATGGTGTCAGGCCTTTTGAACCAACACGTTTGCAGCATATGCTTCTCAGACATTTATTTTCAAACTTTAATGACCTGGTTCAAGCCATTGAGCAAGGTTTGTAGTGTTCTGCACTAGTTGGACATATGAAGAAGCAGGCACAACTGATTTTAGACTTATCCTTCCACGCAATTCGTGCATCAGCATAATTGGTTACATGGCCATGCATAGCCACCAGGCGACATCCATTTAAGGGACTGGGGAATAGATGTATCCCTATCAGGCACTACAGTCATATTCTTCTGGTTTTCAGTTCTCATAAGGCAGAGCCTGTTCTCAGTTCTGCATGTTCAGGCTGAAAACTGCACCAAGAGTCTTTCACTAAGTCCTGACTCCAGTGGTAGCGTATTTGCACTGCCAGTATTTGACAATCTTCCTTCAAGCAGACACCAATGGCTGGTGAAGGTGTAAAAAATGGCAGAGAACATGGAGCTCTCCAGAATCATGGATCCTCTTCAGTTGGAAGAAATTTCACCATGATCTTCTGCAAGATATTACCTTTTTCGTGACTATTCTTGGGTAAATACGCCCCCAAAGCATCTGATAAACATGTATTAGGAAAAACATGGGGCAAGGGAATAAAAATTGTCGAGGTTCCAGATAAAAGTGTGCATGAGTGTTTGTGGTCCTACGGTCCAGGTTATCCCTGTGTCCATCTCAACTGTCACTGGTCCCCATCACTAGTGTGCTTCAAGGACTTGACCCCAGTATCAAAGGTGACTCAATCCAGCCTACTAAATGGAGTACCCTTTTGACCCACCACCATAAAGTAATCCTCCCCACAGTGTCCAGTAGAGAACGTTGTGAAGCTACAGAGGGGGCTAGATAGGTGCTTTGTCCTTCTCTGAGAAAAGGTCCTTAAACTGGGAAGGAGCTAAAAGAAGTATCCATGTGATTAAAGATTATTACAATAGCAGCACTAGTACCAAAACTGGACTACACACCACAATAGGTAATTTTGATAATGAGGGAGCACTCAAAGTATTTTTTATACAATCTAAATCTCAAAGTACAGATTAGTTCACAAAATAATCACACACATTCTTCTTCTTTCAATCCATATAAGAGGTGGGAGCCAAAAAAATAATATTCCACGGATAATGTTATTCAAAAAGAGATATATGGATATGAAATAAACTTCAGAAGCTGCTTCTAACCCGTATAATTAGGACATTTATCAAGTATTCTCTCCCAAGTGGGATCAGCAAAGAGGTGTAGCATTTTGTGTGTGCACTCTGTTGCCGGATAGCAGCGTGGAATATTATATTCTTTCAGATTACAAAGAAATCATATACAATGGCTCTAACCCTGATGAAGTCCTTTACAGGATGAAACGCGTTGGCTGGGCTGAAGTACTGAATATTGATGAAATACTAATAAAGACGTTATTGCTGGGAAATCGTTTGGCTACCTCCTCTTTTATAGATTGAAAGAAGAAGAATTTGTGTGATTATTTGGTGAACTAATCTGTACTTTGAGATTCAGATTGTAGAACGAATACTTCAAGTGCTCCCTCTTTTCTCAAAATGTCCTGTATATGTGTTGTGGTGTCCGGGCAGTGAAACCACAAGGGGTTGAGCACTATCAATTGACTGATTAAACACTACCTTCAGTGTGGCTGGTCTGGGGCCAACACTGCTCTACTCTTTTTTGCTTAAATCACCATAGGTGTACATTTGATAAACCATAATTGCACTACAAAATGGATTATGTTAACTTGCCCTCTTGCAGTATATGACTATCACTACAGAATAGAAAGCTGTGGATTGTTGCAATAAATAACATTATACCTCTTTTAATATTGAAATGTCTGTATCAATTTCCTCCCTTAAATGGTTTATTTTTCATTTCTGTTCTAGTTTTACTGATTCCTATTTTAAGGATTCGTAGGTGAAGTGCGTAACTTTCTTTTGCTAAACCATGCACAATTGGTTGAGGAAAATAATAAATGTTTTATAAGCTCTAGTTTATAAAGTAAAAAAAACAACGACCCAAGGGAGGTGTGTCAGTTTCTTGATGTTCATCACGGAGAGACAAGTACATGTTCTCTGGTAAGGAGGAACAATATTGAAGCACTTGGGGTTACAGGAGTTTTCTCTGAGAACCTAGGCAGAGTATACGCTGAACACTTATGTTTATTTTCTGCAGAGGACATCAGAAGGGCGGCAGACTGAGACTTTCCAGCATTTACAGAACAATCCTCCTGTCTGAAAGCGATCTTTGGACTGTGCAGTGCATACGGGATGCTTCTGCAGGACTTATTTGCATCCCACACAGTGCACTATGGCCTCAAGTTTGGATGTGGTTTCTCGAAAACAAGGTGTAAATGCTTGCTTAGTCAGTGGCTGGTTTCTGTGTTGTATGCCTTCCACCCCTCCGTCCAATTCCTATAAGGCAGATAATATAAAAAAAAATTAGCCCTAGTAGTGTTGGCAAAACCGTTATGGTATGTCTTCTTTCTCAGATTGCAGCCAGTCCTCCTTAGAGATTGAGATCCCTTGCACCTCCAGTGCTAGGGGACAATCATTGGGAATTTCCCATTTAGAATTTGACTGTTATGGTGTGAAGATTAAGTAAGTGGAATTACGGCACAGGGGCATGCCAGATTCTCTCGATCTTCCTTTCCTCTTTTTCTGCATTGTGTGGGCATCCACACAACATTAGTCATTCACCTCGCGTGACCAGGTCATGGAAAGAAAGCATCCACTACCACATTCCGTCAGTGTATTGATTAAATTAACGATTCCTGAAGTTTAGTCTTTAGCTCAGGATCTCTGACCTCAGCTTGCAGGGAAGGGATGGCAATCCAGACTTGATGGAAGAGTGCATCGGTCCTTAGTGCAGTGATTTGCAAATTCCTTTGATCTGTAGTCAGTAAATTCACACGAGGTGTTTGCATTGTTTATTGGCTGTTTGATTTGCTTTTTTTTGGAGCAGGTGAGTCTGAAGCTATGCTGCTTTCCTGCTTCTCATAAGTAAGGACCGGTGTAACAAAGAGCGACCTGTAGCTAATGTGCAGATACTTATTAGAAATCTCCATCAGTTTACAGACCCTCACACACCCCAAAAGCCTATAGTCTCATTAGGTTTGTTGGTGTCTTGTGTGGCGATTGTAATACCTTTGGAAATGTATCCCTTGAACTACACATTACAGATTAAAGTCTGAAATGACCTTACGTTGCATTTCATTGAGGATTGTTAGTATTATCCATGCAGACCTTCTTAGCATTTGATTTAATCAAATAACCAATTAAACATTGTCTCCTTCAGTGCACAGTTTCCTCTTATCTTCTCATTCTGATCTCCTAATCAACACTGTCCCTCCACAACATTATTCATTCTCCTTCTATTTGACCTACACTATGGATATGGATAAAAGGGGGTGGTTCAAAGCCCTTGAAGGTGGATAGCATGCATTATTCAAGTGGAAGGTTAAGAAGCCAGTAGCATCACAAGGAGCATCTTCTGTTGGTAATTGAGGGAAGACGTTGAAAAGGCTCCATCATGAGTATAAGTAGCCCCCCCCCCCACACACCTGTACGTTATGTCATGCCTCAAACTCCTCAAGCTGTAGGGAGTTAGGTCACTAAGAGGAAGCACCAAATGAAATGTTAGATCTTTTTTAGGCATTTGCATGCAATCTCATTGTTCAGTTTACCACAACGTGCATTAGAAACAATTTTCCTACAATTTGTAGCAGCAAAATGAATTTTTCCATGATGATCAACTTACTATGCAACCATCACCAGAGAGCCCTGTAACCAGGAATGTTGTTGTCACAGAATCAAGTCTGGAATATCCCAAAAGCCCCTTAGTATAAATAGGATTTGGTTAGATTCTGTGAAGCTAAAATGTCAGAATAGAGCTTGCTTCTAAATCCTATGCCACCTTAAAGATGTATTTCAAGCAGTTATACCTCTCAAACACGACCAACAATGGCAGTTGTGTTTTGGTCTTTTTATCAGGCAGTGTGGTGTAGGTGACAATCTATGCCATTATGGTAGATGGCACCAATATATGTTAGAGAAACCCTACACTAAAGAGCAGCTAACAATACTTTTACCGTCGGATGGTGTATGGCCACAAAACCGATTAATCATACATTTAGCGTATTTGTTGTTTCCTGGCAGCTGCCTTAAAGTAATACGTTGGCAAATACATAACACACATGCATTTTTGTGATTTGGGGATCACCACTGTTGCGTGTCAGCAGTAAAGTAGCAACATTTGAAGAACTTAACTCGAGAATATGCCACCTCATCAAGAGTGGAGGCTGGCAAAAAAAAAATCCCCAGTAACATATTATCAATGTCATAACCTTCTTTTTTTTATTCACCGCAAAAAGATTTGAGCAGGGCAGGCTGGTAGGAGCCCAAGATGGTGCTCCTTGTTAAACACCTGGTCCTTTGCCCGCTCTGGTCCACCCATGTTGCTGTGAGCCTGTTGGAGTGGAGGTGGTAGGCTGCAGGAACATGATGCCTCAAGTGTATTTATTTGGATCTTGCTCTGACATCAGTTATGATAGAGACGTAACTGTCCACCCCCTGAGGCCTAACGGAGGTGGAATGTAAGAGCACCATAGAGAGCAGCGGCACTGGCCGGTGGTGCAACCACAGGACAAATGGTGACTATGGCGTGAGCCTGGCACTGCCTGGGGAGCACAGTCTTGCACAGGCGATGCCTCAAGATAAACAGGATAGAGGCCCTGACACCACTGCTTAACCATGCCACAGGGAATAGAAGATGGCACCCGATGTGGCAGAATGACCTAGCCAGAGGTGAACAGTATTTTGACTTCTGAAAGTCATCTATCAACCAGGAACCTTGAAGTGCTGCAAAGTAAGCTGCACTTCAGGAATCTCTGTAGGCATACACAAGCGTGGACTCACTGATTACTGGGCCTTGAATAGAAGCACCTTACCTGTGGCTTATCTATAGCTCTCTAATTATTATTTTTTATAAGGGCTTTCTGCCAGCCCTCTTCATTCATTGGTCTGTTGTTGTGTCATCCACATTTTCCTTCTACCCACTACCCATTTATATGAAAACATGGAGCTGCTGCTCGGTATTTTCACAGTAGAGGCGGCACCAGCCTGCACTTTCAAAGGGGTTTAGAGATCCCCTTGCAGTTGGGTGCAGTCAGTGACTGCACCCACCTGCAAGGGGATGTCTGGGGGGGTCCATGGGGCCCCGGTTATGCCCTGCAGAGGGCTGCTGTCAGGAGTCGCATTGACAGTGCGCCACCTTTTAAATGGCGCACTGTCAGTATGCCTCCTGAGGGCAGCTTTGACTCAGCCCTCACGTCTGTAGTATGGCGCGGGCGCAGAGTCAAAAGAATTCCCTCGTTTGCATAGGGCACGCCCTATGCAAATGAGAGAACGCCCTCTGTTGATAGCGCTGGCGTTTTAAGTGCACCAGTGCTATCGGTATTATAGAAGGGGACACACAAGTGTCTGCGCCCCCTTCTTTAATACCAGTGTCCCGGGGGAGTGCATAGCGGGCGCAAACGACTGTTGCGCCCCCGGGGCACTTATTGTAATGCTGCCCCCGGTGATGACACAATGTAGTGCTTTGAAGTGCTCTTTGGAGGTTGTTCTCAAGGTCGTTTTTGGGGGGATTGGGTAGATGAGGGGAATCCTCTTTTCAGTGGGGCTAATTTACGAGAACTGGAAAAAGCTCCTGTGTTAACTCCAAAGTGGATGTATTGTATAGTTCGTGCTGCAATTCCACAAAAACCGATGTCATCCTGAATGACTTAAAGTATCCACCTGCAGTGCATGTGCAGCCTGGCTGTCAGAGGCGGCTTTATCTTGAAGGATTCCGGGAAGGTCCGTCTTTCTGAACATCTGCTTCTTTCTCCCGTGGATTAAGGAGCTGGTCGAAGCGGGTACTCATCGGATTACCAGCGTTAGGTCTTTTGTTATTGTAATCATTGCCATGGAGTTGCAGCATGGATGAGCCGGTCTTGCCGTGCGTAGGTTATGGCGGGTGCAACAGTCAGTGGCCAGAGGAGCATCAGATTCATTCATTCATTAATTCAACAGCTGCTGGCACAGGCTAAAGGTGGGGACGATACAGGGGTACTGCTCCCATCTTTATCCTTGATGGAGGCTCTACTCTTTGCATGATGTGCAGGTGTTTTTATTATGTTCCCTGAGAACTCTCTCCGTGTTCTCAGACCCCACAACTGAGGACAGCGGCACAGTAATAGTTTCCTGTAGGGATAAGGGTGCCCCAGTCTAGGCGCACTCAGGTGATGTCTGGACAGGTGGACCCCAGTCTAGGCACGCTCAGGTGAGGTCTGTAGGGATAGGTGGACCCCAGTCTAGGCACGCTCAGGTGAGGTCTGTAGGGAAAGGTGGACCCCAGTCTAGGCGCACTCAGGTGAGGTCTGTAGGGACAGGTGGACCCCAGTCTAGGCACGCTCAGGTGAGGTCTGTAGGGACAGGTGGACCACAGTCTAGGCGCACTCAGGTGATGTCTGGACAGGTGGACCCCAGTCTAGGCACGCTCAGGTGAGGTCTGTAGGGACAGGTGGACCCCAGTCTAGGCGCACTCAGGTGAGGTCTGTAGGGACAGGTGGACCCCAGTCTAGGCACGCTCAGGTGAGGTCTGTAGGGACAGGTGGACCCCAGTCTCGGCGCACTCAGGTGAGGTCTGTAGGGACAGGTGGACCCCAGCCTAGGCACGCTCTGGTGAGGTCTGTAGGGACAGGTGGACCCCAGTCTAGGCGCACTCAGGTGAGGTCTGGACAGGTGGACCCCAGTCTAGGCACGCTCAGGTGAGGTCTGCAGGGACAGGTGGACCCCAGTCTAGGCGCACTCAGGTGAGGTCTGTAGGGAGAGGTGGAGCCCAGTCTAGGCGCACACAGGTGGACCCCAGTCTAGGCGCACTCCGGTGAGGTCTGTAGGGAGAGGTGGACCCCAGTCTAGGCGCACTCAGGTGATGTCTGGACAGGTGGACCCCAGTCTAGGCACGCTCAGGTGAGGTCTGTAGGGACAGGTGGACCCCAGTCTAGGCGCACTCAGGTGAGGTCTGTAGGGACAGGTGGACCCCAGTCTAGGCACGCTCAGGTGAGGTCTGTAGGGACAGGTGGACCCCAGTCTCGGCGCACTCAGGTGAGGTCTGTAGGGACAGGTGGACCCCAGCCTAGGCACGCTCTGGTGAGGTCTGTAGGGACAGGTGGACCCCAGTCTAGGCGCACTCAGGTGAGGTCTGGACAGGTGGACCCCAGTCTAGGCACGCTCAGGTGAGGTCTGCAGGGACAGGTGGACCCCAGTCTAGGCGCACTCAGGTGAGGTCTGTAGGGAGAGGTGGAGCCCAGTCTAGGCGCACACAGGTGGACCCCAGTCTAGGCGCACTCCGGTGAGGTCTGTAGGGAGAGGTGGACCCCAGTCTAGGCGCACTCAGGTGAGGTCTGTAGGGACAGGTGGACCCCAGTCTAGGCGCACTCAGATGAGGTGTGTCCAGGCACATAAATCGAGGGTGAGATTGCCAGGGTTTCTATATAAAAGTTTTCTTTTTGTAAAAGGCTGATTTATCTAAGACTGGTAGGGAGTCAGTCACACCTGGACCCATGTCAACGACTGTCTCAATGCAAACTTGCGCTTCAAAGGCACCACTTGCATTCCCCTTCTTTGAGAATGATTCAGAAATGCAGTGTATCCTTTTAGCAGCAGAGTGCAGCAATATAGATTTACTCACTTCAGCACCTTATTTCTTCATGGCAGTGAAGTAATTTAGGCGTTCAGGCCATAGACCACAGCAGGGCTCCAGTGACAGCAGTGCTTCCTCCTCTGGCTGAAATGGCAGGGTGCCAGCTACGGATGATGCAGAGAAGCTTGAAGATGGGGAGGAACACACGGCGGTTCCTTCTTGCGCATGAGCACGTCTGCACACTGCTAGAGTGAACGAGCTCTCCTCGCCAGCTGTTGTCATTTGAGCAGGATTACGCTGTCTAGTGACGTGGTGCGTCTGAGTTCATACTGTACTGTGGATTAGCAAAGCGCAGCCAGATTCATTACCTTGGAGACTTGCCAGTGACTTTCCAGGGTGTATTGATCGTCATGAAGCTACTGGAGATGTTGTGTTTGTATTTGGAATTCGTAGAGCACCTTATACCGGAGGGTGTCAAAGCGCTAGCCGTAATGAAAAAAGCAAAAAACACGTAGGAGACTTCCACCAGTCATCATGGAAAGGACAAGAGCCACGTTTTGATTTTCTTGCGGAATACTGTGTGCGAGGTGATCCACCAATGTTGGGACGTAGCGCATTCCACAACCTAGCTGCAGCCTCCAAAAAGGTACATTCTCCCCCATCTGGCTTTCTGGAACCTTGGGAGTATTCACCTCCCTAAGAGAAGACAATCTCAACAGTCTGTTCGGAATATACCATTGGAAAGGTTATATTAAGGCAAGCGGGCCCTGCAAGTGCAAGGCAGTGTGAACCAGACACAAAGCTTTAAATGTCACACACTTCCTGATCGGCAGCCAATGAAGAGACCGAATGCACTCCCTAACCGAAGAACGTTTAAAGTCATCCAGAATCAAGCGTTCAGCCCCTAAGCTAACTAAAGTCTGTTATGAGTAGATTTATTAATATTTAAATACAGCGAGTTACAGAAGTCCGATGAGTGGTAATCAAGGCGATGGCCACTGCAACCCTAGGCGTGGCAGGACTAAAAGGAAAGACCTTTTTCAGGATTCTGTTGATAAAAAAAACAGGCGCTTCCTGTCTTCTTAGCCTGAGATGTTGAAACCTTTTTCTTGCGGTGGATACAGTGGTGAGGTCTAGAGATTAAGACATTTTATGCAACGTGTACCCAGGAGCCAAAGCATAGTGTGAAGATGGCATTAGGCGTCCCTGATGATGCCTGCATGTGCTCTGAGGGCATTGATAGCAAATGATGGGAGCACACGAGCTCAACTGTTCTTGTATTACTGACCTTATATGGAGCAAAGGGCTACCAAGATTCACACCAGCGACCTTCAGAATACTCGAAGAAATCTGATCCTGACAAAATATGCATGGCCACCACTCATCTCTGGTAGTCATTGCTGTGGAGTGTGTGCGCCTCTCCAGCCTCAGTACGGTGAGAGTTCTAGACAACAGGAAAGGTAAACTGACCCCAACCTGTAATGGTATATCAGCTGGCACAGTCTGAGGGGGGGGGGGTGGGCTGGGTCTCTTACTTTGTCGTGATTGTACTTGGAAAAGCAACTAACTTTCCTCAACTCCTCTGCGGCTGTTAAACCTACTCGTGGGAGTGGGAGAGGTCTGGCTCTTGCCTTTTTTGTGAACACACAGACACACACACACACACACCCACCCACCATGTTATGTGGCACAGCTTCTCACTCTCTGCCTTTTTCTTTCTTGTTTTGTCTCCCCGCTGCTTACTAGAGAGGACATTAACCTTAGAGCCACAGGTCTGTCAACACAGGCGAGTACAGTCCTGTTTGTCTTGTAAAGGTGACTCAGGCTCCTGGTAGCAATTCACAGAATAATAGTGTTGATTTAATTAGAGTTCTTCCGTTTGAGCATATAGTAACGGCCGAGAATAAACCTAACAACCAAAGGCAAATAGGGTCACGTGCACAGCAACCAGAAAAGCATTCCTTCAAAACCGGCCACTAAAGAAGCACGCTATTATTTTAAGAATAAAACATTGGCACCTCCACCCACCCCCAAAGACCAGTGGAGTCGAAGACAATGGTGTAGTAAGCCATATCCACCGCCGCGCAGAAGTGAACGAGTACCACTGTACATCTGCTTATTAACAGCAAATTGCAAGACACCTTCCTTTCGGCACACCTCAACAGAATTTGAATGCTGAGTTTATTAGTTAACTAGTATTACCATGCATTAACAAGCACTGTCAAAGTCAATAGTTCTAAGTTGCCTTACTGACCTATTAGCTTTGCCAATGTTATACAGCATTAGCTAAAAAAGTGCAGGGAGAACATACTAACATAATAATAATACCTAAGCTTATACAGCGCCTGGTTACACTAGCCAGTGTGTCCCCGCTTATTTTTTTACTATTGCTCCCCTGAGGGAGCACGGCGTAAGGGAGGGTGCGAGTCAACACGAAAGACAAGGGCATGGGTGGGGAAGGAATATGAAAAAAGGTTATATAGACCCTTGTACATTCGTTGATGTTATTGATGACTAGATGCACACATGGGAAGTCTTTTTATGGGAAAGAATTGTTATTGTTTTATCAAACTTAATTTGTAGTAACCAACTCCAAACCTTTGCTCCTTATCACTGCCATACTTATTTCCATACTACATAAAGAAAGAATGCTGCATCCATCAACAGGATACCAATAACTAATGCTGTATATTAGTAAAACTAAAGTAAGTAAGTTGTCTATGACTACCGTTTCCAACGCATGGTGAAGTCTTTTCCAAAGATACTTGCCTTTTAAGCACGGACTAGTCCTTTGCTAACAAAAATTGTTTTCATTCTTACACCCCAATTCATTTTGGGCATAAAGTTTGTGTTTGTAATGAGCCCAGATTTAATGCAGCTTTCTCCCTGATCCATGGCCCAAATGAGTGTGGACAGAAGCCACATGTTCATAATGTGGATGGAGTGTCCCTTCCTCGTGTATTTATATAGTTCCACGCCGTTCCTTGTGGGGACTTGAGAGCATTTTGCATCAGTAAAATGAAATCCTAAATGGAGTTAGACAGGTTTTGTAGTATAAATAAAGCACGTGTAGCCTGAGTTGAGAGACTTGAGTGTACTTCTTAATCCGTGAAGTCACCAGGGAGCATAAAGTCACTGTTTTATGGTGATGAATTTTAAGGAAGGCATTTTCATCCAAACAAACACAGAGTTAAGGGTTTTTTGGTTGAGTTTGGTGGGGGACTGAAGTAAGTCTCCAAAGCCGAGTGTATATAAGCCGGGCCTGGTTTGCTCTTTTATCAAAGGCTTTCCAGATTAATAGTTTGAGTGTTTCTGAGACACTAACCAGCATACAGTTGGTTTTGGTTTTTTTTATTTTGTGATCTGTGCTATTCTGGAGTCAACAAGGGGAATTGATGGGTCTGGATATGATCAAATGCCTGAAGGTTGATGGCTCCGGTCTGCGAGGGTCTACGCCTTTAGGTTGTGTGCCACTGAATATTTGGTGGCCATGTTGGCAAGGTCAGGCCAGACGGGCCTGCGTGGTTTAAGACTCTAACACAGAATTGTTTGTTACAGTGATGTCATCTTCCTGCTGCGTTGTATGTGGCCTTATGGTTTCTGACAGAAACGAGCACATCCTCTCGCCCTCCACCCTGGTCAGCACTTTCAGGACGCCAATGTCGCTACTTTATTGCTAGTTTCTGGAAGAAAATGGCTAGTACCAATCAAAATCAACGTCTAGTCCAATAAAAACGCAAGTTGTACTGCTATGCGACACGAGACAGGTTGGATTGTAGAATCTGGGGGAAAGTTCAGAAGCAGTCAGTGCTTCTCAAAGCTTTTCCTACACCGTGATTATCTGGTCTTCTGTCAATCGGCCTCTTAAGTAGCAACGATGTGTCGGGACATTGTGGAATTTCACTATAATTAAGTCTGCGGCAATGTCTTTGCATCTCCATTTGCATATTTCCCAGTTGTTTTGTTTTTGCTTCAAATGTTGTCCGGTAGTGCAATCTCTTGTTCTCACTGTAAGTGGAGTCAAGTCAAGTCAAGTCAAGAAGATTTATATAGCGCGCTACATACCCATAGGGTCTCAAGGCGCTTGAGGAAGGGTGGGGAGTTACTTGTCAAATAACCACGTTTTGAGTTGCTTTCTGAATGCTAGGTGGTTCTGAGTAAGGCGAAGGTGAGTGGGAAGTGAGTTCCAGGTTTTAGCTGCCAGGTAGGAGAAGGATCTACCTCCCATGGTGGTTTTGTTGATGCGAGGTACAGTGGCAAGGGCTTGGTTGGAGGATCGTAGCTGGCGGGAGGGGGTGTAGAGGGAAAGTCGTGTGTTGAGGCATTCGGGTCCGATTTCGTAGAGTGCTTTGTGTGCGTGGGTTAGGAGCCGGAAAGTAATCCTCTTATTGATGGGGAGCCAGTGGAGGTTTTTCAGGTGACCAGAGATGTGTTCTTTACGCGGGATGTCTAATATGAGCCTGGCTGAAGCGTTCTGGATGCGTTGGAGTTTATTCTGGAGTTTTGCGGTGGTACCGGCGTAGAGGGTGTTTCCGTAGTCCAGTCGGCTCGTGACCAAAGCGTGGGTGACTGTTTTTCTAGTTTCGGTGGGGATCCAGCGAAATGTTTTTTTGAGCATGCGAAGGATGTTGAAGCAAGATGAAGAAACGGTGTTGACTTGTCTGTTCATCGAGAGTGAGGAATCCAGGATGACGCCCAGGTTCCGTGCGTGGTCCGTCGGAATGGGTGCTTTTCCGAGGGCCTCTGGCCACCAAGAGTCATCCCAGGCGGAGGGGGAGGTGCCTAGGATGAGGACTTCTGTTTTGTCTGAGTTCAGTTTCAGACGGCTGTGCTTCATCCATTCGGCTACCTCTTTCATTCCTTCATGCAGGTTGGTTTTGGCAGTGTTAGGGTCTCTGGTGAGTGATAGGATCAGTTGAGTGTCGTCGGCGTAGGAGATGATGTTGAGGTTGTGTTGGCGTGCGATGACAGCGAGGGGGCTCATGTATACGTTGAAGAGGGTGGGGCTGAGTGAAGATCCTTGTGGTACGCCGCAGATGACTTCAGTGGCTTCTGACTTGAATGGTGGAAGGCGGACTCTCTGGGTTCTTCCGGTGAGGAACGAGGTGATCCATTCCAGTGCTTTTCCTTGGATTCCGACGTTTCTGAGGCGTTGTAAAAGGGTGCTATGACAGACCGTGTCGAAGGCTGCGGAGAGGTCGAGGAGGATGAGGGCGACTGTGTCTCCATTGTCCAGTAGAGTTCGAATGTCGTCTGTTGCTGCGATGAGGGCGGTTTCAGTGCTGTGCTTGGCTCGGAAGCCGGATTGTGAGGAGTCGAGGGATTTGTTGGTTTCGAGGAATGCGGCGAGCTGGTTGTTGATCGCTTTCTCGATTACTTTGGCCGGGAATGGAAGGAGTGAGATAGGGCGGTAGTTTTTGAGTTCGGTGGGGTCAGCTGTGGGTTTCTTCAGGAGGGCGCTGAGTTCGGCATGTTTCCAGCTTTCCGGGAAGATTGCGGAGTTGAGGGAACAGTTGATGACGTCTCGGAGGTGCGGTGCAATAATGGAGTCTGCTTTGTTAAAGATGTGGTGAGGGCATGGGTCTGTGGGGGATCCTGAGTGGATAGAGTTCATCAGACGGATGGTGTCCTCAGTGGAGATTGGCTTCCAGTCATTGAGGATGTTCAGGGGGGGTGGGGGTCCTGCAGGGGGTTGGGAGGGTTGGTCTTCGGGTCGGTTGTCGAAGCTGTTGTGGATGTCTGCAATTTTGTTGTGGAAGAATGAGGCTAGGGAGTCGCAGAGGGCTTGAGAGGGGGTGATGTCGTTGGAGTTGGCTGAAGGGTTGGTAAATTCCTTGACGATGTTGAATAATTCCTTGCTGTTGTGGGCGTTGTTATCCAGTCTGTCCTTGAAAGCGGCTTTCTTGGCATTCCGAATTAGTTGGTGGTGTATGCGGGTGGCGTTTTTGAAGGCGTCCTTGGTGCTGGTGGTTGGGACTTTTTTCCAGGCCTTCTCAAGGGAGCGACAGAGTTTCTTGGATTTCTTAAGATCATCGTTGAACCAGGAGGCCTTCTTGCTGCTTACTTTGATTTGTCGTTTTTTCAGTGGTGCTAGGATGTCGGCGCTGTTGGATAGCCATTGGGTGAAGTTGGTGGCTGCTTGGTCTGGGTTTGAGGAGTGGGCTGGGGGGTTTTGAAGAAGCGATGAGGAGATATGGTCGATGGTGATTTTGTTCCAGTTTCTTTGCAGAGTAGGTTGAGGATGGTTGTTGGATGTGGGCTTGTTGTAGGTAAAGTGAACACAGCTGTGGTCAGTCCAAAGGAGAGCTGTGGTGTGGCTGAAGGAGACATGTTTGCTGGAGGTGAAGATAGGGTCGAGTGTGTGACCTGCGATGTGGGTGGGGGTAGTGACAAGCTGTTTAAGTCCGAGGTTGGCGAGGTTGTCCAAAAGGGTGGTGGTGTTGCGGTCGTTGTTCTTTTCAAGGTGAAAGTTGAGGTCTCCCAAAAGAATGTAGTCCTTGGAGGGGAGCGCGTGTGGAGTGATGAAGTCCGTGATGTCTTCACTAAATTGTGCGCGGGGTCCTGGTGGCCTGTAGAGGAGGGTGCCTCTGAGTGTGGTCTTGGGGTCGATGTGGATTTGGAAGTGAAGGTGTTCAGAATTGGCGAGATTGATGTCTGAGCTGGTTGAGATACGGAGGGATTTCTTATGGACGATAGCGATGCCTCCTCCTGTGTGGCCTGTACGGTCCTTGCGAATGATCTTATATCCTTCCGGGATGGCAATGGTGATGTCTGGGGCTGATGCGGCGTTCATCCATGTTTCTGTTAGGAAGGCGACGTCCGGAGAGATGGTGTCTAGTAGATTCCAGAGGTCAATGGCGTGCCTGTGGACCGAGCGGGTGTTGAGCAGGATGCATTGTAGGTTGTTGGGGTCGGCTATCTGTTGTGTGTTCGTAGAAGAGGAGTTGTTCTTGGTGCTGTTGAACTTGCAGGAGTTACAGGAAAAGGGTCCATGGGTGTGTCCAGGGGCGGCTTGGACGCAGTTGGGGGAACGGCTGGGGTTGAGGGCTAGGAGGGTGGTGGCATCGTAAGTAATGCGGGGGGGGTGGATAATACGAGGACCAGGGGCTCTGGCGCTGGGCGCGGGCCAGGCGCGGACGGGCGTAGACGGGCTTACCTTTGGCGCGAACGCTGCGCGCAAATGCAACGGTCATATATGGATGGTGAAGGGGGGAGGGGCGAGGGCGGCTCAGCTGGGAGGCGGGGCGGGCTCAAGGGAACGGAGCACAACAACAACAAAAACAAAATGGAGGGGAGAGCAGAGCAGGGCGCCGGGGGATATCGCTGAAATAATGTGCAGGTCAATTTCAGAGCAAGCCAGCAAAGCAGCGACCAAGCAATCTAAACGCAAGTAAATTCCAGGCGCTATTAAAACAAACTTTGTCACAATGCAGCGTAACGATACCACGTCTCAGCACAGAGACAGGGGAGCGACCACTCAGGGCAGGAGCGAAGAATGGATCACAGCGCTACGAGGTCAGGGGACGCTGTATATTGATAGTGGGAGGGCGGCTCAGCTGGGAGGCGGGGCGGGCTCAAGGGAACGGAGCACAACAACAACAAAAACAAAATGGAGGGGAGAGCAGAGCAGGGCGCCGGGGGATATCGCTGAAATAATGTGCAGGTCAATTTCAGAGCAAGCCAGCAAAGCAGCGACCAAGCAATCTAAACGCAAGTAAATTCCAGGCGCTATTAAAACAAACTTTGTCACAATGCAGCGTAACGATACCACGTCTCAGCACAGAGACAGGGGAGCGACCACTCAGGGCAGGAGCGAAGAATGGATCACAGCGCTACGAGGTCAGGGGACGCTGTATATTGATAGTGGGAGGGCGGCTCAGCTGGGAGGCGGGGCGGGCTCAAGGGAACGGAGCACAACAACAACAAAAACAAAATGGAGGGGAGAGCAGAGCTGGGCGCCGGGGGATATCGCTGAAATAATGTGCAGGTCAATTTCAGAGCAAGCCAGCAAAGCAGCGACCAAGCAATCTAAACGCAAGTAAATTCCAGGCGCTATTAAAACAAACTTTGTCACAATGCAGCGTAACGATACCACGTCTCAGCACAGAGACAGGGGAGCGACCACTCAGGGCAGGAGCGAAGAATGGATCACAGCGCTACGAGGTCAGGGGACGCTGTATATTGATAGTGGGAGGGCGGCTCAGCTGGGAGGCGGGGCGGGCTCAAGGGAACGGAGCACAACAACAACAAAAACAAAATGGAGGGGAGAGCAGAGCAGGGCGCCGGGGGATATCGCTGAAATAATGTGCAGGTCAATTTCAGAGCAAGCCAGCAAAGCAGCGACCAAGCAATCTAAACGCAAGTAAATTCCAGGCGCTATTAAAACAAACTTTGTCACAATGCATCGTAACGATACCACGTCTCAGCACAGAGACAGGGGAGCGACCACTCGGGGCAGGAGCGAAGAATGGATCACAGCGCTACGAGGTCAGGGGACGCTGTATATTGATAGTGGGAGGGCGGCTCAGCTGGGAGGCGGGGCGGGCTCAAGGGAACGGAGCACAACAACAACAAAAACAAAATGGAGGGGAGAGCAGAGCAGGGCGCCGGGGGGATATCGCTGAAATAATGTGCAGGTCAATTTCAGAGCAAGCCAGCAAAGCAGCGACCAAGCAATCTAAACGCAAGTAAATTCCAGGCGCTATTAAAACAAACTTTGTCACAATGCAGCGTAACGATACCACGTCTCAGCACAGAGACAGGGGAGCGACCACTCAGGGCAGGAGCGAAGAATGGATCACAGCGCTACGAGGTCAGGGGACGCTGTATATTGATAGTGGGAGGGCGGCTCAGCTGGGAGGCGGGGCGGTCTCAAGGGAACGGAGCACAACAACAACAAAAACAAAATGGAGGGGAGAGCAGAGCAGGGCGCCGGGGGATATTGCTGAAATAATGTGCAGGTCAATTTCAGAGCAAGCCAGCAAAGCAGCGACCAAGCAATCTAAACGCAAGTAAATTCCAGGCGCTATTAAAACAACCTTTGTCACAATGAGTATTTCAAGACCAGGAAAGACAAAAACATCTGATTGAAAATCGGAGGCTGCGTCCAGAGCAGGAAGATGTCTGTCCACAGTGACGCGCGGGTTGGTGGGTGTGCCGGTCCAAGGCGTCTGCTCCAGCCTCATATTTGTGTTGCTCCTCATCTGCCAGGCTAGTTATGTCTGTTCTGCCACATTCCTGTCTAACGCATCAGTATTATGTTCTATTCACCCCGAGTGCTCCGTGATATTGCTTGCTTTCTGTAGGCGGATGAATTCTTTACATCTGTCATTTCAAAACAATGCATTATGGCAGCAGATAGCCCTGTGGGAGATGTACATATTTCTGCAAGCACTCACCGCATATGTCTGTGATGTAAATACATTCTGGGTTTCACAGCAGTGAGGGTGCTGAATATTCATTCTTTTCTTGCATTGTCACCTCACCACCTGTGGTCTGGGTGTGCCGGCGGTCTTAAGAAGTATGACCAAGGAAATTTGGCAGTGTTACCAACTTCGAGCTGGGTGTACTAGCATCACTGAGTAGTCTGGAATAGAATTATTGGTAGTAGCGTACCATAGTACAAACGAGTCCCTAATGATTCTGAAGGAATATAGGGGTTGTCTGCATTTCCTTGGGTGTGTAACACACACAGTCAATCGCGGTAGTATTCCTTATTTTGTGTCGGCCTGTCCTACAAGCACTAGGAGTGTGGCATAGAATGTGGCATAGAATTCATGGGTACTTTTTGGCACAGTCAGCTGTGGTTCGGGTCTTGCTGTTGTTGCCCATATATGACATACAGGGAGAGCCTGCTGGAAATATCATTTAATCAGCTCTTTTTGACACAAGCGGAGGTCATTGTGTTATCTGAACTTCTAAAAGTGTGAGGACACCTATGATTTAAACATTTCCCAGACGATTAAAAGTGAAAATTGCGAATTGTTAGGATCCTAAGAGTTGGAGCTGTGGACATGGGGGAATAAGCATGATTACTGCTGCAGGGCGACCCTTGCAAGCTTCCTGGTGGTGGTACCAAAGCCCCGAAGAAGCCCAGCATCCAGTGTCATCCCCCGTGGTGTACTAGCTGAGTTACTCCCAACTTCCACGCATTTTGAAGACTCACCTTAAAAGAGAATCACATGGGATCTGTCAATTAAGATTGAATGGTCAGTCACTTGGAAGAAAAGAGGAAGGTGTCACTATGATTCCATTTCCGGGGAGTGGAGATGGCAGAGCTACAGGTACGAGGTCTGTACAACTCTATGGTTGGGCACCAAGTTCTAGAACTTTTCACCTTGAGAACATTCCAGACCTGCCTGGTGATTTCTTTGCTAAACCATCCGAATTAAGAAGATGGTTTTCACTTATTTGGCCGTCGGAATCCCTTCACAATAGCACATTTGAGACCACTTGCAGCGAAGAGGCCAATAATTGAACGAGCTTGGAGCCAGAACTACTTGCAGCCCCACTTGCTGGGAAAGTACAGGGTGCTATGGGTGGCCCGTTTCTGTGATGGTGCTCTCAGTCCAAAGCCTTTTATGAGCTTTGACTCCACCTAAGCGCCGCGAGACAGTTTAGTTCAGGGTGTGTGCTATATACAACAAGCACTGGCCAAGCCTAAAGGCCTGTCTCAGTGAGTCCCGAGTACTCAAAAAAAGGTTGCTGCACTGTAAGAACAAAACAAAAATGAATTCCTGTATACAATGAGTCTACGAGATAAAGAACTTAATAAGTGATGGTTCAAATTACTTTTGGGATGTAAAATAGTCCACAATACACTTCAGTGTAAGCATTTAAAATGAGGCAGAATGATACATCAATCAGTCATTAGGATATGTGCCATGTTTGCAGTCTTTGAGCAGGACCACTGAAATTATACGATTTTGCAGCCACACTTTTTCCTGCATAATTATGGATTTGCTGCAGCTGCCACCGAATCCATCATCTGCTTCATTTCCTACAGATGTTAATAAAAAAGGTTTCTAGCTGAAACGGATCAAACGTTACTAAAAGCATAGCAACATGTGTTGCTGCGCAATGGAAGGCCCTTTGGAAAGGTTGACTCATCATTCTGTTGTTTCTTGCTGGCTTTGGGTGTCAGACTGGAACTCATGAGCTGTACCCTCTGCCTAGATAATGATAAAAAGTAAAACAACAACATTAAAGAGTTGATATTGAAGTATCAAAAAATGTGCCACATTATGCCGCATAATATGTCTTTTCTTGCCGCACGGTTTAATAAACGCTGCCACAAAATGTGGCCTCCCCTGCCTGCATAATTCCAGTGACCCTGCCCTTTGAGTACAAGATTAAGCGAGGTTAGGGGAAATATCAGGGACATTTCATTAGTTATTTAATAATTAGTATTTAATGAAGGAGATTTTTCGCAGGGAAAAAATACACAATTGGCAAATAAAACGTAAATAAAAAGTATATTCCAACAAGACATCCGAGCCGAAATCCCAGAGCAGGTCATTTCAGAGTCTGAAAATGCTGGAGTTTTGTGTTTCAACACTTTCTCAAGGTTTACCATGTTTACTCACACATATAAATATACATTAAAGTTACACAGAGGCGACATCTGAAAGGGAGGGGCAGTGGCCTTCCAACATCCATCGACACTGCTGAGCACTGTCCTAGGTATAACTATGAATTCCTGTTCGAAAATGTGTTTACAGTCTAACTTCCCCCGAGTGAATTTCCGCGTGGTCGCATGATCACGTGGACACTTCTTCGGGAAGTAACAATGGCTGCCTTTTTATCTTCTATTATCATATGGAATGTGAATGTCCACTATACCCCGCCAGTCTGTGCGGACTGCCAGTCAAACGAAACCAGTCAATCATATGCACCAAGCCTGTTGATGATCAGTTCACGGTCACTCCTCTGCAATCGCATATTATGCGTTGACCACAATGCTTCCGTTGTCGGTCACCGAGATACAGCATTGTCTGTTTCCTACTTAGAAGGTAATAAGAGAAAAGAAGGCCGATATGCCGTTATTACTGAAGCTGATTGTCGAATTCAATATATCCTTTACATGTATACATTGTAAAATAAGGCATATCTGTGTTATTATCCTGTTTTATTAAGTTAATTTTAGAAATGCTGATTTAAAATTCTAGGGCATAGCCAGTATGTCAGTTTAGACCGGTGCTGTATCTTTGGAAGGCAAACAATATTTACCTTGAAAGAGTGTTAAACAGTTTGAAAAGAAAGTTTAAATAATCGGTAGATGACGCTTAACTTAAATGTATTAAAAGTACATTGCAGTAAACCCTCCATGTGTGCACTTGTCGCATGGTATCACTAGAATGGTTCTGCCCCTTACACCCCTCCCTTTCGAAGCAGGAAGTGGTGTCATATTTTGTTATGTGATTCCGTCTTAATATAACAGAATGACCACTGTTTCTGACGGTTCGTTGGCTCCAGCTTAATATTCGAAGCCTGGTGAAGAGTGGACCCAGAATGCCGGGTGTTTCGACATGGGATAAATTGGCGCGACCCTCGGCCTAAAGCTGCGTCTCTGTTCCTAATCCTTATTGAGCGCTGGTGCCCTGCATGACCTTCCTGTACAACCAGCTTACTGTTGTGAGGTATCAACATGGAAAGCTCTACACAGCGCTGATACCCGCGAGTGCCAGTGACTGTCTCTCTGTGCGCGCGCATCTGAGTTCTGCTAGTGTATGGGTGCATATGTGTGCACTAAGGGTTTCACCTTCTCACGCTGGCGCACCAGTACCTTCACATGTTCACAGTGGTGTTGTTAGATTGAATGCAGGTTGTTAGACTTGCCATCTTTTGGCGTGTTTGCCCTGAGATTTTGCTTTCTGACCTCCCGGTGTTAACTCTGTTTTTGCTGGCGTAGTGTTTCTGTGCACTTTTCTCACTGCTAATCAATGGTAAAGTGCAAGTGCTCCTGTGTTAAATTGTGTTATGGATTTGTGTTTCCATGATTGGATATTTGATTTACTTGTTAGTCCCTAGTAAAGTGCACTGAGTGTGCCAGGGCCTGTGAATCAAATGCTACTAGTGGGCCTGCAGCACTGATTGTGCCACCCACATGAGTAGCCCTGAAAAGGCAACTCAGACCCGCCATGTGGGAGTCTGGCATAGTTTGTAACTGCCATGTCGACTTGGCCAATTTGATAGCGAATTATGGCCAATTTTGTCTTTCGCTATTGCAAGGCTACCGGTTCCCCATATGACAGAATGGGGAGTTTTTTTTATAACATCTTGGGCCCGATGTAGGTCACCAAATACCGGTTGGTAACGGCCGAATTCGTCCGTTACCGACCAGTATTTGGTGATTGAGATGTAGGGGCCATTATTTTACAGAATCTGTAAATTTACCGAATCGGTAAATTTAACGATTCTGTAAAATACCGAATCGGTAATTTAACCGATTCGGTAAATCCCAGATGTAGGTAGCACTGTTTACAGTGCTACAGGCCTTCAGAATTCTGTATTTTATCACCCAATACAATTGGGTGGTAAAATACCTAATTCAGGTGTACATGCACATCTGTGCATGTACACCTGTGCCATGTGACACACAGACATGCCCTTAGGGCACGTATGTGTGCCACATGGCACACAAGCCTGGAATTGGGGTGCTACAGGCTGTCAAAGTGACACCCCGTTCACCCGTGCAGGATTCGGTATTTACCGATTCGGTAAATACCGAATCGGTATTTCCCATTGCTTCCTATGGGCTTCAAGGCCCACAGGGATCAATAGGAAATACCGATTCGGTATTTACAGAATCGGTAAATACCGAATTTTACAGATTCAGTCATTCTAAAATAAGAATTACCTACATCTGCCCCCTTCCTATTTACCTACTCTTAAATATCGAATCGGTATGATTCGGTATTTAAGAGTAGGTAAATAGGAATTACCTACATCGGGCCCCTTATATACATAACTGGCCCGGGTAATTAGGTAGGAAAATAAAGTTTAGTATTGCTGAACTCCGAATCTAGAGATGCATCTCTTAGTGAAGGTGATTTTTAAATTCTGTGTTTGAAAATACTACTTTTAGAAAGTAGGTATTTTCTTGCTCAGTCATCCTGTGTGCCTCTGCTGGAATGTGGATTGTCTGTCTGGATTTTGGATGATAGAAGGCTGGGGATCAGGAGTGGCTACAGATAGTCTAGATTGACCAGGAAAGGGCTGAATAGACCTAGGCTGCAATTGGGGAAGGGGGAGGAGATTTCCTTGCACCTCAAAGGGCCTGGTCTGCCTCTGACCATGCCGCCTCCACCTCCTGCCAGGAAGTCACACCAGAGAAGGCAGAACTGGTTCTGGCTGGGCACAGACACTCTCTGCCTAGGAGATCAAAGGATTTTGGGATATAAATATTGGGGCCCAGACCCCTGAACTTTAGAACACTTTTGGACCAAGAAGACTGCCAAGAAGAAGAGCCGGAGAAGCTGTGAGGAGGAACTACCACTTTGCTGCGTGCTTTGCTGTGTTGGCCTGCCGTGGCTGCTTCTGTCTTGGGCAGTGAAAGGACTGCACTGAACTTTCTGCAATCTACTTTGTGAGTTTCTCCAAGGGCTTGAGGTAGAGCCTGCCCCCTGTTCAAGAAGTCTCAGGAATCGCAAAGACTTCAAGCTCTTCTGGCCTCAGCACTGGGGACTGTGTTTTGTGCTGCAAGAAAAGCAACCCGACAACGTCTATGATGCCGCTGCCTACTCTGTGTCCTGAAGGCACCGCAGAGGGCACTGCCACAACCCCGCACTGCGACCCTGGTCTCACCGACAACGCCTGCTGACACCGCCACCGAGCCACTGCTTGCACCCTGACCTGTGAGCACCGCACTCTGCACTACCTCGCTTCACAAAGACGCCTTGGTATCCCAGACGAAGCCGCTCCAATCCGAAATCTACGCCACTGCTTGCGCCGTGGTTTGAGAGCAGCGCACGTAAGGTTACAGGACGCATCGCCCTCATCCCGCACCGCAGCCTTGGCCTACCAGCACCATCGACTCTAGTTTGGTAGCCGACGATAGCACTTCAGCAATAACGACGACGCTGCTTGCACCACGACCTGCCAGCACTGCGACGAGCACTGCATTCACCTCGCACCGCTACCCTGGTCTCACCGACAATGCCATCTGATGCTGCCACCGAGCCATTGCTCACATAGCGACCTGAGGGCACCGCACGTCGCACCACTGCCCTTCGTACCGGAGCCCCGACATCTGCCGACACCATCGCTCCTGACTCCAACAGAGAGGATATCGATCTGCAAGCCGTGTGACTTCGAGGGCCCGACGACTCCAGCAGCGACCTCCGGGACCAACGCCTGCGGATGCCGGGCTTTCGGAAGCTCAACGAGAGGTCGCCGACGCCGTGTATTTCTAACAGGTATCCTTTACGGGTCTTCCCGACACCGTTACTGGCCCGCGATACCGCGGTCAGACAGAACTGTTTGGAGCTGTTTGTTCACTATGCCGTGATGGCCCCGAACTGAGCTGTGGACATCAGGGAACTGTTTTTCAAGCATATTTTGATAACCAAGATATTTAAGTACTGTGGATTTTTTTTATCGTTTTTGGTCTTGTCTTAAGTATATAAAAATATTGGATATTTTTCTAAACTGGTGTTGTGTCCTTTTGTAGTGCCTACACTGTATTGCTGCTGGTTAGGTGCAAATGCTTTACACACTGCCTCTAAGATAAGCCTAACTGCTCGTGCCAAGCTACCACGGGGGTGAGCAGGGGTTATTTTAGGAGTGTAACTGCCTTATCCTGACTAGAGTGGTGGTTTCTGCCTGGCTTTGGCACATGTCCTAGCCTACCAAAAATCCAATTTCTAACACAGGTCTTTAAACAGACATTGCATGAAGTACTTTAATTAAAATGCCACTAATACTGTGTGGTCTAGGTATTTCCTGCATGTTCACGATTCACAGGGAAACATGTTAACCATGTAGTGATACCGCAGAAGTGAGCCTAGGTACTGTATAAAAAAGGCCAGCCCGAGAATTGTATGCCACACAGGCTGCTCGTAGTGCCAAGCTTCACCTCTGCCTTTCTCTACTGTTGGTCCCTTGTTTAATGTTTAACACTTTTTGAAGTACTTTACTTAGCTCCTTTTTTTTCTGCCACTCCTTCTAGGAGGCTGTTTATAATTTTACCACCCATTCCATGAAAAAAAGTTTTGGTGGTACTCATTATCTTTGTAATGGTGTGCTGTCGGTGCTCTGTTACATTTATTCACATTGTGACTCTCGGCGTCGAGAGGAGAGGCGGAGTTGAATGACTTTTCATCCTTCACTGACCCATGGTCCTGTGAGCAAAGGGGTTTGAGGAGGTAGGCACACTCCTACACTTTGGTGCTCCGGAAGAGATTGCTGGGGTGGGATTGCAGCCTTCTATTCTAACCTGTCTGAAGTGGTACTCTGCAGTGAATCTCTGCTCTGGGAGTCTCGGCCAATCCTTGTGCTTCTTATGATGTTGCAGTGACCTATGTGGGTAAGTGCTCGAGTAGTTACAGTGTTTTCATGACTGGACTGATTCTTTGTGGGGGGATGGTGCGTGTCTTTGGTGGGGTGATGTTTCCTGAGCTTGGCCCTCAGAGAGCCGATGTTCTCCTACTTACTTGTTAATGTGTGGAAATGGCATCACCTAGTGTATTGATTTGTTTTGATTGTATCAAAATTTTAGTTAAAACCACATTTCAGAATTACAAAAAAAAGTGCTTCATTATTGCTTCCACAATTTTGATAAAATTTGAAATATTTGCTCAGTTCAGTGACAAACATTTCAAAGTAGTTGTATGCTAGAAAAAATAACATTGACAGCCTACCTCCAGCACACCCCAAGTACACAGCGTGATAGTCCCAAAAAAGCTCTCACTTTGAAGTCCTAAAAAAAAGTTAAAACCAAGATCCCTCTGAAGACAGAGCCTAACATTTGACCTTTTTCTTTGAGTACACAGCAAATGTGACACAATAAAAATGAACTTGAAAAGCCTGTACATAGAAAGCGAGCACTTCTGGAACAATACTGTAAACAGGCGATGCTCCACAGGAGGGATAAAGACCTAGTGAACAATCTAAAACAAATTTAGCCAGCAAATAGAAATCAAGCAACAGTGAGCTACAAAACACAAAGTCAAACGGGACACCCTCCCCAAAGGGGCTAACAGACAGTCTAATGCACACGATGATCCCAGGGCAGCTCCACCCTAAGTTCTTGGGGGTTAGGCCTAACTGCAGGATACTGGGGTGTTGCGATGAAGGAACTCAATCCGCTCCAGTCTGACCAGACTTGTGGGTCATGTGGTAAGTGTGTTGGAAACACAGTGGGGGGCTAAGTGGAGCTTTGTGGGAGCGGAGACCTCCGCCTACTTAATTCCAGAATATTAGAAGGTGCTTACAGCAAGCTGCCAAGGACTGGTGCCCTTCCCGCCACCTCCCACCACAACCTGGCTACAGGGCATTTATCCAGTGAGAAAGTACTGAAGTCCCAGAGCATGATGATAATAATATCCACCGTAACTCCTTTATATATAGAAGTTTATACCATCCATCTTCTGTTTCTATAGCTAACACACAAGCCCTCCTTTCAAGATATGATAGGGCTCACTATGATCAGTTAGAAAAACTACTAGAACATCTACCTGACCAATATAAGGCGCAGGCAAACAACCTTATACAAGAAGGCAAGCTAATTTCCAATGCCTTCATCAAGTGTGCACTTGATGTGGCAGACACTGCATCTAGAGCTGTAAACACTAGTGTCCTACTTAGAAGACATGCGTGGCTACGCATTTCAGGATTTAAACAGGAAGTGCAAACTACCATTTTAAATCAACCATTTAACCAAAATCAATTGTTTGGACCAGAGGTAGACACAGCACTTGAAAAGATGAAGAAGGATACAGATACTGCCAAATCTATGGGAGCTTTACAGTCCACACAAGCTAAAAGATCATTTTGTCGCTCCTTCTACAGAGGAGGCTCCAAACAGACTGGAGCAGACAATACAACATCCTTCAAATCTAACACACAAACATCCTCTAACAAGGGATATTTTAGAGGAGGATGTAGAGGGAACAACAACAAAGGAAGAGGTTGGGGTAACAACAATAATCAAACCTCTTCCACCACAAAACAGTGACTTTCCTCTGCTCCCCAACAGCATTCCACTCCTGTGGGGGGCAGATTAACACAGTTCCTACCTGTCTGGAATTCCATCACAACAGACAAGTGGGTAAGACAAATTATCCAGCATGGCTACTGCCTGGAACTTACAGCAACCCCTCCACACATACCACCCAGGCAGCGTCCAATGTCTGCAGAACACCTTACTCTGCTCAAACAAGAAGTCCTGTCACTTCTTCAAAAGGATGCAATCAAATTTAGTTCCTTTTCAACACCAAGGAACAGGGGTTTACTCGCTGTATTTTCTAATACCCAAGGACGGGACGCTAAGACCAATTCTCGACCTCAGGCCCCTCTATCATTACATACAATCAGATCATTTTCATATGATCACTTTACAACAAGTTCCCCCACTGCAACAACAAGGCGATTTCCTTACAACACTAGATCTAAAGGACGCCTACTTTCACATTCCTATGCATCATGCTCACAGGAAGTATCTAAGGTTTGTACTGGAAGGACAACATTATCAATTCAAAGTCCTTCCATTCAGAGTTACAACAGCACCAAGAGTATTCACAAAGTGCCTAGCAGTAGTAGCAGCACATCTCAGGAGACAACAAATACATGTCTTCCCTTATCTAGACAATTAGCTCATAAAAGCCAAGTCATTCAATCAGTGTGTTCAACACAAACATCAGACAATTCAAACATTGCACGACTTAGGGTTCACAATAAACTACACCAAGTGGCACCTGCAACCCTCTCATATACATCAATATCTAGGGGCTACAATGAACACGTCTACAGCTCTAGCGTATCCCAGTCCAGCAAGGATACAGAGCTTTCAAGCCTTAGTCACAGTCTTCCAACATCAACAATCTCTGCAAGCTAGAGTGTTCATGAGACTAATAGGCATGATGGCATCTTGCATCTTCATAGTACAATATGCAAGATGGCAGATGCGTCCGTTACAGGAATGTCTTGCACAACAGTGGAACCAGGCTCAAGGGCAACTAACAGACCTGGTGTTGGTAGACAGCCGCACACATCGCTCTCTGCAGTGGTGGAACACCTTGACAAAGGGGCGGCCGTTCCTCGGACCTGTTACACAAATAGTTCTCACAGCAGACGCATCTCTCACAGGATGGGGATCCCATCTCATACATCATACAACTCAAGGCCAATGGACCACTCAACAAAGACTGTTCCATATCAACCATCTAGAGCTGCTAGCAATATTCTTAGCACTCAAAACATTTCAAGTACAAGACAAAGCTGTCTTAATCCGGACGGACAACATGACAGCTATGTATTATATACAAAAACAGGGGGGGACACACTCTCTACAACTGTCCGTGCTCGCACAGAACATTTGGAGATGGGCCATTCCACAAAACATATATCTGTTAGCAGAGCACCTTCCAGGGGGTTCACAATCAGATAGCAGATCTGTTGAATGGGAATGGGAACTACATCTGCAAGTTCTTCAACCATTCTTTCACAAGTGGGGGCATCCAGACATAGATCTGTTCGCCACACACGAAAACACAAAAAGCCCAACCTTCGCCGCCAGGTTTCCACACCCGCTGTCCAAGGGCAATGCGATATGGATGAACTGGTCAGGCAGATTTGTGTATGCTTTTCCGCCACTACCACTAGTAGTACGCAAGCTCAGACAACAGTCTCTCAAATTATTCCTGGTAGCTCCCACATGGGCACGCCAACCGTGGTTCACCACACTGCTAGAACTCTCTCTAGTTCCACATCAAAAGTTACGCCTGACACCATCCCTGCTAACGCAGAACCATGGAGACATCAGACATCCAGACCCAAATAAACTGAATCTGGCGATCTGGCTCCTGAAGTCTTAGAGTTTGGTTATCTTAACCTACCTCCAGACTGTATGAACATCATTAAAGAGGCCAGGAGACCTACTACCAGAGCTTGTTATGCTGCTAAATGGAAGAGATTTGCCATTTATTGCAACAATAACCAAATTGATCCCCTGGATGCTTCAATCCAGAATATCATTTGCTACCTTTTACATTTACAAAGATACGCCTGCACCTTGCAGCAATTGCAGCATATTTACAACATGTGTCTCTTTTTAGAGTACCTGCTATTAAAGCATTTATGGAAGGATTAAAAAGAATTAATTCCCCCAGGTTACCACCTTCTCCAGTGTGGAACCTAAATGTTGTTCTTACAAGACTCATGGGACCACCTTTTGAACCTTTACACGAATGTGTACTGCAATTCCTCACATAGGAAACAGCTTCCGTATCATCTGTCCATGGAGGATTGAGACATGCAAGTAAACTCTTGTGTATACCTGGGAAGGACTTCAACTTCCGGTCAATCTTATGATATAATTTAAGGATTTCAGTGAATAACTCATGCAGAGAGATGGCTGTCTGGGCCGTTGCATCACATCCATTGATTCCGTGCAAATGACCCCACCCCTCTTTTCTTCCAGCAGTTGGGTACTCCATATTTTTAGGTCCAGCCTGGGCAGTGGAGGCGTTGCTATGCGCAGGAAGCTGTATTCGAGTATGGACTTGAAGCCCCGCTTACTCGCCGCCCATATTTGTAATTGGCTTGAGTCATTGTCCTTTGTAAACGCTAGCTTCTGATTCGTTAATAGGCTTGTTAGTCCCCCCTTAGTACCGCCTTGACTTCATTTGTAACCTCCCATGAGTACTGGCCCTTTTACTTTGGTTGTTACACGGGTACGTGTTATTTAGTCTTAAGCACTATTTTCTTTAATGAGTTTCTCCTACTGCAGGCACGACATGCTTTCCTGCTACATTCAGCACGCCATGCGCGCTTTCACTTTCCAAGCAGCACAGGAAAATGTCGGCCACTTCTTTGAAATGTAATAGGTCTCGCATTTACAAGAGTTTGAGCTATTGGCATTGTAAATGACAATGCCTTTTATTTATGTGTTAATTATTAAAACAGGTAAATAAAAGGCAGTGTCATTTACAATGCCAATAGCTTAAACTCTCACAAATTCGAGACCTATTGCATTGCATATGCTTGTTTGCCCTTTTGTGTGACACAATCAAAATAAACCTAGTCTTGGCTGGTCAGTAGTTGCTAAAGGATTGAGGTATGATGGGATCATATTTATTGGTGAGGCGCGACCTTGTATGTGCATTTGACCTTGAAGCTTGAGCGAGTGGTACATTCCCTGCACAGTGCGTGGGGCGTTCCTGACCCCATGTGATTTGAATGAAGATTAGGGAGTAAATGCAAAAGTTTCAGAAAAGGGGAACCTTTTTTGATTTCATGGTATCTGGACCTTGTAAGACATTATGCAGTTTATGACCCAGTGGGAGCCAAAAAACATAGTTGTATGGTCGAGGCAGATTGGAACAGTGCTAATGCCACAGGTCTGCAAGACATTTGTTTAACATGGTGCTTGTTGGTGTAGGCCTTCGTGAGCAGTTGTCTGTTTGCCAGATCTCTTATCCTGTGACAAACCATTGCTTTATTTAATGGTCTGCGCTGCACAAATCCCTTGAGACCCTGTAGCTACTCTGGGACTGTGGCATTAGGACATGGTGTTCCATAGTACATCTCTGACATAGTGTTCTGATGTGTGCGAGGGAAGTCAGGGGGACTCTGTAACTTCACTTGATAAAGTGTGCCAGGGATCTTTTTGATAACCGTTCCTGGTATGTAATACAGTGATCTCTGACCTTGCGTTGTGATGTGTGCCAGAGGGGGCTCTGTGGTATCGCTCCACAGTTTGTGCCAGGAGTGTTCCTGTGATATCCGGCCCTGGCATGTACCACAAGGATCTCTTACATCATGTCCCAGTGTGTGCCAGGGATGGGATGTCTCTGTAGCATCACTCCACGGTAAATCCCCGGGGTACTCTATTTCGTTGCTTAATGGTATGTGACCAGGGATATGTCTGTGACATCACCTGATAATGTGTGGCAAAAGATGACTGACATCTGATGGTATTGGGTGGCGGGCCGTCTTTTGTATCCATGTGCTGTTGCTGCATGGCTGAACAGTTGGGATCGGATTGTTTGTTTATTTGCACTTAATACTCGTTTTGTGGGTTTGATTTTGGCACGTTCTCTTTTGCAGCAAGATTGCGTTTGTGTCCTTGGCCCTAATGCTGTCTGTTTCGAGAGCGTTACATCATGCGTAGGCAGATGTCTGGAGCACCCTGGGTAACGTGTTTGTTTGTCAGAAAGCCTAACGACACAGGAGATCAGTTTCGCAGGATTATTTGAACTACCCTCATGAAGTTCTTAAGCCTTTCATTTCATGTATCCAAGCATGAAAATGCTATTTGCAGGTGCATTTTGTCTCATTCTGACCAAATGAAGAAAATAGAACCACAGTCACTGATTTCCCATGTACAAGCCCGAGCAGCCGGACTGCTACAGGCAGGTGGGAAATGTGTGCAGAAATACAGAGGCTTCTTGGTAGGGTGGGGTGTCTGAATTGGCAGTAGGGCTGGACAGGGTACCTCTTCAACCGCCCTTCCTGACCACTTTTCAGAGACCGCAGCCTTTGTGATTGAGACTGCCCCCTGCTGTCTGGATCCGATTCTGGGCTGTCAGGAAGACTTGCCTGGTAGAAACATATTCCGACTGGCCAGATCTCCACGGTGAGTTCTGAAATGCCATGATTGGAAATGGAGCTTTACAATCTATTGTTCTGGAAAATAATGCTAATTAGTCAATTTTGTACCTCAGAGGGCAGCAGTCTGGGCTCAGAACCTATTCAATTGGATAGATGCAACAGAAGGTCATAGCTTTAAAACGAGTTCATTGGTCTGAGAATAGCCAATCGGATACAAGAGTTTAGATTATAGTTTGCACTAATCCCAGCAAAGGCACGAGTTCTGCAGGCAGTGATTCATCTATACCTGGAATCTGTATATACACAACACAAGCAGTCTCCTTTCCACGTTTGGCAAAGATTAGCCAAAAATTAACTCATCAGGGATTGAGACCCCTCGTCAGAGATTGAGACCCATCTAAATAAACTCTGACAAAGGGTATATACCATGAGATGAAGATGTCTCATTACTTTCATATTGCAAATAAGCAAGGGGTCTTAAATTGATACATTCGTATTTGCTGTTTCGTGTGTATCAGCTCCCTGCAGAACAACGTGGTGTCGACAGTGTATAAACCACTGTCAGACTATTGAACTTGTAGGCTTGAGGTTGCTCTGCATGCCGAAAGATGTCAGTGCATCACTCCATCATTGGTGGATAATGTGCACATACTGATTTGCTTGATTTATAACCAGAAAAGAGCTCTTTAAAGTATTTTGGCAAAATATTTGCCATTTGCTACTGGAATTGATAAGCTAGCGTACTTTTATTTGAAATGAGTCTGATTACGTTTTTATCTTGAAGATTTTTTTGAGTGTGTTTAATCCAAAATTATGGAAATTGAATTATATTCGATATATTTCTAGCTTTTTTATTTCCAACAGTATTTTTTAATTTTCAAACTTCTTTTTCAAATTGAAATGTATTTTAATTTTATATAGATACCATTAAAGGACAATAGTTTTTCACATTATGCAGAAACATCCAAATAAATATAATCCTTTACAGTGCTGACTGGCTTTATTTTTCATTTGCAGGCCTTTGCACTGAAGCCAGCAAGAGAAACCCGGGAGAACCACCTTCATGTTTGCACTAAACGGACACTGTCTTTGCTGAGACCATTCTGAACGAAGGGTGATTCTGTTCTGCATTGGACAGGGTGGATAAAGTCCTACTCAAACTAACCACGTCTGTCCAATCCTGAGGCCGGCCTCAGTCCATTTCCTGTGTTTTTGTACCAGGTTCGCTTGAGACCACTCCTGCCATGTTTCAGGCAATAACTAGCCTCTTCTTCAGCGAGAGCTCCTCCGATGGACTGGAGGAGGAGCCCAAGGCCTTCGTCCTAGAGGAGGAGGATGACGGCTGGCTGATCATCGACCTTCCAGGTGAGCTGACATGTTCCAGTGTAATTCAATCAGTCAATCATGAGATTCTTGTAGAGCGCAACAAATCACCCCGGGCGGTTTCCAGGCACTGAGTTCTCTCGTCCTGGGCCGAAGAGCCATTTTTGGATTCTAAATGCTAAATGCTTGAAAGCAGGTGGGTGATGGAGAAGAGTGAAATGTCCTACTGCTCAGGGAGAGTTAGAATCATTAGTAAACTGGGGCGGGTTAGACTTCCCACTGAAATGTATCACTGATGAGGCATCCTCTGGAACATTAACTTTACTTCTGAAGTCGAGGTCTGGAATACGGTCTCATATTCTCAAAGCCACATCAGTGGCACTGTCAAGTTCTCGAAGCCACAATATCTGTAGTCCTGAAAAATAGTTGTTATTGTCTCTAGTTATGTAGGCTACATTTGGGGTATTGCACCCAAACCTAAAGGCCACACTTGTAATATTGCGTAGAGTTCTCTATTATTCATCTCTAGAATGACAAAGCCAGGTTAGAGAGAGCCCAGAAGCTGAAGTCTGAAATGGTGACTGATTTAAGTTGTGTGTAATTTATGATGGAAACATACCCTCTCAGAGAGTTTCTTTTTCAGAGGAAAGGTTCTCCTACACCTAGATCCTAATCTGTCAAACTGAAGAGGGGTGGACAACCTTAATGAGTCATGTTAGAAATGTTCACATATGGAAAAGATAAAGAGAATGCGGGACAGCTTCTTAAGAAAACCTGGATCAATCAAATGAGGGCTTTGATGAGGCGGAGACAAGTGCAACAATGCAAACCCGAAAAGTCCTTGTATTATAAGGCGGATACAGAAAAATGGCACAAAATTACAAATTTCTCATACATAGGCAATAAAACCCAGATAGACTGAATTATGTTTCACACAAAGGGCTCTTGGTTGGCCATCCAACTAGCAGGAACTGCTACCTCCTTTTTAAACTGGAAAAAACATTCTCTGTGGCCATGAAGAGGGCTCCAAGACCCAAACCATGTGTTAACCCTAGCTATAATGGAGGTACTTTTTTCCAGGTCTTCTGGGGCAGGAGCAGACACACAGATGTGGCAATGACCTCTCAGGAGATCATGAAAATGTACTTGTACTCCCACATTTAGAAACAGCATAGCATTGGAACAAGCTAAACTTTTTTAATGAAGCTATAATGCATTGAGTGGCTCTGAGTGTGGCATATAGAATGAGAGACTCATGGATTTCTTTATGTATGGGAAGAACTGGGAGGCGGGTATCCAGAGCTTTGAAGGCTCTACCTATCCATAAGATTTTATTTATTTATTTAGTCACATGGTATCTCATGCAAATCACTCCCAAAGAAGCATTTCGGTGCTGCGTTGAATGAGAGAAGGAGAACATCTAAAATAGCCAAGTCTTAAGCCCCTTCTTGAAAGAAGGGCAGTCCAGGCAGGATCGAAGGCCAAAAGGAAGTTTGTTCTAATGGTAGGGGGCCATGTAAAAAAACGATATTTCCCATATCTTGAGGTGCAGATGTGAGGAATCCCCAAAAACACCTTGCTGACAATCTCAGGCATCTAAAAGGAAGATAAGGATTTAGCAGAGATGACCGATAAGCTGGCTGGGATTTAAAGAGAGCTTTGTGTTTCAAACAGCAAAGTTTAAAGATGGCACGCTTCCTAATAGGCAACCAATGAAGCTTTCTAAGGATCAGAGAAGAAGGCGAGCGCGATAGAAGGTTACAGATTAGTTGCGCTACAGTATTCTGGACCACCTGCAGTTTTGACAGCAGGGTATCCTTTACCGAGGTCAGCAAGGCGTTCGTTCCCATAGCCCAGGTGACAAGAGCCTGGACAAGAGTTTTGCTAGCGTTATCAGGGAGCCAGGGCAGAGCTTTTTTTAACAGCCTCAAAGGTAGCAAATCATGTGCCGCAGGTGAAGCTGACTTAATCTTTCAGGGAGAGTGATTGATCCAACCTTGTGCCAAGATTTTTTACTACCTGCTTAGGTGTATGCGTAGGCTGACCATATCTCAGTGTCCTTACTAAAAAGCATGATCTCTCGCTTGTCGCTGTTTAAATGGAGACAGTTGTTACTCATCTATACAGCGACTTCCATCATGCAGTTTGTGAATTTACTCTTCACCTTGTCAGAATCAGGACCAAAGGAAAACAGTAGTTGCGTGTCATCTGCCTTTGACACGATCTCTACACCACAGGCTCTAACGATTCGAGTCAGTGGCGCCATATAGATGTTAAACAAAGTGAGGCTCAGGCACGATCGATGGGGAACCCCCTTGTCCATATGCATCTGTCGCGACTTGAAAGAATCCAAGGGGACTTGTTGTGTTTAATCAGCAAGGAAGTCTCTGAGCCATGTAGCGCCGTGCCATATAGCCCTGCCTCGTGGAGCCTTCGAGTAAGACTGGAGTGGGAGGCCATGCCAAATGCTGCTGATAATCCAACAGTACCAACCTGACTGGAGTTCCCATGTCGAGGAATGGCCTGATATTATCTGACACAGCCAATAGCGCTTTCTCAATGCCGTGAAGCTGCCTAAAATCCGATTGTGCGATATCCAGGATGCAGTTAGCTGCAAGAAAGGCATAACGTTGATTATTAATAAACCTTTCTAACGTTTTCGCAAGTACAGGTCATAATGAAATAGGTCCTTAGTTGGATCAGCAGTTGACTTTTTCAGCAGCAGAGACACAGAAGCACCCTTCCAGTACCCGGGCACTTTAGCAGTAGTCAGGGAAAGATTGAGTAAATCTGTAACCAGGGGAGTCAGGCATACCACTAGGCTAGAAATTGTCTTGGGCGGGTAAAGGTCCTGCGGAGAACTAGACCTGGCGTGGAGGCCAGAAGTCCCAAACTGGCGTAAGGTTGGGGGTGTTTGGGTCCTCCTGTGCCAGGTCACCCTCACCGGCCCTCAATGACTTGTCCATTAAAGTATTGCAGGCAGTACTGGAGTAAGAAGAGAAAACTATACACAACAATACAATACCTTCCATCGCCACAAAACTTACATACTGCTACACCACCACCGATCCCCTCTGACCATGCCTCGATTTTACCCCCTCCCGTCCTGAATTACCTATCTCCTATTTACTGTCATCATTTGAGTCTGGAGGAGCTACATCCAATCTCAAATGCAAATTATTGTCAGGCATCACAAGGTATCGGGTTTAACTGCCAACCTTCCAACCCCAAGTGATCCACAAGAACCTCTCCAGGCGTGCCATTGCCTCCCTGTTGGCTGTGGGATCCAGAGACGATGCAGACAACACTAAACTACATTTGCATTTTTCACTAATGAGACAAATGCAGTTATCCTCCCACCTCTGGTAAACACCTTTTTGTTATCCATTGGTGGATCAGCGCGATACAGAAAAAACGAGCTCCAAAGGCCACTGATTACCAACCGATGAACTAAGAAGCCTATGATTACCTGTTATTTTAATGACGTTTTTGCCTAAACCAGGGTGTTGCACTTAATAACTTCAAATATTTATTTCAGTATCATTGCTTTTGTGAAATGTAAACATGGCAAACTGTAACCACAAAAGCAGTTGCTTGATAAGGGTCGTGTAAATATTCCACTGCCCCTCAACCATAAATGCGCCACTGTGTAGCCAGGAGCTTAACCTATTCCTGGCGAGTTTGTCCTGTTCCATGATGCCAAAAGTCCCAAAGTGGGATATCGAGCAGCAGAGGAGAAGCACAAAGCCGATTGGACAGCTGTCACTGGGATCCACACTGATGGCTGGATGTTCAGAGAAACTTCCAGCACCAGCTAACAAGATACCTTGGGCGAATCAAACACTAACTCCAAGGGCAAAATTTGTGCCTTAGCCCGATTATGGGTGTTAAGTTAAAAATGTTATACAACTAGTGAGAACATTGGTAAATATTGGTATGGAAACTTTCTCTAGGGTTGTTTTCTATATTAGCTTTTTGTACGTTGCAGAAATCGTAGGTATCCTGAGAAATATGTGCACAGAAAGGGAGGAAAGTTTTTTTGTGTCTTTTTCTACACATTTGTGACCAGGATCGCTGGGCAAGAAGCTAAGAGGCTTTCCATACCCCATCCAAACATGAGCAGCCCAAAAGACAGGATGTTGTAGGAAGTGGGGCTAAAGTTATAACCGGCATTTCCCTATTCTAAAGGGCGCAGTTATGTCCCCAACTACCTGTACACTTAGGTTAAGGAAAGAGATTCCATTTAAGTGGTGTTTTCTGGATTCTGGATTTTATGTGCAGGGTCAATAGAGTAATCCCACGAGGGGCATAAGGACTAGCTCAAGAAACCACAAGGACTAGCCCAAGAAACCACAAAGCACCTCCTCCAACCATACAACCTCTCACAGCATGATGGAGAGAAAGTACTCCCTCAAGGAAGACAGAGAACTCCTTTGGGATCCCCTTCTCGTAGTGTAGCTTAGGATGTATGATACTTGGTAAATCATTCTATCTTATGTGCCTTACTTTCTTTACCTGCCAAAATTCTGAATTTGTAGTAACAGGCTTAACATTCAATATTAAGTGGGAGTGACTTTGCAGCCTGAGAACGATCAGTTGTCCACTCAGTTAATGGGCATAGGCGATGACCTTAATATTAAATAAGGCTAGAAAGTCTAAAAGGAGCAAGAGGAAGTCTTAACTGCGCTATAGCAGAAGCTCTTGCTTCTTCCTGGGACAAAATCTTTGACAGGAAATCTCACTGCATGATAGATTTGTACAGGCAGGGCTTTAAGTGGGCCGGTGCTCAACAGCAGCAGTACTAAAAAGCACTGTCTTCGCAAAGGGTTTTTAGTCAGGGAAGAGAAAGGGCGCTCTGCTGAATGTGGACACAAATGGTTTAGAATCTAAAAAGTTAGGGTGTAGTGCAAATGGTTGAGGGGATACGCCCTATAACCCCTAATTGTGTGATGGAAGCAACCAACACACTACAAAATTGCAACTAGATACCCATGCACACAACAATAGAGTTTAACCCCTTCGCTGCGGCGGCTATTCCGCCGCAGCGCTAAAGGGGCGGGGCGGCCGCGCGGCGGCCGCATGCTGGTGACAGAACCGCTCCGTCACCAGCCGCGGTTGAGCTATGCTGGTGACGGAGCGGTTCCGTCATGACCCGCCCCGCTCTTTAGAACGCCCGCGCAGGCGCGAAATCAGCGCCGCGCAGGCGCGGCGGCTGGGCCATGACGGAACCGCTCCGTCATCAGCACAGCTCAACTGTAGCTGATGACGGAGCGGTTCCGTCATCAGCAGGGGAGGGGTTAAAAGGGTGTGTAGGTGTAGACACATATACACATTTCAAAACAAAGCCTAAGGAAAAAACAAGGGGTTTCTTGTGTATTGGTCAGTTGACTTGTTTTTTTAAATGTTTTTTCAAGCAATCCAGCCGACACGTGTTTCGTCACATGTGGGAAAGTAATCCCACGACTCCTCAGGGCTAAAAGGGATAGACGTATCTTGGGTAGTCCCTCCGCCGGTGATAATTCCGGCAGGGCCCAAGGCTCTAGTAATAGTGTTACAATCAGGTAAGAAGAATATCAGATAATAGGGTTCATAAGTGTAAGTCCCACTTTCTATAGGGCTCGTGTAGCCAGAAATGGTGTCGCAATCGATGCTCAAGTGGTGGTTCATAAACAATGCAGTATAAAAAATCCTAGGAAATGTGTAGTTCCACCGGAAAAGGTAAAAGAAACAACTGGGAAGCGGATCACTCCTCCTGTTGGCACGATTTTCATTGTCAGTCGAGTACGCGTTCCGATCCCGATGATTCACCGCGTTGTCGGCTGGATTGCTTGAAAAAACATTAAAAAAAAAAAGTCAACCGACCAATACACAAGAAACCCCTTGTTTTTTCCTTAGGCTTTGTTTTAAAATGTGTATATGTGTCTACACCGACACACCTTTTTAAACTCTATTGTTGTGTGCATGGGTATCTAGTTGCAGTTCTAAAAAGCAGTTGCTGAGACTAGTCGCTATTGAACTCTCCATTTTTGCCCTTCGGATGAAACAAAAAAAACTTCACTCTAGCAGTACCATCCTTCACTGCATTTGATATAACTTCAAAGAGACTCATAATAATTCTTTCACAGTTTCATAATTCAGAACTGAAGCATTTTCAATATTCTATACAATGAAGCCATAATTGTTGCTTATTTAGCTTATGCAACAAACAACCATTAGCAAATCCAATAGGCCTGGCTTGTTGCAGGTGTAATGTTACCTGTTGTATGATATATCGCTTGTCATAAGATCTATCTTGATGCAATTGCAGAAGCAGCAAATTACCAGTCAGGCGGCACACTATGATAAACACAGATTTTTAGCTTACGTATTTTAAACCACGCCCTCATTACATCAGCAACATTCCTTTGAGAGACCCTCCAATTTTTTCATCCCACTTAAAGCCCAGTGTACAGGCGCAATCCTGCCGACAGTGGTAGATTTGTATAGGCGCAATCCTGCCAGCGGCAGTCTCTGTAGCAAAAAGAAAAAGTGCCTTATTGTCATTTAGTAGCAGCGAGCATACGAAAAAAGGATTAGAGCTGATTGGGCCTCTCCTGCTCGACTCACTTACAGAAAATATTTTTGCTTTTCCCCAGTCTCCAGCTTATGTTTTTTTTCCCGAAGAAATATCCTACAATTAACAAATCCTAGGCATCATAAATGCTACTACGGCCCATGGGAGCACAGAATGACATGGCTAATGGGCATCAGCGTGACCTATATAGCTCTAAACAAAAATCTTAAGAGGCAGGTGATGTATTGCCCTCACCCACCACCCCCCTTTTGTGAGCCTGGAGATCATCTGAGGGATTGTAGAGCCCTCTACTAAACATGCGGAGGCAGAGCCACTGTTGATATGTTCCTTCTCTATAGCAGGCGAAGATTTGTGGACCTCACACCCAGAAACGTACACAAATTCACAATGGTTAGACCCATGATCCAAAGTGTCACATCAATGTCTTCTATTTTGTTATGGTGGGTCACATTAATTCATCTGGCCCTACCCACCTATTCATCAAAGGCGTAGTAGGAGCAGATGCATCTTCTCTGAAGAAGAAGGTGGACTGGTAGACAGGTGCTCCGATGTGTCAGAAGGTGAATTCTCCAAAGCATTTCAATAGAGCTTTTTTTTCCTTCTTCCGCTCCAGTCTTCATTTTTTTCAACAGTGCCTTGAAACTATCGCTTCCCCAGCCAAGTGCCAAGGCTTGAACCTATATAATAATAATTTGAGCTCTTCTGCAGTCTCTAAGTGCTTTAAATAACAGGGCAGTAGATACTCTTAGTCAATTTAATGGAGCCCAATTTACCGATCTCGCAAGGCCGAGTGCAACTCATGGCCTGCAAGTCACAGAAGATGTGAATGTTAAGGTGCTGAACCATCTTTGCCAGCCTGTCTACGGATTCCGCGGCTGCATGATGCTGTGCAGAAAAATGTTGTTGGATATGAGAAAAATAGATTTGTCCCAAAGTTGGACCCCAAACCACATACTTGGCGCCAGATCATGGGATAAGACAAGAGACCTGCTCCACGCGTGCTGTTTACAGTGTGGCAATTCCATGTGCCTTGCTCGTTCATCCGGGGAGTGAAGCTAAATATCGGAGCTCCTTAATCCGGGCTAATGATCCTGGCCGATGTGCACTCAGTTTCCAGACAGCCGTTAAAGCGGGAGCTTTTTATAACCATGGAAAAAACGATCTAAATAAAGTCCAATCCTCAGAGCTGCTCGAAGAAATGATACCTTGCACATAGGTTGCCGCCATCTTGTACCTTCAGTCCTATTTCTGTCAGGATGGGAGAGGTTCCTGCCCTCAGTGCGAATTCCGAATTTCGATAACCGGACCAAAAAAGCCCACGGTTGTGCCAGCGCTCAGATTGTAGAATACGTGTTATTATTGACGTCATTGTTTATATTTGTATTATCATTTTTAGCATTGCCTGTGTATGTGTGGCCCTAGTTTTCAACCTTTATTTTCCTGGTTGACCAAGTACATCCTTCCTGAAGATGCACAGAGGAGGAGTGTGGAGCAGACAGAGACTTACCCATAAGGCAGCGCGGCTCCCAGTGGACCAAAGCCCCTCTCTAGCAGGGAAGTGAAAGCCTTGGACAGGCAGGAGCAGAGGCCATCTGGAAACCGCCGAGGGTTGGGGGAAGGGAGAGAGAGGGATACATCAGCACCAAAAACACAAAGGCGAGGGAGGCCTGTGCTGGGAATGGGAACTGATCGCCCCACAAACACATGGCGCTGGCAGCCTCCCCAGGGACCAGGAAAGCATCTCCTAATTAGATCCGTAAATGAGGGAAACCTTTCTCATTACCTGCGTTTGCAGCTGCGGGCCACGAAGATCTTTTCCGGCAGAGCAGGCCCGTGTGTCACAAAGCAAGTGTCTCGGGGTACGATTGGGGGGAGGGAGTGGCGGGCTGCAGCAGTCGAGGGGAGCGTGGGGGGAGGAGATACCCAGTGACGCCATGGACCCCTCCGTCCCTTCATACCATTGGGCTTCATGAACTGACAGGTGCTGCGATAAAAACGCCGACCTCCTTCCACCGGGGTAAGCTGCGTTCTAATGAGTGCAGCTACATTTTTAATAATGCGTAGTGCTGGCGTTTCGTGCATTTTGAGTGCTCACAATTTGGGCAGATAAGGAGACAGACGGGCGGGGCATAGGAGTGATTTGACAGCGAGGCCCTGAGAAGGACTTGGGCCTCCTCGCGCCACACTCAGACAAAAACGTACTCTCCAGTCAGCGGTTAGCTCGACACGGCGCTAATAACGGCTGTTTGGCTTCACCTAATACCAAGCAACATAACATTTGGCAGTTTTGGTACTAGACCACAACTTATCTATTGTTTGAAGAGGTTGAGTTCCGGGGAGTGTGGGGGAGATAACTGTAAAGAGACTTCCTTTGTAACACCCCCTCAGCCAGTCATGGCTTTTTAGCAACAGCACCTTTTTGTGGTGCTGTCGAATTTATTTATTATTATTGTTATTGCGTCAGGGCGAGGGACTCTGCTTCATGAAAGGTGATAATCATATGTTGGGCTACATGCAGGCGCCCTCGACATTTCCAAGGGCACAAACAGTTTCAGACTGTGTGCTAAACATAGCAGCCTCAGAGCGGTATTGCTGTGGGCGTGGGGGTCGGTAGGTATCTGAATATTATTAGCTAGAACAGCAGGCCGAAGGGAAGTGACTGTTGATGTAATGAAATAAACTGGCGTTGGTGGTTTACAATTTTCTTTCCTACCAAAACAAGGTAGCAGGTAGGGTTTGCCTTTAAGGAACAGAGTGACGTATAAGGAAAGAGGTGAATGAGACGGAGACTCTGACATTTCACTTCTACCCCCTTAATTTGTGTCGACTAAAGAATGGCATAAGGGAGGGTGATCCTTTTTACCCCTCTCCAATGCTTCCATTCCTCTGCTTTGTGCTTGCCATACTCGACCCAGAATCTGAGCCCAAAATGCCTTAGAGGCCAGGAGAAGCTCAAAGAGGAAGTACCAGCGAGCGAGAGGAGGATGAGAAAGGGGGCACACACTGGAAAAAATTGTCAAGAGATGGGTAGTATGCGGACATGGACTGTCAGCAAATGTAGATGGCAGGACAGGAGGAACAGCACAGCGTGCCAGCAGTGACGGCTGGTGAGATTTGAAAGTGGTGTGGCGTAAACTTTTAACCTTTTCGGTGTTCATGATGAGCTCAGCTTGTCATGAGGCACAGTGGAGCAGTGCTCATGACGAGCTGAGCTCGTCATAACCGACATGGAACGCCCAGGCGGGGATGATTCCCCTCTTGTGCGGGGTGTTCCATTGAGTGGGCGGAGTTGTGACGAGCACAGCTCGTCATGAGCACAGCTCCGCTATGCAGCATGACGAGCTGAGCTCGTCACAAGCGCCGCGCGCTGCCCTCCTCCCTCCCGCACCGCAGGAAAATTAGCCCAGCTGCGAAGGGGTTAAAACAGTAACACACAGAAAACCGCGTCTTCCACCCGGTTGGTTGTTGGGAGAATACATGTCACAACACGCATCACACAATACTATCCACAGCTGACTGCTTGAATGATTCTCGTCAGTCACGTTTTGAAGACTAAAGACCCAGAGGTTTTGAAGTGCAATGCCCCTGGGACTTTGCAGGAAGGCTCCTGACTATGACTTCAGCGAGAAACAACATACAGTCAATCACATTGACTTCTCTCTCCTGACCTTAAGGTCGGGATTACGGGGCCAGTCTGTATCAAGTAAGGTCAAATAGACAGGAACACTGTTCCTAGGGAGGGGTGCGGTGTGTCACTCACTCCCCTTAGCCTTAGAAGAAAGAGAAGGAAAAGAAAAGACAGGGATCCTAGGCCTAGAACCCACTAGTGAGAGGGAAGAACAAGTCTTGACCCTTGTTGCCCTCACACATCCCAAAAGATGTCATGCTTCATCATCTGGCAGTTGCTCCTCGACGGGCTGGCGCTGCAATGCCCTTCAGGTTCCCCGAAGGGTCACTTTGTCGGAGATCTTCTGCGAACTGCTGTATGGTGCATCCATGTGTGCGGGGTGAGTCCTAAGTAAGAGGTGTACAAGTCCGTGCAGTGATTTAAAACTGAGTAAGAGTTACCAGCAGAATGTGTTTTAATATGACGGTACCCTTGTCAAAGTAAAAAACCCATAGGTTGAGTGTTACCCCACAAAGCGTAATGTACCCGGGTAACCCAAAAGGTCGACATGTTTCGCGCCTGTAAGGTCCTGTGGGATCCCTGGCGGTTCTTCAGGACCAAGTGAACGTGGTGTGGTGTCTAGTGAACATGGTAGAAAATAAATAATAAACAAGCAAACAAAGCGGGTCAGTCACCCTCTGGGGGATCAGGGCAGGCCCAAAAAGTGGACTCCTACAGATGGGCTACAACTGAATAGTTGAGACTGTTCCTGATCGTCGCCTAATAAACAACGGAGAAGTACTCCAAGGGCTAGAAACGTGGGGTGCCAGCACCTTACCGGAAGTTTAGCTCAGGTGCCCGCTCATTAGCACCTACCCGTCCTCATTTCTGCCCGAAAGGCAGTCTGTTTCACCCATACCACTTTGTGCCAGTAGAAAAGTCGAGAACTCTGTTAATCAGGTGTGGCATTATGTAGACAAATGATAGCCTATTTTGCATTTTTGAGGCAATAGGACACATTTGAGGGAGAAATAAGCTCACATATCAGACTGACCCTTTGCTGCCTTGTCTTTGCACTTTGTAGTGTTACAGAGCATGGCCCAGCAATAAATGACACATTTAACCATACGTGGTTTGCGCTGGCAAGTCCAAACAATATTTGTTTTACTGGTGCAAACGCACCAGTAATCAGCAGCAATTAAGAAGCCAGCAGTGAACACTGCAGGCGTATTTCCATATTCAGTAACCTCAGGACACAAGTTATGCAGTGTGAAATAATACGCACAAGTTATTAGAATCCTGAGAAGGGCCTGGTTTAACCTGGCAGTGACGAATAGCTGTAGAAAGTGTACATTTTTTGATGAAATACGGAAAATGAACACCCCCACTGTTCAAGCCATGAGTTAATGTACCATTAAATGCAGCAGCACGGAGGACGCTGAAACTCGAGGATCCTGTGGGCTGTTGATGAGCACGTTGTTTTTGCTCTCCAGGTTATGGTAACCTCCCTGCATGAGAGAGGGGCTCAGGCATGTGCTGGCGTGACTCCTATCACTCGAGCTGCACCATGCTCCGAGCTGCTTCACAAATAATGGGCTCTCAGTCTCCACCCCCCTACTCGCGCCAGAGCCAGAGCTTCCTCTGCAATGGGAAACACCCATATCACTGCAGTTAGGCCTGTACGCGACCATTCGATCCAACCACCACTATAAAAGCAACAATATAAAATCAGATGTGAGTAAAAAGCACAGCATAGTGTCCTTACCTCCAGGCTTCAAATTGAAATTCTGCTCCTCGGTACACACAGCCTTCTCCCAACCCTGCGCTGTGTTGACATGTGACATGCTGCTAGAGGCCCCTGCGTCTCTCAGCCAATCCAGACACTGCTGCTGCCGTTACCGGAGTGCCTGGATTGGCTGGGGCAGGCAACCTCACTGCTCCTTACTGAGCCCGGGGGCTGCGGCTTATAGTCAGCCACGGTTCCAGTATCAGCTACTGGAGGGGCTCTGAGCGGCCTCAAGTGCACATGTCGGGTTAGCCCTACAGCGCTGAAGCCGTCCGCCCCGACAAGCGCACTTGGGCACCAGGTGCGCTGCTGGCTAACTCTGATGACAGTGTCAGTCTGTCTGTGAAGCCACACCCACTCCTCAGGCCCCTCCTCGGCTCTAAATACATCAACCGGGACGACTACGGATGAGATCAATCCTCCAAAATAAATATATGAACCGGGGAGCGAACAGGGCCAAAATGTAAGTGGGTCAGTGCCCTAATAGAGATCCGCCCCTGCATGCCAGTATTTTAAGATGGCTTTCTGAAATACACAAAATGTATTGTGAGGCATTTTCATACAATAAATGTCTTTTATATTTTTAACATTTATTTCAGAAGTGCCACCCTGCATTTAGAGCTGCTTAGAAGCAGCAAAATCTGCAAAGTCCTGGAGAAATGAGGACTTTCACTTCAACAAGTGGTTCTCAGGAGCCTAATGTAAGATGATCTACTGTAACAAAAAAGTTTGGGGACATCCGATGAGTTGTACCCCTCCCAGTGCTTGCTTGGGCCACTTCAAGGCCTTTTGCATCAATACTCCGCGGCGACATACATGTCAGCTCTACCAGCAGCCAGTATAGATGTACGTAATTATACTGATATATGAAATAAAGTGTTTCCTTGTTTTATGCTACCTAGAGCTTGCATCATTGAAACCCCATCCTCTAGGGGCAGACATTCCACTTGTTGCTGGCTGTAGGCACATTTCACTAGCTAAGCTTAAGAGCCAATCCAGGTAGAGAAGGTTATCTCTCTAATAAAGGCACGACGTTGGGTTGTGAAAATTTGCTTTGTGTTTGAGTCCAAGCTGGAGCACTGACGAGTAGCCAGTGTCACATCACTAATTGTTGCCACTTGTTGAAAGACTTCTATCCAGTTCAAAGTATGTTGGATAGTACACACTGGTCCTGGCATTCAACGGAATATCCTTGATGGATATGTCAAGTTCACTCCGTGCATGACGCAGGAGTGCTATAAACAGCTCTGTTGCTTGGCGCAGTGACAAATGTTTGTCCTGAACGCATGTACAATGCTGTAGCAGATCAAGCCCTTGCAATCATGACGCAGCCCAGGGCCTAATACGAATAAAATTATTTGATAGAATTAATAAATCAACACATCCGTGTGCCTTCATCTCTTTCTGCCTATGTCTCTTTATCCCAGTACCAAAAAAGGTCTCTCCTTACCCTAGTTTCCATATCTGCGTTTCCCTTTTGTGTTGTCCATGTATGCCTCTCAACGCCCATTCCAGTGGCTGGATCTTCCTGGCCTGATGTCTGGTAGCCCACTACTGTTGTTTTCTCCCTGCAAAGAACTCGTTGGGGAGCATTTGGGAAGTTAGAGACAGTGGAGATTTTTCAGTAAACTACTGCCCACTTATGAGGAGGTAGCAGGGCTTTAAGTGGAATTTTGCTGCTTCTGTCATTGCATACATATATTTAATACAAGTAACATTACACCAACAGCAAGCCTGGGCTGCTGGCTTTCCCACTGTTTGTTAGTGGTGTAAGATAAATAAGCAACAACTATGGCTTTGTTGTATAGAATATTGAAAATGCTTCAGTTATGAAATAACGAGACTGTGAAAGAACTATACAGAGTCTCTTTGCAGTTACCTGAAAGGCAGCGAAGGGTGGTACTGCTGCAGAGATAAGATTGCTTTTTTTCACCATGAGCTGAGGGCAAAAATTGAGAGCCTGATAGAGACCTGTCTCAGCACCTGCTTTGTAGAACTGCTGGTGCTGAGCACCGGCGAGACCCAGTCCACTTAAATCCCTGGGATGGAGCACCCTATTCCTGTGTCACTCTGACCCAGTGCCCTTTGTAACAGTGCCTGTTTCTCCTTGTGCATCAATGTGGACTTGCTTGTCTTAAATGCCTGAGGTCACCATGACAGTGTCTGTCAGTCCGATTGTCTAAAGTGTCTATTTTCCCTTGCGTTTGGGTCTCCATGCTCCAGTTTCCATTTCTTCCTGTATGAGTGAGTCCCTATTTGCGAGTTTTTCGTTAATAAGCCCTGTAGTTGTCATGTGAGTAAGTGGCAGGAGGCAGGCGGGTTCACTAAATGACATATTAAGTAAGAAAACACATAGATTAAAGTACATAAGACTTGACCCCACCAGGAGCTAGATGAACATACTCTGTCCCGAGGTAGCATTCAGCGGATCTCAACTGTTGCATGTAGATTCCCAAGAATACAACCCGATGACCTCATAAGCCGTGCAGGAGGAGGGAAAGAAATGACTGTGTAAAGACACCACTAGGCAGACTGGGTCAAAGCGTAGCTGCAACCCCAATGGACTAGAATAACGTTGTAAGTGCTGTGTTACTTCCTTTGTGAGTTGTTAAACCATATATATGTTACTTAAGATTTGTATGGTGCTTAGCTGGCCCTTCAAACTTTGTTCAGGGTCCTGTGGTTCTCAGTCGCCTAATAATCCTTTAAAGAGTTCTGTTTTACTTTGAAGGATAGGTGAGCGTTTCAGTAGTATTTGTGTGAGCTAACCAGCATTACTTGGTGTTTCTGCGTTACTTTCCGATCTTACCAAACATTACTCAGGTTTTTCAGTTATACCAGAGTATCTTAATGAAGCTTGCTCCAGGTACCCTAGTTAAGCTTGGCCAGGGTTTTAGTCATACTTGGGTGTACTATTGTTCCTGCTGGTATTTATTTAATGTTACCTTGCTGAAGTTCTGCATGCTATTGTTGTTTGACTTCAGTAAGCTAAAAATATACCACTTGGGGTGTCCTTATACTAATAATGCCCCTTTTCCCCTCCCTCTTCCTATTTTTCCTGCCCCATCTACCCCCCTCCCCTCTCTCCTGTACCTGCCACATTGTATACTGTATGTATGCGGGTGTGTGATTTCCTCTGCATAATGTTTGTTCTCCACTCCCCGCATGGCTTAAATCTGTTGTTTTTCGTGGAGATTCTCTTACCATGTGAATGATGACATTCCTTTCCAGTTAGTTATGCTTCAACATTAGTCGAAGAACAGAGGGTGGGAGGGAGGGCGTCCGCATGCACGTCTCTTCCTCCACACGAGTCCCCTCCACCTCCCGCTTCTTTGCCCCACTCGCCCTATGACTGTGGTGCTAGATCCATGCCCTCTCAGCCCGACCCCTGCTCGATGGACGAGAGTTGGTTTGTTACCCCTCCCCCCTGTTTTACTGCAGAAGGACCCGGCCCAGTGAACGTGGAGAGCAGCCCACTGGAGGACCTTCTGATCGAGCACCCAAGTATGTCCGTCTACGTCACCAGCAACAGCCTCGTGGTGGAAAGCGCAGTGGAGACCGAGAACTCGGAGGAGCACGACAGTGAGAGGTAAGATGCACTCTAGTACGCATGCTTGCAATTCTCAACACAGTGTTGGCATTCATTATAAAAGAAGAGAGCTTAGCCTTTCTATATACAGATGTAACACACCAGAAGGGGTGAAGCTTAGCAGCCTTTGGTGTCAGCCCAAGAATGCTACTAGCAATCAGCCTCTGGCCACACTCCACCTCACACCACCCCCACATAATTGATGGAGATAAAATAAAAAAATAAAAAAAAGCATGGACAGAAATCTTGGATCAGTACTAGCGGCACAGTTGACGGAGACTGGGCAAATTGGGAACAGCCTGACAGTCTGTGTCTTCCACCAGATACTATGTTCTGTGTTTCTTAGTATCGTGATCCATTTCAGGTTGAGCAAGTACCCATACTTCTGTTATGAAGAACACCTGTAATTATCCTATAAAATGTAAACTTCATATATTTAGGGGCACTTTTATCAAAGTTTTGCCTCCTTTGCCCCGCGCAATGTAGCGCAAAGGCGACGCAAAAACTAGAATCATATTTTCCAAGCCGCGCTAGGCCACTTGGCATGGCCCTGCGTGGCTTGGTAAATTTGGAGTAACGCAAAGCAGCGCAAGTCACTGGCTTGTATTACTTTGCCCCAAGGAGGTGTTCCATAGGTGAAGTATGGGTTTTCCGACGCATCCGTCCATGAATGTTTGTGCATTCCCAGATTTACCGAGACTGGTAAACCTGGGAACGCATCAAAAGGCTGCACCTTCCCTAGGGAGGCGTAACGAGGAGACGTATCTTTATTTCCCCTTGTTTGTTTTTTTTCTTTGTATGTGTGCTTTCCGCACGTATGCTGTGTTTCTGCAGCACACAAGGAAAAAGCAAAAAGCCTCAGAGAATTGTTTTTGTGAAGGAAAATGTCCCTTCCTGCACAAAGACAATCCTGTCTGCAACGCAGGCCTTCTTGCACCATGGTGCAAGGGTGTCTGCATTTGCGCCAGACAGAAGTTTGTGCGTCAGCGCAGGCAGAGAGAAGGAATGCTACATGTCTTGATTAATATGGCACATTCCTGCTCTCTCCCTTTTCTGCAGCACAGCAAGGTGTTTTGCTGCATTGCATTGCATGCAATAATAATAGATATGACTCTTAGTGTCTTTAATGTGGGGGTTCCCATCATATGTAGTTGATCAATATGTGGTCTTATGGCTCCCTTCTCGGTGGCAAAGTGAATAGAGTCCATTCTTTGTAAACCTAGCCAGCACATTTGCATTTAATACCATAGGCGTTATTACACAGTTGCTTTGTCCAGCAGACGTCTCCTATTGGTGTTTCACTTTGTTTTGAGCCAAAAGCAATCATACCATGTTATATTTTTTGGGCATAGAAGAGAGGCGCATGCTTTATCGACAGGAGAGGTTTTGGTAGCATACATAGCTCAAGGAAATAAGCATGAAATGAGGAAGTATGTAAATGCTACAATAAAATATACAATTCACAACACTCATAATACAGCCTGCTGCTCCGTGTTCTCGCCTTCCCGTGGATTAAATACTTCTTTCCTCCCATCGGTTTTGAGCTATGTTTATCACTGTTGATGATTTGTCTCACCTTTGTTAGTTTTTGAAGTGTGTCAGCCCTCTTCTCTTCATCCGATTGACATGTGCACACAGTGGATTTCAAGCAGCCTCTTTTACCAAGACTTTCAAGTGTGATTTGGTGGGAGCTTGTGTATCTTACTCTTAACAATGTTCACTCCCTCTCCTCAAAGGTTCTTTGAGGATGGGGCGTTTGCAGCTTTGAGTGCCAGTATCCTGAAATATGATTTTGTTTGACAAAGGCACCATCTCTCATGAAAATTGCATCTTTTGTGTTTTGTTTTAAAAAAAAGAACTAATTTTGTACAGATGAGACTACATTCTGTAGTAGGGGATCTCTGTGTATAGTCATAATCCAGTGAATAGTCCCGCCCATTTGCATGGACCCCGGAGCAATCAAAAATAATCTCCTAAGCTGTCTTCTTTGCAGTCCTGCATAGACACTTAAGAGAAAATCAAGACAAATAATGCAGCCTAACACTTACAAGGCTACAATGGCCACCACTTCATCTAAACAGTGATTAGGATAGCCAACAATGTCAAATTTTACACAATTTACCAAGTTTCCCTCATAGAGAAAAACTCCGCTTCACCAAAATCCTTGAAATGATAGAGAGGAAGGGTTGGACAGACAAGCCCTCATAGGCTGCCATTATGTGTCTGGAAAAGGGATACCGTGCCTTTAAGGAACCCTCCAGAGTCCCGCGGTATCCCAGGATGCACAGCCAAAGTCATTTTACTTTCAGTTCTATTTTCCGGCTCCTGCTCGCAGGAACCTGGAGCATTGAGCTCTCCCTTTTTAAGTATTTCTTCAATTTTTGAGTGTTTCACTCAACGTCTGGGGTCTTCCTCTTCCTTTTGCTGTGTTTTTTTAGCAAGTTTTGCCCACTCTTTCTTTCGAATATGCCAGCTTTATTCGACCAGTGCCCTGAGTGTGCCAGGAAAAAGGCTAAACCTGACCGCCACAGAGTTTGCATACTCTGTCTCTCTTCCTCCCACGTCCCTGAAGCCTGTGAGATTTGTCAATCTTTCTCCAGGAGGACCCTGCGTGCCAGGGAGAAGATTCGTCTCCAAGGCCTGGAGCAGAGGAGACATCAAGAACCAGGTGGGTCTGGGCATGAAGGGACTCAGTCATCGCCCTCAGCCCGTGCTTCGGACTCTGGGGGGCTCCCCAGTCAAGAAAAGGCCCAGAAAAGGCACCGGTTCTGGTCGACGTCGATAGCTTCGATGTCGGCGTCGAGAGGCATGATCACTATCTGCTCCCCATCGACCCAGGGCTCTGGGTCGAAGCGACGTCGACGTTCGACGTCGAGACCTCGGACGAGGTCGGCGTCGAGGACTTCACCGGCGTCAACATATCATCGACGTTGAGATGAGTCCAGGAGGCACCGGCACTCGCTGTCGAGGCGACACCGCCGTTCGCCGTCGAGGTCAACTCGACGTTCGACGTCAAGGAAAGACCAGTCGATGAGAAGAGGGTCGACGTCGGAGTTCGTCGACGTCTAGACGATTGACGTTGAGAAGTAGAAAGGCGAAAAGGTCGAGGAAGGAAAAGTCGACGTTGAGTAGGCGTTCAAGGGCCAGGATGGTGTCCTCTGCCTCAGTAGTCAGCCTATCTTCTTTATCTACGAGCCCCGGTCGCAGCGGCGCCGGCACTCGGCTGAAAAGAGGTCTGCCTCCAGAGCATCCTCGTCAAGACCGGCAAAAAAGAAGAGGAGAGTGGTTAGGTCTTCAGAATCCGAATATTCTCGAACCTATTCGCCTTCTATGCCCAGGACGCCTACTCCTCCGCCATTGCCTCTAAAGAAGCCTCCTCCGCTACCTCCCCTGCCTCCTCCTGCGACTTCTCCGCCTCCTCCTCCACCTCCGCAACTACCTCCTCCGTCTCTGCCGGACCTTCCGTCACCGCCTACGAGGCCTCCACAGCTTAGGACTCCGGTTCTGCCTCCGCAGCTCCCGCCTCCTGTACGGCCAGTGGATTGGATCGCCCGAGGCCTAGGAGGTCTAGATCCCTGTCCAGAGGACATCGATCAAGGAGTGACCGTCGGTCTTCGACAGGGTCCCATCCGTCACCGGAGGGATAGGTCACGGTCCCGTCATACGGACTCGTCAAGTGGCCGGATATACTCTCCCACCTTGTCGGATTCCCCCATTCGAGGGTGTCACCGGTGGATGACATCGTAACATTTCAGGAGGTGCTATTGAGAGGGGCAGCGAAGTTGGGGATCACTTTAACGGTACCCACAGCTTCTACATCAGTGATATTTGAAACCTTGCACAAGCGGCATTTGTCTCGCCCCTTGTTGCCCTTGGTGGCAGGACTGGAGGAACCGGCTATGGAGCTTTTTCTGACTCCGGCCTCAGTAAAGTCAGCTCCGTCCCGGCTGCAGAAGAAGTACAGGCCCCCGGATTCCGATCCGGCGTTCCTGAGATCAGATCCGGTACCGGATTCAGTTATTTTAACTGTGGCCAAGAAGCAGCATGCGACTGCCCCGTATTCTATGGTGCCTCCGGATAAAGAAAGCCGTCAGATGGACTCAGCTGGACGAAAAGTCTGCGGGACGGCGGCCACCTCAATGAAAGCGGCGAGTGTCTCGGCGCTCTTGGGTCGCTACGACCGCTCCTTGTGGGAGTCCCTGCAGCAATTCCTGGAACTGCTTCCGAGGGATAGGAGGGAAGATTTTCAGGAGATTTTGAATGAGGGCATGATGGTCTCTAATCAGGTCATAAGCTCTGCGGCGGATGTCTCTCTCCTGGCGGCTCATGGTTACTGCCATGGCATCAATCTACGACGCCATTCCTGGTTGCGCCTTACATCTCTCAAACCGGAGGTGCAACAGAGAGTCGCTAATTTACCATTTTCTGGATCGACTCTCTTTGGGTCACATGCGGACAAGGTGATGGCTCGCATGAAGGCAGAGGTAGAGACACTGAAAGCCGTTGGTTTGGAGAAACCAAAAGAGCAGAGGAAGTCCTTCCGTCCATTCCAGAGGCGGTATGGTTCTCAAAGACGAGGGCAGGGTTATTAAGCTGGTCAACAGCAACAACCGCAGCAGTACCAGCGGCAGCCATTCCAGAAGCGGCAGAGGGGCAGAGGTGGACAGCAGTCCTCCTCGGCGAACAGGGGCCCGGCCAGGTAGAAGCCCTGAGGTGCTACTTCCCCCTCTTCCGTTACCCGTTCCGGTGGGGGGAAGCATACAGAATTACTTGGCAGAGTGGAGAACAATTACTCAGGACAAGTGGGTTCTGAATATTGTTTGCAGTGGATACAATTCAATTCAAAAGGTGCTTTATTCGAGTATTACTCATAAAAGCAAGACAAACAAACATATAATTAAAAAACCAATTAAATTTACATACTCAATCAAACAAGCACATGCACATTTTAACAATTTAAAAACAATGCACATTTTTTAAAAAATTAAAAACAATGACACGTCATATGTACTGGTGCAAAAATCATTACCGTCAGAAAAAAGAGACCAGAGGGGTGATATTCATAATCACATTGTAAATATCCCCAGAAAATCATTACATTAAAAGAGAATTCATTACATTAAAAATCAACGTTCAAGCCAATGACACATTGTATAAACAGAGAATAGACAAAAGTCTAGCAGTCTCTGGTCAACTAAAAAATTTACAGAGAATAAACATTAGTTTAGCAGTCTCTGGCTATTTACTAAGCAGTTACAGAGAATAGACAAATGTCTAGCAGTCTCTGATCGACTTGATGGCAGTATTTAACTTACCAACAGTCTCTGCCTTAAAACCCACGCCCATCCCAGGTACTTTGCAATTGCAATATTGATCCATTCTTCAGTAGTAGATTTTACTATGCGCAGTGCCACCATACTACTTTTTGTACCTAAATTCCTACACATAGGAGCCAACCAGGCTTGCCTTGGGGCAGAATATACTGGGCAACAAAACAGGAAATGACCTAGGGTTTCTTTTCCTACCCCACAGGCTGGACATAGTACTACCCCCCCTGATTTCCATTTAGCTGTTAAGTTACGGAGGGGGAGCGAACCTACCCTCATTTGAAATAACAATTTCCTGTCCAGGGGGTTCATTATGTAGTCCCAATACTTTTCATAAATGGGGAACATTTTAGCTTCTAGGTAGCCAGTGGTCATGGTCCCGCTGTTGGTATTAAGCAAGCTCCTATTAGCAACGTGTTCCCAGAATATGTCTTTTAAAACAGTCTTAGAGGGAAATAGAGCCCCAGCAGGATCTGTCCATAAGGCATGTAGTCCTAAATTAAATAGTTATGTTATGTTATGTTATGTTATTTATGTTTTTAATATAGCGCAACGGCTACTCAAAAAGAGTGTCCCGGCGCTTTGGGTAAGGGGAACAGATTCAGAATAACATAACGCAATTAAAAAGAACACAAAAAGACACCACACACACAAAACAAGAAAGCGCAGCTAGTGAGGCCTACTGGGTGAACAGCCAGGTTTTAAGACCTCTCCTAAAGTCTAAAAGACTAGTCGCTCCCCGAAGTGAGAGTGGCAGCACGTTCCACATCTGTGGGGCTAGCAGACTGAAAGAGCGGCCGCCCAAGCGAGCTCTCTTAATACGCGGAACGGCCGCCAAAAACAGCGATTCAGACCGCAGAGAGCGGCCCGGATGGTAAAAGACCACTCTCTTTTGGAGATGTTTAGCTCCTACTGCATGAAGTGCCTTATAGGCCAATATCATGGCCTTAAAAACGATCCGTTTACGGATCGGTAGCCAATGTAAAGTCCTAATTAACCCAGAGGCACTGGCGCGTCTGTTTAGACCAAAAATGGCCCTGGCCGCCGCATTCTGCGCGACCTGAAGCCGCTGCAGCAGGTACTCAGGTAGGCCCAGGTAAAGAATGTTGGCATAATCCAACCTGGAGCCTATCAGGGCCTGCACTGTCAGCCTCCTATGCTCCTCCGACAAAAGAGGCAGGAACCTCCGCAGCATTTTTAATAGGCCGAAGCAGGTGCCGGTCACCCCAAAAATCTGGGCCTTCATTGACAGTCCCCCATCCATCTTAACCCCCAAGTTCTTAGCCACTGGGGAAGAACCGGACGGAGGGAACATGTCCATGGGCCACCAGGCCTGCCAGCTAGGCTCCGCATCGCACCCGAAAAAGAGTACCTCGGACTTATCGGAGTTGCACTTGAGGCTGTGCAGTTGGAACCATGAAAACACAGCCCCAAGGCAACTCCGGATACTCTCCCCGTCAAAGTCAGCCCCTCTCTCGCAAGAGAAGAGGAGCTGGGTGTCGTCGGCATATGACACGATCCGGACACCGAAAGACTCCACGACCGCCGCCAAGGGGGACAGAAAGATATTGAAAAGGGTCGGGCTCAAAATAGAGCCCGGAGGGACCCCGACTCCCAATGGCGGCATCACAGCGGTGTCAGGCGGCGTCCAGATCGTTTGCCGGCGGTCGGCCAGAAAGGATGAAAACCATTTGAGCACCGTCCCCCGCAGGCCAATCTCATAGAGTCTTGCGAGAAGGCCATCATGGGGGACGGTGTCAAAAGCCGCCGACAAGTCCAACAACACCAGCATGACTTTGCCCCCGGTATCCAGCACTCCCTTGATGGTTTCAGAAACCTCAAGGAGCGCGGTTTCGGTACTACGATTAGTGCGGAAGCCAGACTGGGAGTCGTGCAAGATCTCATGAGACTCCAGGAAATTGGAGAGCACCGACTGGACGTGCTTCTCCAGGATTTTAACGAGGGCCGGCAACAGCGAAATCGGTCTATGATTGGCTGGGACCTTCGGGTCGAGCCCCGGTTTTTTTAGCAGCGGGATGACCATCGCCTGCTTCCATCCTGGCGGAACCACTCCCTGACTCAACGAGAGATTGAGAAGAGGGTTCGCCAGTGGGTTAACCACCGCCGCCAACTTACCCAAGAGCTTAGCTGGGCATGGGTCAAGTGGCGACCCCGATTTTAAATTGCCCATGAGTGCTAAGGAGGCAGAGGCCGGCAGAGATGGAAACTCGGCCAAGACGGCGCCCTGCCAAGCGGAAGAAGGAAGGCCAGCCGCAGAAATAGACAATGTTTCCTAGATAGTGCAATCTTTAGTGTTTTAAACCATCTGATTTTATTGTAATGGTCAGCTTTGATGACATCAGAGAACCCTTCCGCGTAATGAGAGAGCTCTGGTGTTGTCCAAAGTCTACGCCAGAATAATATCGGGCGCAGTTTGGCCTTTTCCGTAAGTTCTCTTCTACCTAACTCGTAACGCAGGGGCAATAATGGGCTACTCTGTGGGGTACCCGTCAACGACCTCAGAAATTTATTTTCAGATAGTTGGAGTTTGTGGAGGTTTTCGTACCCCCATAACTCCGCACCATACAAAGCAGACCCAATTGCTTTTGCCTCATATATTATCAGGGGCGGTTTAATAGGTTTTGTCATTGACTTCCTATGCTCCTTAATTATAGTGCCGGATAGCTGCTTGTGCCTTAATGTAGCAATATTAAGGTGTTGCTGCCACTTATTGTCATTGGAGATCAGGATCCCCAAATAGGTGAAGGATTTTACAACTTCAAGAATGCGGCCACTCATGGTAATATTTGATTTAAAATTTCTATGAGGGTTAAAAGCCATGAGTTTTGTCTTGGACGCATTCACCTCAAGACCGTGGTCGATACAGAACTCATCAAATATTGCCAATGCTTTTTGTAAACCACTGGGGGTTTTGATAAAATTAAAGTGTCATCGGCGAACATTAAAATGGGGACTTTCTCCCCAGCGAGAGAAGGGGCATCCACGGCCCGAGATTGCATGCGGGAAACGATCCCATTAATAAAAAGGGTAAACAAGGTGGGGGCCATTGAACATCCTTGCCGAACCCCGCGCTCAACAGGAAATTCGGCAGTGTCGTTCCCATATCCTCCCCATCGTATTTTGGCATAGTTGCCCTCATGCAGTCGCATAATTAAAATCAACAGATCCCCAGGGACCCCTAGTGTCTCAAGCACTTCCCACAGTTTCGCCCTCGGTACCAGGTCGAAGGCAGCCCGCAGATCAACAAATGCTGCATACAGGCTGCCTCCGCCTAGCACCACGGTCTTCCACTGTATCAGTTGGAAACGGAAGACTTGATCCACAGTGCTGGTTGCCCTGCGAAATCCGGCCTGAAAGGGGGATAAAATGTTGTGTTCATCAACCCAATCGAGCAACCTATTAACAATTACTCGCCCCACTATTTTCTGGATGGTGTCTATTAAACTAATGGGGCGATAGTTACCGGGCTGTGCCCGATCTCCTTTCTTGTATATAGGGATGATTACAGCACCCCTCCAGGTCACTGGAATATCAGCCCCCCTGGTAATCAAATTTATCAACAGATAGATATATTTGCACCATCTATCAGTGTCATTCAGGAAAACGTCTGCCGGCACCCCGTCAATACCAGGAGCCCGCCCACTTCGAACAGTTTTTAAGGCAGTGACTATTTCATTCTGAGTGAAGAGGTCATCCTCAGTTGGTAAACAGTGCATGCACCTTCTATCCACTGCCTGATCTCTAGAAGCATACTGTTCACTAAAAAACTTAACCCAAGCATCCTGGGGGACATTATTAGTGCTTGCTTCTTCTATCCTGTCGTGTCCCCATTTGACTATATGCCAAAATAACCTGGAGTCCTTACGATCACTTGCATTTTTTAGATTGTTCCAGTGTGCCTCATCCCAATCTTTTTTCGCTGTTGCTATACACTGTTTGTAATGCTTCCTGACAGATCTAAGTGCCTCTAAATTCTTGTTTTTAATAGCATCACCCAAGGAGGTTCTTGCCATCCTACATTCATGATTGTACCATCGTGCTGGTCTGTGGGCATGGATCTTTTTATTTGCCGGTTTCAGAAAATGGCCTTTGATTTCATTAAAGAGAACTTCATGGACCTTGGTGACAGTAGTTTTACTAGGAAGAAGCCCAGTTTCACCCTCAAGGGCCATGATAGCCTTATCCGTTGCCATGCTTATTTTTTCCAGAACCAGCTGATCTGTTTTAACACTAGTCCACCTCAGCCTGCGTAAATCATTTGTAGGTACAATCAGCGGGGGTAAGGGGTCAATAGAAGTACTAGGGGCAATTACATCAGACAGCCACCATTTATGGAGAACGCAAAGAGGATTGTGGTCACTCTCAAGCCTTTCCTTAACCTCCATATCAATAATGGATGACCATAGGGTCATACTGCATATAACATAGTCGATACGACTCTTAGATCTTCCATTATCAAAAGTCATGGCTGATACTCTGTCTGACTTAGTACGACCATTCAGGGCCCTTAACCCGTATTCAAGGCACATAGCATTCAGGCTTAGGATATCCTCGGTCCAGCGAGTTATTGGGGTTAAGTCAAGTGCAGGGATTTCCCAAATCTTGTCTTCCTCCGCACCTAAAAAAGCCTCACCGGTATCAAGAGGTTCAAAAGTACGGTTTAGGTCTCCTGCCAATATGATGTTATTCCCAGAAGAGTGAATATCTAGGTAACTGTACAGAGACGATAAAACCGCTGATTTACCAGCATTTCCCCCTCTAGCATATAAATTATAGATGTCAATGGAGGTGGAAGAGTCCCTCTCGAGTCTAATGAGCTGGATATCTTTGTGATTTAGCTCTAGATTTTTTACTAAGATCTTCAGGGACTGACGGACCCATATAGTGAGACCTCCCATTGGTCTCCCTTTGGGACCTTTGATAGCCGGTACATAATAATTCAAATACCCCAAAGCAAAAACAGGATCACAGGCCCATGTTTCTTGAAAAATGCAGACGTCATACTTGCTAACGAATTCAAACCATTCTCCACAGTCCATCTTGGAACATAGCCCTGCTACATTCCAAGATAGAAGGTTCCCAAAGGCATGCTCCACACATATTTCAGAACTGTGATCAGGCCCATTCAAATTTACATCCACATTAACATTGTCTTCTACTATTGTATATGTTAATCCTACTGAAACATCTGGATTACATAACTCGTTTAGTGAGCCCATAACTCGATTGTGCCCCCCTGTTGCACACATGGCTGGGGGTATTTGCAGCTGAGGCATACAATTAGTTATTTGTCAATCGCAAGCATCTAGATTGGAAAGAGCAGAAAATCTGTTTTCCAAACCTAGACTCCACTCAACGGAACCAAAATTCTTACTACCCCTTTTGGTTACAACGTTCCATTTTGTTCTTAAGGTACTTGGATTGGGGCCTCTGCCTTTCCGAGGGTAAAAGAAGTCAAGAGTCAATGGTACAATAGAAGTAGATCGTCTCTGTGGTGGAAAAATGTTAGGCAGTATGTTTGGTAATACATCAGGGTCAGAGAGATTAAGCACAACGCAATCACCCTTGAACTTTTTTTCCCTGTTCCCAATCCACTCCACTCTTCTTGCATTTACCAGTTCCTCGGCCAGTTGCTGTTTCCCCCATGGAGATATGGCCATGTTGTTGGTTAACCAAGATAGAGATTTGTTTAGAAGCGATGTTGTTGTTTCAACTTCACCGGAAGCCAGAGGGGGCACGTTTACTAGTACAAGAACTAATGGCGAGGCTTCCACCACCAGCTCAAATGACCCTTTCGAGGTATTAGGTTCACCAATAAAATGGGCGGAGGGTGCAACACCAGAGCTATTTTCCGGTAGGTTTATCAGAGGAGCCACTGGGGGGTTTGGGGCAACAGTGGGTGGCAATTTAATTGCTAGAATGTCATTAACCAAAGGTTGTACATTGGACGTGATGACTTCAGGGAGTTTCCCCACTTCACCCAGAGTTTTACCAAGGAGACCTTCCAATTTAGTCACCTCAGCGGATAACTTATCAATTTTGCTTATCAAAGGTTTAACTATCCCTTTGATTTTTATGTCCATCAGAGTGCAAAATTTCTGAAATTGAATATTAGAGAAGGTCACATATGTTTCCCCCAAAGAATCATCCTCCTCATCAGAGATTTTCCTTGGTGGTGTTGCAGTTTTATTTTTAGCTGACCTTAACCCCGGCCGTTTTTGTATAGCTTTTCTTTTAGCCCCTGTAACCCTCGGTGCTGGAATTGGAACAGTGGAATGGGTAATGGGCTCACAGATCATAGGGCTCAAAGTCACTACATCATTATCGCTATTGTCTTCAGTGCTGGCCACTGTGCCACTGGGTTGAATGATAACAGTGTCCTGTGCGGAAGCATGTGCCGCTCCAGAGAGGCTGGTGTTTATCAGGTCAAAAGAGTCCTCTGTCTCTTTGTCTACTAATGGAGATTGTGTAGATGAGTCCAAACCCAATGAGGACCTTCTATCGCTATTGATTTTCGCCACTACCTGGACTAAGTAGTTCTCCATGGTATTGGTTGCAGGTGTTAACTTTTTACCAGGCATACCAGGCATGTGTGCAGATGGCTTTGATTCAATAACAAGACGTAAAGCTTGAATGATTAAATAACGTTTTACCTGGCAGTCGATGGCTTAGCAGGTCAATGATCGTCTGTTGGCCTGTGGGTGTTTGGGCAGAGTTCCTGGCCCAACCCAACCTTGTCCGACCTCGGACGGCCTCAGACGGCCCGCCCTTTGCCCGGGCTTCGCCCCGGGCGTCCCGCGTAGCTGGCCCTTCGGCGCTTTTGTGCGCCTCCCCTGGCGCCCTCGCGGTGTCACTACGCGCGCCGCCGCGTAGGCTGCCGGGAATCGTAGTCCCGGAGCGGCGGCGCGACCAGACTGCAGAGAAAGTGACTCTCGGCGGTGGCGGCGTGGGCTGAGTGTCCTGGCGAGCTGCGGCGTGATGCAGGTAAGGTTTTCGGTTTCCCAAGGCTCCGCCGGCCCTTCGGTGCTTTTGTGCGCCTCCCCTGGCGCCCTCGCGGTGTCACTACGCGCGCCGCCGCGTAGGCTGCCGGGAATCGTAGTCCCGGAGCGGCGGCGCGACCAGACTGCAGAGAAAGTGACTCTCGGCGGTGGCGGCGTGGGCTGAGTGTCCTGGCGAGCTGCGGCGTGATGCAGGTAAGGTTTTCGTTTCGTCAGACCTCCTCCGGCGATTCCACCTGTTTGCTCGCAGTTCCAGCTGCTCGAGCTCCAAGCGGAGGCCGATACCCTGTTAAGAAAAAGGGCGATAGAAGACGTCCCTTTGTCTCAAAGGGGAAAGGGTCTTTACTCACTGTTCTTCCTGGTGCGCAAGAAGGACAAGGACAAGTTCAGGCCCATTCTGGATTTGCGACAAGCAAGCAAATGGATTCGCAGGGAGAAGTTTTGCATGCTGTCTCTGCACCAGATTTACCCTCAGCTGCAGAGAGGAGACTGGCTTTGCTCAATAGATCTGCAAGATGCGTACTTCCATGTGCCCATTGCACGGAAACATCGGAAGTTCCTGCGATTTCTGGTTGGCACAAATCACTATCAGTACACCGTACTACCGTTTGGACTGAAGTCTGCACCCAGGACCTTTTCAAATTGCATGGCAGTGGTGGCATCGCACCTGAGAAAGAACAAGGTGTTGTCTACCCGTACCTGGACGACTGGTTGATCAAAGCCTCCACCTTCCAGGAAGCGCAAATGCACTTCAACAGGACGGCCGTTCTGTTGACCCAGCTGGGGTTGAATATCAATATGTCCAAGTCTGTCCCGACTCCTGTCCAGTGCCTACAATACTTGGGAACCTCCATCGATACTCTTTCAGCAAGCAAGCGTGTCTCCTTCGGAAGAGCGACGCTTATCGATCCTTCGGAAGGCTCAGGCTCTCATAGCTGTTCCATCTACGACAGTGAGGACGGTGTCTTCTCTACTGGGGTCAATGGCCTCTTGCATCTTCCTCACGCCACACGCACGCCTTCATATGAGGCCGCTGCAGGAATGTCTGGAGGATCAGTGGGACCAGAAGTGGGGGAGCTGGGACGACAGGATCCGGCTGTCCCTTCACGCTCAACAGTCCCTGAGATGGTGGCGCTCAGCAGAGAATCTCCTCAAAGGGGTCCCATTTCACAAGGACATTCCTATTCAGACTGTCGTCACGGATGCCTCTCTCCATGGCTGGGAGCGCATTCTGATCATCGACAGATCCAGGGAACGTGGTCCCCGGCGGAATCTACGTATCACATCAATTTCCTGGAACTCAGAGCTGTTCACTTGGCACTGAAGGCCTTTCATCCGTTCTTCCAGACCAGCTCCTTCCTTGTGCGGACGGACAATACGACCACAATGTATTACCTCAACAAGCAGGGGGGCTCGAGATCACGCACACTGTCACAGGAAGCGCAGGCGATCTGGCACTGGCTGCTAGCCAGATGACTGATGATAACGGCTACCCATCTGCCAGGTGTGCAGAACGCTCAGGCGGACACACTCAGCAGGTTGGTGCAAGAAAACCACAAGTGAGTTCTAAACGACGAGGTGCTAAGAGACATCTTCGACAGGTGGGGCACTCCAGACGTAGATCTGTTCGCCACCGCCGAAAACAGAAAATGCAGAGACTTCGCCTCCAGGTATTACCAACTGGGGACTCTGGTGAACACACTATGGATCAGCTGGTCGAACAGCTTTCTGTACGCTTTTCCACCCATTCCCCTGATTCCGGTGGTGCTCATCAAGCTATCTCAGTCCAAAGCACGGATGATCCTCGTTGCTCCGGAATGGCCCCGACAGTGGTGGTTCACGGACCTGCTTCACAGGTCTCTCCTACCCCACCTGCGGCTGCCGTGTCGGCCGGACCTTCTCACGAAGTTCGGGGGGCAGATGGTGCATCCCAACTTCTCCTCGTTGAGTTTAGCGGCATGGCTCCTGAGATAGTGCAGTATGGACACCTGAATCTGCCTGTCGATTGCATGGACATACTAAGGGAGGCTAAGCGCCCTTCCACTAGGACTTCCTATGCCTACAAGTGGAAGAGGTTCTGCATCTGGTGCACCTCCAAGAATTATGATCCGACGACCTGCAAGGAAGATGTCATCCTTCCATACCTCTTGCATTTGGATCAATCTGGCCTTAATTTTCATTCTATTAAGGTTCACCTCGCAGCGTTGACTGCGTATAGGAAATGCCCTTCACAAACATCCTCCTTCCAGATTCCTGTGATAAAAGATTTTTTGGAAGGATTGAAGAAAGTGTTTCCTCCTGTTCGGCGTACTTCGCCTTCATGGGAGCTGAATGTGGTGCTGTCCAGGTTGATGAAGGAGCCTTTTGAACCTATCCATAAGGCTTCTCTGCAGCACTTGTCATGGAAGGCGGCCTTCCTTGTGGCCATTACATCTGCCCGCAGGGTGAGTGAAATTCAGGCATTGTGTTGCCAGGAACCTTATACTGTATTTCATGCTGCTAAGGTTTTGATGCGTACTCACCCTAAGTTCCTTCCTAAGGTGATTTCTGATTTTCATGTTAATCAGACTATAACTTTGCCTACATTTTTTCAAAACCCTTCCACTCCAGCTGAGAGGTCTCTTCATTCCCTGGATGTCAGAAGAGTGTTGAAATTTTGCTTGGATAAGACCAAGGACATTCGTAGGTCAGACCAATTGTTTGTCAATTATGGGTCGGTCAGGACTGGTCTTGCCACATCGAAACAGTCCATTTCTAGATGAATTGTGTCCTGTATCCAGTTGTGTTATCAGAAAGCTAACAAAACCTTAAGGGGTAAGCCTAAGGCTCATTCTACCAGAGGCAAAGCAGCTACAACAGCTTTGCTTCGTAATGTTCCCATTGCAGAGATCTGCAGAGCTGCCACTTGGAAGTCGGTCCATACCTTTGCTAAGCATTACAGTCTGGACTCTTATGCCAGGGCAGATGCTCAGGTTGGGCAGGCTTCGTTGAGAAATCTGTTTGCACAGTAGAGGTATTGTCTGTTTTTTCTCCACCACCGGGTTGGTTTGTTGGGATGGGCTTGCCATTCTATTCACTGGATTTTGACTATACACAGAGATCCCCTACTACAGAAGGAGTAGTTTCTTACCTGTAACTCCATTTCTGAAGGAGGGGTTTCTCTGTTATAGTCATAAGCGCCCGCCCTCCTCTCTGGTGAAGAAAATGGTACTGTAATGTATGCTACAGGCTTTGCTTTATACACCTTCAAAAAGAACTGAAAGTAAAAGGACTTTGGCTGTGCATCCTGGGATACCGAGGGTCTCTGGAGAGTTCCTTAAAGGCACGGTATCCCTTTTCCAGACACATAATGGCAGCCTATGAGGGCTTGTCTGTCCAACCCTTCCTCTCTATCATTTCAAGGATTTTGTTGAAGGGGAGTTTTTCTCTATGAGGGAAACTTGGTAAATTGTGTAAAATTTGACATTTGTGGCTATCCTTTTCACTGTTTAGGTGAAGTAGTGGCCATTGTAGCCTTGTAAGTGTTAGGCTGCATTATTTGTCTTGATTTTCTCTTAAGTGTCTATGCAGGACTGCAAAGAAGACAGCTTAAGAGATTATTTTTGATTGCTCCGGGGTCCACGCACATAGGCGGGGACTATTCACTGGATTATGACCATAACAGAGATACCCCTACTACAGAACTGGAGTTACAGGTAAGAAACGACTCCTTCCTGCTATTATTGAGAAAAATCACGAAGGAAATGTTCTTTTTTTTTTTAATTTCACCATCGTAGGGTACATTTATAAAAAAGTATCCATAAATAGATAAATACAAAAAAAGAAGCGTTCTTAACACCTTGGCTGCTAAGGGTTTTCCCCCCCGGCGCTGCTTCTCAGGATTACCATTGTTTGTGACAAGGTCAACTCGTCATAAGCACAGGGCAGGTAAAGCCCATGACGAGTTGACCTTGTCACTAGCATGGAAGTGGTTAAACAGAAACAATAATTGACAGATAAGTACAGAACAGTATGGATAGCTTATATAGTATAACAGGACATAATGAAAAAAGAAGAAAACATTTTTTTTACCTCAAAGGCCTTTGATCATTACGTTGTGCCTAGAGTGAGTTTGATTCTAGTTTTCCAATCGATTATGAGCCCAAATAAGATTTCCTAGTTTCCAAGCCTTCCACCCTTTCCTCTCATATAGACCCTTTTCCAGATTATACATAGCTAAGAGTCGTGTAGGCCATTGTTGAAATGTGGGGGGTTTAGGATCCACCCAAGCGGTTGCTATAAAATTATAACCACAGCCATGGGTAGAAATACAAATTCACGCTAAACCAACGGTGTTCCATTCCGAGCCACACCTAATACCATCAACTTAGCTGCAAGCTTTACTTGGATCATGAAAGTTTGCCCCTGAAATTCCTCTGTGGGTCCAACATCGGACAGAAGGCAAACATGAACTATATCTGCATCATCACCCTTACAGCGGGGCAACGAATACCATCCGTCCCTCCCCATTGAGCAATCTAAGCTGGAGAATAATAGAGTGAGAAGATTGTTTTAAAGTGTTGTGCTTGAAGGTTAGCCACCCTCAAAACAATGTAACCGAGCTTGAGTGACAGTATAAATTCATCCCCTTCAATATTCAGTTTCCGCTGCCATTTCTCACAATGCTTGTCTAGGTGGTTACCCAATAGTTGGCTCAGTCCGGCATAAATCTGGGTGATAGTACACCCATCAGGGTTCCTAACAGCTTCCATAACTGGATCTTTAGAAAAGCTTTCCCTCCCCCTTTCTTCTCTGTGATGGAGGATCGAATCTGGAGGTATTTGAAAAATTCCCTGCGATCTAGATTGAAGAGGATTTGAGTTTTCTCAAATGAGATAATACCATCTTCTTTATCCCCAGAGCGTCCCAGCCCAGCATAACCCCATCATGAAATACCCCGGGGAGCGACGGATTTCCGAATAAAGCAGTGTAGAAATTCATTCTCCCTAGCCCCAATTTATTACTAACACCAGTCCAAACAGCCGCTGCTGCTGCACCAAGGGTTTTAAATTTCACTCTTTTGTAGTAGCTAGCTTCGATAAATCTCAGAAGCCATTTGGGAGCCTCTATCTCTAGCAATAGTTCATATACATCTGGAGGAGCATAATTCCTCCACTGATCCATAACCTTCCTGCCCAATAACCCTCGGAAGTATTGAATTGCCATGGCCCAATAATACATTTTTAAATCCGGGAGCGCCCAACCTCCCCTTTCCCTAGGCAGGGACATATATCTAAAAGCTCTTCTGGTCTTACCCTGTGCCCATACAAATCGAGTAATCAACCTCTCCCATTCCTTATACCAATGGTTCTAACATTTTAAGGGTATTGTCCTGAATAAATTCAGTATTTTTGGAAGAAATATAATTTTACTGATATTACATCGTCCAACAATTGAAAGATGCAGATTTTCAAATCTGTCAAAATCTCTTTTGGACTTTTGGATCACAGGGACAAGATTTTTTTCTACTACTTTACCTAGATCTGAGGTTATGATGATCCCAAGGTATGTGGCGGACTCCGTCACCAGTGGATCCGACAGAGACAACCTACTATTAACTACTATTTGCGTTTTTTCTCGGGTAATCCTATACCCTGAGATACCCTCAAAGCGTTCAGCCTCATGCTCCAGTTCCATTAAGGCCACCCTTGGATTTGCAGCAGTTACTGCTAAATCGCCTGCGTATCCTAAAATTTTAGTTTCAAATCCATTTAATCATATGGGAAGGATTCCCTTATTTGCTTAAATTTTCCCAATTAAAGGATCCATATAGAATGCAAATAGGAGGGGAGTGCATGGGCACCCCGTCTCGTCCCACTGTGAATGAAATCGGATCGCTCTTCCCACCCATTAGCCAGAGTCGAATTTTAGGGGTTCTATATAACGTCTGTATGGTTTTAATACACCCTTTTCCAACCCCCACATTCTCCAGTACAGCCAGAGATACCCCCACGAAACCCTATCGAACACCTTCTCTGCATCTAGTAGGATAAGCGCCATAGGATCCCGTGAGGCAGAGATGCCATCAAACATAGTGATAACTCTGCGAATATGTTCGGTTGCACCTCTACCTGGATGAATCCGTGCTAACGGGGTGAAATCACCTTCCCTATCATGGATTGGATTTTTGAAAAATGTTTTACATCACTATTCATTAGACTAAGTGGTCTATAAGATCCGGGCTCATTAGGGGGCTTTCCCTTCTTTAGAAAGATAACCATATTAGCTTCTGCCCATGACTCTGGAGGTGCTTCACCTCTCTGTGCTTGATGCATTACAAATCCTAAATCATCCCCCAAAATTGGAAAAAACACTTTATAAAATTCTAACGGGATTTGGTCAGGGCCTACAGCTTTGCCAGATGGGAGTTCACTGATGGCTTTTTGAATTTCCTCATCTGATAATATGCCCTCCAGAACTTATGAATTTTCATGTGAGAATGCCTCAGCAGCGATTGATGCTAAATATTCCTTTATGTTCTTCATCTCCGTATGCCTATTCTTCCCCGTATGGATTCTCGTAGTACCTTTGAAATGCCACTCGTATTTCCCTAGGTGCTGCAGCTACTTCCCCCATTTGATTTTAAATCTCCAAAATATCTCCCCAGTAGTGTTCTATCTTGTTCTAGTTGCAAGCATGTGCCCCATTTGTTCACTATATTCATAACAAGATTGTCTCCAGGCCAGAAATATTTCCACTGCTCTTGCTGCCATGATTTCTCCTTATGCCGCCTTTGCTTTTGCCAATTTCTGGAGCATCTCTTCTTTGTTCAAGCCATTGGCAACGGCTCTAACCAATTCTTCTTCTATATCTGACATTGTACTATACAACTTCTTTAGATCTTGCTTGATTTTTTTTATTCCGGTTCAGAGAGTAACTCAGGGTTTCCCCTCTGATCCCGACCTTAAGGGAATCCCATACTATCCCATATCTAGCACTACCCCTGTTGTCCTCTAGGAAACCCCAAGCCACTTATTCATATGTTGAACATAATTCGGATCTTGCAGCAAGGCCCGCCCAAATGCACACAGATTCCCCTCCCCCCCACACACACACACAAAGTTTTGAACCTCCAGAACCAAGGGACTGTGGACGGACATGGCCCGGGGAGATTTCTGAATCAAACAGGATGAGACCAGGAAGTAATCTAATCGTGCTACAGCCCTGTACGGTTCCGAATAATATGTACTACCCCCATCCTGTGGTTTAAGTTGCTCCCAGGCATCAATAAGCCCATTATCTTCGATCATTTGAATGAGGGCCTTATGTACTTTTTTTTCTGACCGTTATAATTACGGGGGTTCCCCTTCCATAGCCAGCCATGCCATTTATATTAAGATCGCCACAAACAATGATTGGTAGAGGCCACTTGGTCAATTCAGAATTTAAGGTACTCCTATACTTCGGGATCATCCCCTGTCGACCCATATATTGAGCATAATGTAAAATTAAATCCCTGCACTTGGCCTTCAACAATTGCCCATCGACCTAGTTTATCAGTTGAACAAGCTTTAAACACAATCCTCCCCTTCTGTACCAATATCGCCACCCCTCGCGTTCTGGTCCTTAGTATATGCAATCAGTTGAAATTCCAGCTGCTCTAGGATGTTTTTCCGTGTCCCCTCTATGTGTGTTTCCTGCAAACAAATTATATCTGCATGCAACATCTTAAGTTGTTCCTTAACTGTCCTTTGTTTTACAGCATTATTCAACCCACAAATATTTATCATTGCTACCCACATATAAAGTATATATTGCCATCCTGTTCCCACATTACTCCTTTTTATTTTTTTTTGACACCTCTCCCTGATTTCGTTACCCAATGGTGCTCTTAATTTTTATACCCCAGCCTCACCCCCCTGGTGAATTTCCCCCTGCCACCTCCTGCCCCTTCCTGCCCTCGAGGCCCACCCCTTCCCCCCACCCTCCACCTACATGGTGAGACAAGCAGACCAATGGTCTCTGTAATGTAGTCTGAGAATCACCCCCTTCCTGCCAGCCCGCAAACTTCCGCCTTTGTTTTTCCCCCGCTTAGATGCTATTTTAACCCCTAAAAGTGCTATCCCTGGTTAGACTCTACCAACAATATAATGCATCACAAAGTTCCTTCCACATCAGCCACCATTTGAAACAGAGAAAAAAAGAAAGCCCCCAAAAAGAAGAACTAAGAAAAAGATGAGTAAAAAAACGAAATCTTAGTTACTTCAACCTATCTGGACAAATCAATGAAAATCGGTCCTTGCCATTAAGATTTTAGTTTTTCAATATACTCTTGAGCTTGGATTACTGAAGTGAAGACTCTTGTAGTGTTCTTGTGTATAATCTTCAATCGAGCTGGGGGTCAAAAAAGCTTGTGCCCCTAAGGCTTGACAAGGCTGAATCAATTGTCTTAACTTCCATTGCCATTCTAATGTAACGTGGCAAAAATGTGGTTTTGCAAAGAAGGACTGATTTTTTAAAGTCCATCTGGCATTCTGGCGGGCCTTTGCATACACTTCCTCCCGAAGCAGCAAATTCCCGAAGTAGATTAATATTGCCCTTGGCGTTGCATTACCTTCTCTACTAGGCTACATTGGTCTCTATAAAATCAAAGGGAAGCGATTAACCTGCTGTAACACTACCTCCCAGTTCCAGTGCTGGAGTTCCAAGAAGGCGCCCTTCATTAGCTTCAGTACATAGGCCCATATATTGTTTCCATCTATTCCTTCTTCTATGCCAAGTAACCATGTTATTCCGCCTTTGCTAGTTCTCAAAATCTTCCATCTTCCATTGAAGGTCTGAAAACTGGGCTGCCTGTGATTCAGTCTGTGCCTGAGTTCTAGTCAAGCCATCCTCTAGTGTACTGGTTCGCTCTTCCACCAGTGTCAGTCTCGAGTTTATATCCGTACAGGCTTTAGCCATTTTTCTAGTGGCACCCTGAATTTTTTTTTTTGCTAATCGATTCTTCTTCCCATCCATTTGAGTCTTCTCTTGCAGTTGCTTGATAGATTCATAGATCATTTTCAAGGAGGGCTTTTCAATTTGTGTCATTCTTGTATTAGTGCAAAAACAACAACTGATGGACAGAATGTTGCACAATGGCAAAACATTCACCGCCAATCACAGATCTGGGTTTAATCCATCGTTATTTTGTTCACCACACCACCCCAGTTCAGACATGGGTATATGCAAATCAGTCTTGACCCTGTGCCTCATGGGAACAGTCCAGCCCGAACTGCCAAGCCATGTCTTCCTTGGACCAGAATCAAGCATCCTAGGACAGGTTTCTAGCTATCAGCCGTCATCAGCCAGGGTAGCTTGATTCCAGTGGCATGGAGAGCACGGGACTCACGTCTGAGCATACCCGTCCCACTCGGGGTGACAAATGCAAAAACAACAATTGATGGACGGAATGTTGCACAATGGCAAAACATTCACCCCAGTCACAGATCTGGGTTTAATACATCGTTATTTTGCTCACCACACCACCCCAGTTCAGACATGGCCATATGCAAATCAGTCTTGACCCTGTGCCTCATGGGAACAGTCCAGCCCTAAATCACCAACACTGAACTAAGAAGCCAGAAGGTGCAAGACAAACTCACTTCTCAAAGTACTTCCAAAGAAAGTCACAAGGGAGACTTCTCTATTTTGTGTTTATCCATAGAGGAGAAGTCTCCCTTGTGACTTTCTTTGGAAGTAATTTGAGAAGTGAGTTTGTCTTGCACCTTCTGGCTTATCAGTTCAGTGTTGTTGATTTAGATTTTAGTATCGCACAGACGTTGCACATATGTGTGGTGGCATGTTTTTTAGTCTTTTAGTGTTTGGGCTGACACCATGGGTGTGGATCACTATTGTTGCTTTATGTGTTGAGCAGACGATACCTCTTGTAAATACAGGGATGAGAAGTACATATTTTTATTGTATTAGATTTAGATGTGCAACAATACCGTCCTGACGATGGTCCCGAGGATCTTTTAGACCAACGGGGAAGCGAAACGTCAACGCTTAACACCGTTTTGCTTATATGTTGATTGTACAGTACGCAAATTGTATGAAATGTTTTGTTTAATTTCTACTAATATGGTGTTTTGATTTTCCATATGTACTCTGAGCAAAAGGTGTTTTGTATACTACGGATAATTGACTAGAGAATTCCAGTAGTATGTCCGTTGCCAGGCTATAATTTACACCGAAAAGCTGTGTTGAATACAATAACCTTTTATATAAACTGTGGTATTTTTGAAGGAACTCCCTGTATGAACATATTAATGATCACTATTGTGACGTCAATTTAAATAACAATTGTTGTGAAATGTTTCCTCTAGGGACAATATGATTTTGTGATTGATTATACCCAGTCCCGAGGGGATTATTGGGTGGCTCTATTGTATTTAGCACATGCTATTTGCTGCTTACTCGCCCTGCCCATAACGGACGTTGCACTCTGGAAGTCATAGGGGTATTTCAGACTTATATTGCATAACTAGTACGATATGCAGTAATATTGCCAGTACTATATCAACTTCGCCACTACATAGGATACCCCAATATCACCATAGCAGGATAGGGTCAGTTAAATGTAGGTTAATATGTAGTTATGATACTAGAACTGGGCCAATAAATATATTCATACAGAAATAGGAGAGCAAGGGTATTTAACAAATTGTAAAGTAAAATATGTAATAACAAATTTCCTATAATTTAAAGTAGAGGGCATATAAACTTACAGGGATATGTTTTATAAATATATAATAATAGGTTACCCAAGAAAATAATGATATTAAAAGTATTATAAATAAGATGAAAGATTATGAAGTAAAAGCTACCTTAGGGGTCAATTCCGATTCTGGTAAGAAAACCGTCCTACGATTCGTATTTGTAGCCGTTTCCGTACGAATCGTACAAAGCCATCCGAATTGCGTAGTACGATCCGTTTCCAAACAATGCGTCCGAATGTTTACGAACCTTACGAAAAAACAAGCGAAGCTCCATACGATACGTACTCGGGGTGTGAACCGTACGATTTGTAAACATGCCGTACAACCCGCCAAATACGATCCGGACCAGGCATCGAGTACGCGATTCGTACGGAAAGCAGCAAATGAGCAATTCGTACGGAGAACCACACATACACATACGCACCGTACCCCTGCGATCATGGGGGTACACACCGTACCCCTATGCTCTGCACCCCTACGCACCGTACACCTACACACCGTACACCTACACTACGTACACCCATGTACCGTACCCCGATGTGACCTACCCCGATGTACCGTACCCCGATTGTACCGTACCTCGACGCACCGTACCAGTTTGCACAGTACCCTGTGATCATGGGGTGCACTCGCGTACCCCGGGGAGTCCGTTCCACACGTTAGAGTGGAAATGTGCTTTTACGGATGTTTTAATGTCCTGTAGAGAAAGAGTCGTACGGAGTGTCGTACTGACGAATCGTACTTGCTGGTTTGTAAAAAGCTGCCTCGATCCATACGAACATTGCGTACTGCGTGCTCAGAGTGCGATCCGTACGGTTTCTTGAATCGTACGGTCTTTTGTACGATTCATACGGAGAACTGCATTGAGTACACTTCGTACTACATTGTACGTACGGGTACTCTTCTGGGTACGAATTGTATGGAAAAAACACCCTTTCGGACTCGATTTTACCGAATCGGAATCGGCCCCTTAATGTAAGAGAAAGGAATGATATGAAGGATAATAATATAATGGTAGAATAACGTACCTGTACAATATAGTGGTAATCTAAATAAATGGGTCGATGTTATGAAGGTTAATTTACACCCTTACAAACCGTAAGAAAAATAGATTCGGAAATATCAAAAACATATTATAGTACCTGCATACACCTAAAAATGCATACTTCTCTGACAAAGTGCAGTTAGGAGATTGCATTATGAAAGCAAAGGACAGGCATTTTCAGTGTAGCTAGCCTTCATTTTCTTACGTAAGTACCACAATATTTCCTGAATCGTAGTAAATAAACGGCGATACTTAAAGGGATTTTCGGGATTTGTGTCTATCAATTAGGGGCGAATGGTACCCAGTAAAAGATCCACAGGATATTATCAATTTTCTTTATAGTAACAATTCAGTTTCTGGCCACTTGGTGGCGGGATATGCAAGCATATGAAGCTATGAATGCTCCCAAGCAGCAGAACTCATGTTAAAGGAAAGCAGCTCATTCACGACAGCCCTAATGTCCCTGTACCAGTGCTTAATACGTGCAAGCAAATAAATAAAGAATGCCAGTGCCCAAAACTTATTTTAGGAGGCGGACGTCTGCTATCACCACTGGTGAGGATTACTTTAAACGCTGTGGTAGCCAGCACTTACTTTGTTGTATTTTAAACTAACAAAAAAAGTGGTGTATCATCATATGCAGCCACCGTTTTTACTCTGACAACCAGGTTGTGTCAGCAGTCGCTTTGCTGTGGTGTCACTCACTCTACTCTACTCTGCTGTGAGAGCACTCACTGCGCTCTTCTGTCACAGTGAGTGCTGGAAGGGAACACATTGATTGACCATGCACAAGCCAGCGCAGTTAGCTCCAGGATTTCCCTGTCGCCTCGTGATGTTCCTCCTTTGGGACCGGCAGTGGTAGTCTAGCTGTAGGATAGATGGTTTTCTCGCCTTCAGACAAATGACTGACATTGGCAGATGCGGGGACAAGACAGTTCACGCAGAAGGTGGGGGTCACACCAGTGTGGTCTGAGACGTAGAATACAGATAGGACAGAGATCGGTTGGGGACAGAGCAGAGACACCTCAGGTGGGCAGAACAGAGATGCATCGTATGGGTAGAGCAGAGCTACACGATTTGGGCCACTCCTGGGCTAGACACTCATTGCTTGCAACATTGACGCTTCCATGGCTGTATTGGTGTGCAGTAATTAGTGGTGTACAATAAGCATCTTAAAGTGCCCAATGAACAATGCACAGAAAGTGGTTAGGGTGCAAAGTGAGAAGTTAGTAATATGCAGTAAACAGTGCACAGTGATCACTGAGCATGTGGTGGTGTGAGTTTACACTACGCAACTTATAATGTACATTGAGCATGCTGCTCCAGTGGGTGCTTTCAAAGTAATGTACACTGATCAATGAGTGATGCATGAGGCTCACCCAGCAGAATGTGTTGCACAATGACTTATAAGCAGTGTGTACTGGGTGGTGAGCAATGTGCAGTGACTACTGAGCAGACTGCAGAGCCTCGGAGTGGGCAACCCAACAAATGCACTGGGAGAGCCAGAGGCGAGCCAAGGGTTTAGATTGACTCGAAGAGCCAGCGCACAAGCCACATCCTGAAAACAGTTGCCATAGAAATCATGCAACTAACACATTTGAGAAAAATCTCTTTAAAATGAAAAAAAAACGTATTTGTTTAACATGCAGAGGCTTAATGCCATTAGTGAACTAGGAGGTAAGTCAGCTGTCTATGTACTGCATATGTGGACTAGACTAATTATACATGGAGTAGCATTCTGTTTTTTTAAACCCAACACGTGGAATTTTGTACATTGCACATCGTCAACTCCATTATTTGAAGCTGCTTGCAGTGTGATAATGAATAAAAAGGCGGCTCAGTGAAATAAAGCATGTGCCTGTTCGGGGTTGTCTGTACACTGTACACAACATGCATTGTCACAGTCTCCCCCTACAACGGTAGAGATCACTTCAGCTTCTGTGGCGCTTTTTTGGCTACCACTGATCTGAGGGTGACTGGATGTTTTTGTGCTGCTTTTGTGTTTTAAAGAAACTGGTATAATAAAGAGCTGTGCAGCATTTGGGGGCAGGCAGCCATAGTCCACGTCAAGCAGGTATTCAAAGGAAGGTGGTGAAGACACCTCCTTTTTAGGTCGAGCCTGCTAGACAGCGCATGCACTGTCTGCTGCAAGGCTTATTGTGTCTTACCAAGAACATAGCGGGGCTTGGAGCCCACCCATTGCTTACCATTGGTTGGATTGCCTTGTCACTCTCACTTGCCTGCTTCTTATTCTTGTGCCAGCTTGTCAATCTTGTGTTTGTCCCTACCATGGTACATCGCCTCTTTACAGTCTCTTTGATTGACTTTCATTGCTGTTTCCACTGCTTACTTTAGCAAGCACTATTTTGTGTACGTGAAGCACTCTACTAGAGCGCATTTTTATGTGCCATCTCCCTTGTGTACATCTCTCTCCCCGCATTCCATGTTGCTCTCATTTGCCTGACTAGTTCTCCCTGCGGTCTTCCATCTTGCACTCACCCGTGTGCTTCTCCCCATTGCTACCTGCCATTCATGCCTTCAGTGTTTATTTCTCCAAATTCCCTTGTTGCTTTCATGTCCCTTCTAGCCCTCCTCCCTCCCCCCACCAGTTGTTTTGCTGTTGGGCCCCCACCCTTTCTGTGCTTATTCCACTCCCCCCTACCTCCCTGCGTTGCTTTGCTGTTCACTCTCACCCTCCTCCATGTTGCTTTTCTGAGCACTCCACCACCCCTGTGTTGTTTCCCCTCTCCACGCTGACTTAAAAAAAAACGTTTCCACTGTTTATTTCCTTTTTAGATGCCAATCCAAATCAGATCTGCAACTAAAAGGGGTGGGGTGGACGCACATGTGTCATTATGCAGGCACAGGCATGTGTGGTGTGCACGCCTACAAAATGAAACAGGTGCAGCGGCAAAGGCTTTTGTGTGTGTTTTTCTTTTAAACATTAATGGCTGCACAGCATTGCGGATACTGGGCATCGTGGCTAAAAAAACTTTTGGCAACCCCAATAGATCACACAGGCGAGACCTATTGGCGTTGCCAATGCTTGTTTGCATGAAGACTCCCTGGTGCCTCGTTGGTAGATAGTTAATCTCAAAACAAATAGTTTGACATGCCTATGAGTGCAGCAGACAGCACAGTAGGCTGGCCTATGAATCTAGTTGGAGCAGCATGAAGACGTGATGAGTTTCATGAATGCCTAGGCTCAGAGAGACAGGCAGTCTTCAGAATTTTAAATGAGGCTGCCTGCAGTTTGAGGGACCACAATAATCTAGATCATATCCCCTTAAATAAGTGCCAGTGTTTCCCACCTGTACAATTTAAGTATTGCCCTCCTCATCTGCTAACCGAAGTACAGTCTGACCACGCTGCATGCATAGTACATATTCCCCCCCCCCCCCCCCCCCCCGTGAAGTCACGGTCCAAGTCTTATTCTCTTAGCCTCCTTATATTATAGCCTTAACTGACTAGTTGTCTTGTTTTGCTTTGTGATTTTTCCAGGCCTGCCTCCAGGAGCAGGGTGGAGCGCCGTGCTACCCACCACCCCACATCTATTGCCACCAAAGCTGCCATCCTTGAGAAGGTGAGCCAGGTCTGTCGGATCCAGAGGGCGAAGGAACGAGTGGAACGACACAAGCTGTCACGCAAGGCCATGCAGCGACAGAATCTCACCAGGGAAGTGCATTCGCGGCGGGCTAAGCACTTCAGCAACTTTGTCTACCAGCCCAGCCAGCGCGTCTACAACTACTAGCCCTGCTTCAGGGAGTTTACAAAAGGGGCATTAACCGCATTTGGAGCACCACTACCCGCCCCTCTTTGGGGTAGTGGTTCTTTAGTCTTTCCCCCTCCCACTAGTCATTTCCCTTTCTGAGAACACCCCTTTTTTGTTTTGATGTATTTGTAAAAAACAGCTGTGCTGGGCCGCAGAAAATGGTGCTTTTCTGGTCTCAGATGGCGGCCCATCAACACTATGCCTCCCTGTTTTAACTCTTTCTAACTTTTCACTTTTGTTTGTAACACCCTGGCTCAGGTTTGCAGTCGGAGTTCATTGGTAAATGTAGAAACTGAACTTGCAACCTGCTGTATGATGTGCTTTGTTCGGAACTCCAAAACAGATTACCCCCCAGCTGCAGTGCGGAATGTAGTGTGTTCACCATCTCAGTCTACTACTAGTTCCTAAAATCCACCTTCCCGTCCATTCTGTTAACTGTTGTTCTAATTTCAAGCCCCATGATCCATTTGGGTGGATTTGATCACCAGAAGTGGCTTGTAGTGTGGCATGCTGAGCAGTATGGCGAGATGGCCGACTTTGTGGCAAGATCTGCTCACAAAACAACACCTCATTGGTTATCTTCCATATAAGCTAGCATTGAAAGTGAGAGCAGTTTGCTACTCGGAACTGCGTTATGGAACATCATGGGAAGTACATCTGTGATGCCACAGTAACACTACAGAGAGGTTCGGTCTCTGGTGAAGAAACACTTATTTAGATCAGAGATCCCCCCCAGAGTGACTCTTTAAATACTAATAATAGTGGTGAATCTTTTAATGAACAATCCCTTCTAAGATGTCTGATTTATATACGACGTTTATAACCGAATTATTATTCACTTCCAGTTCTCATTTTATCAACCTCAGAAGGATGAAATGTTGAGTCAGGCCTAATGAGATTCTGACCTTTGGTCAACAGGTCACACACAGAGTTTCCAACAGGTCCATTAACAAATTAAGCTATCCAACAGGTAGGACCATAAGTCCTGTCCAACCCTGAACTCAAAATAGGATATTCCATCTGGTCATTCTACAGTTAGAAAAACAAGGTGTGGGTCTTTGCTTTTACCCAGTTTCTTTCAGGCACATGGATAGCCAACACCTGTCCTGTTGAAAGACTTGTAGAATGAGGTGGCTAGTTCATGCTGCCCATTTTATGCCCTAAACTGGTGTCTTGACAAAATTTGAGAGTGTCTTCTAGCATAGGCAGATAACTTGCTTTATATAAATCTTCAGTTATGTAGTGGTGGGAGGTTTATCTTGGTGTATTATATGAGCAGTAGATATCCATCCATACATAGTTGGAGGGTGGCAACATCTGGCTGCAGATAGGGAGGCTTCCAGGGAAGCAGCAGTACTCACTGGAACTGTTGAAAGGGCACAGTGATTCCCAGTATGAGCTGTCCATCCAGATGTTATTTTGTATTTTTATAGTTAGAATATTTCTTACCCACACTATAAATGCTGAATACGATTACCAGAATCCAGGACTGTTCACACCTTATGTAGCACCCTGTGATACCTCTGACCGACTTTCCCTATTTTTAGTGTCTGGTATCCCCCCTGGCTTTCTTGGCTTCAGGGCCTGAACTAGTTGTTCCTTTTTAGGTCGAGCCGGGGCAGCTCATGCGCTGCTCTGTGAGGCATTCTGTATTGAGGTAGGGACTTTAAGCTCCGCCACATTTTTCATTGGTTTGTGTCATTGCCCACTTTAAACTGTGGCTGTTCATTGATCAATAGGCTTAGTAGTCCCTCCTTAGTACCGCCTTGTCTAATTTTGTAACCTCTCATAATGACACCCCCTGTTGCGTGGGTTGTTGCTCGGTAGGCTTTAATTACAGTCTCCAAGCACTATTTTCTCAAGTAGCTTTGTCCTGCCTGTTGTGTAGGAAGGACACGCTCTCTCCTAACACTTTTTTTATTTTTATAGCACGCATTTGCAATGCAATAGGTCTCGCATTTGTGAGAGTTTAAGCTATTGGCATTGTAAATGACAATGCCGCTAATTTATTTGTTTTAAACACAACACATTAATAAAAGGCATTGTCATTTACAATGCCAATAGCTCAAACTCTCATAAATGCGAGACCTATTGCATTGCAAATGCTTGTTTGATGTGGTTCAAGGAATAACTACAAGCAGTCTTCAGTCAAACTCCTGATTAGTTGTTATGTCCTCCTCCGAGGCCAGCCCTTAGTAGTCTACAAATAGCGGTCACCCTTCCTACTGAAGGAGAAAGCTAAGCCCTGCGTAGTATCCAGCAGTCGGTAGGCAGGATAAGTAGGGCCTTCTAGATGCATACTTGCTTCACATCTGGAGTTAAAGAGGTAACTGTAGAAAAATCAATGGGGTGCCTGTTTCACATTTGGTTGGGAGGGGGGCTCCTTTCTGAAGTGGGTAGGACTGCTGCAGCAAGAACAGGCTAATTGCGTAATTCTTTTCAGAAGTCCCATAGAGGGCATACACCCACACACTCACTACCCACTCGTACAGTGAGAGTACCACGTTAATTTCCGAGTTGAAGAAATCCCGTGGAGACGTCGCCGCCAAGTAACAAAGAGCGCCTGTCACTTGGCAGTCAAGCCAAATCCTGGCCCGAGTACCCTACCACCGCCACCCCCACAGGCACACGTACGCGCTCTTGCCTCTGTTGTGATCTCCCACACCAACATTATCAGCTTGGTTCATTTAATTTATTTTCTAGAGATTAATCAACCTCAGCTGTTTTTATTTATTTATATGTAATAAAGTATATTTATTGCCAAAAATAATTTACGTGACGTACGGGTTAAATGTCGGAAAGCAGTAATGTGAGGGAAAGGGTTGTGAGTGGAGGCTGGCTGACCAAGAAGTAACAAGCACTTGCCTAGCATTTCAAAGCTACCCAAAATGAATATTCAGTAGCGAGGGTGACTACCTGCAAGGCAGAGTGCATGATGGGAGTGTGTATCATCATACAGGCGTTGCTGGAAGTGACTGAAAGAGCGCACAGAGCCTAGTTGGTCTAAAATAAATTACCTGTCCTATCCCACAAGTACAGGTGGCCCGTAGGATCGAGTTACGTGTTGGCCCTTTGCCAGATATGATATAATTATCTTGACCTACGGCCCCAGACTGACACCATTCAATTACAATAATTGGGAATAGGTAGCTATAGCTGCTCTGGGGTCGTTTTTCACACTCGATTCTCACAGGGTCCTTCAGGCTGAGGATAGTCTCTCTTCTGACTCTTCATGGCAGTCTTTGTTTCTTTCCTTCATTTCTTCTGCTGCATCCATCCCACTTGAAGACTGAAATCCGTCTCCTCATCAACGCCACAGTTTTCACTCTTGCAACCCAATCCATCTGTGTTGTTTAATTGGGCAGTATTTTTAGTTTGATATTGCTGAGCTTTAATTGTCCCAGGAAGTTATTTTCCTCAGCTTTTGACTTAAGTGCAGTGTTAGGGGACCATTAAAACGTCCCAACGTGCTTTGAAGGAGGAGTGCTGATACAGCAGAAGGCATATGTATGTGGTAGATGGTGGGAGACGAATGTGTAGAAGGTGGAACGATGTTGGAGGAAAGGTGGGAACCAAAGATGGCTGAAAAGGAAGAGTATTCAAAACACAATGTGCACAAGGAGGTGTTACAGACAGGAAATTGCGCGGCACTTGCACTTACCCTGGAAAGCTCTGGCCTGCATTAGAAGTTAACAGTAATTGTTCACACTCTCTGTAGCCTTTTGCCCATCTCCAAAGACATCCCCTTCAACATTCTTGAAACAAAACATTCAAAAACATAGGGATCTTTCTTCTAGTGCTAATAACCCATGATAGGTCCCACATTTTGTGTGTCTTGTAGATTACTAAACGGTCTTTGATATTTTCGGAGTGGACAATGCTCTTGTTGGTCTTGCAGCACTCAAAGGTATGGCCCCGGAGCATCACATGTAATTCAGAACAAACCCGAAAAGCAGAGGCATGCAAGCAATACCATTTGAGAAGTAAGCAGAGGCCTTACAGAGTTTGAGGTGTTACAGAAAGGAGTGGTGACAGGTGAGATGAGCCAAACGACCATCAAGAACCATGATATTACGAACCCAACACACATTTGTGGCTCCCTCAGCTGATAGTCCCTCTGAGACAAACTTCCTATATTTCTTTTTCTCAAGGCACAACATTGCAAACTCAACAAACTTCCAGATGATCTGGTTGTTGTTTAGTGTACGTTCGTGTGATAGGTGAGACAGTTCTGCCATCTTTAAAGGTTGTCTACTGGTTACTGGGTAGCATGGATTCATCAAACGACAACCAGTTCCTACTGGATTTGAATAAATGTGTGGAGCGGAATGTTCCCCAAACACAGACATGCTTATGAGTACCCATTATTATTGAGTTCTAAATATTGCTGTATAAAATTGGTTAATCATTTTGTAGTACTATGGGTGGATCAGCCCTGATTGTCATTGACTTTCATTAACACCTGCCCGCCGATGTAACCGGGCAAAATATGTCCATCCTCTTCTGGTATTCTGATTGCGTCACCCTTGGTGGCAGGGATTAGGTATTGAGGTTTAGTAGGCCATTAACTGTTATCACACATTTCTGTAAGTTTAAAAGATTGCCAGGCCTGTTCGTGGTAATAGTTCAGTAGATACCAAGCATAGCACCACCTCTGTCTGTCCTGTCGAGGTAGAGATAACGATCTTGGAGGCTGGCACGAAGCACTGCCGTCACTACAAGAAGTGAATCTAGAAATGGGTGTGTATTTTAAAAGTGGTTGTTATGTGGGTAATCATCCATTTCACTGTCTCCCACAAAGGACCGTTCCCTCCCTTCAAACTGAGGTGGGGCTCCACCAAAGACCTGAAGATACAGCCCTTGTCAGAGTGACCTCTTTTTAATTTTGAATTCACTTCTTGAACACGAAGCTGATCAGATTACCGTTCCGTTTGACGAACCTTAAACTAACAACATGGTTTCCTGATGACTAGAGGTGTCCTGGTGACACAGGCCTTTGTTACACTGCACACATGAATGAGGAGGTAGGATATTCTTCGGAAATCTCATCGTTCCAGCCTGCCCTCTTCATGTGTGGTTGTTATTTGTCCTGAGATGCATAACTTTTTTTTGCAATAATGCCTGGCGGGTTAGGGCATTTTCTGGTCAAGTAATGACCAGGTGCCCAAAATATTTGACAAAGGGGGGCTCTTAAACGTCCTAAGAATTGTAGGGCCCAACCAATTGCAGCAAAATAAATGTTTGCCATTATGAACCTTGGGCACGATTCAAAAATACAAAAAGGTGGTTTCACTGGGGGTTACCAGATGAAGAGTCCTTTCCTTGCCATTAGGTCCACGCAGGACAAGGCGACTAATGGGTTTCAGAGACTTTAGCATGAGTTACCATCCTATTGTCTCAGCCTTGATTATAGTTTTCATTAAATTGAAATTCTATCTCGCAGTACTCCTGGTGAAAACCTGTGGAGTATGGTTGCTCGACTCCCTTAACTAAACCCGTTTTGCACGTGAAAGTTACCAGAAGATCTGAAGCATTTTTCTGCCCCCCTGTGGTGCAATCTAAAGGCGCTTTAGGTTGCACCGGTCTCCAACGATGAGGCATGCAGAAGCGAGATTTTTTGCAGTACTGACGGAGACAGCAAGCTTTGGAAGCATCTCTCTGCAATCATTTTGGAAGGGCAGTGGAGGCGATGGACTGGTCGGTCAGAGTTGCTCTCAACAGGAAATTGGATAAGAATAGATTTCTCTGTATCCGACCCAGAAATCGATTAGAATAGAAAGAGCATAACCTGGCCCTTCTAGTAAAAAGTTATTATTGAATAGTTTAATTGATTAATTCACGCTGTATTTTTCTGTGTCGGATAGATTGTTATGTCTATGCAGATTCTTTTGTAGATATATTTATTTGTGGAGCAGTATCTACCCCATGGCCAGTTAGATCATGCCAAAGAACACCCGTTTTGTGGATTTTTCTTGCATTGCAGGAGCCTGACCTCTGCTATTGCCTAAGCAGTCCTATGTTTGGACTCATGTCGCCAATCAGGAAAATTTAGGTTCTGTTTCACGCTTATTTCAGGACTTCAGTGTTGGTGTTTGTACTGCTAAACCTGAATGTGTGCTTTTGAATAGGTTGACGGAAGCCTCCAAACCACAGACTCCAAGGAGAGATACACTTCGAATTTAGACACCCTGGTAACCCCAAAGGGTTTATTGAATACTTACTTGTGATTTTCACTCAAACAATTCCTTTACACACCTAAGCTCCTTACAAAAGGGACTCGGAGATCAGTAGAACATTAGTCTATTCCCCATGTTTTGAGTACTCCCCATTAGTGCTCAAAACATGGGGAATAGACTAATGTTCTACTGATCTCCGAGTACTCTATATTGTCCTAGGCTCTGATTAATCTTTACAACCCTAAATTCAAGAAAAAATTAAATCAAACAGTATACCCGTAAGGCGGGACAGTGCAACATGTCTGACATAAAATGAGCAGATAACAGCAGCAGACGTCCTAGCACAATTTTCGCCAGAACAGTACAACCACAACCCAGGTTGCACCCGACCCTAAAACTCTAAAATCACACCCAAGCAAAGGTGCTCAAACAACAAAAATGTGTAAATATTTTAGGAGTGGATGTGAGTTTGCATTCTGTTTTAACGACGTAATTTGGTGTGTGATGTGTTTGTGACGAACAGTGTCAAAAAACTGAAAGACAAAGTCTTTAGGAATATTTTGATGGCATCTTTTGCTATAGTTATTAGTTTGGGATTATCTCACGACCCCACCTGATAGGAGAAACAACCGCATGGACTCAGGGACGTAAAGTGTTTCTGTATTGTAGGATAGGGTGCACATATCAGGATTGCCTGGGATTCTGAGACTCTGTATGACGCTTAGGATACTAGAGTGCATATTCTAAATTACAAGTGTGACCTTGTAAACATTTTGTGTGCTCGATATTTTTTATAGCATGAACAGAAATAGCTTGCCACTGTTTACATGTTACTACTGCCTTTCAAGGAAACACAACTGTGAGACTTCCTTGCTCCACAAGAGAAAATGGGAAACACAGGAAGTCATGTCATAAATATTCTTAGCATGTGATGTGGGATGTGATGAAACATGGGTGATGAAGTTGTGCAGCTTGAATGATAATATTTATAATTCCAGTCCACTCCTGTTTCCAGAGAAGTCCTAGTTTTCCTGAGACATCGTTAATAACGCTAGGATTGTCTCATCTTGTGTTCACTAGACCTAGTTCTCTGAGTACACTGACACGAGTGAGCAGTTGGCTCTTACGAAAAGAGTGTTACGTTTCAAATAGTAATTATTCAGGGTTCCTCAGTACATTGAAGCTTCAAAAACAGTGAAAAACATATTGTATGTCTAAAATGTAAGATATCTTGGTTGTCCCGCAACACCAGTGTGGTCAGCACTGGGTATTAGTATGCCACCCAGTTTGAGCTTGGTTTGGTTCTATGACGTACTCTGGATGGGAAGGACATGGCGGGGTCAACTGGGGGAGGCTCTCTGTCCTGTCTGGGAAATGATATGACTATTCATGTAACATATTAGTATACTTCTGACATTTTTGTTAAATTCCTTCTCTGTGACCAGTTTCTGCATGTGCAGAGCATGATAATTAAAAATATATTCAATCATATTTAGATCTGTGTAAAAGACAACCAACACATCTCAAAAGGGGTTCTTCCTGCACTTGCCCATATCCCTTAGTACCCAGTCTTTCAAGCTTCGCTCAGATTTGGCCAAATTCTTGACCTTGACTGTAGAGTCTTTCTGTTACCCCTTCGTCCTACTGAATATTGTACCAGACCTGTATCCATCAAATACCAGATCAAGGATGCAGTTCTTTCACAGAGTTTCTAGGACTCTGTGATAGACCTACAATCCACTTGCCAGAAGTTTGCTGTCTGCCAAGAGGGATGGCTGATGACTTCCCCATCTCCGTGTTTCCCTGTGGCATGTTTACTGAGGACGGGGAGGGCGGGGAATCCCACTCCTACCTAGCAACTACTCTTGTAATCACTTCAGTCTATGAGATTCATCTCCAGCTAGTGACTCATGCAGAACACAGTCAAGACAAATCAGCTGATGCTTACCATGCTGGCCTCAACACTTAGTAGTCAATGTTGGCAAACCCCTAGGTATGAGATCTGACAGTGTATGACAGATATCTGCATTGGCAAAAGGGAACTGCGTGACCAAATGTAAAGAAAACATTTTTAAGCTGAAAATAATAGCTGAAACGAGCTGAAAAGGGGCAATAATCAGATGTACACACAGTTGACGTAGCATTGTACCCAGCAGAGAGTGTCTACTACTGTCCCACTACCTTGAAGTACTCTACTTTAGAGCTCAATTTTCTTAGGCCTGCCCTGCATTATCAACAGTTAGTATTCTTGAAGTGCAAAGATAAATCCTGTTTTAGATTGATACCTTAGGGTGCCACAGAGCTGTACTTGCTGACCTGCTTGCCAAGCCATTCCTGAATAATCAAAACACAGAAATGCAATTATGTCATTCAATTCGAGGTTTTGCTTCCTTTGGTTTCAAATTTCTAATGCCTCGCACCATCACAACCAAACTCCAACTGATGCCTCAGCTGAAGGTTGTAGCATTAGAGTGAAAGCAATATATTTCTTTTGAAACTAAGAAGGATTGAAATCAAGGCTATGGCTGGGCACGTCGACCCACAGCATAGAAAAACCGAGTCGGTTTTAAGAATGACCAGTAAAATGTATTCTATACAAACATATCCCATGCTATCCAAACTCATCAACAACAGATCATTTTGCAAGTTTGCCCCGAGATAGAGCTGGTGTCTTGCAGGACCTGCACAGCAAAGAAGACGGTCGGTGCTATGCTTGGCTTCATCAGTGAAGTAGAATCGACTTATGGGGCTATCAAGTAAATTTACAGTATAACGCTTAAAAGTGGGCGGAGGCAAGGCCTCATTTGGTATGCGTTACAATGAGGAATCAATATGAGGAGGTAATCCCCGATTCCATAAAAGACACATACTCCTAACCTACTGCAGAAATGGCAGAAGTGCCCTATAGGGATGCCAGTAACAAAATATTATACATATTCATTGCAGATATCTGGAAAACACGGCTACTATTCCTATTCAGTGGGTCGACTGTCCCAACCCTAATCTAAACCTCTTGTAGCTAGTCCCAGCTACGTACAAATACCTTTTCATACTGTATTCACTGTGTATGTGCCTTTCACTGCTTGCTTTGTGAATCTTGTAACATCTGAGGAACTTGAATATGTTAAGAAACACTTGGGGAAGTCCTATGCAAAATCTGAATGAGCGTTTGGAGGAAGGGATGGAATGGGGTACATTTCTGTTCCATTTGAAAAGCTGCAACATTAACTACTGCCAGTTTATGAAAGACGACCACTGGTTGTACGAATGACACCAGCACTTTGCCAAAACCTGTGTTAAGACATCTGTCTGTGCAAGTGTGCAAGGAATGCATGGTAATGGGGCACAAACCTTTGCCCCCACTTGTGAGTTTTACTCTGAAGCTGCAGTTCCCTAAAGGGTGGATTCCATTTCTTAGTGGCTTTCTGCAATTCATTAGGAATTTAAATACACATTTTTTATTTGGAGGTTACCCCAGTTAGAAATTAAGCAGTATCAAGTATCGTGTTATTAGTCACTTTGTGTGTTTCCAGATAGTGTGAAGAAGGGAGGACTTATTTGTCAGATTAGTCAAGTGCGAAAGGACTCTGGTATGGTGCTTTTACACTTAGCAACTTCTCTCTTGCCCGCATTTGCTATGTCTACTTTGGGTTTCCACCACAATTTTCATTCAGTTGACTAAGGTAGAAATCAGGTGTTGGGATGAGGCAATTCATCTCTCGCAGGCGGGTGTATGCCGTGGAGCATGTTAAAGGATCTGAAATGAGCTCCATAACCTGAAGTAACTGAGTCGGTCAGCTAAATAGTGTACAGCACAGCCTTCTGAAGAAATGTACTTTTAACAACAGAAAAGGAAACAAATCACAAGGCATTTTTATGTATGGTCACACAAGACTAACCAACCATATGACTTCTTTTCAACATGATGGTATAGAAATAAAACAGGTTTATTTGGCATGTGTTCCGTTGTGTTGCCCATACCCATAGAGAAGGAAATTGGTACCTTGATGAATAAGCATATTTGCTAGACTTAGTCGTCCTGTTAGTGCGAGAGACGTGAAAGTAGTGTGCTCAGGGGCTTAGGGAGGAAACAAACATAGGGCAGTGTCCATTTGATTTCTAGTTTCAATCGGAGGTGAAAACCATTTCTGCACATGTAGGGATCATGGTTTCCATATTGTAGTACACCCTCTTGTCAATGGTTTTCAGGGCTGAGGAGTTTCCAATCAGACGCTAGGCAAGAACCAGTGCAAGTCTGAAGTAGACTTGGAAAGTCAGATTGATTGTTCTCTTGTAGGATGAGACATTGGCATAGAAGGGTGCTAATTGAGATGTCATTCAAGTGTGACTGGTCAATAATTACTCTAATTGGCCCTTTTCCTTATTAAATGCCCTCACCTTGATACAAGGAGAAAAGGTTTTATAAACGCAGGGGAGATTAATTCCAAACCTTAACTAATGCAAGAAAAAAGCCTCTGCCCAGACAGTGCAAATGGCACACTTTGGACAGGCAGACTTTTTTGTTTGGAACTGCAGCTTCATACCTCACAATGAGCTCAGCTGGAGAATCGGGCTATTTTACCCTGACAGGCCGATAAGAGTGGGGCAAATTCAGTTTGTGCCCTAGTGCTACAGGTCTTTCAGAGGTACTCTACTGTTCTCTATCGAGGCCACCTCTGAGGCTAGCACCTACCCTTCACTAGATCCCTTTTGCTTACAATGTCATCAAATGTCCCTATCCTATTTGAGTGACTGCTACCACCTGCCTAGGAGGGAAAGAAAATATGCTACTTGTAAGTGTGTGTGAGCGTGTACGATATCACTATTTGAAGTATGGTGTAAAATATTCAGAACAATAAAGCAAAACCAAGTTCAGTATTTATTTATTATCTTCACTGAGTGGTGACTTTGGGGCCTTTGAAACTAAGCCTTCAGTGGCCATACATCTTATAATAGCAATGCTAAGGGTTCGGAAGCCTACAGAAATCTTTCCGACTTCACCTACACACTGTAGAACTGAAAATCTGCTCAGTGGTGTTATGTTTTTTTTACCTTGACTTAAAACAAAGAGATGTCTAAAATGTTCTTGAGTGTTGTAGAGTGTTAAAGCAATGTCTGCTGGAATGGGAGGAACACTACTTGTGAGACACGGTTAAACTTGCAATGGATAGATTGGTGTGACAGACACAATATGCCTCGAAAAAATGTTATGTAGTGTGCCTGTGTGTATGTAACATGAGATTTTTTTCGATTGTTAGACTGTAATGTTGTCCTTGACTGAAAAAAAAGTATATAATATAATGGAAAAACACATGAAATAAAAAAATATATTTAAAGCATAAATTTTTGTTGTATATTGATTTTCAGGAACTCCTACCTTCTTTTCACAAGCAAGCTGTAGATGTAAGATAGCCAGCGTAGATGATGAAACAAAATGAAGGTTTATTACTCAGTTTCAAGTAGAAGTCATAGGTTACAGGAAATGTAAGTTATAAGGTAGTAGCCCCACCGTTAGCAGCATTCCATGACATCACACACACACACACACACACCGGCTGAGCTGTAGGACAAAGAATACAAAGGAGGAAATACATAGCAATGAGAGCAGGATACCACACACCTCCCTCCGTTAAGGAGACAATAACAAACACTTCAAATAAGATGGAGACACTCATCTTCATGAGAGCAGCCATATAAAGAAAGGAAATGCAGAGAGAAATCACACACACTCTATCCTTCAGCAAGTGGGCGGGTTACATGTACCCCAACGGGTGCAACACATATGCCCTATGAATAGGTGGAGCAATGTAAATGCCCCAGCACCTGGGATCGTAGGGGGCGAACCAGGGTGCAAGACATGCACCCCATACAATTTAACTGTATTATGATTTGGACACTAAGGCCCAAGACCAGTAAACGTAAGCAGTACTTGAGGTTGTATCCAATATACCCCAACACATGTAATACTGAAGAATGCTGAAGTAAACTGTAAATGCTAGAAAGGTTTGAGATTAATGCAGATGCCCAACACCAGTAAAACGCAGGCACTGTGTGGAGTCAAAACTAATATGTCCCATCACATGTAATATAAATGTTTAAGCATAAGACAAATGCCCATCACCAGTTAAAGTCACAACTGATATTGTTAGACCTGGCACCTTGGCGTGAGTCTCCCTTCCACTTTTTTGCTGATGTTCCTCAGATGTTTTTGCTGGTGTTCGATGCTCAGGGCACTGTGCCACGTCCAACCCGTGCCGCAGTGCAATTGCTCCCTATATAAAGTGTATCCGTAATCGATTTCCATGATTGGCTTATTTGGTTTACTGTCAGTCCCCAGTAACGTGCACCAGGAGTACCAGGGCTTGTAGATACAAATGCTGCTAGTGGGCCTGCAGAGCAACCCACCGAAGCGGCCTCGTAAAAGATGTCTCGGGTCCGCCATTGCAGACCCTGCACACAGGCTGGTACTGTCACACTGACCGTGCAAGTGGCCACACTTGCCAGTCCCTAAACCTTCCCTAACCTTCATATCAGTCACCCCTATGATAGGCCCAAGGGCCGGGTGCATTGTAAGCATATGGTAGGACAAGCCCTGATGTGTGTGGCATGTCCTAGTAGTGAATTACGGCCCTTTTTCGTTCTTCACTATTGAAGGGTTGCCTGTTCTCTTAGGCCAAGGTGAGCGGCTGGAACTATTACACACTATAGTCCCGGCCGGCTCAAGGAACACGGTGGCATGTCGAGTTTGGTATGCCTGAACTCAGAATAATAAAATACTTCCTTTAGCAAGGTTTATTTTAATATCCTGTGTTTGCAACTGCTACTTTTAGAAAGTTAGCATTTGCTCGCCTGACTTTTTCAGCCCGCCTCTGCCAGGATGTGTATCTGCTGTCTGGGTGTGTGTGAGTGACAGGGCTGGGAAATTCCCGGGGACAGTCAGGGTTACGAGGCGGTGAATAGAATGCTTACACCAGGATGGGTGGGCGGAGTAGTCCTTGACTTTGAATAGGGTTGTGCTCCACCACCACAATGCTGGCTCCACCTCCTGCAGAGTGTCTGATGTCCCTGCCCTGCACCCTGAAAGAAGACGGCAGCGTCCTGTCAACAGAGTACTCCAAAACCGGGTTGAACCAGGCTCAGGCCCCCTGCCTGCCAAGACAAAAGAAACCGAGTATAAAGGTAGGAGCCCTGCTCCTAAGAAATTAGATCCAGTTTTGACCACGACGAACCTCTGCCCAACTAGAAGGACCAAGAGAAGCTGAGGAGAAGGAATCCTGCAGTGGTGCCTTGCTGAGGACGGAGAAGAAACAACCAGATAGGACTTTGAAGACTTGTGCCTGAAACTATCTCCAAGGGCTTGATCACGAGCTTGCCCCCTGAACAAAACCCCAGGACCATTGGGTTCTATTCTGCCTGTGCCCGTTTGCTGTTGGGCCTTCAGTTCTTATTCCCTTGCCAGAGTTGTGACTCGGGTGCCTTCGCCCTCCAAGGTCGTGACAGCTCGGAGCCTGGTCGCCCCGCCGCAGAGAGCCCCACACAAGCTTGAGTCGCTCTCCGCTTCAGTGCCGGGCCGCCCGCTCTCCTGTCACCTCGCCTGCTATGGAGCACGCTGTGCGCCTCTCATCTTCTCTCGCCGGAATCTGCATGGAGCGCATCTGGTAGCCTCGGACGGTCCGTACGTCGTAACGTACCCGACTATATCGCTTTGCCCTCCTGCATACCAAAGCCGTGCCACACCTCAAGAAGGCCTTCTGTACTGTGGTACCGGAGGCCCGGTGCTGCACCTGTCTGCCAGAGAACGCGACGCCCCACACAGATCCACAGGTACGAACTGGTGTGCTAAGAAGTAGCACGCCCCTCAGGCCTGAACGGCGCCTCGCCCCGTGAGCTGCATCAGATCCCGGATCGCCACAACCCTCCACACCGTCCTGCTCACCCGCCTCGCACCTCGAGGGGGCTCCGAGCCGGATAGATCCTTTGGAGAACCGTTGGCCTCGTCCAGGGTCCGCCCTCACCAGTAGCCGCGTCTGAAACGCCTCGGACACTCATCGCAAGGTACATTGGAATTCTATCCCGAGTTCGCATCGGATCCAGGGTCCGCAACGTTTGTTTTCCCTGTCATCATACCTTGCTAACCAAGAACACTTAAGAACAATTGCCTATTTAAATCTGGTGGCCTTCGTTCGCTAAACGTTATAAGGTCTTGTGATAATTCCGCATATATTTTTACATAAAGTCTACGTATTTTTGATACAATCCTACGACTGGTGTCCGTTTGTGGTGGGTCAGTGGGTTTCCTGTATGTGATCATAAATGCTTAAATAACTATCGCCCTGAAGATTAGTCTTGTCTGCTCGCGCCACACTACCTAGAGGGTGAACAAGGGTTATTTCTAAAGGAGTAGTTCTCTTACCCTGACTAGAGGAGAGGGTCCCTGTTTGTCACAAGTGCATACCTGTGCCAACCAGAGACCCCCGATTCGAACAGATATGCACCCTCACCTGTAATAAAAATGTAAAATGGGAGGGGGCGTGGCTAGCAGCCGATGATGGCGGCAGCAAACTAGAGAGGCTCCCGGAGTAAGGCAGCTTTCCGCATCAATCCGCATGCCTATCCACACAAAAACGAACCCAGACGGGGTGTCCAGGGCCCGGTGACCGAACGGCACTTGGAGGAGAACTTTGGGAGTATCGGTGCCACAGGAACGGGAAGAAATGGTGATCTCTGGGTGCGGCCTGGTGGCGTGAATACAGCCGCGGCGACTGGTTTGGGAGCTGCCCGGGCGGCAGTGGAGCCTTGTCGGTGCTGTTAACCGGAAGTGCCCGCAGCGAGTACAGACCCCGCGATAAGGCGCTAGAAGTTTGGTGCTCCTTAGCGCTCACATAAGGGCTGGACATTTTGCTCCAAAGGCGAGACTTTGCTGTGGAAGACGGCGCTACTAATTGCCACTGAAGTCTGAAAAGTGAGTGCGTAGTCGCCGCCATTTTCTATCACATTCGCCGCGGTGGGTGCGAACCTTCTCGTTTGCAGGGCCGGGCGTCCTGTACCATACTCTTGGAACTAGATCTTGAGCGATCATCACGATTGAAGTAAAGAGTACAGACCTGGCCGTGAGTGGCCAAACGACTATGCAGATTAGGCGCCGCTGCAACTCGGACGGCCCGGCAGTCCGCTCACCACGGGCACTCCCGTTACAAGGGACCGCCACAGGCTGAAAGTACCGGAGTGGTAACATGGCGGGAAAGGGGTCCAGACATACCTCCACCCAAGCTAAGCTTGATAAATTTGCCTATGAGAAACAATCACTCTCCCAAACGGAACAGCGCAAATCCCTGGGCAAGGGCTCTGAAGGGGAGGGAGCGAAGAAGGCTACTTTGGAGGACGTATTGAACGCTTTGGCCCAAGTACAGGCAACGGTGGGAGCAACCGCAATGGAAGTAACTTTGATACGAGCGGACCTCCAGAAAATGAGCGAAAGGGTGAAACAAGTGGAGGTAGTCGCTAAATCTTTGGTGGAGGACGTCTCGGACTTGCAGGTGGAGATGGAGAAACTGCAGGCCGACAATAAGTTGCTCAAGGAGAAGCTGGACGATCATGAAGGACGCTCCCGACGGAACAACGTTCGCATTTTGGGTGTCCCGGAATCTGAAACCACGGGAGCTATGGATTTATATGTGGAGGACTTGATCAAGAACCAGATAGCCCCAAAAGGTCTCTCGAACTTCTTCTCCGTGGAACGGGCCCACAGAGTACCAGGAGGAACACCGACACCAGGGGCCTCACCGCGCCCGATCCTGGCGAGACTTTTTAACTTTAGGGACCGCGATACCATCCTCCAGGCAGCCAGAGTGGCACCAGCCATTCAAATTCAAAACTCGCGCATATCCTTTTTCCCAGACTACACGGCGGAGGTAACGCGACGGAGAAGAACTTTTTTGGAAGTAAAGAAGACATTGCGTGAGCAGGAATTACCATACTCCATGCTGTTTCCGGCTCGGCTACGGGTGGTCGCTGATAGGAAAGTCTGTTTTTTTTACTCCCCTGAGGCTGCAAGGGACTGGCTCGAAGGCTGGCGCACAGTAGAACGCAAGTCCGACAGAATGCATCATAGACACCGAAACAATAGTCGGACCAACTCACAAACTTCGGAGAGAAGAGGCGCGAGCACATCACTGACACCGGATCTATCTGCGGCAGCCGGGGGCATATAACATGGCCGGCCCTTACATGACTTGAACACTGACTCCCTGAATGAACACGCACACAGGTCGTTAGTGGACACCGGCCTGGATGCGCCGAAAGGTGCAGGGAAGCCGCCTGCCCGGGGAGACACTCTCCCCCAACGTGCAAGTACTCTGTTTTTGAGATGGGTTAAGCGCTCTGCTAAGTTGGGGAGGCGGGCAGTTGAAGGTCCGTTAAGCAGGGAGGGAGTCGGTGGGGGGGGGGAGGTTGGTTTTTGGTTGGAAATTCAATATGTTGGTCAGGAATGGGTACTCACTGTATAAGTGCTAGAGCTGGTGGGATGGACCTACGGATACGACTGATCCTTCTAAAATTGTTTGTATGTGTCTACAGGATTGGGAATGGCGACTGAGCAGCTGAGCCACGTGGGGAACGCTGAGTCACGGTCGGAAGGTTCCTCCCTTAGAATACTCTCGTGGAGCGTGAGGGGGCTTGGGGATAAGGTGAAGCGCGGCCTGGTACTAAATGCGTTAAAGAGGCAAAAACCTCAGTTGGCGCTCTTGCAGGAGACACACTTGACGGGGGGCCACTAAGGCCTTAGATAGGAGAGGGTACAAGATGGTGGCACATTCGGAATTTACATCGGGCTCCCGGGGAACTGGTATTTTGCTTAAAAAATCCTCACAATTCATTCCAATGGGCACAAAAACAGATGGTATGGGGTGCTTTGCAGCCTTGCAGGGGCAATGGGAGGGTCGCCCCCTAACTGTGGTATCGGTGTATATTCCGCCGTCCCTTCATTCCATAATGCTTCCAGCTCTTAGCGACTTTCTGTTGTCTCTCCCTGAAAGTGATGTAATTGTGGGGGGGGGATTTTAATGCCGTGGTAGATTCACAGCTGGACAGATTCCCTGTGACAACTTCGACAGGGGGGCCCTCAACTTCGACAGGGGGGCCCTCCCGATTGCAGCGATTCCTGACAGCGATGGGACTGATGGACATCTGGCGTCACGTACACCCCCAAGACAGGCAATACACGTTTCACTCCACAGTCCACAACAGTCTCACTCGGATAGATTATTTCCTGGCATTGGGGGGAGGGTTACAGCACATAGATTCTGCAGACATACACCCGAGAGGCATTTCAGACCACTCCCCGATCACCCTAACAGTCTCCACCCAGGAAAAATCTCACCACCGTATATACCCCATTCAAGCGTCATACCTCAAAATCCCGAAAATCAGGAAAACCCTCCAAAAGGCTACAACACAATATTTCGAAGAAAATGTGGATACTGTGGCTTCTTCCGAGGTGCTCTGGGAGGCCTACAAGACTGTGTTGAGGGGGCAAGCTATAAGCTCGATCGTGGCCTATAAAAAGGAACAGACGGCTGAACAATCTCAGCTTGAACTGACACTACGCAGTTTAACAACTTTGCATGAGGCTAACCCCACAGTAGACACGGCACATACCCTTGCACTCCATCAGCAACTATATACAGAACATGTTCGCCAAATGGTGAAGGGACACATTACCGATACACAAAATCGAATATACGACGTTGGCGACAAGGCAGGAAAGATGTTGGCCTGGCTCGACAAGAGGGGAGGTAGTTCCAGAGGGATTCAACAAGTGAGAGACAGCAACGGCGTATCACAAACAAGCCCTGAACAGATAGTGGAGGCATTGGCGACACATTTTGAACAGGTGTATACTCCGGAGAGGGTAGTGACCGCTGACATGGCACGGGAAGCGCTGAGTAGAATGGAATTCCCAGTACTGCAACCAGAGGCAATAGCGGACCTGGATGCGGCCATAACCAGCGATGAAATACAGCTGGCCATAAGAGCACTCAAGCCTGGCAAAGCTCTCGGTCCGAACGGCATTCCAGTGGAATGGTATCAGTCCCAATCCGAGGAACTCAGTCCGTACCTGCTCAACATGTACGAGGAGTGCCGAGATAGAGGTGAGCTTCCACTCGATCAAAGGACGGCCACCATAGTGGCGATACCTAAACCCGGGAAGCCACAGGATGACTGCGCCTCATACCGCCCCATCTCCCTGCTCAACGCAGAAGGTAAAATTTTGGCTAAACTCCTGGCTACCCGATTGATGGCACATCTGCCTGATCTTATCCATCCGGATCAATCCGGATTTATGCCCCACAGGAACACGGCACTAAATCTCCGCAGGCTACATGGGGTACTGGCGAGGGCGGACTTGATCCAAGACCACGCAGTTATATTGGCCCTGGATGCCAAAATGGCTTTTGAGTAGAATGGGGCTATCTCTTTGAGGTTCTGTCATGTATGGGCTTCGGCTCAAAATTCATATCCTGGATTAGACTGTTGTATACAAAACCGATGGCACACGTAGTGGCGAATGGCCACATTTCTCGTACATTTTCGCTGGGGAGAGGCACCTCTCCCTATCACCTCTGCTTTTCGCGCTTTCCCTAGAGCCACTGGCTAACTTAATAAGGCAAACGCCCTTACTTAAGGGAATACACTGGAAGGAGGGTTGGGAAGACCGACTGTCCCTCTACGCGGACGACATGCTGGTGTACTTAACTGACCCCGAACATGGTGTACCGGCCCTCTTGAATCTATGTGACGATCACGGTCAAATCTCAGGTTACACGATTAATTGGAACAAGTCGGAGCTATACGTTCTGAAAGGCCAGATCCCATCGCTCGGCCCCGACTGCCCCCTGAGAATAGCTGGCTCTTCTTTCAAATATTTAGGTATTCATGTCACACGGGATCCATTGGAATATACGAAATTAAATCTGACGCCGCCGTTAGAACGGCTCAAACAAGATGTCAAGTTCTGGGCAGGGTTACCTTTAACAATGCTGGGAAAAGCAGCACTATATAAAATGATGTCTTTGCCACGTTTTCTATATATACTGGAAAACACGCCTTTTCCGGTGGCACCGGGATACTTTAAGAAGGTGGCAGCAGTTGTCTCCGGTCTGCTTTGGGGCAATCGCCCGGTACGCATAGCGCAAGTCAAGCTACACAGGGGTTGGTACGATGGCGGGATTGCGTTGCCGAATCTTCACTTGTATTATTGGGCGGCACATCTTAAGCCCATTAACCAGTGGATACATGTCTTGCAGACTGACCCAGCGTTCCAGGCGGATAGGGCACAACTGGGCACCAACAACATGCTTGCCCCGCTTTACGACCAACGTAAAGTGAGAACATTAACGGGGCCAACCAAACTTACTGTGTCGATATGGTATGCAGCACTGGCCGCATTGGGCTGGTAGGGGAGAATTACCAAGCTCACCCCACTTTGGGACACCCGTGCCTTGGGAAACCTGAGATGCAGTAGGGGCTTCTCTCACTGGGATTCCATCGGGATATCCACAGTGGGCGACATGTGGGAACGGGGTGAAGTCATTTCATTCGACCGACTGAAGGAACTATATGAACTGGGTCCACACGAAACATACCGCTACGTTCAGGTGCGCCATGCATTGCTTGCAGCCATCCCCTCCGGGTCGGTGCTGCCGGAATCATCTCCGCTGGAAGATCGACTTCTGACTGACTTTATGTTAGAAAGAGCGACATCACTGACTTACCGTAAACTCCTGAATAACTTGCCTGACCCGCTGACCCCCCTGAAAGATAGGTGGGAAGGGGAAGTGGACGCCCTAGATGAACACTAATGGAATGAGGCGCTGGTGGGCATCCCACCTAGGCTAAGACTTGTACAGCTTAAGGTCCTCCACAGAGTATACTACACGAGAACACTTCTACATCGCATCCACAGAATACAACATCCTTTCTGTCTACGTGGCTGTGGGGAGGAGGGGTCCTTTTTCCACACACTCTGGGATTGCCCTCGCATACAACATTACTGGAGACAAATATTACGCACTGTGTCTCAGACTCTGGAGACCTCACTTCTCCCAGAACCGAGGCTATGTTTATTAAATGTGTGGGGACCGACTGACTTGTCCAGATGCGGCCAACTCTGGGTCACATTAGGAATGATAGTGGCTAAGAGAGATATTGCCCAACGCTGGGGGGCGGCAGAACTACCGACCAAATCGCAGTGGTGCATGAATATGGACAAGATGATGGTGACAGAGAGGGCAGTCTACTTGAGCCGAGCATGCCCTGGAAAGTGGAATAAGATATGGTCCCCATGGAATGTGTATCGCGGTGAAATTTGTGGCCCTCTGCCAGAGGACGACCAGTTGGAATCGGATGATATGGGGGGGATAGGTTGAGGGGTAGAGGGAGAGTAGGGACGTTATACAATTACACGTAGATGAAGGAATGTTGCCACCTTTCATGTAGGCCTGAACTCCTGACAACACATAGCAGCACGTACTGTCTTGGGACCTTTCACACAGCTAAATTGCACTATATTCTAGATGACCGCATTGCGATTTCCTGATTGTTATTTTTGTTAATTTCATAAAAAACAAAAAAACCACAACCTTAACTGATTTGCAACATGATATTGATTGTATACCTTTCACCCGACCGTATGATACACCTTTTCCTTTGCAGCATGAATATAACATGGACTTACTATATACATGACTTCCAATGCTCATTCATTAGCGGCCGGCCCTTTGGGTTGTAGGCAAACTGCTGTGTAAATTTGTAAAGGTATAATAAAGGTTTTGGAAAAAAAAATGTAAAATGGTTTGAGCGAAACAACATGCCCATCAATAGGAAATGCAAGTAAAGTTTGGGGCAGCAACATACCCCCTCAAAATGGTTTGAGCTCTAAAAACATGTCCCAACAACATATGTACACCTAGCAAATAAGGTTTGGGTAATAGGGTACTTGCTCCATCACCAGTACAAATAAAGATTTGTTCGGGATGCATACATATGTATCCCATCCTCGTCGCCAGTGTCAAATTCTAAGAATGAGGGTAGCCAGAGTAGATGATGAAACGAAATGAAGATGTATTCCTCAGTTTCAAGTAGGAGCCATAGTTTACAGGAATTGTAAGTTATAACATAGCAGCCCCACCGGAAGCAGCATCCCAGCTTCTCAGCTCACACACTCTAACTGACATTCACTCAACCAGGCACACATAAACATTCTATGACATCACACACACTCTGGTTGAGCACCGCGCAAAGAATACAAAGAAGGAAATACATAGCAATAAGAGCAGGATACCACACAAGCTTTCGGTAGTAATGTAGCACCTTTTTTTTTTTTACAACCTTGCAATAACATTTGAAGCGCTATTGTACAGATTCCGATGTATTATAAGCAGGCCAACGTTACAGTGGGATGTTGGGGTCCAGTGGGATGAGATCATGACCATCAACCCACGTTCAAACCCAAACGTGACTCAGGTAAATGATTTCTTGAGGAACTCAGTCTTAACAAGTTTATGGTATCTGATGTTGTTTGGTTCAGCTCCGATTTGGGGGCCAGGGATTTTTACTGCTTAGGGCCTAATACATTCAAGGAGCGGCAGACATGTTTGCAAGTGTAGCAGCATGAAAGGTGCATAAATAGCGACTCTTCACCCAGGGCAGCCCACATGTGTCCAGTGCTGCGATTGTTGTAATTGTGCTCCAAGGCCTCAGCTCTTTTCTCGGTCAGCAATAAACCCTGCGAGCTGTAGTTTGTCCCCAGCTAAAAGAGAACAGTCAGGGGTCCCGCGGTTCGGGTGTGGTGAATGTGCTATACAGCACCAAGGGCACTCCTCCTCAGCTGCTTGTCTGGAAGCAGTGAAATCTGGGAGATGTATGCCCCCCCTTCCAAGCACACAGAACAGTCTGATGACCCACTCTGTGGGAGTAGTGAATGTGTTACATAGCACTGAGGGCATTCCTTCAGCCCTGGCTCCTCCGCTTTGGTGGAGGAACGTCGGCCTCAAAACGTCAGGAAAGGAAAAATAAAATGATAATAAACACGTTTTATTACCATTTTCTTTTTCCTTTCTTGCCAAGTCTTTGGGTGCGGGCCATGGGGGACGACAGTTGCAGGAAGAGTGGACTGACTGTGACCAGTGCGCATGAAGGTTTGCCAAACCGTCATGCGCACTGACACTTTCTCCAAACCAGCTGTATTGCTGGGTTGGAGACAACATGCACATTCTGCCTGGGAGCGCAAATCCTCGGCGCTTAGGCCAATACTGACGCTGCTCTCATGACATGAGAGCAGCGTCAGGATTGGCCACAGTGAAGTCTAGGAGCCTGTGACCGCAAAAAGAGGAGCAGAACAACGCAACGCTCCCGGCTGCAGGTTCTTTATTTTGTCCCTCCACAGCACAAGCCGCGATTGTTCCTCCTCAACCCCCTTCTCTTGCAGCAATGAGTCCTGCAATGTATAGTCCTTTCCTGCTGCCCCACCCCCTCCCCCGCCAGCACAAATGAAAGTCATCTGAGCGCTTTAATTGTGGAATTTAGTGCCAGACAAGTTTTAAAGTAGAGTGCGAAAAATAATCAGTAAATGTGTGCACACATTGCGAAAACCAGTCTTGATTATTATTGGTCTCTTCTTTAAAAAAACTATTTTTGAAATGGAAATTGACACAATATATCCATCTATTTAAGAATTTTACATCATAATGTACCATTGAACCACATTTTCGCAAAATAATGCCTCAGAATACCATCTTATCTACCTTCTTCCCTACCCACTTAAAGTTTTCGTTCATTTGCTGCACTCGCATGATCAGGATTTTGATAATTTTAGTGAGCTGATGACCCTGGCCAAAAACCAGTCAGGAAATCGTTCCAGTACTACTGGCCCCACTTCATTATCCATAAAAATGCAATTCCAGTAAATTAACATAACCTAGTAGCCGCTGACAGTTCCCACCCATGATTTAGCAAAACTTTCCTATACTTCTCACCTTTTAACCTTGTTTTTAAAGATATGCACATTGAAACCCGCCCCACTCCCTCTGAATTCGCCTGCTCCTCCAGATGTGGTTCCTTGCCAAAGTTGTAGAAATAGCGTGCCCTGATAGGGTCCATCCCCCTTGGCACTACTGGATCCCCGCAGTCCGGGGTTGATTAGTTATTCAATGTTGAACATGAAGTGAAACATAAAATGTTTTTCAACAGGTAGACCATGTTTAATCGTTTTCTTTCTTATTGGATTCAATTTTCATTCATTGCTTAGTATCAGCCATAATGTACATCCATAACATTGTTAGACCCATTTTTCTTTTTCTCCATCCCTCCTATTGCATTTCGGCAACAGGCCCTTCGTCAGAGGATAGTTCTAGAGGAATACATATGTTAAAAAAAAAGAGAAAACCCAAAGCATCAAACAATCCGTGGTCATCCCGCATACACTGGTGTGGTGAACGATGATTCTGGGCTAACGCAGTTTGTGATTGCAGACCTTGTATTTGAATGTTAAGCATACGGGCCTACTCCATACTGCCAATGTACTGATCGGTCCAAGTCAAAATGGTGATGAAAATAGTGACTAAATCATTCCAAACTCTCTATATTGTAACAATACCTCTTGTCATGATCATGCTGAAAAGTGTCACATAAACTAAACACTAGGATAGTATATACAAGCGGATAATCCTTGTAACCAGTTGAGTAATGTGAGAACGAACGTATATCACACTGGTCAAAAACGTCTGGGTAGTATCAAAACCATGGTGAAAAACCATGTCAGTATACAAATGTATACTAACTCATGCAAAAAAACGAATTCAGCCACAACATCCGTGGTAGCCTCCAGCCTTCCATGCATCATTTCCACATTTTCTTCGCTATTTTGAGGTATTTTGAAGTTCCTTTGTAGCCACCATCAGTAAAGATTTTCCACCTGACAGAGCCTCTTAAGACCGTTCCTCAGTAACATGAGCTGAGATGGAGTCACCTACAGAAGCGCCGGACCTGGGAGCAGTAAAGTCCGACGTCTTACACTCAGCCCTTTGTTCATTTGGCAGCATCATTCAGAAGTTCAGGCAGTGTTCTGCACAGCTGGGAACATGTAACATGAGAGCACCCCAAGGCATACATACTCTTCAGGGGTGGCTCCTCCACTAGGGCGGAGAAGCGTTGCCCACTGCTTTCTCACAGTGCAAGAAGCAGAAACATAAAATGGTAATAACTTCTCATTATTACAATTTTATGTTTAGTTGCGGGGCTGCTCTGCGAGCAGGGGAGGAGTGGTGTGCCCACTCCTGAGGGCGCAATTACTTTTTGGTCGCCGCTCTGGGGCTGCCCAAACCAGTAGTGCGCATTGCTGCCTACATGGAGAAAATGGGCTCCTTGTAAGCCCCTGGCTGGGCAGCGTCCTCATCAATCACAACGCTGCCATTGCAGTGTTGTGATTGGCTTTGGGGAGGGAAGCTGCCTGCTTCCTGTTCCTGCTGGAGGCAGGAGCAAGCGCTGAGAAAACAAAGGCCCCGGCCGGCAGACAGGTACGGTTTTTCTTTATTATTAAATTTACACCCCCCCCTTCTCCCTGTGCGACCCCCCCCACCCCCTTACCCGCGATTAATGCCTGCCGCGACTGATTTATCATCCCTTACAGGGTGGCATCCACAGCCTTCAAGCTGCGGGACAAGCTCTTTTGTTCCTACCAGGTCTTCTGCACCAGGTCATTAAGGGACATTCTGCTTCCTTGTGTCTTCGCAAAAGTTGTTGAACAGGAAGGAAAAAACCTTTGGTGCCAATACACTACAGCACTCTCAAAACGTGTGCCATGTCCCTACGAGCGCTGGCTGCTCGTTAGGTAGGACGGTGATTGTGATTTGGACGGTATTAGTAGTGTGTAAAGGTCGCTTTTACTCAAAGTGGGAAACATTTATCTTGCAACATTTGCAAAAATCAATTTAAGTTAACAATTGAAATCTATTTTGGGTAAGGTCGATCTAATCCTCATCTCATCCATCCAATAGTATGTTCAGCATTATCCTGACTCCCAAGTGCTCCCATTTTAGTTCACCAGCCTGCCTATGCCTTGGTACTGTACTGCTCTCATTTGCTAAAAAAAATATCATGACAATCTTCTTTCCTTGTAGTGCTATCTATTTTGTGTTCTTTTTCTTGCCACCCAGAGGTAACTCTCACCCGAAAATATTAATTTCTGCCCCCCTACCAAATGATATACTTTCTTGCCCAGACAAAATCCCCAGTCATTGACATTAAACCCCCCAAGCAGTTCTCCATCCAAAAATACAGACAGGAGCACACATTGAACTCACCCCCACTATCAATAATCCTTGAGCAACAAGTTGCATATGTGAGAACGGTTCCAGGAATAAGACCCCTTCTCATTAGGGCTTATATACATATAAAGGTTATTTCTTTGTTTCGAATTTGTTCTGTATGAAAAGATAGCGGCCATGCGGTAGATTCCATTAAGACTTAATAGAGTGCCCTTCCTATATATCATGAACACTCCTCTTATCTTAGTGGAGCAGAGAAATAAAGTTGAAGAGGATTTAAGGGAGACCACAAACTACAGATGTTGCATTTCAACAAATGGGTTTCTTGTAGAAGCCCAACATTTTTTTGTGTGCATCAAGCCATTTTAGAAGGGTCTTGCATTTCAATGAGGACTTAAGGCCTTGCACATTAAGTCATAGGATTATTCCTAGGCCATTATACAGTTAGCACACTTTGTGAGTTTGTAGTTGTTCATACCTATGGAGCTATAATCCATAAGAGGCAAGGTTGCGTATTTCTGTTCCAGATGTAAGTAGATCTCTGGATAACTACGCTGTCTCTTCTGTACCATATGATAGGGGAATGTGAAACTTGGACAAGTAAATAAAACCATGCAAGAACATAATATAAAATAATGCAAATAAGAATAAACTAAACATGATAACATGTTGGCTATGTGCCAAAAGTGGAAGGGACAGCTACCACAAAATAGAACCAGGCCTACACAGCAAATGGCAAAGACAAAAGGGCTCATTAGCTCTATTGTCGAACATGGAGCTCTTTGAAGTGTGTTGGTTTTGGTAAAAACCAGGGTTATATTTTAATACCTCATTAATGTTAGAAGTGGCATCATTGGCATGGTTTTTCCCCTAGCTTTTTGTCTTCAGCCCTCCTTTTTTTGCTGACTTCGTTTTTGCTGGCCTTAGGACTCTGCACTCTATACCACCGCTAGCCAGTGTTGAAGTGCTTCTGCTCTTACGCAAAAACATAGTGAAACTTTACTAGGGACTTAAAGGGAAATTAAATATGCCAATTGGGTATGAGCCAATGTAACTACCTGTTTACAGGGCCAGTACATTCAGTGCAGCTAGTGGGCCTGCAGCACTGGTTGTGCCACCCACTAGCGTAGCACCTTAAACATCTGTCAGGTCTGCCATTGCAGAGCCGGCGTGTGCATCTTAAACTGCCATTTTGACCTGGCAAAGTAAACCTTTTGCCAGGCCCAAACCTTCCTTTAGAATGCATAAAAGTCACCCCTAGGGTAGGCCTTGTACAGCCCAGAGGGCAGGGTGCAATGCATTTAAAAAGTAGGAGATATACTTTTAAGTTTTACATGTCCTGGTAGTGAAATACTCTTAACCCTTACGCTTCCAGGCCTCCATACCCCCCCCCAAATGCCAAGACCTTTTGTGACTATTTGGGGTAGCTTACACTTAGGCCTTCATAACCTTTTGGCCACATAAAGTATCCGCACCAAATTTGTGTCCTCCTTTTACAACATCCTGAGGATTCAAAAGGTACCCTGGGTTTGTGGATTCCCCTGGAGGGGATCAAGAAGTTAGCCAACATCCAGCAGAATTTTGTTTTTTTTGCAGAAAAAGGTGCTGCAGAAGTAAGCGTCTGTTTTTTTCCCTGCAAACGGTATCAACAAAGGATTTGTGGTGCTAAAATTACCATCTTCCTAGTTTTCAGGAGCAGGCAGACATTTGTCAGTTTTGGCATTTTATCGTGCATAGCCTATTTTTCCTATTTTTTTGTGCTTCTCCTTCCAGTTAGTGGTAGAAAAGGGGTGTGAAACCAATAATAGATCCCGGAAAGCTATCCATTTCTGAAACGTAGACAAAATGCTGAATTCAGCAAGGGTAATGAAACAAGGGTGGTTGGGCCCTGTGGGAAAGAGGGTAGGTAGGGCCAATATAATGAAAAAACACGGGATTTTTACCTAAGCCTCTATGAATGAATTTAAGCAATGAATGTTTTTTAGGGATAAACACAACTTTATTTGTTTACCCAGATACTTGAATTTATCTCTGATTTATAAACATTTGTTTTATCTTTTTGCACACAGAAAACGAAAATTGCTATCAACCTCACATATAGCCATATATGAATTACATTGCAAGTGTGTGAATATTTACAAAAAGTGAATAAGACACAAAATATGTGAAAACAATTGAATCAAAAAAGTGCTCTTGATTAAACCAAAACATGGACAATGAATTAACCTTCAAATATGAAAAGACACATCATTTATCAGTCCTAAGCCAGGGTAAAACGCTTTTTGTGTGTAACCCCTAGCAGACTAAAGCCGACTGAATCAGGAAAACTAAACAGTTAAGAAAACATCAATCGATTCCACTCTTAAATTCACAATAAATGTCCAAAAATAGAAAGCCGACGCGTTTCGAATCCTGTTTACAGATTCACAGGGTTCTCCTCAGGGCAGTATAATTCTAGTCCATGAAAACAAGTTCTAAAAAGAAAGAAAGATTGTGTTGTAATTAAAAATGATCCTCGAGCCATTTTTTTACATTAAATAACATGGCGGGAGGCGGCATACCTTTGGTGGAACTTATCCAGAGATGCTTTTATTTCATGGACAAAGATGATCTATGCTGTGAGTCCGCGCTGCAACAGAGCGAAGGGGTGGTCAAAATAATGCATTCATAGGGAAAAGCATAACAGCTACTTTTGAGCACAGGACACTTTGTTACCTTAAGTAGTCACCGTCCGGCGGCAAAGCTGCCTGGTCCGGGTTGTACTTGTTCTGTTCTAAGTTGTTTCCTGTGGGTTTGAATTGAAGCCAATAAATGTCGGGTTTTCTACAGCTAAAGGGTCGAAATTTTGGCAGGCACCGCATGGACTTACTTTTCTTTTTGATGATAGCGCGTACAGTCCTCTCCTATTTTCTGCAATGGTCGCTAGCGTTATTCAGATTCCGGCAATTCTCACTGTCAGAGAAAAGGGGGAGGGAAGGTCAATGCGCTGAATCCTTCATTGCGTATTGAACTCAGGGGAAGCTGAGCGTATGGCAGCGCCAAAGCTTACCGGCGATGCTTGAAATCCAGCGTTTCTCATTCACACTGCTGAACTCCCCGCTCTCAATGTGGGTGTCCGCGGCTGTGCCTGAATTGAATACATCCAAAGTGGTGTTGTCGAATAGCCAATCAGGAACATGCTGGTTCCGATTGCGTCCTGGTGCCTTGTGGGAATTGTAGTTTCCCGGCTGGGCTCTAATTCTTAGGCTCTGTTTATTTCACTTAGAGTGTTCAAGCCTTTATTAACACTGTCAAATTTTAGAATAAGATAGGCTTCTTTGCGTAACAGTAAGTTTTCGACCTCGGACTGGTGTTTAGCGTCAATTTTTGCCAGTACTGTCCACCTCAACTCAGTTTCACTATGCTCTTTTTCCACAAAATGGTCAACCATTGGTGCGGACAGGACTCTCTTTTTTATTCGTGAACGATGTTGAGTCATTCTGACATTGACTGCCTGGCTCGTTTTGCCAATATACACTCTGTCGCACGGACAGACCACAGCATAGACCACATCTTTTGTCTTACAGTTTGTGAATACCTGATGTTTCCACTGTATGCCACTATGAGTAAACACACTGCCTTCAATAGTAGTTGTACAGGAAACACAATTGCCACATTTTGGCCACATAAAGTATCCGCACCAAATTTGTGTCCTCCTTTTACAACATCCTGAGGATTCAAAAGGTACCCTGGGTTTGTGGATTCCCCTGGAGGGGATCAAGAAGTTAGCCAACATCCAGCAGAATTTTGTTTTTTTTGCAGAAAAAGGTGCTGCAGAAGTAAGCGTCTGTTTTATTCCCTGCAAACGGTATCAACAAAGGATTTGTGGTGCTAAAATTACCATCTTCCTAGTTTTCAGGAGCAGGCAGACATTTGTCAGTTTTGGCATTTTATCGTGCATAGCCTATTTTTCCTATTTTTTTGTGCTTCTCCTTCCAGTTAGTGGTAGAAAAGGGGTGTGAAACCAATAATAGATCCCGGAAAGCGATCCATTTCTGAAACGTAGACAAAATGCTGAATTCAGCAAGGGGTCATTTATGTAGATCCTTCAAGGCTTACCTACAGAAAGTAACAGTTTAAATAAAACAATATTGAAATTGAGTTGAAAAAAACAGCCATTTGTGCCTACATTTTCACCTGTAACTTCTTCTAACTAAGGTAGAGTTTTAAAAGCAATATACCATTACATCTGCACGATCCTTCTGGTTGCGGGTATATATGGGGCTTGTAGGTTCACCAAGAACCCGAGGTACCCAGAGCCAATAACTGAGTTGCACCTTGCCATGGTTTTTCATTGTATACCGGGTATACAGCAATTAATTTGGTAACATATAAAGAGTGAAATATAGTTATCAAGAAAACCTATGTATTTCTGAAATAGGAACAAGATATGGAGTTTAGAAGCAGGAGTTATTTGTGCATCTTTGAATTTATGGGCACCTATATTAGCATATGAATTAAGAGAGTATTCTTCAAAAGGACTTCTTTTTTACACACTGCCTTACATTTGGAAGGCAGAAATGCATACAAAGACAAATGGTAATAACACTTGTTCTACCATTCTGTGCTACCCTAAGTCTCTGAATAAAAATGGCATCTCACTTGTGTGGGTTTGCCTAGTGACCGCGACAGGAAACGACGCCTCACATTTTTCCACTGAAAACGGACCATGTTTTTTGCAATGTGTCTAGCTGTGGATTTTGGGCCCTAGCTCAGCTGGCACCTAGGAAAACCTAGCAAACCTGTTCATTTTTTAAAACTAGATACCCAGGGTAATCCAGGATGGGGTAACTTGTGTGGCTTTTACCAGCTTCTTATACCCAGAATCCCTTGCAAACCTCAAACTTTGTCAAAATAAACACATTTTCCTCCCATTTCTGTGATGAAAAGTTCTGGAATCTGTGGTAAGCCAAGTCTCTCGATACAAATGGTACCTCACTTGTGTGGGCAGGCCTAGTGCCTGCAACAGGAAGCAGCCCAAAACGCAACATGAACACATCAAATTTTTCCAGTGAAAATGTATCCTTTTTTGCAATGTGCCCAGATGTGGAATTTGGGCCCTAGCACAGCCGGCACATAGGGAAACCTAGCAAACCTGTACATTAGTGGAAACTAGATACCCAGGGGAATCCAGGATGAGGTGACACGTGTGTCACTCTCACTAGGTTCGGTTACCTAGAATCCCTTGCAAACCTCAAACGTTGTTAAAAAACAAACACACACACATTTTCCTCACATTTCTGTGATTGAAAGTTCTGGAATCTGTGGGAAGTCACACACTTCCTTCCACCCAGCATTCCCCCAAGTCTCCTGATATTTGGCTACCTATATTAGCATATGAATTAGAAAGTATTTTTCAAATGGACTTCTTTTTTACACACTGTCTTACATTTGGAAGGCAGAAATGCATACACAGACAAATGGTAATAACGCTTGTTCTACTATTCTGCGTTACCCTAAGTCTCCGAATAAAAATGGTATCTCACTTGCGTGGGTAGACTTAGTGCCCATGACAGGAAACGGCTCAATAAGCAACATGGACATATCACATTTTTCCACTGAAAACTGACCCTTTTTTGCAATGTGCCAAGCTGTGGAGTTTGGGCCCTAGCTCTGCCGGCACCTAGGGAAACCTAGCAAACCTGTACATCTTTGAAAACTAGACACCCAGGGATATCCAAGATGGGATGATGTGTGTGGCTCTCACCAGGTTCTGTTACTCAGAATCCCTTGCAAACTTCAAACTTAGTAAAAAAAAAATTAAATTCCTCAAATTTCTGTGATGGAAAGTTGTGGAATCTGCGGGGAGCCACAAACTTACACACACCCAGCATTCCCCAAAGTCTGCCAATAAAAATGGTGTCTCACTTGTGTGGGTAGGCCTAGTGCCTGCAACAGGAAATGGGCTAAAACTTATTGTGGAAAAATCAAATTATGTATTACAAAACAACCTGGTTTTGCAAGGGAGTAACCTGCGTTTTTGGTCCCGGGCTCGACGGCCATCTAGTGAATCCTACCAAACCCTGACATTTCTGAAAACTAGACACCTGACGGAATCCAGGGAGGTGTGGCTTGCATGGATCCCCAATGTTTTCCTACCCAGAATCCCCTGTAAACCTCAGATTTAGGTAGCTTCCTGTTGCCTTTCTTTGAGGAAAAGCCCCCTTTCCATAAAGAACTCCTTGAGCTCAGTCAAACTATAGCTCTCCACACTATGACCTCAAATTCCATATTTGCATGTATGGGCACAGGCAGAATAAGAGTGAATTTGGGAAAAAAGCAAAAGAGCTAATCCAGGAGAGTTACAAAAATTCGAATTGGTATCAAATTATTTATCTTGGATTTTAGTGCTACACAAAATCACTGTATGGCACTGCACACAAGTACTGAATCCCATCTCTTAAGACAAGTGCAAGAAATTGGGTTATTGATTGTGGGGTGTGAAATCCTACTCAAGCAACAACCACAATTCTTAGTTATGAAGCACTTCAAACAATAATAAAGTGAAAACACGACACAAGAAAAATTCTACACCAATTTAGAAAAATAGATTCAACTTTAAAAAATGATTTAAGACCAAAACAACAACAATCTGAATACTAGAACCAGGGATATGTCATTTTAAAGGTTTTAAGAAAAGAAGGGCTTAAAAGCACAAATATTGGTTATTTGATTCCAGCTGAATGGGTCAAAGCCAGGCCAGCCAAGATGGGGAGCAGCCCAGATAGATGATTAGTTCAGTCTGCAGTACCATGGGTCCTGGCCATCGAGATGCGAAGTCCTTGATTAGCCTGCCGTTGAGGAGCCTTTGATGAGAGCTTGCGGTGCCAGGCCCTGCATTGAAATGCGTTTCGCTGTGACCATGAACCCACCAATGAGGAGCTGCAATGCGGTCATCGAGGTGCATCGCGCTGCGTCGAGGCCTATGAAACCACTGGTGCTGCAACGACTTGCATTGAAATGCATCGAGCTGAATCGAGAAGCTTCGAGCTGGGCCGGGTGTTGGCTTCAAGATACATCACGTTGGGACAGTGCTTGCGGAGACGTCAAACAGAAGAATCGATGTGTGGTCCTGCATCGAGATGCGTTGGCGCAGAGGAGTCTGTAGTGTCCCTGTAACTCGAACCAAGAGGCCAGACAACTAGCCCCTCTGGTGGTCCTGGGTTCAAGGCTGAATTCTGGTAAGACGGAGATTATGCTTTTTGGCAATCCCCAAACACTCTGGTCTGCAGAGTGGTGACCTCTAGACTCAGGTACAGTTCCTATTCCTAAGAAAGTGGCTGCAAATCTGGGTGTTTGTCTGGATCAGTCTCTCTATCTATGAAAGATCAGGTAGTAGCAACCACTGGCCTCTGCTTTCAAATGATAAGTCTCTTGCATAGAGTATTTCCTCTCCTCCCACTGTCTGTTTGAAAAACATTTGTTCAGGCACTGGTTATTAGTCATCTGGACTATTATAACACACTTTTGGCTGCAGCAGATGAATCATCATTGAATAAACTTCAGGTGGTTCAGAACGCAGCTGCTTGTCTGGTCCAGAACAATGCCAGTCAGAACGGCCTCTCTGCCTTTTCTGCGACTACTTCACTGGCTCCCCATATGTCAGAGAATCAAGTTTAAGATCTGCTGCATAATACACATAGCTTTAAATGGCAAAGGACCCAGTTATTTAACTGAAAAACGTATCCCTTACCAGCCGAGCAGGTCCCTACCTTCTGGGGGAGAAATCCCTCCTTATTATCCCTCGTTTTAGAAAATGCCATACAGGGGATAAAACCTTCTACCCGGCTCCCCTGTTATGGAATTACCTACCCCGCACCTTCGTAAGTGCGCGGATCTCTCTCTTTTCAGGAAACAGCTTAAAACTGAACTCTTCTGCAACTAATTCAGCTGGTCTGCATTTCTGCCTACTACAGCATGGATAAACTAAACTAAAGGTGTAGGTCTGGTCTTTCCTCAGGCAGTAGGGCTTCTTTGAGTCTGTACCAGGTCCGGAAGTGATCTGAAGAGTGTGTGTGAGGGTCCCCTTTTTAGGTCTCGGCCTGATCCAGCGCATCGCTGGTCTGGCCGAGACATTAAGTAGCTGCTAACAAAGCGGCGACCAGCTTGCTATCACACGCACAAGAGCGCGCGTGACGTGCACAGCTGCCGTTTGCCACTCGCTAGTGTGTGCGGACCGTCACTTTTCAGGGCCGCGCCAAACCCCCCCTTCCTCGCACGCACACAGCTTAAAGTATTAAGCCTCAGACAGCAGCTTGTTGTCTGTGGCTCCAGGAGCTGCTCTGCACACACGCCCGACAGGGGCTGCCTCCACGGTGCACTCAACCAATCCAGCCTCCTTGGTCAGCGTTCAAGCGAACGGCTGTTGCTGCTAGCCAAGACTAACGAGCTCGCCTCACGCACGCACGAAGAACGTCACTCTGGTGTGAATATTCTACGACAATCCCGCCTCCTCCCCTACTGTCACGAGCACTCCAACAGCTCCAGCTACCTGCCAGTGGTAAAGTTGAGGGACAAGGGTTCCGACTCTTTTAGCCGCAGTGACGCCCATTTGAATCGGATTCCAACCACCGCAACTATACATTTAACACATATACAAATACAATTATTATATTTAAATCCGAAAAGTTTATTGGCTATACTTGCGCACCACTGAACACTTTACTCCGACTTTTTTCTTTTTTTTTAAATCGTTGCAGTTTGTTGGGAAACTGCTTGAAATCCAGGATAAATCTAGGAAACTGCTGACCACTTCAGGGGAACAAAAGGTGTCTGGAAAGTTAACTTCTAAAGTGGTGGTGGAGCTGCACTGGAAGTGAAATGGATATCTGGAAAAGCTTCTGCTAGCCCCATGTTGCACCGAGCAAGCCCAGATGGTGCTCGCAAGAGAGCGCCGATAGTGATGCCACGCTTGTTTGTAAATACCGACTAGCACTGAGCAGAATAAAAGCGTCTTCCTCACCTCTAGTTTACCGCCTCATTATTGCTCTAGATTTCAACATCGCTCTCTATTACTTTTCCATGCTCCGACTTTGTTAATTGTGCTAATGTCACACGCCATTTAATTTATGCCCCGCTCATCTTGTCTGCCTCTGTATTCTCCCTGTAGTCATTCATTATCGCATTTCTGCTATTCCTGGTGAAGAACATTCTGGAATAAGTCCCGGCCTCGCCCTCTGTTGCCAGAGCCTTCCCCTCTGCGGCATTGCCTCATTCAAATTCCTAATTTTCTGACAGTTCCAAAATGTGTTTCATCTGATGAGATTGGCAGCGTAGTAAAATATTTTCTTTTCATTTGAACTACGTGAATATATTCTCTGACACCGCCCTCTCCCCTCTAGGCATCCCTGGGTGGATCCTTGGAAGCTTAGTCATCGGTCTGGGTGCACAGTAAAATAAATCATTTGTTCATGTATGTACGCTTAACCTTCTACTGTAAATCTTTACTGCTGTTCTCTTCCCAGAGGCCTTCCAGTAATGGCTACAATAAAAGTCTAATAAAATAACATGAAAGCAATTCTATTATCCCTCCATTCTGGAATATTCAAATAGGCAGAGAGAGTAACATTCACTGTAAAATGATTGAATATTGCATGCACTATCCAAAATAATGGTTGTCACTTTGGAAAAAATAGTATTGGCATTCCAGGCCCCAGTATTTCTATAGAGCTTGTTGATGCTGAAAGCTGTATTCGGATCACCGAGGATTACATTCAGCTCTGTGCAGAGCTTAGAAGCAGAGCTCTTTCCATGACATATCGGCTGATTTCTGACCAGCTGTATAGAGAGTCAGCTCTGATTCAGGGATTCTCAGGTCAGTCCAAAGTTCAAAGTTCAAAAAGTACTTTATTCGGTTAAAAGACAATAACCATAAAAGCAACAACATGAAATTACAGTTTACACAGGGATAGTTAAAAAGAAAGCAATTATAATTCATCAAGACCAATTGTTTTCCGTAATTTAAAAGCATGTTTAAAAAAGGCTAAAACTACTGCAACAGTTAAAACAGTGTCCATTCTCTGAAATTCAAAAAATGCTGGGCGACATCGATTTAAGTTCATTTCTTTGAGGATTGGTATAATAAATTTCCTACGTGGTAGAATATAAAATTTACAAAAAAATAAAACATGGATGTCAGATTGGGACGAAAATTCATCACACGGGCACATAGGCAAATCACGCAACCATGAATTCATCTCTGGGAAAGACAAAAGTCTAAAAACAATGTTCAATCTAAAACGGGTCAAGAGAAATCGATCATAATTAGACATCGGCAGAGTTAAATACGGCTGTAATTTATCACCAGTTAATAACAAAAGATGCGAGGTAACTGTCTTTTTCTTCAATTCCTCTCGCCTTCTTTTCTCTTCAAGGTATTCCATACACAATTTTTTCAACAATTTTCTGGATATATTAACCATTGTGAGTGGATCATCATAATAATGTTGGCAATTGATTTCTATAAGAAAACATTTAACATAATCTAGCCATTTAAATCCACTCACATTTTCCAATTTTAAGACATCCTGCAACATAACCCGGTTCACGGCACACTCATTTATTGTCCATACCCTATGCCACAAGAGGATAGGTTGTATTCTGATTATCTCTGATATATGGGGTTGTCCAAGTTCAGTATGACAGATATAAGTCGCAATACTTTGTGGTACTGCCAGAATATCCCTCATGAACTTATTTTCGGCTATTTGGATTGAATTTATGTTGGAATACCCCCAGAGCCCGGAGCCATACAAAGCTACTGATGTACAAGTGGCATTATATATAGTTAGGATTTCTCTGATTGGTTTCTTACCCAACTTTTTTATAAAATTCTTTAAGGCCATTATTGTTTTTAAGAACAAAAAAGTTCTGGCCTTCACAGCACTTGTCCAGGATGCAGATTCATGGAACAAAATACCAAGGTAGGGGAAAGTGGAGGTATTTTCCAAGGGAACTTCATTTATAAACATTCTTCTAATTTGCTTCCCAATTCTTGTACCACAGTTCATGAAGAAGGTTTTGCTACAGTTAATTTTTAAATCTAAACTCATCATGAACTTATCAAAAGATATTATCAAATTCTGTAAGGCCACCGGAGTCCGGGCCATTAGGACTCCATCATCAGCGTACAAAAGTGCAGGGATAGGTCTTTTGCCAACCCTGGGCATATCCCTGCACTCCTGCAAGAGATGATGCTCAAGTCTATTTATATAGACCAGGAATAAAAATGGAACCAGGACGCACCCCTGGCGTACTCCACGTCCAAAACCAAATTTTCTGGAACATTCGCCCCCTTTTCCATAACGAACCGATGCTGTGGCCCCTGAATATAATTCTCTTAAAAAGCAAATGATAGGATCTTCCACGCCCCGCCCTTTTAAGATTGCCTACAATTTAACATGTGACACACAATCGAATGCTGATGTGAGGTCGACAAACGTAAGGTACAGGTGTTCACCCTTTACCCTGGTGTATTTTTGATGAACAGTCAATAAATGTAAACCTTGTTCGATTGTTCCTATGCCCTTATGAAATCCAAACTGCAGGTCACTCAGTATCCCATTTTCCTCTGCCCAATTTTGAAATCTTGGCAGAATGACTCTGTCAAGGATTTTTATAGATGAGTCTAGAAGGGAGATTGGTCTCCCTTCTTATATATTGGTACAATAACCGAGGTAAACCAAGACGGATTTAATCCCCTTGCTAGTGCTGCGTTAAAAAGCTGCACCAGCATGGGGCCCCAGATCTCGCTATTTGCTTTAAACAAATCTGCTGGGATCCCTTGCCACCCTTTGTTGCTTTCAAACCCATCATAACTTCCTCCAAAGTTACCACAAGCTTCTGGGCCCCTACCCCTATACCACCCAATATACTAGGACCTATAATAGGTCTTTCATCTTGGGGCCTATAAAGATTGGAAAAATGTTCGACCCAGTCGTCCTTAACAATTGCAATCTCCATGCGCGCCTTGGTGTTATCATAAAGAAAAGGGGCATTTACAGCCCTCCAAAATGCAGATGCATCCTTAGACTGACGCTGCACATAGGACTTCCAAGGCCTCCTTTTTTATGGCATTTTTCCTATTTTTTAATGCCTCATTGTATATTTTTCTTAAACCTCTTATTTGTGAAGGAAGTCGGGGTGTCCTATGAATCGCATGTTTCAAGTCGGTCAATGCACTCGTACATGCATTATCAAACCAACTCTTATTGCCCTTTGCCCGTTTATTTGCCTCCACGAGCAGACTATTTCTAATTGAAGAAGCTATGATGTTAAAATGTTCTATTATCTGCACACTGTCAGAGTGCTCCCCCAGCAAATTGCGAAGCTGTCAGAATAGTTTTTCAACAGTTTGCCTAGCAATCTTTCTGGGACCACCTTACCCCATTTAAGGGTATACCCATTTTGCCTCCCAAGAATCACATCAGGGACTGTACGCAAAAGGGACCCATCATTATACTGCTCAAAAAAGGGGGTTTCAATCTCCATTATTTGAGGCCGATGGTCACTAAGTGGTAACTCTATGGTCTTAAACCTCTTAATTTTGTGGCCGTGACTATTTGAAAAAATAATGAAGTCAATGGTGGTCAATGCTCCACTGCCAATGAATATGGGGACGAAGGGAGTTGGTTTTTGGGCAATTTCATTTACATATCCTAGGTCATACGTAAACAATATTTCATTGAATAAATCCCCAATCAAGGAGTGGTCAAAGTGTGTTAGGTTTATCTCCTGCTCTAACATTAAACCACAGATGCCTTGTTTTCCCTTTTTACAGAGTGGACAATTAAAATCACCCTCCCCCCCCCCCCAAAGATTTTTACTTCCCTTTCATTATTATCTATTTCATGTTGTATATCCTCTCTCAGCATTTTTAGGAAATTAATTCCCTTCTTGTTGTCTATCGTTACTATTTGATAATAGCTGCACTTTGGCGAAAAGCGGACCTGCTCATACTTGAGCTGATTTGAAAGGTACATAATTAACCCACCCTTTGCTCTCCCATATTGGCCCCCCACTGCCGGAGTAAAGAAACTTCTAGAGCCACTTATACGGACTGGGTCAGTAGACCAAGTTTCCTGCAAAGCCAACATATCTATACCACTTATGACGCTTTCCCAGGATGGATTTTTAATTTTTTGCCTTAATCCTGCCACATTCCAGAACAAAAGAGTACAGGATTTCCTATTCTCTTTTACTACATATTCACACAGAGAGGCATTACCAAAATCTTTACCACATGATGGGGAACTGGCTCCTCCACACTGTTCCCCCTTCTTTTGGATAGGGTTGGTGTTAATCTCATAACCTTCCTCATTGTCATGGCCATTTACCTCTATGGACGTATTTTCTACTTGGTTGATGTCATCATTACCCTCCCGCAGCTTATGCTCTTCTATATGCCCCTTAATTGTATCAGGGTTCTCCATTATTCCTAGCATTGTAATGAGGGGAGTGTCTTTTTTTTAAGTCAATCCACAAAATCAAGGCCCGAAAATACATCAAACCGATTGTGGGTTGGTATATTGTAGGCAGATAGAGCTATGCCTCTATTACCCCACAGGTAATTATTATCATAATTCAGTCCTGGAGTTAGAGGATGAGTCAACCTGGGGTGGAAATTGGCTAATCTCTGGGTTTGGACGAAAGAAGTTTGATTACGCCCATGATATTCAGATCCGAACCTATTTGCAGACTGCCTTCCTACTACACAGTCTTTTAAATAGGGAGCTGGTGTATGCGGATAGAAATAGCTACGGTAATATGTTGAGATGGAGTCACTACTTCTCACATCGTCCAATCCCCAATGTGCCTCACAGCTCTGTGATCTTTGAAGTTTACGATAATTACGTCCCCCTTCCTGTCTTTAGGTCGTGAACCCACCCAAATCGCGCGCCTAACATTTAAAAGTTCCCCATTAATGTGGGCAGGCAAAGGTCTATTGTTGCACAACCAATAGAAAACTTTATTTTTTAAGGCTCGATGATCTTCCTTAATACCTAAAGGGAGCTCAGGGACACCTGCCAAGATAATCGCATGAGGGGCAGCTTCTGGGGGTAAATCTACTCTTCTGTGTAATTGTCGATTTATATTGTACAAATCCTTTCCCCCATTATCCTTATCAACCTTACTTTGCGAGAGTTCTGCCTTTTCCTTTGGAATGGTATTATCCCCCCTTAGATCATATTCTTTACGTGCAGGTGGGGCTTTAGATACAGACCTCCTCTCCACCGAAGAAGATGGCTCTGCTTTTTTGGGGGAATTACAAATTGTCTTTTCCCTGCACGATTAGGTTTTATGGAAAGAGTAGAGCATGATGGGCATTGTTTCGTTTGTGGGATCGTATTAGCAGAATTTGCTCTGGCGTTTATACTAGTCAATCCCTTTGCCAGATCAGTTAATAAAAGTGTATTTCTTTCTACTTTTTTTATCAATCAGGTCTAGATGCGTATTAATCAACCGTGTCCTTTCTAAAAGAGGCAGCATCAGTGAATTTATTAAAATTTCAATTTTTTCCAAAAGGCCACCCTCATCAGTGGGGCAGTAAGTTGGTATTAAGGGGACCCAGGGAGGAGTCAATGACTCAACGGTATCTAACACTATTGAGGTTGAACTCCTCTTTTGTATTTTGGTTTGACGAGTCTTTAAAGGACTACCCCCCTCTTTTTTTAGTTTTAACCTTGGGCGGTGAACCCTGACTCAAATTAAGGGGACATGAAATAGATAGACTAGGGGAATTTGATAACCCTCCTTATCGGTACTAGTGGACAGACTCAGAAAAGAAGCATCAATATTAGGACTGGACGACCCTTCCCCTTTATTCTTATCATCACCGAAATTCGCTTGCCCAACCTCCCTAATACTAATACTAATATCAGGGCTATTGGGCATAGCTGTGTCCACCACTAGGAGAGACACCTCTTCCTGTAACAGTGGAGGGCTCCCCCGACCTAGAGAGACCCTTCTATCATTATTAATCTGATTTACCTTTTTAATCAAATAATTATCCATAGTACCTCGCCCAGAAGCAGTTTTATCAGTTTTACCTCTAGTCATCGGGTCGGCTTATTGCTGCACTCAAAATAAAAGGCCAATATGGTGAAACAACCCGCAAGCTATCAACGCACCTTGCACATACGCCAAGAAGTGAAAATTAAAATCTCACTTCCAATCATATAGTCCTTCACTGAATATCCAAAATCTGTGGCCAAGCCCAGTCTCTTCCGGCCTCTGACGGCAACAGACGGCCCGCCCTCTGCCCGGGCTCATCCCGGCTAGTCCCGCGCGCGGTCCCGCGACGCCGGGGCTGACCTGGTGTTAAATGCGCCTCCGGGCGCGGAAGTATCGTTGGCGGCTTCCGCCGCTGTGCAGCATGGGATTTGTAGTCCCCACCTCCACTCTGCGGCCTCGATGGCTGTTGCGGCGGCGGGAGGGGGAACAGAGAGCACCAGCGGCCCCACCGGGAAAGCACAAAGAGCGTCCTGCACCAAGGAGCAGGTAGGGAGCAAAGCAGCAAGTACCCCCGTGAAGTTTAAATGTTCTCAGGTCAGTAAACAAGTAAAGAGACTAAGGTATACTTGACGTACATAAAGGGCCTAATGTAAGAGGAAGCTATTAGTGCACATTTGCTGTGTCCTCCTATAGGATCAATACAGCCACTGAACTAATTCTCTGAATACCAAGTAAGTATAAGATGTTCTACATCCTCCCTAACTAGTTATATGTTGTTAGTCACTCTGGTCATCTTAATTAGTCCCTGGCGGACCCGTGACTCTACTTTTTTTTAAACTCCCTTTCCTGTCCAGCACTAGTTGCAATAAGTGGTGTCCAGTTGGTCATTCCCATGCACATCTCCAGGGCCGGACTGACCGTAGCGGGCATTGGGTTTTCCTGGGAGGTTGAAAGAGTGGGTGCTTTTTTTACGGCATTGGAGGCCCGTTTTGTCACTGGGGGCTTCTTTTGCAGTGGTGCAGCAATATCGACCCCCCCAGTAACAAAAGCAGCAGTGCTTCACACTTGCATCAACACCCAGTGGCGTAACACAGGCCCCACTGTGCGGGGGCCCCCAAGATCCAGGGGACCCCCTCAGCACAGTACTCTGCCCGGAGATCTGCCAATTGAGTCCAAAGGGGGATCCACATACCTTGCAGGGGGCCCCCTTCAAGTTCCGTTACGCCAGTGCCTACACCCCTCCTCCTCTCCTCCCCCCACCCCAGGCTGGCCCAACTATTTACCAGGGATGCTTTGGGATCCCAGTCCGGACGTGCCCATCTCACAACACCACATCTCTCCCCACTTAAAGAAAGACAGAGTAACATCCAAATCCACACTTGAAGAAGAAACCTCTAATTGACTTTCTGTTTGTGTTGTACCTGTTTATGGAAATGCTGGGATCGGTGGGTCCGCCAGGTTACTCCCTTTTGCAGAAGAGGACATGATGTTTTTGTCTTCATGTGACTCCAACCCAGGTGAAACATTTTGTTGCCTGGATTGTAGTTCTGTCCCTTCTAGATATTGCGGTGCTGTGCTATCTCAAAGTGCTTCGTCTGGTAGCTGTCAATAAGGGCACTTGCACATTGGTTCCAGTGTCATTGTCTATTTCCAGATAGTACCACTGCCAGCATGCAGGTCTTGCTGTAGTTTGACAGACACTACCCCCTCATTTTCTTTGAACAGTTGCTGCGGGCTGTTGTGGGAAAAGTGTTGTCAAACTATTCCAAGGAAATGCACAGCATGGCTGCATTCATTTGGTGTGCCCCACATTAAACAAGCATTTGCATAGCCAATAGGTCTCGCTTTTGGGAACTTATAAGTGTTTAGTTATCCAGCACAATATCCTTGGTGCAACAACATCATGGCTAAACACTAATAAGGTCCCAAAGGCGCAACCTATTGGCTATGCCAATGCTTGTTTATAGATGGTGCCCACTTTGAGTGGGAGAAGCTTCTGGGATTTCCCCCCCAAAGAGGTATCTGGAATTTCCTGTCTCCCTGTCCTGTTCTTAGTCTGTCTGGGGGCACAATAGGCTAGTGTGAAGTCCTTTGTGGATTAGCTCATCCAGTGCAACTTTTTAAATACTCAGCACTCTGCCTATGAGTTGTTTATGGCCTACCCTACGGTGACATGTATTAAAAAGGAAGGGTTAAGCCTGGCAAAAAGGTTCCTTTTGTCAGATCAAAACTCCAGTTAAAAAACTCAATATTGTCTGCAATGGCAGACCTGAGGCATATTTAATGGGCTGCTTAAGTGGTGGCACAATCAGTGCTTCATGCCCACTAACGTCATTTAATTTACAGACCCTGGATACCTGTACTACCACTTTACTAGGGACTTACAAGTAAATTAAAGTGCCAATCGGTTGTAAACCAATTTTGCCATGTTTAAAGGAGAGAGCAGAAGCACTTTAGCACTGGTTAGTGTCATGACTTTGTTTTGAGAACCAGCTCCTCCGGACCAGCGCCAAGCTCACATAGGGTCCCCCATCGATATCCCAACTTTCGCATACCATAAAGGTATAGATGTTTGTAGCGATCGAATGAGGAAGGGGTTTGGGAGAAGGAAAAGCCAGGCAGGAGACCTGTAAGAATCAATAAGAATGATTAGTTAGAAAAACCTGAACCTTATTAGGATCTCCAGCATATCTTTCAGGGGTAGCAAGGGAAATGGAAGTTGTTACCATTCCTTGGATCTGAGGAGAACCTGTTGACCTTTCAAAAGGGTTTCTATTCTGACGTTCAACCTGGTCCTTTAATGCTGCTGTTTCAGCTCGTGAAGCAACCAACTCTTATTGAATTATGGCTAAAGCCTGTAGAACATACTCCGTGGAGGCCATTCCTGACCACTTTCTAACCAGGAGGAGCTATATACCTGGGTGCGTAATTCTGTCACACCTTTATGTTTTGAGGAGCAGCTCCTTGGGATCAGCATGATGCTCATATATGGTCCACCCCTCAATATCCCCAATTCCTCAAAGCGTAAAGGTACAGAAGTTTGAATAATCGAGTGAGGGAAAAAGTGTGGGGGAAGAAACAGCAAGTAATGAAGACTTGTCTGAATAGATAATTATTTATTGTCTCTAACAAAAAAATATCTAAAACTATAACTATCTATCCGACAATGTATGTGCCTATTTGCTGCGTGTTGTTAAATCTTCTCAGAAATTTCACGGCGCAGTGCGAGTTCTCAAACATTCCTCCTAAATGACTATATGGACATGAAGAAATGCTGTAATGGTAAATAAACAGCGAATTAGGTGTAGGGAGAACATGTAACCTGTCTCACATCCCACGTTCAATACCTGTCATTTAGCCTAGAGAAGACATCCATACCATTAAAACTCTATATGTATTTGAACGTTTGTTAATGATTATATAACTCATTGACCAAGGTGAAGCCACAAAAATTACAGTCTCGGAAATATCCACTTGCCAGTGGAATAGCAAAAAAAATAATAATAATAAATCAAGAAGGCTCAAACAGGACACCGACTAATAAATGCTTTTATTCATGTAATTCTTAGCAATATAGAAAAAACAGAAAAAACCCTTTAGATATATTGTCATGAAGGCACCACTCCTTGCAGCTCTATACAGAGGACAGGAAAACGAAAAACATAGCTCTGACCCCTCTGAAATCCTGGAACCAAGCCTGGCAGCTCCAGAAGAGCTAAATTACATGAAGAACAAAAAAGATTGTGTCCTAGATTCCTCCACGTTCAAACACTCTTTGCACCGAACTGTAAGGCGCACACATCCATTGTGCAAATCCATTTTACACTTTGGCAGTCAAAGTTACGTGGGTGATTCCTACCAGAAACACTTGGTGACAACACGGCAGACAAATAACAAAGGTCTGCCTTCCAATTCTCCAGCTGAGCACAGAACCTCCTGAAAACGCCGCCAGCCAAAGGGAGAGTATAAACCAGTTTTGCCAGATTTTGAATCTCAGCCCAAGCCAAAAGACGCTCAAGTATAAGCCCAAATTTAGCCCAACGCAGACCAGTGTCAGCCCAAAAACCAGCCCAAAGTCGTAACTCTCAAAGTTTGCAAAAGTAGTCTTCAGAAGACATTGTAAGGATGTATTTAAATTCTATTCAATATATAGATAGTGGTAGGAGGTTACTGGGTACCTGTTTTAATAAATACTCATTGTCAAGACCACTCAAGGCACCGATACTTGAACGCGATTGTGAATTTTGCAACTGTACACAAGACGACAGACCGAGATTTTAGTTCTGTCAGTGGATAGACTATTGGAAGCTATTAGAGCAATATATGAATATCTTCGCTGATATACCTTGTGGGTTGGAATTATCACCCCATTTGAAATAGATTAGGACATGTGCCATTAGAGCCTTGAAAAAGTTGTGGGTTAATATTCCCACTGTGGCGACGAAACACGTGTTGGCTGGCTAAGAACTTGTACAAATAAAAGAAAAAAGAGGAAAAGAATAAAATTCCAAAGATCCTCATCACTATGTTTGCTTTGTGATTAAGGGGACTTACATATGCTACTGCTGTCATTTATTTAGGAAATTGAGTAACGTGTGCTGGGGATTGCAATTTCCTGTCTTTGTAGCTTGGGCCACAATTTTTGGGAGGCCGGTGGTTCTCTCCACCCTACAGCACCTTTGAATTGATATAGTTCTTTTGAGATATTGGTGAAAACAACCTTGTAGCGCCAGTTTCCCAAACATTATACCAACTACCATTTGTTATGGATTTTCGAGACCAGTCACCACTTTGACTTTTCATCTTGTAGTTCTGTCACCACACAACCAAACCTGAACCTGGCATTCATGAATTACCTCTACAAAAGCAGATTATTAACCACTTTATGTCTATGGATAGGAATTTCAATGCTTTCTCAACAATGTGGCTCCAAAAAAGAATACTGGAAAGGTTATGCAAAATTAACACTACACAATGATCTACATATTAAGAAGCATCCCCTCTTATTAAAGTATTTGCAACACAACTTGTTTGCCACTGCTTAACATTCTATGTACTTGTCTGAAGATATTCAACAACAAAAAACTCCTTCACAATGACATTATGGAACAAGAGAAAAAATAAAAATTGCAGTGGACAAATCTGAAACACAGTTTTTGTGCAAAACAAGTGTACTTAAAAGTGAAGCAACAGTGGGAAAACTAAGGGTTGCTACAAAAAGACAAGAGTTCCACACTTTTCCAGTTACAATGTAAGGATAGGCTTAAAAAGAGACAGTCACCTAGTCTGACCGATTCCCTGCCCTCCGATCTAACGTCCTTCACTGTGACCACTTACTCTGGCACTGAAAGTATAGAGGACATTGTTGTTTCCATTGTGTTGCTGCAAAAGCTCGACTAAAGCTCCTAGTCTTGGCAAGCAGCAGATGGATTTGTTTGGGGTACAGATGAACGCAAGTCTGTTGGAGCAGGAAGGAAAATTACCCAATTTTCTAGAACCTTTGGCGACACCCTCAACACCGACACTCCCTCAACTCTGATGCTGTCATACTGTTTGTGTTCCATCCCACGTCATTCCCACTGTCTCACTCCCAAACCACCATTGGTCTGGGCCCTCTCATGAGGTTCCTTTACTCCTATCACCCAGCCAGGGCTTTAATTATTCTTGCTCTTAACTTCAAATTACAGCAAATCGCCATGAATGATTAATTTAACAAATTATGATTTGTAACTTCTATATGTGCTGCACAGTGCAGCACACAGAAGTTCCAATTCACCATTCTGGATTCTTTATGTGCAGGAAGAGACACCTTCCTGCACATAAACAATCATTCTCTTCACGCTGGCACTCTTGCACTATCGTGCAAGGGTGCCTACATTGGCGCTACACAGCTGAATTTAGAGCCAGCCAGCGCTAGGGAAAATGCGGGGATATGCTGCACCATTGTACATACGGCACATCTCTGCGTTTTCAGAATGGAGGAGCATGGCATTAGCAATGTTTGCTTAATGCCACACTTCGCCATTCCCTTGTAAATATGCCCCTTAGTTTGGCATGTGTGCAAATCCTGCTTTGCAGATCCCTGGTGAGTTTCACTACTCCTGCTGAAACACGGTCAATGGAGGTACCAATGGGTGAAGCAGACTGGCCTCAAGGGACCTGTGACTTCAGTGACAGAGTCACAATTGCTCTAGGGTGTGCTGCTTCGTAGGCCTACCTGCAAGACTGGAGGTGAACTTCGGTATGGATTGTGGTCACAGACCTGTAAGGTGCTATGACACCAGGGCTTCTAAGGTCTAGCTAGGGTTTCTATGGTCTACCGGAATGTGCTTCCTCAGGAGAGTGGTCAGGTGGACTGTTCATGTAGGCTGAACCTCGTTCACCAGTACCGAATTCGGCAGCTCTGGCCATGGTGTCGCATCCTTTCCCCCTCTGAACACCATACTGTCCCATTGAGAGAAACTCGCACTGCCTTCTGCTACAACCCAATTGTGCCCTGTAATAAACACCTGGATGCAACTCAATTCAAATTATGCACAAGAGTAATATGCTGCCTGAAAATAAAGTAACAACATCCTGGAAAAAGCAAACCCTCATAGGGAATGCAAGATTTAGTAAAGCATGTGAAATGTAAATAGAATATTACCTTAATACTTTTATACTCATTATTTAGAAATCAATGAGTGTGTTTGCCTGAAACGTGAAGCACATGACTACAGGACCCATGTCAGTGTCCATTGCTTAAATCCTTCCAACACATAAGTAGCATGGCTTAGAAAGACCACATCCCTGAACACAGAGCCGTAGTACACATTTTATAAACTAAAATATTGAAAAGAGCTGATTAGGATCACAGTAAACATTTTACACTCCAGTCATCAACCAGGTATTGCAGAACCTCCTGGGATGGTTCATTACCACACCCAGGGAAAACAATTTTGTTCAAAGAATGACGAGAAAACGAAAGTAGAGCTTCAATGGCAAACTCTGTAAAGTGGTGCTTATGTGTTTGTGTGAGAATAAAACCAATCTGGCCACTTTGCAACTGCTGTGTAATGCTTTATCTAGTTATTCATTTTTCCTATTTTGCACCTGCTTTTTCTCTTGGTCCCGAGGCTGCACTTTTGAACAGAAATATGCAAGAAAAAGACATTTCCAACAAAAGTGCTTCTTTTTTGTATCCATTTCACATGTGGACGATTGAAAGAAAATAGAATGAAACAGAGGATGAGATGTTTATTGTAGCACAGGTTTCAGCAAGGAAGGAGCTGAGAGAGAGGCAGAAAGAGAGGGAATAAAAGGAAGAGGGGGCAGCTGCAGCGCAGAAAAAGTGGACACTTCCTACACTAATCTCACCGTAATACACCTGCTGGGCACCAAGGGACTCCCACGCGCAACAGAAGCAGGCTGCAGGGTAGGCAAACAAGTCCTGCCTTGACACTCGTGACTCCTCCTCTCTCGAGCTCTCGTGGTCTACAGCACTCCAAGGACGGTGCCCGCCAAAAGAGGCAAATGAAAAAGTTTAAAAAAAATTATGACAGGCCTGCCCCTTGCAAGATCATTGGTCAATCCTCCCTGGGGGCAGGCCATCAACAAGAAGCAGAGCCATCATGCGTAGCGCGTTTGCGCTATGAATGATTGAAGGCCCTATTACAGCTGCTCTGTGGGCGCCGCAGGAACCACTAATTTTACGCACACTAGGGCAAATGTCGCCCAACTTCCTGCAACCCGCAAGGGTAGTTTTTTTCCCTCTCAAATGGGAAAAATGACCCCCATTTGTGAGGGAAACCGCCCAATCTGGCAACAATGGTATAAACCACTCTCTAGGGATGTATTACAATAAGTGCCCCGGGGGAGCAAGGAGCATATGCGACTGCTTTGTGTGCCCCAGGGGGGACTTTAGTATTATAGAAGGAGGCGCAGCTTTTTGGGCGTCCCGTTCTATAATACTGATAGCGCAGGCGCACCTGAAGCGCTAGTGCTACCTTCAGAGGGTGTTCCCTCATTTGCCATGGGGCGTTTCCCATGCAAATGAGAAGCGGGCACAGAGTTAAAGGAGCCCTCAGGAGGCGCACTGACAGTGCGCCTCCTGACAGCAGCCCTCTGCAGGACTTAAAGGAGGTCTCATCGACCCCCAGACATCCCCCTGCAGGCGGGTTCAGTCACTGCTCCCGCATGCAAGGGTATCTATTGTAAGGTAAATTGTGCAGATGACCAGAGGTAGCCAGGAGGTATATTTCAAGTAGAGGGTTTATTGATTAGATGTTACAGGTTTCAATGAGGTCCCACCAGGAGCAGCATCTTAGCTACTCAGCCCACTCTCTCCAACTGTCATTCTCCACACAAGCAGGCACGCCAACATTCCACTCTCTCTTTCATCAGGCATTGTAACATTCCACGCAGACACCACACTCATCTTGGCTGAGCAGCTAAGGAGAGGATGCATTTGAGGTAATTAAGGTACAATAGTATCTCTATTACCATGTAAATGTACAGGCGGGTGTCGCCTGCACTGTGAAAATACGGAGCAGCTGCTCTGTGTTTTCACAGGAATGCGCTGCCCTGGGGGCAGCGTGATTTCACGGCTGCCCTGGGGGCAGAGCATACATCATAATAGGCGCATTGTGAGTGTTTGCACCCGGTGCACCTTTTAAATGGTGCGCCGGGCGCAAACAATTGCAATGCATAATACGGCCCCTGGAATTCGTCTGATCTAAACACCAAGGAACTTGTTCGCACGCCGCCTGACTTGCTCACTTCTTATTTATAGTCACGCCCTTCTAGCCAGCTGAGTTGAGTATTCCAATGAGCTCATGGGATATGTAGTCTGATTTTCTGGTTCTAGGCTTAACTTCCAAAAACAATAGGTAAACAAAAACAGTAATTCATGCAGTCTTTTTGGGCAGAGAATATCTCCAACTTATGTCTAAACTTCGAAGGCACCTAGGCATGTAGTTTCTTGACAGTTAGCAGTAGTAAGTGTACAAAGTCCTAATGTTTCTGTGCAATGACTGTTTGGGCGGCCCTCTCGGACAGCCCAAAACAGCCATGCTCACTTTTCCTGAGCTCCATGCAGATTGCATTACAGCCTGCATGGAGAACCTGCCATGGCCCCCATTCTCTGGCTGAGCGTTGAACCAGAACGCTCAGACCACACACAATGCTGCATTGCAGTGTTGTTATTGGTCAGGGGAGCCTGGCTGTGCTGCCTGTTCCTCGAGTCAAGACAAGGAGATCGGGAGCAGAGACGTGGGACTCAGCAGCAAGGTAAGTGTTTATCTTTGTTTTACACTGTGCACAATGCCCCCCGTGTCCTTCACCCCCTGCAAGTCATGCTACCTGCCATTGCTTGGCACCAAAGGCAGGATGTTCTCAATACCCTGGTACCTTACAAAACACACACCATAAGTCTGCTCTGAATAGTGCTCCAGCACTAAAAGAAATGAAGCGCAGTATGTTTAGCTAAAGCATCAGAGTTCCCCAATTGAGGGCAACAGCTCAAACCATTTAAAACAAATCTCACATGGAGCAACTGCCCGGCGACTTACCCACTTCAGTCAGTAGCCGACTCGAGGACACAACGGTCAATTCCGGAGTAGGTTGGCCCTCCACTGACAATAACTACGGCACACAGTGCCAACCCAGCTCACAAACCCATGCAACGGCCTCCCGGGTGCTCACCCACTCCCTGCTGCCACTTTATAGCAGCTAAACCTAAACAAAAAGCATGGCATGCAACACACTGGGAGTACTCACCAGTCCCTAGTCGTACCCAGCTTCAACATACTCATCATGCACATGCCTGTACGAATAGCAAATAAGCACGCAACATGCACCTAATAGCGGCTACGCAGTGTGGCCCCTTCCCCACTGCCAAGAACATCTACTCAAATTAACCCAAAGCGAAGTCTACCAGCAACATCACGATGTCTTGGCGAGCAGTGGCTGCTCCCTATCTGTACCAGGCATAATGAAAGGGACAAAGAGGACGCTATCCATGCTGTGTCAACATAAATAGCTCACCAAGGCTTCCCTGTGCTTCTTGATGTCCCCCGATGACCCTCCAATGCCAACACCTCCTGTGCAAGGCATGACTCCAGTCGGTGCGTGACTGAGGGTGCCCCACCCCCAGTTGCAGGGGGTGCCTGCTCATTTCTTCTGTGGCTGACATGTTTATCAAATGAACAGGGAACCCAGTAGCATGGCCAGTGTGCCAAGGGCCCTTGTGCAAGGAAGGAAATGCCCACCACCCAGTCGTTCTTTGAACTGTGATATACATCAATAATCAGGGTGTAGTGGGCCCATCAAGGACTCTGAGCCCTGGCGCCAATGCACCTTCTACACCAACGGAAGCTACACACCTGAGTGAACCCAGTGCCGGCTACTGTGAAAGCAAACTGGGGGGGGGCACAGGGAGCAGCATGGAGGAGAAAATCATTACTTACCTGCTGGCCGCCGCCTTGGTGGTCTTCTCCTCCTCTGCTTCTGTCGACTCCTAACAGCCAATGCAGAGGCTCCCAGACACCCCATGGCAAATCCAGATGCTGATATCATGCTGATAAAGCCATTACCAGCATGAGAGCAACTCCAGGATAGATCTGAGTGGCCTGGTTTGGCACTGAGACAGGGACTGTGAGCTCATACATGTTCGCCACCTGGTTCTGCCACCCAGCTCAGGTTGGAGAAAGGCCAAGTGTGCATGTCAGTTTGGCAATCCTAAACCGCGCCCACTACTCCTCCTCCCTGTTGCTGACTCTTCGTCAGGTTCACCCCACCCACAAGACTAAGCTCAGTGACAGCGAAGAAAAATAAAGTGAGAATAAAATAATGCTTAGAGAACAGTGGGGGGATGCTCCTCCACCTTAACGGAGGAGCCGCCACTGAGTGAACTTGAGATTTTAATTTGTACTCCGAAATACTAATTCCTCTATTTGTGAAGTGCTTTACATTAAGAACATTATCAGTCCAGGCTGTAAAATTCTGTGTAGGTTTGTCTTTATGCCTGGCTGATAATTTACCCAACAACCCATATATTCCGACCTATTTCCCAAGTCGTGTTACTTATTCTTCAGGGATTCCCTGATTCAAACGCACCACTAGTTTGACTTCAATGTTGCTTTGGAAGGAATGATCTGCTTTTATCAAAAAGGTTAAGAATTACGTGTATGTGATTGGTATTTTTATAATGCAAGCCTAACAGTAAGGAAACAGAGCAGCAATGTACAGGGTAAAAGGTAAAGACACAGTCAACATTTTATGGGAGGGGTAACTGATTTGCGGACTCTGAATGCAAGTGTCCTATTCTTCAATAGGTAATCAGTGGAGCATGGCCAACAGAGCTAAAAGTGAGAGGAACTAGTAACTTTATAGCCTCATGATCTTGTGTCACTTAAAAACAGTAATTGCAAAACCAATAGGTCTCACATATGCAAGATCTATTGGCTTTGTCAATACTTTCAGTCCTATTGTACAGCAGCATGGCTGTTGTAGGAAAAAAGCTTTGTGATAGTGTGAGCGTTGACTGAATGATATAGCTTTTTTCTATTTATTTCTAGTCCCAAAGCTGTGCTACATGGCTATAAAGCATTGCCAAAGCCATAGATCTAACATAGATGAGAACTTCTGACTTTGCCAATGCTTAAGTCAAGGAGACACATGTGTGCATTTGCAAGCTTTACCCGGGGATAATACAAAGTTTATGAGCTCACACAAGAACACGTGAGTTTGGCAGACTCTTTATACCATGGCCACTGTTTTTGGCAAGTCCCTTGAGTGCATTCTTGGACATCAAGCACTATGTAGAACAATCACTGACAAAGCCAATAGGTCTCTGCAATTCCCAAGCTATTGGCCTTGTCAATGTGAACGTCTTCAGCCATGTTTTCTAGCATCACATCTCCTCTTCCGCATGTCTAAAGTCCAGAGAGCCCAGGATCGCAGGATGTTGAGCCCACGCTGAATCTTTTTGCTCCCCCAAGTTGAGTTTATTGCACTCCCCCTCCTATCACAAAAAAAGTGTTACGACTTGGCCTGCGCTGGCCGCATCACAGCACTTTTTCAGTGACTTTCAGGCATGCTGAACAGCAGATGTGCTGCTAGACAACATGGCTAAAAGACATTAACATTGACAAGGCCAAGGGCTTGGGCATTGCCGAGATTTATTGGCTTGCTTGTTTGATGCTGACAGGGTCTTACTGAACAAAAGTGGAAGTGATAGAGAGAAACAGTTGAGGAGCTTTGAAGTGAAGTGAGGATGTGGGGTAACTGCCAGAGCTTCCGACAGGGGAACTATGGAACAAGGTTCGAAATTCGGGGTCGACTGAACAGTTTGTGATTCTGAGCAACTCACTTATGCTCCCTCCTGCATACAACAATGAATGTGTCATTGTGTTATGTTTCTGGTGAGCACTTAAAATGCACCAATACCATTGGCTTGTGTTAGCACTATGGCAAGATGGAGGACGGAACAAGTGCTCCAATACCATCGAATTGTGTAAAAAAAACATAAAAATAAAAGCAGCAGCGACGAGGGGGGTAGTGGGGGGACGGGTCAATCAGGGAAGTAGGAGGGGATGGGGAGATGGGCAAGCCACAACAGGAGAGGACGGGAGGAAACAACAATGAAGGGGTAAAACAATACCTTAATTGAAGCAGGATCAGCAGCGAAAATTAATGTGTCATTGTGGAATGTAACTGGAGAGCAAATACCAGTGGCTGGTGTTTGTGCTTTGGCAAGATGGTGGATGAAGCAAGCGCTCCAATTCTATCGGATCATGTACAAAATAAACAAGTGCTGTTCATGTTTTAACAACTTTTTAAGAAATGGATTTGTTGATGTAAAAAGTGCATGCATTTTAGTGGTATGTGTGTATGTGTAGCTGGGAGATGGCCTGAAAACACAAGTACTCCTATGAAGTGCTTGAAAACAAAAAAAAACAGAAATAGCTGGGTAAATTGGGAACAGCGTAAGGAGACAGGTACTTGGTCCATGCGCTATGAGAGGGCCAAACACAAGAAGAGGGCATTATGCCCTCATGCCATGACGAATGGCATCAAAGAAAATTAGAGCAACATAGACGTTTACCAATGGTAGGACATGGGCAGCCTGTAAGATCACAGATAGAACACAACACATCTCTACGAGACCTAAAAGCAATAGATGTCACACAGGTCAAACTTACTGGCTTTGCCAATGCTTGTTGTGTTTAGAAATGGGGAGATTAAGGGCCTGATTTAGATTTCGGTGGATGGGTTACTCCATCACAATGGAGACGGATGTCGCATCCACCAAAATCTAAATCAAGCCCTAAGCGATTTATCCATAATCACCAAATGTGTCGCAGAGGCTAGGGAGATGTAGGGCGTCCTTCCAGGAGAGGGTGTGGGGTAAGGGCCAGAGCTGCCGACTATGGCGCTGGTAGACCGGGTTTGAGTTTCGGCGTAGGTTTACCATCCTTGATTTTGAGCAAATCACTTAATGCCGCCTTGTTACAAAAACAAATGTGCCCTTATGTAAAGTAACAGGTTCGCAAATCACCTGAAGCTAAACGCCCACAAAAGAGAGTTTCTACTAATCTCACCAGCAAGGAGCCAGACTGAAATTAAGGAATGGACCAAGCTGTTGACAGCGCTAAACTGCACCCCAACCCTAGTCAACTCAGCGAAATCGCTTGGAATCACATTAGATGAGAACCTCGACATGCAAGTCCACATTAAATCAATGGCTAAAAGTGCACGGTTCCACTTGAACTACATAAGAAAATTGAAACCTTTCATCCCAGAGACGGATCTCAAACTGGCAGTCCAGTCCTTAGTAATTTCAAGGATTGAATATGGATGCACCACTTTAGTCGGTTTACCAAAAACAACCACAGCACTGCTAAAAGCATGCCTCAACGCAGCGGCAAGAATGATCACTGGATCCAGGAAATTCAACCATATCTCTCCTCACCTGAAAGCATTAAACTGGCTCCCCTATGAAGCCAGAATTCAATTAGAAATAGCATGTATCACTCATAAAGCGATCCATTACAACACACCAAGATACCTGGCCGGAAAAATTGAACTATCAGGAGGAAACAGACCAGCTAGGAGTGCCAAGGAGCTGCTGTTGCGGCCAGCCTTCTTCCGGAAGAAAAAAACTTATGACCGAGCGTTCTCAGGAGCAGCCCCCAGAATCTGAAACTCACTCCCTCCAAACATTAGAAAGATTAAAAATACAGTAACATTTAAGAGAGAAGTGAAGAGCCTCATGATGAGTAAATACTTTGCATAGTGTAGTTTACTGAGCACAGATTTGACCTCTTGCTGCCCTGACTTAGAGCAGCAAGATCATTATAAGGAAAAACAGCCGACATGAACAAAGATATAGGATGAACGATGATTCGGGACAAACGTGACTACCAAGTCCAAGCTGTATCCTTACTGCTACCTCTTGTTAATTTGAATTTATATATATATTTACGCAACTATGTAATGCCATAGAATTATCTACCTCACGTGTGTTACCTTTAAATTATATAATATATACGTTAATCCTTGACCTACCTCCTAATATATAGCGCTCACGTTAAGGTATATAGATATATTGTTATCACCTCCTTATAGCCGCTTAGTACCTACCTCATATCTTCTTATTTTCAAACTGTTTACTACTATTGTTAATTGTTTACCTACCTCTGAATGTAAAGCGCTCTGAAACCCACGGGTCATGTTCGCGCTATACAAAGCATGAAATAAATAAATAAATAAATAAAAAAAGTCCTCCAATACCTAGGGTGGTGTTGGCGCTATATGAAACTGCACTGAAAAAATAACTGATGAAAATGTAAAGCGATCTAATACTTTCGGCTGGTGTTGGGGCTATATAAAACTACACAAAAAAAGTAACTTGTGCTAATGTGAAGTGCTCCAATACCTTTGGGTGTTGTTAACGCGACTTAAAACTGCACAAACAAAATGTGAAAGACACAATCGATGGAGGAGGGCATCTGTGCAACGGAGTTCAGCGGGTGCAAGCAGCAATGGGTGACCAACAGCAAATTCAGGCAGCCACAGGGAGATTAAGTGATTTGCCCATAATCACAAAATGTGGAAGTCAGGCTGAGGCTAGGGAGATGATGTGGCGTCCTCTTGGGAGAGGGTGTGGTGTAAGGGCCAGAGCTGCCGTCTATGGGCTGGGAAACTGGGTTTGTGTTTCAGCACCTACTTAACATCCTTGATTCTTGACAAATCACTTAATCTCCCTGTGTCTACAAAAAAGAATGTGTCCTTGTGTAAAGTAACTGTTGCTAATGGAAAGCACTCCAATACCTTTTAGTGGCGTTGGTGATATATTAAACTGCATAAAAATAAGTAATTGGTGCTTATGTAAAAGTGCTCCAATGCCTTCGGGTGGTGTTGGAGCTACATAAAAGTGCAGTAAAAACCAAATGTGAAAATCCGAGTTAGAGGTGGTCTGGGGAGGAGGGGATCAGGGGGAAGAGGTGATCTGTGCAACATGAGTTTAGCATGGGCAAGCAGCGACAGGCAAGATGTTGACAGGCAACTAACAGCAAATGCAGGCTGCCACGGGGAGATTAAGTGATTTGCCTACATTTATGGTGTCCTCACGAAAAGTAACTGGTTTTAACGTAAAGTGATCCAATACCTTCGGGTGGTGTTGGCGCTATGTATAACTGCACAACAAAAAATTTGAAAAGCAGATTTTGTGGTAGGAGGGTATCAGCAACAGAGTTCAACTGGGCAAGCAGCAATGGGTGGGAGGTCGACAGGCAACCAACAGCAAATGTGGGCTGCCACAGGGAGAGTACGTGATTTGGCTCCAATCGGAAAATGTGGACTGAGACAGAGGCTAAGGAGACCATGTGACATCCTCTGGGAGAGGATGTGGCGTAAGGGCCACAGCTGCAGACTATGGAGCTGAGAAACTGGGTTTGATGATCCTGGGCAAATCACTTAATCTCCCTGTGCCTACATAAATGAATGTGTCGTTGTGTAAAGGAACTGGTGCTAATGTAAAGCGCTCCAATATCTTCGGGTGGTCTTGGCACTATATAAAACTGCACAAAAAAAGTTACTGGTACTATTGTAAAACTCTCCATTACCTTCGGGTGGTGTTGGCGCTACATAAAACTACACACAAAAAAATAGAAAGAATCACAGTGTTAGGCTGGTTTACAGTAACGAACATGAGGAAATACATCTCATCAGCAACCTCATTAAAGGACTTCTTTTGCCATGTACACTGAGGGACAGTCAGCCTTGATGACATCAAGACTCAGCCTGGCTCCTTTCAAGAGCAGTCAAATTGAGCAACAATGGTGTACGGTGCACAGAAAGTGTCTTCGACAGGAGACATTTGAAGAAATAGATTTCCACTCTATGAAACGAGAAGCAGCAAGATGGGACATGAACATTTCAATCATTTTGCACAGGAGAAACGTGGCTATGCAATTACAGCAGAAAGCACAGGTTCTTCAGAAGCTTTGACATGCCATATGATAACACACACCTGATTTACTTGAGGTCTGATTTCCAGCTATAAACCCTGTTGGCTAACAACCACATATGGTATAAACGCTCACACATCTAGTACTCGCACACGTGGAAAATGAACATTGACTGCACATGTGCCAAGTAATAACAGCTGTGCTCACATGCTCCAATATAACTATACACTAACAGGATATTAAAAGGCAGAACACCACCACTTGTTAGAATGAAACAGACTACAGTGGGGGTTTAAAGCAGTGACGGGGGAGGGGGTGTTTTGTGAATGGGGCAAGCAACAGGAGGTGCTAGGGAGCAAACAGATAGGTGAGAGGAGGTGGGGAAAATGGAAAGCAGCAACGAAGAAAAAAGCATGAAGCAGTAGATATTTACAAGTACTTGGTCCATGCTCTGGGGAAAGGGCTAAACACAAGAAGAGCCATGACCATGCATTCCAGGATAAAATGGTGACAAAGAATATGAGACAGACAATGAAGCAAGCAAATGGGAAGCCTCGGGGTGGGCTAAAGCCCACAGATTAAACACGACATGTCTCTTCGACACAGCGCAAGCGCTGTCTAGCCGAGACCTAAAAACGAAACGTCAGAAGGACATTTATTTTGACATCACCTTTTTACTCTGGTGCAATGGTTGGTGGTAAAAAACATTAGCTTAATAGTCAATTTCACATAAACGTTTGCATCCAGCAACCTTGTGGGTGGTATGTTAAAAAGTTGATTTCTGTGATTTGTGCTGAATACTGCCTTCTTTCCAGGGACTCCAAGTCAAACCTTGAAGGAACGATCTTTGTAGTATTTGATCTTATTTGGGAGATATGAGATTCAGAAATCTTGATTTGTGCACGTCCGATACCACATTTGCCACGGCTTCATGCTATGGATAGAGCTCGCGCTAAGCTCTCACAAGACACAAGGGGAAACCCAGTACCCTTTTCCCCCAATCTTCGTTCATCATTTTATGCCCTGAAGAAGTTCATTGTATATGAACGAAACGCGTTTGCTGGTATCTTTTACTGTTGGATGCTTATGAAAAATTAAGGATTTACTGAGACAATATAACAAGACTAAATAACTTATTGAAAGACAACTTTTTCTCCTAAGTAGTGCACCACTCCAATCTTTTGGTTGGTGGTAAAATCATTAGCTTAATAGTCAATTTCACATAAACGTTTGCATCCAGCAACCTTGTGGCTGGTATGTTAAAAAGTTGATTTCTGTGAATTTTGCTCAATACCGCCTACTTTCCAGGGACTCTCGAGTCAAACTTTAAAGGAAAGAGCTTTGTAATATTTGGGAGATCTAAGATTCAGAAATCTTTCATGCACTCAGGTAAATGACAACAAACACAAGGTGCAGGGGGACCTAAGTACATGGGGATAAGACGTTGCCGGAACTGCTAACTTTGGAACTAGGGAACCAGGTTCGAGTCCAAGCATCGGCTCAACATCCTGTGATTCTGGGGAAATCATTTCCCCCCCACGCCTAAAACAAAATGAATGTCACCTTGTGTAATGTAACTGGTGCTCCTGTAAAGCGCTCAAATACCTTCGGGTCAAGTTTGCGCTATATGAATCTGAAAAACGACAAATGTGTTTTTGTCCGGCTGGGGAAGTCAAAAGTTTTGCCTTTGCAGACCCGGAAAAAGCATATGCGCTGATGTTCTGAAAGCACTCCTGATGAAACCACGACCATCAGAACCAACTTTACTAACTGCATGGCCAGTGTGGCCAACTGGGTGCATAAGAACTGCCTAAAGCTCAACATAGACAACAGAGACGTGGTGAGCTCCAGGAGCAATAGCTAACCTTGAGACTCCTCCTGGTGGCCTATAGAGCTAGGACCCGCACCAACCCCGACAGACCAAGCCCAATCCAAGGACTCAACCGGGACTACAAACTCACTATGGCATCTCAGGTCATTGCCATAACTTCCTCCTGCTTCCATATCCTTTGTTTTCTATGGAAGAGCTCCAAGTGGCTCCATTGAACTCCAGACGCACCATTATGCAGGCCTCCATCGGGAGCGCACTGGACTATGGCAACACACTCTACGCTGGGATCTCTGTCCACTTACTCCACAGATTCCAAACTATCCAGAATGCCGCCGCCAGACAGGTCCCTGACATCTCACACCATGCCGCGCCCACATCACACCACATCTCAGAGAGTTCAACTGGCCCCTCAGCCAGAAACGCTGCTAATTCAAACTCCTCACCCATGCATTCAAGGCACTGCACAACATAGGTCCCACATACCTCACAACCACCTACACTCCCACAAACCCACCAGATATCTGCGCTCAGCATCACTCTCACTTGCACACAACCTGCATCCACAGAAGCAGTGTTGTGAGTTTCCTGCCGGGCCCACTGTAGTGCTCCCCTATGTTAGCCTAACTGCACAAGTAGTAGGCCCTTTTTGCTTTGCACATGTTACGAAGTAACACGTTTGTTTTTGCGCCACACTATTGTTTTAGGAATAGGTTGCACATGTTTTTTGTTCTTCTGTACTTCTTTCTGTGACTCAGTCTGGACATCTCATACGAGGTCGAACAACATTGTGCCCTGTTTTTCACTGTGGTCAGTCACTAACACATTCTAACACATAGGCATAACAGAGAGACCGAGCTGCCGTTTTCTAGCATGGCATTTCTAACCATATAAGCAGAGGTCTGCAGTTTTGAAAACAGAGAGAAGGATTTCTAGCAGAGTATAGGACCCAGGATGAGTACGCCAGCGCTGCGCAAATATGAGATGCAGACCAGCTAACAGCAAATGCCAGGCATGGGGGCCAGTTCTAATCCCAAAGATCTCTGATATATCACTGTGCTCACATAGTGAGGCTAGGCTTAGGCAAATATATAATTCACCATGATAGGGCTTTTCATTGTATACAGTTTATTGGTAATGCTAATTACTCTGCTCAGTTGCGTATGTTTTCAATTTGCAGCAGAGATACTTCATGATCGAGCACAATAGTTTCAATAAATGTTGTAAACTTTCCTCTTTTCTTTCTTTTGTTTATTTATAGACTTACATGAGTGAGAGAACGATGACCTGTTACCAAGGTTCCCCTGGGGGACTATAGTGTTGTGTTCCAGGGTACCACCTTACCTGTTACTCTGGGCAGGTAAGGAACTATGAGCTAGGCAGGATTTGGGCCTATAGGTACTGATGTGGCACTGTGACTTAGCCCCTACATATTAATGGTCTGTGATCCCAGGCGTAGTTCTGTTTGAAAAAAAATCCCTGCAACAGCAGAACAGGCGGTTGTTCATTCTGCTACATAGCAGCAAAGACCTGGAAAAATCTCCCTACACATCAGAGCCTTCTCATCACTTCTTGAGTTCTGCAATTAGGGGCAAATGTATCAAGATTCAATTTTGCGATTTCTAAATAGCGATTTTTAAGGAATTGCTATTTAGAAATCACAAAATGGAATGTATGTACAATATCGCTATTTTTTAGCGATTTCTTATTTTTCCTTATTTGCGAATTCGCATTTTGCGAACTCGCAATTAAGGAATAATTCCCATGCATTCCTATGGGCCTGGAGGCCCAAAGGAGTGATTGTGAAATAATTCTTAAATTGCGAATTCGCAATTTGCTAATCGCAATTTGAGAATTATTACAAGGGTACAGGGGTGTCTCAAAGACACCCTGCTGCACCCCTGAAATTTACATGTGTGTGCATGTGGCGCACATACATGCCCTATGGGCATGTATGTGCGTCACATGCCACCCTCACAAATGCCAAATAGGGCATTTTGAAAAGAAATCGCAAACTACCACCAACTACAAGTTGGTGGTAATTTGCGATTTCTTAACCCAAATTCGCAATCTCTAAAAGTTACCTACATCTCATTTAAGGAATCGCAAAATTTGCGATTCCTTAAATGCTTAAGCAAAATAAGGAATCGCAAATTTTTGCGATTCCTTATTTTGCGATTTTTTGGTACATATCAGAAAATGCTAAAATGCCTTTTGCGAGTCGCAAAGAGTCGCAAAATGCTTGATACATCTGCCCCTATATGAATAAACATGCGGAACCTGTGAGATATCCTATAATTTGGCTTGGTCTCACCCCTTCACACCAGGCTCACTGCCTGGAAATCCTCATTGTGACAGCTGCACTCCACAAATGCACAAAACCTAACAGTCTTGTCAAAGGCGAAGGGAGAACGCTGATGAGCACAGGCCAGCCCGTATATCTAAATCCAGCACTGGATTTGTAAAAGCCCTCATCTGAGTTACCAGGTTGTTTTAGCTGGTTACAAAATATGGTGTTAGTCAAAATTGGTAAAAAGATTTTAGAACATGTATTTATTAAAAATGCTTTCAGTGCCCCTACAGTTGGCGTGCCGATTCAGGAAAGACAAGTTCAGCTTTTTTGCAGTGGAATAAATAAAATGTTGATGTATAAAATTATTAACTCCATGCATTAGCATCGCTATCTTTCTAAAAATATATATTCGCAGAGGAACGTTGCCTCATTAGTAACGCAGACATACCCATACTGGTTAGCTGCATATTTCTCACATATCGTAAAATACCCAGCAGTGTTGTACACTTGTGCATACAGATCTTGTACTGGTTGCGCTCTACAGCACACAGGCTGCTGTGACTGAGCTTCATCAATAGTCCACTTTCTGTTATTAATATGGTTTTAAAACGCATCATTGTTTGAATAAATCTTTTAACTAATAAACAATAGCAAATACATTCTATGAGTAAATGATGTATATAGAAAAGACTCATGTGTATGTTTTAAGCAGTATTAAAGAGTCACATAGGCTGCCATAATATCCCCATGCTTGAAAAAAATAAGTATTTGCAATGCAATTGATCTCACATTTCGGAGAGTTGGAGCTATTGTTGTTGTACATCCATGTAAATGTATATATGTACCTATTCACATATGTAGATATAGATGCATACATGAGTACATACATATGTATTTACATATTTAAAGATATGCATACATATTTGAGCATATACTAATATACACGCATGCATACATGAACACATACATTTACACATACATGAGACATTCATGAATGAATGAAATGAAATGAAATGAAAAGGACATTTGTAAAGTTCATGGCTACCCGGAGGCCTCCCAGAGCTAGGCATGACTAGTGAATGGGTGGGCGAGACAGAATGATTAATTTAAGGGAATAGAAAGGTTTTGAGTTGTTTCCTGAAGGCGCAATGGCTAGACTCTTTTCGGAGGTGGAGCGGCAGGGCGTTCCAAAGTCTGCCTGCATTCAAAGAGAAGAGTCTGCCGCCACTTCTGGCTCGCTTGAATCTGGGGGTCTCGATAAGGTGGAGGTCATCCGAGCGGAGCTTTCTCCTTGCTTTGTATGGAAGAATTATGGCTGAGATCAAGGGAGGGCCTATCCCCTGTAGGGATTTATGGACAATGCAAAGCGATTTAAAGCTAATTCGCTCTTTCACTGGCAGCCAATGTAGGAGACGGAGGGTGGGTTTTGCGGAAAGAAATTTGGATGTTCCCGTCAACAATCTGGCTGCATAGTTCTGGATGATCTGCAGTTTATTGATTACTGAGGTGGGGGCTCCCAGATAGAGCGCATTGCCATAATCCAGTCTAGAGAGCAGAATAGACCGGGCCATGATTTTCTTGGCTCAGGCAGGGAGCAGGGGAAGCACTTTCCTTGCCATTCTGATCAGGCTAAAGCAAATTGCTACTGTCTTGCTGGTTTGCGCTTGGAATGTCAGGTTATGGTCTAGTCAGATGCCCAGACTCTTTATTTCAGGCTAGGGGTTGGAACTGGGCCCATGCAAGCTGGCCAGATGGTTCTGAGTAACGTATTGTCAAAATTGCCCCGGGTCATGATCTCGGTCTTTTCTCCATTTAATTTCAGGTGGGAAGACCCCATCCATTTTACGACTTCCGTAAGACATGCTTTCAGGGTCGTGGAGTATGGTGTGGATTGGTTTAAGGCTACGACCAGTTTGGTGTCATCAGCATAGGTGACCATATGGATCCCAAATGGGCCACGATTGATGCCAAAGGGACCATATACGCGTTGAGAAGCGTAGGGCTCAGTGTTGAGCCCTGTGGTACGCCACACTGGACAGGCCGAGGTTTGGAACTCATGCCCTCTTCAAAAACCTGAACTAAACGTCCTTTCAGGAAGGAGCGCAGCCAACTCAGGGCAGTTCCGACTACTCCCAAATTGCCGAGATGGTGTATCAAGACCTGGTGATTCACCGTATCGAAGGCTGCGCTCAAGTCCAATAGGATGATGGCTGCTGCGCCTCCTGCATCTAAAATTTTCCTGCTTTCCTCCACAACCGCCAGCAGGGCAGTCTCTGTACTCTGCCTAGGCTGGAAGCCTGTTTGGAATTGATGTAGCAGGTTGGAGGTTTCCAGGAAATTGGAAAGGGTGTGATTGACATATTTTTCTGTGATTTTTGAGATCCCAGGTAGAAGAGAGGTAGGGTGGTAATTGCCCAGGTCTGCGGGATCAAGGTGTGGCTTCTCAAGAAGGGTCTTAACCATTGCTTCCTTCCAAAGTGGGGGGACTACTCCTATGCAGAGTGAGGCATTGATAGTGTGGGTGATTGTGGGGCCGATAATAGATGCAGCTTTAGTTAGGATGTTCATGGGCACTGGGTCTCTTGGTGATCCACTTTTTACAGTGGGCATAAGTTCCAGGAACGTTTCCAAGGGGAGAGGGGGAAAGCGTTCCAGGCGGTGAATGTTGGAGGGGCAGTCTGCTGGGGAGTTCATCCATACAGGGGCGATTTGGGGGAGCGTTTTTATAATGTTCTGAATTTTGTTATCAAAGAACTCGGCCTGGTTTTCGCAGCGAGTTCCATGGGGGTCTTAGGGACGGGAGGGACTGGGCTTTTAAGGAGCCTTTTAATGATGGCAAAGGTCTCTCTGGGGGAATTGGCGGCTAGCCAAATTTTTACCTCGTAATAGGCTGCCTGAGCTTGCCTCATTTCCTCTCTGTATTTGCGTATAGCTTTTCTATATTTGAGCTTGCTATCAGCTGCAAAGTCTTTCCTCCAACTCCTTTCTAAAATTTTACAGTTCTGTTTCAAGATGCGCAATTCAGCTGAGTACCAAGGTGACCTAAGTGAGCCGATCTTTTTAGTGATCCGGACTTTAGGGAGGACCTGATTCAATGAGTCCTCTATCCAACTGCAGAAATTGTTATACATTGTGACTGGGCAGGGAACTGACTGAGGTCTAGTGTTTTCCAGTTCATGGATCCAATTCTCCTGAGGGAGCTTGGACCAGAGAGAAGTGAGGGTCCGAGGAGGATGGACGGGGGGGGGGGAGTTTGGGGGCACCAGGAAAGGGGCACCAAATGGTGGTCGGACCAGGGGACTGGGATAGGATCATTTCCCTGAAGAGTCTCAAGATTAGAGAACACTGGGTCGAGGCAGTGTCCCGGTGAGTGTATAGGAAGAAGAACTTTTTGCACCAACTGCATAGACGCAAGGTCCTTTGCTAGTTCAACTGCTACTGTGGATCTAGGATCATCAAATGAAGATTAAGATCGCCGATAAGCGTACAATTCACAGAAGTGCTTGCTAAATTGATGGCAGTTTCTACAAGGGAGTTACAAAAATAAACTACTGCACCCAGGGGGCGGTAAATCAAAATGCCTGAGAGTGAGAGGAGAGGAGAGAATTCTAAGGAAAAGCAAACATTCTCGCAATCCAGGAGAGGACTGGCGAGTAGGCGACAGGTAAGGTGGTCCTTATAAATAATCACGATTCCCCACCTGTGCCTAAGGTTCTATCCGCTCTTTGAATCGCACTCCCCTGGGGCAATGTTTGTACTATTTCTGGATCAGCGCTAGCGCTGAGCCAGGTTTCGGTTAAGCAAAGGGAAGGAATCTTGTAAAAGGAACGAAATTTCTGTGGAGTGCTTGGGAAGGAATCTACAGTTTAATAGAAAAATACTATAAGCAGGACTTGAGGAGGGGGGGTGAACGGATATGGGAGAGAAATGTGAAGGGGCAGTAAGAACATTTTGAACTGGGATTTTCTGCTCCTAAAAGATGAAGACAGTTGGCCCTGGGGTAGTTATTTAGTTGCAGCAGTTGCGTACTAGAATACCTAAGGCGTCGTTGGGGAAATGGTGTAAGGTTTCTGGCCCCAGGCCCCGGTCTGGCACGGACGGGCGCAACTGGGCGCAACCGTGCTTGCCCGAGGCACGCCCGCTGCGCGCATCCGCTGCATGTGTACATTTACATTCATACATGGATATACATATAATTGCACGTGTACATATATGCAATCCTATATGTATGCATGAACCCGCTTAGCAAGTTCAGGCCTGCGGAACACAGTGCATTATTTTCTGAGTGATGGTATTTTTAAGACTTACCATTGTGTGAGTGCTCACAAGGATGGGGAGGTGTGTATGGGACAGAGCAAGTGTTGTTCTTGGAAACAAAGGAAGACGTCACCTCATTTTGAATTGAAAAGCTGACTGTGTACACAGTGTCACCTCTACAGTTCAGTTATCACCCTGTTTATCGAAGTAATGCATTGCCGTTGTTTGCCATCACATCTCTCCATTGAGTAAAGATAAATATTCCAGTAGTGTGAAAAATACACCTCTGTGGTTAAGCATTATGCAAACAAGACAAACAAACTTCCTCCAGGGGAACTCAGGATACAAAATTACGGTTTTCTGGTGCTGGCTCTTCGGAGGTGGGGGCACATAGAGTGCATGGGGTGGCTTATGGAGTGGCACCGCAGGGGAAGCAGCAGACACGAGCTGGGAAGGAAAGCTGTAATTTCCTTCTCCCAACCTTCGAGGCACTTGCTTTTTAACAGTAATGAGGGTGGCATTGGGGCAGCAGTGGTGGCTGGTCATGTCATGAGAGTGGCATGGGACGGCGACATATATAATATTCCTTTTTGCAGAGTCTGACTCCCCTGCGTGAGTGAAGGAGAGTTAGGCTCAGTCTCCTCTCAGCTCCGGAGCAGGGAGAAAGCCTCTCCCAGATACTGCCCAAGCAGAGGAGGGAGTCCCGGCCAAGCTCTGGACTGCGGAGGATTTTCCAAGCTGAGTCACACGAGCCTTGAAAGCGCAGCGTGCTGGGCGACCATTTTGCATATAAACAGACAAGCCAATAGACCCGATTCAGCCGATTTTTCTAGTTGTCTCCCGCCTGAAATTGCATTTTCTACAATAGAATTCAAAGGGGAACTTTCATTCTCAAGATTTTATATTTTAAATCTCCCACGTCCCTGTCCTAAAATGTTGGCATGTATGTATAAACCTGCGGTAATTAGCATAAAAAAGTAGTTAAAGTGCGGCGTTTGATAAATGTGCGCCGCAAGAGCCTTGAAAGCTCAGTGTGCCAGTCCGCTATTTTTCAGGAAAATCAGCTGTTAATAAAAAATGGAAGGCGAGTAATTAAAGTGCGGCGCTCTTAAAACGGGTGCTGCAAGTGCCTCGATAGAGCAGCATGCCATGCTGAAAGTGCTCGGCGTGAATGGAAAAAAGTATTTAGCCATGCAGCACATTATTATGTGTTTGGAATCGGGTGAACTTGCGTCCACAGATACAATCCTACTTGTAGTATTTTGCCATGCAGTACATTATCCTGCCTACAGGATCGGGTGAATGCAAGTACACAAATGAAAGGCCACAATTTAACAAAATGCAAATGCCGTGTGAAACATGAGGAGCTGTGCTGATACACGAGCTGAGGTAAACAATAGATAAAAGAGTGTGCCTAAAGGAACCAAAAATTAAAAAAGAGTAACCTCATTTGTAACAGGAGCAGTCTCCTGGGAGGATTGTAAAGACCAAAAGGTGGGATTAATTATTCATGCTGGCCAAAGAAAAGCAGGCATTTATGAAGGGCAGGAACAGGAGGCAATGGAAAAGATTGGAGGCACTTGAAGCCCCTATTTCAAATACAGCATGCCTCACAGAGCAGTGCATGCGCTGCCTGGGCTTGACTTAATGAATCTGACCTTGTGTAATGTAATCTGTTGCTCAAGGGAAGGGCTCCAATGCCCTCTGGCTAAGATGACACTATATAAAAGTGCACAAAATAAACATGAGTAAGGTGGGTCACCAACGACAGGGAACGGGAGACAGCCTGCAAACATTGAGAGAGGTAAAAATAAAAAAATAGAATTGCACTCTGAGAGAGCAGCGGAATGACACTAATAAACTAATTATTCAGCATCTGGTCAATGCTCCAAGAAAGGGATAGAACAGAAACTCAAATGGCTAATAAATACATAGCAAGTAAATGAGAGTGAGGATGAAGCCAACCAATGGTAAGTGATTTTTTTAAAAACATTAGATCATTGCTAGTGACAGCGCATGCGCTGTCTCAGTCGAGACCTAATGATGGGTCTGAAAACCTAGGCAATGATAAGTAAATGGCATCGGTGTAATAAAGTTGTATGCCAATAATGTCTGTGAAATCCAGCATTTTGCCATCAGCGTACAAGTAGGGCAGGGAGACAGTGCTTGATATAGAAATATAGTAATGCAGGTAGGACAGGGAGGGAGACACTTCTGAAGCCACCCCAGTGGACAGTCTAATCAGCCCCATGCTGAATGCATAGGTTGTGAACCGACAAAATAGAAGAAGGAAGGTAGTCAATGTCCTGAGGCTAGTACCGGAAATAACCTAATTTTGTAAAAAGTGCAGCGAGGAAGAGAAGAACCAACATTGATCTGTGTTCCATAGCTTTTTAAGGTATTTCCATTTATGAATGTATGATCTAAGAATTCCAGCGCACAATAATAATTGATGGCATATTGTAAAATTCCAAGGAAAAAAGACTTTAAATCCATGTCAAATTAAAATCCAGTTTAATGAGATGAGCACAGTACTTCAACAGCAGAGGTTCAGGCAAAGAATGTCAGAACAATAATTCTATGTAATGTAATGACAACTGCAAAGCATGTGCCATAATTAAAAGTACACAGTACAATTAAAAGGGCAATATGTAATTAAAAGGGAAATATAAAACAGGTATACAGAACTTGTAACACATTTCCCCCCTTAGAAACATTAGGAAGATATCATAGGACATTTAGAAACACGTCTTACATTCCAAACCTGTCCATCTTGAGTGACTACGCTATTGCGATTAACTTTGACAATTTTCACGGGTCTGCTGAACCTTGTGTCACTCTTAAGAAGAATTCCACGTTTGCGTATTCTTACAAAGTCCCCAACCGAAAATTTTGTTTTTTTAACTTTCATGCGAAGATCATAGAGATGTTTACTTTTTTGTTGTTTTTCTTCAACTCTATGGGCTATGTCTTTCTTATCTAGTTCAGAAGATTGAACTCTAACAACCTTTTTAAACCACCAAGGGCATAATTTAGATACTGGATCTCTACCCTTAAGTAAGCGGAAAGGTGAAACTTCAGTTGTTGAATGAAGAGTTATACTGTACAACCATAACTTTTCTCTTAATTTATCTTTCCATTCTGTACCAAAGTTTCATGCCCAAAGAATGTCTTGCTTGAGATCCCTATTGATCCTTTCCACTTGACCATTCGCTTGAGGTTCATAAAGGGATGTGGTAATATGACGGATATTATGAAGTTTTAAAAACTCCATCATTTCATGAGATTTTAACTGTACACCATTGTCTGGTATAATTACTTCAGGACTACCTTCTCTGACAAAAACCTCTTTTAAAAATAAGACTAAACGACTACTGGTGGTAACGCGTGGAACTAACTTTACCTCAGGCCACTTAGAGTGATAATCCACCATTACTAATGCAAATCTGCAATCCTGTGGTAGAAAATTGGAAGGACCAGCAATGTCTAATCCAACCTTCTGCTATGTATAATCGGGCCACTTGACAGGAATGAGAGGAGCAGGATTACATTTGAGAGATTTCTCACTGCACACACATTCAGGACACTATCTTACCATTCTATCAACATACCTGTCTAACCCAGGCCACCAAATATCAACCTGGTGAGCCTTTTCATAGAAGACATTCCCAAATGGCTTTCATGACTCAAAGATAAAATGGAATCACGCAACGATACTGGTGGAATACATTTACCTTTTCTATAAATCAAATCTCCTTCTACAATAATCTCATCAGAAATCTTCCAATACGGAAATAATTCATCCGAAATTTCCCTCTTGGAAGGCCAACCAACGCTGGTATAATAAATCACTTGCTGTTAAAGATTATCTTTAATCATAACTTTTTTCCACAACTCTTCAGAAATAGAACCAAATCTTTCTGATAATACTTCAGAAATGCTTGCAACAATTTCCTCTTCACTTGAAGTATCATGAACCTCGCAAGGAAGTCGTGATAAACAATCAGCTGTGACGTTCACTTTTCCTGGAACATATTCAACCGTAAATGTATATTCTTGTAATTGCGACATTAACCTAGCTATTCTGGCTGTGGCATTGAGACCACCACCCGGAGATAGAATAGGAACCAGAGGTTTATGATCAGTTTTTAAAATTAACCGTGCACCCCAAATGTAGTTCCTAAAATGCTCCACACCCCACACACAAGCTAGCAACTCTCTTTCGATCACAGCATAACGTCTTTCTGTAACATTTAACGTGCAAGATACGAAAGCCACATCCTATTCATCCTTACCAGCACACTGGGACAACACACAACCAAGTCCATACAGACTGGCATCAACAGTAAGTACACAAGTTTTCCCAACACAAAATGGTTTAAGAGAAGGAGCAGCAATCATTTCCGCCTTAATGTTTTCAAAGCCGTCTTGTTGTTTTTCACCCCAAACATATTCAATATTTTTCCTTGTTAGTTCTCTTTACAGTTCCATTTTAGGAGCAAAATCTGTTATGAATTTACTATAATATTCAGAAAGTCCTGAAAAGGAAAGAAGTTTTTCTTTCGAGTCAGGAAAGGGCACTCTAAGGATAGAATCAACCAGTGATATCTTGGGAACAACACCTTCTTTGGAGAGTGTGTGTCCTAGATACTCAACAGATTCTTGGAATAATTTGCCTTTGTTCCTCTTTAGAGTAAATCCATAATCCTTGAGAATCCCAAATACTTTTTAAAAATGTTCCAAATGAGTTGGTTCGTCTGGTGAGTAGATTAAAATGTCATCTTGGAAACATTTCACACACGATTCCATTTGTTTGAAAAGATGACATATAGATCTCTGGAACACAGATGCTGCAGATGCTAAGCCGAAAGGCATCCTCTTGAATTGGAACAATCCCTGTGGTGTGATAAAAGCAGTCATGTGGCGAGAATCTTTGGCTAACTCAATCTGATGATAAGCTGACCTAAGGTCCAAAGTGGGGAACACTGTGGCCCCTCCTAACATGCTCACCACCTCATTAATATTTGGCAGTGGGTGGGAATCAATCAAAATATTAGCATTAAGCGCACGAAGATCAATGCACAACCTCCAGGAATTGTCTGATATTCGTGCCAAAACGATCGGAGAAACCCACTGCGATGACTCCACCTCTTCAATCACTCCCTCATCCAGCATACCTCTCAAAAGTTTCCCTAGTTCATCCATCACATTGATGGGCACATTCCTAAGTTTTTGTTTAACAGGAGATGCTCCTTTCGTAAGTTTAATCTCATGAGTGAAAACTGTGAGCTTACCTAAGGAATCTGAAAACACTTCTGGGAATTCTTTTCCAATTACATCAAGACCATCACCTTTTGCCATAACACCAATGCTATCACTTCCTTCGATTACCATAACTGGTTCTTTGTTACGGGGATTGAGAATAATTCCTAACCTCCATTGATCACGCCAACCTAAAACATGAACACCTTTCCGAGCAACGTACACTTTTATAAAAGCTGACCTTCCTTTGAATTCAACTTTTGAAGCAACATACCCTGCAAGATCAATCTTGGAACCGTCAAAACTCTGAGCCAAAATATCAGGAGGGCACAAATTCTTTAAAGACATGACTTTACCAAACTTCTCACCAAAGTAAACTTCAGTGATAATGGTCCACGGCGAACCCGAATCCGCCATTAGTTTTAACATTTCATTCAAGAATTTAACACTACACTTAGGTGAACTTAAGTTCTCCTCTAAAGAACACACATCAACAATAAAGACAACTATCCCCTTTTTACTAACCTGATCTTCATCAGAATGGTTAAAGCTTCTCACACAAGAAACATCATTGCTTCTAGGGCTTACATTTTTATGTATATCAATAGTTCTTCTACGATTATCCTTGCACGCCTTAGCAAAATGTCCTATCCTTCCACATTTGATACACTCTTTCCCTACGGCAGGACAAAACTTAAATGATGCTACATGGTTAGTACTTCCACATCTAAAACAAACAATATTATATCTCTATTACTCTGGTGAGGCATCTTGGCGAAAGAAGACTTTTTAACAACACAAACTTCATCAATGCATTTATTACTGTCACCTTTGGCATTTACATCTTCAATGGTTTTCCTCCACCTATCAGATTGTTCAAAAGCTTTTGCAGTGGCAATTGTGTTGTGCAAATTAGAATTTCCTAAAATCTACAATTGCTCTTGGGTTTTCTTGCTTCTTACATTTACAATAATCTGGTCTCTAATCATTTCATCAGCTAGATTGCCAAAATTGCAAGAAACCACAAGACTTTTAAGAGCGGTCAAAAAATCATCAAATGTTTCAGCTTCCCTTTGGGCCTTAGTATAAAATATATACCTGTTAAGCGCTATGCTAGTCGTGGGTTTGAAATGAATTTCCATTCGCATAAGTGCCTCTTCAAATGTGCTAAGTTCGCCAGTTGCAACAGGTAGAGTTCTAAAAACAGCTTGACCCTCTGATCCTAAACAGTGCAATAAAATACTATTTTTCCTCTCATTACCCATTCTCTCTCCATCAACTGCCTTCATGTATGTCAAAAATTCCTCCTTCCATCTAGAACATGGAACAGGAGGTTCTCATTTAGATTGTAAACATTTTGTGGGTGGATCAAATTTCATGGTGACACTCTAAATAAAGGAGTGATAAATATAGCACAAGTAAATTATATGGTTATGTAAACAGTTACTTGTAAACACGTATAAACAATAGGAAATACATTACAAATAAACAATAAAACAATCAATGAAATATTAATATTTGTCAACTCAGTAGTCACAGTAATCACTTAGTTCAAACTTTGTATAATATAGAGAATTTAAAAATAATACAATCCCCTATTTTTATGTGGTTTGAATGAAGCGATGTAATAGTTTTGAATAGGATGAAGGGGATGAAAGCTGTGTGCCACCAAGACAGATGAACACAATAAATAGTCTAAATAGCTCAATAGTTTTTTGATAGGATGAAAGCTGTGTGCATCAGCGACTTGCACGAAATAGTGTAATACTCCTTGAGCTTGAATGCGCTGCCGTGCGCATCAGCGATATGAAATATAATATGATTTGAATGCCCTACAGTGCGCATTAGCGATGTAGGACGTAATAGAAATTCAATGTACTGCCGTGCGCATCGGCGATGTAAAATGTAGAAATTCAATGCGCTACCGTGCGCATCGGCAATATGTAGGCAGAAGCACAAGTTGTGGTGTGTATCCACGGAAACAGTTAAATCAAAATGGCTGCCAAATGTGATGACGTTTCTCGCGTGAACACGCCGCGCGGCGATGAGAGCGTCTTCACTAAGCTGAATATTCCAGCTGAAGTGTCTAGCAGCAGTGTTTGTATCTATGGCAACGCTGATCTTGAGCAGGTAAAAATAGTTTTGAAAGATGCAGAAGTCGGAAAAGGCTTCAAAATGCTCAAAATACAGCTCCAAACTTCAGGAACCATGTAGAAAATTGAGAAAAATACGGACGAGACGTACGTCGACTTTGTGAGAACCACAAAGAAGACATAATACATATTATTTGTCTTTGCCCAAAACTGCTGAATGAAAGACGGTTGCTCCTCAAGTATCTTTGGAACATTAACAGGATCAGATTGTGTAGAGCAGCAGTTTTTGCCTGCTTTGACCCCAGGAACACCAAACTAAACTGTGCCCTGGTAAGGTACATGGATCACGCAGTAAAAAAACTCTCTGAAGGGCCCACAGTCTGCGATCCATCATTGGCATAACGTTTTGGCAAGCTCCATCTTTCATCTGTATCCAAATCGGACTTAATTAACTCCCTTTTTTAAAGTATTTTTTCTGAATCCCTATACTTGCAGTGTTTTTTTTTTTTAAATCAAGCAATTACGTTTTTTTTTTTTACTTAATGATGTAGATAGATTAAAAATGTAATAATTTTAAGGAGGTATGGAATGATAGTGATGTGCGTGCATGAGTGAAAGTGTGTCTGCAGTACTGAAAGTTTTTATAATTAATGTTAATGTTAATGGGGTAACTTATATAGCGCACGGCTACTCCAAGTAGTGTCCCGGCGCTTTCTGACCCGTAGCTGAGAAAGAAAGATGGAAAAAAAACAGAATTATTTAAATGTTTGCATGTTGGAAGTGTTTTATAAAGGTTTTATCATTTCAATTAATTATTCCATTCCACTTTGTCCATATTATCAGCCAGGAGTTAGAGCCCCAAGCACATAACGTAGGCAGTGATTGTTCAAAGAAAGTATATTTAAGATCATCAGGTAACTCAGTATGTTAATGCACCTGTTGAAAACATCCACACACTGCAGCATTTGTATTCTTAGCAGGACCGACCGGCCTTGGAAAAAGCAACACTCACTACAGGTGGGAGGCCTTCTGCGCTGGGGGTCTTCCGCTTGATATGTGGATTGATATTTTTTTTTAAGTAGAAAGAAACACAAGAGGGTGTTGAGTTTTGCGGAAGAAAGGATTAGTTAGAAAAGCAACACAGAGTGTTTTAGGCCAGTTGGAATTGGTATGAAGGACCTATTAAAAACAAAAAACACAGGAAGTGCAGGTGAAGCAATTGGGGGGGGAGGGGGCGGAGCCACACAGGAGTGGCAACATGGAGACAGGACCCGAGACAACATGAAGGGCTGAGAAAGGATGAGTTGAGGGAAAACTACGCAGTGGCAAAGTGAAACGCACACGGAGGAAAGAGAACATGAGAGTGGGTGGAGTTTAAAGAAGAACAAGGGCGACTCCTACATTTGAATAAACACAGAGGCTCTAATTTAGGATTTGGTGGGAGAAGTAAGGCAGACAGGGTGGCAGAGAACTTTTACATCCATCACCCTGCCTTTACTCCACCCACCAAAATGAGAGATGCCCTCCGTCACCGGAGACATCTCTTTACATTGACAAGAACCTATGTCATGGTGGTTGCTGTCAATGTTGGAAAAGTTTGATGGACGGCACCGCCAAACATGACGGCCGGCCGACTAACTTTACAAAAGTTCTTTTTTTAATCAAAAACGAGCTTCCAAAGACGGAGTTTGTTTACAAAATAAATAAATAATGACCCTTACATTATGAGATTTTCCCCCAATTATGCGGGAGTAATTATTTTCCCTGTCCCTCACGACTAGATTTTACATGGCGATCAAGGACAGGAGAAAAAAACATAACACCGTCCACCCTACGCAGGATGGACGGTGTTATGTGTTTCCTCTGATGACCCCTCACTCCATCAGGTCATTAGAGGAAGGTTTATGCGACAGAGTAAATTCCATTCTGTCTGCCTCAACCTGTCAGTAAGTCCACCTCAAAATGCGGCAGGCAGACCAAGAGTTTGGCAGAGAGGGTACTCCGGCCCCTACTTTTCATGTCGCCTGGAATGTTTTAAACCATTTTCTCAAGCAAGAGAAAACATTTAGGACCAGATGTAGGTAATTCTATTTTACCGATTCATAAATACCGAATTTTACCAATTCGGTATTTATGAATCGGTAAAATAGAAGGGGGGAGATGTAGGTAAAATCGGTAATTGAATTACTGATTCTGTAACAATCGGTATTTACCCATTGATTCCTATGGGCATTGAAGCCCATAGGAATCAATGGGCATTACCGAATCGGTGGTAAATACTGATTCCAGCAAGGGTGCAGGGGGTGTCACTTTGACACCCTCTAGCACCCCAAATACTGGCATGTGTGCCATGTGGCACACAGACATGCCCTAAGGGCATGTCTGTCTGTCACATGGCATAGGTGTGCATGCATGTGCATGCACACCTGGATTCAGTATTTTACCACCCAATTGGATTGGGTGGTAAAATACCGAATCTGTACGGCCTTTGGGACTCAGAAGAGTCCCACCTACATCAGGAAGTTACCGAATCAGTAAAAATACCGATTCGGTAAATTTACCGAATCGGTAAAATAGGGCCCCTACATGCCAATTACAAAATACCGGTCGGTAACGGCCGAAATCGGCCGTTACCGACCGGTATTTCGGCTCCTACATCTGGCCCTTAATGATTTAAATAAAGTTGCCATTTGAATTAAGTACTACTTAAAACCATAGTATCAGGCACGAGAACAGTACCCAACCTGAGAAGTGCTTTGCAGGTGAAAGCACCTTTAAGGTAATCAAGTAGAATTAATTAATTAAAGCACACTGTAGACATATGTTATATTCGCAGCAGGGCTCACTGGGCCTTAGAAGAAGTGCACGGTAGAGAAAGCTACACAGAGTGTGAGTAGGAGGCCTCCCGTGCCGGTGGAGTGTGTGCGTGTGCGTGTGTGTGGGGGGGGGGGGGGGGGGGGGGGGGGGATGGGAGATGGGGGCGTGCATAGGAATGTTAAAAAAAAAAGAGAGGCAGTGGGTGGTCTTTTGTGGACGCCTGAGCCCGAGGTAACATGAAGGGTAGGGAAAGAAGCACATAAGGGATAACAACATGGGGGCAAAGCGACAAGCACACACGTGAAAAAGAGCAACATGAGAGCTAGTGGCAGTAAAGACGCACTCAGATGAGAAAGAGAAACAAGCAGAGGCGAAGTGAGAACCGCACATGTGTGAGCGAGACATGGCAAGCAGAGTGGGGGAGAAAAGCACAAAGGCTGAAGAGAACAGCATGGAGATGGATGGAAGGAAGAAGCACATGGCCAAGAGCAGTGTTGAGCTGGGTGGGGACGAACTTTAAGGACAAGAGAGATTAATAAAAGCTCACGTGCGGGGGAAGAAAAAACACTAGGATGACAGCTGTAGACACATGGAGTGCTTAAACAAAAAGTAAAATGTAGTTCCCTAGAAACCATCAGTGGAAGAACAGAGGTACAGCGGGTTTACTCCATGAGAGAGACAAACACAAGATGCACAAGGCAAACCATCAAATAAGAAGAAAGCAAATGAGAATGACCTTCATGCAAACCAGTGACTAGGAATGAGCGGGCTTTAAACCCACTGTAATTTCTGGTAAACTCACAATAGGTCTTTTGCAACCATACAACTATATTGTCTAGTAGACTCAATGCAACAAGAAACGTTAGCTACATCAAAAAAAAATATATTTTTTTTTATCAGAGAAAGCACACATTGCCCAAGAAGTCCCTGGTGCTGAAGGGAAATGCTGATGGGATGTTCAGCCTGTCAAAGAACAGATTGCTGTCATTCACAGGGAACTTGGCAAAATACACTGTATGCTGTAGTGAGCAGAAAAAAATGTGAATGACACAACAACAGACCAATGGAGGAAAAGACCTAAAAAGACAGGCGCAGCCCATTAGAGGGCATGATGTGTGATACAAAAGCCACTGTAAACCTAAGAAAGGTTTAGGATACTACACAAAACCCGGAGGAGCAAATAGATAATACAGTTCTCCATTCAGATCAAATTCTTCAGTCATGTGTCTTGGTGTTTCATTTTGTTTCTGTGGTCCATTAAACAAGAGTCGATGTGTAACACAGATTACTTACCTCTGGCAATGATTTTTCTGGTGGATAATCTATTCGAAGGTTCATCATCTCTTGACTCTCCTCCAGACCCTGAACCTGGAAAATTGAAATAGCCCTTATGAGATGGTAGGGGGTGCCATGTCTCCAGCTCAACTCTGGTACGTCCCTGGCATCACAAAGCAATATATAGCGCCTCCAGCCGTTCTGCTGTCAGTTCCTCTACATTTTTTCCACATCCTTAGAGGCAAAGAAAAGACTAATGAAATTAACATGAATTTAGTGAAGAAAACAAACTTGATTATTATACTCGGGACTGTGAGGCAGGTGGGTCGTGAGGAATCTGCAGTATGAGTATCCACCAGAAAGATCCTTACCTAAAGTAAGTAACTTTTTGTTCTGATGGATAATTCTACCTGCAGATTTCTCACCTCTTGAATCAGTGTCATAGCCATACTCGGATAGAGGTGGGTCTGAGGAGCCAGTTAAACCAAGAGCCTTACAACAAAGATTTGGCAACATAGTCCTCCCTGTAGACTTAAGAGTTGAAGGCGTGTACCGTAGCCTGTGTCGAAGCTGGATAGATATCCATTACAGAATATCTCTGGATGCTGTCACAGAAACATCCATCACCCTGGTGAAATGGACCATGATGCCCCATGGGCTCCTCAGCAAGCGCATGGTAAATATTGATGCACAGGACTATCCAGCAGGAAATTGTCCACTGCTGAATCACTATGCCCTTCTTGGAACCACTACAGCTAAGGAAGAGCTCTATCTTCTCAAGTCCTTTCAATGTAGAAACTGCAAGCTGTGTCAACATCCAGATGGGGCAACCTCTCCCCTCCTTGGTCTAAATTTTAATTGGTCCCTAGCAACCCATAATTTTTCATCAAACATTAAAATTGCTGTTTCTTCTCAATAAGAAACATCTGTTACAAACACATGTCCATTAAATTCTGTTTGAGGTCTAAAAGTACATGTTCTTAGTTATATACTTAATGCTTGGAAGAGCATATGTCAGACTCCATTCAGGGTACAGTGGGCGAGACAGGGGCAATTGGGCCCCCAACCTTGGTGGCTGAAGTAGTTTACCACTGGTGTCCTCTGTAATGGTGTAACAAAACTTGAGGGCTCCCTCCTGCAAAGTCATGGAGGGTACCACCAGCTTCCAGACCCACTCAGGAGCTCTCAGGCCCGGGGCCTGCAACCTGTGCACAGTGCCGGAGGGGGCCAGGGTCCCACTCGTACCGCAGGGGATTTTGTTACATCACTAATCCTCTAGTCCATCCTACTATGGCTCAGCAAAGTGGGCCAAGTACATCCTTTCCACACTTGACTGTGGGGTTAGTGAGGATGAGCAGTCCAAGATGTCTCAGGGAAGTAGTGTTGGAGGTAAAGATTCAGCACTCAAACAATCAAACAAAAAAGACAATAATGTAATGTTGAGCCCAAAGTTTGTTGTAAAAAAAATAAAAGATAAGTATTTTAATCACAGCAGAATTTAATATTGTGTACTTGGAGAAAACAGCACTACAGGGCCTACAGGGGTTTCTCCAGAACAAAAATATGGATGTAATCATGAATAACACTCCGATTCAGGCTCGCTATACTACATCATTGCAGCTTCCTAGCCTCTTTGACCCCAAGGTAAGTTTGCCGCACATAACTTCAATTCTTGGGCCAGGATAACAGTGCGCAATAAATTGTACCACCATACTCTGTTAGCCAAAGTTCATAGTCAATATCTCTGAGGCATATGGAATTATTGATGTAGTGTGCACTCATGAATTCCAAGAATGGTTGTGTCGCTTGAGGGTTTGGGTAAACGCCCCCTTCTTCTGTCCAGGGTCAGCTGATTGGCATTGCAGTGGCTCCAAGAAGATACCTCCAGCTATCTGCTCCAGTGGTTGCAGCAGAAGGCTCTTTATTCTTCAGTCTAGGGTGCTATTTTCATCAAAAGTGCAAAGAGGATTGAGCAAGCACAAGAATTCTACATCTTTAGCCCAGCAATTTCCAAACGGGCTTTTTTTACTATGCAGTTGACACTAGCCAGTCACACACGAACTCTCTTCGGTGGGATTTGACTCAACACTCAGGGCAGGGGACAGAGGCACCCTGGGCACTCCATGGGTCTTTGCAGAACTCTTCCACTGCACTCTCAGACATTTCCTCTGTTCTCTCTGGGTCTCTTCTTACACTAGGCTCAACAGGTGGTGTCTCCACCACAGGCATTCAGACTTTTGCAGGACAAAGCTCTCTCCTTTCAGCAGGCAGCTCCAAGACTCAGTGGCAGACCCATATCCCCTCCCAGCATGGCTTGCAGAAAGCAAGTGAGATCCCCTCACTTTTGGGAGGCAGGTTATTGGTGATACCTGTCCTGGAACCCAGCAGATCTTCTGGGCCAGTGAAGCAGATCAAACTGGGGAAGTTTAGGATCCAATTTAAACAGTATTTTCAGACAGGGAATGTGGATCCACTGCCTATTTTTAATTTCATAGTTATTTTTTCTTCGGCAGTGCAGAAAGGTTCTTTGTGCAATGTCTTGGCTTCTGACAGCAGGTAGTAACGATGCTGGCTCTAAGCAGTGGTAATGACAACAGGAGCACAATAAGTGTGAAGATCTTGCAGCCTTCCAGGATGGGTTACTCAAAGGAAAACAAAGGACACAGGCTTTCCCCAGAATCTCTACTAACTCACCCCTATTCCCCCTCCATTAACCAAATGGCAGTGCTCAAGAAGATTAATTGGCAATCTCTTGCTAAAAGGGCCACATAGAATTTCTAAAGGCAGTCTGGTTTTCCATCTCTCTTCACTTTATCTATGACTGAAGTTACACCCTCCCTCTCAGGAATGCAAGCAAAAAACTTTGTCGTATTCTTTCCTAGCTCGATTCTATTGGAATAAGCTGCCTCTTCAAACGTGAACTTGCAAGAACTATCACCAACTCAGGAAATTGCTTAGGACTAACTTATTCCAACTGCCTTAGTTCTTCTGGGCTCTTGGCATTCGCGCCGAGGGACCCCCTCCCAGGGTGATTCACGCACGTAATACATTTTAATAACATAACTTCAACTGAATGGGGACTGTTTCACAAACTCCATCTTGTGCTGTCAGGCCAGAGTGTAATCCATAATGGATCTCACTGATAACAGCATGCATACATACCAACCATGCAACCAATGTGGAGCACTGCTACCATACACAATACATTTTATAAACAAAAACGGGGTTGACCCTGTGTCCCTCAGAACCTGGGTTATTGATAGTTCAAAAGAAAATTGGTTCTGTTGAGTGCGAACAACACTTATTTTCAACGCTATTATTTGGTTTTTACGTGGTCTTGTAAACCAAAGTACAATACCATCTAAGTAACTTAATAGCTAATCACCCCTCTGAAAGAAAAGAGAAATACGGCTTCTTACAGTCAAATGAAAGAATAGCCTACAAGTGACTCTGTATTCTCTTTATATTAAATAAATCACACTCTTACAAAAATCATTTTGTATATACAAAAGACTGTCAATCTTTTCAATGTGGTGCACAAGAAAGTGAAAACAATGAATAGTGATCACGGCGCAAAAGACAATAATACAAAAGACAATATATACACAATCAATGCATTCACTTGGACAATCTATACAAATATACAACAGCTACAAAGTTCTTGTTTTGCAAAGGCCATCCAATGTTGTAAACTTCTTGAACCCTTTTGATTTCTTTTATTTCATTGGAGTTCTAGAGTTAAGGGGCCTGTAGGAAGTGTTGACGTTTCGACCCTATCAAGCGCGGCGGGTCTTTATCAAGACGATTAAGTGCACGGCAGTCCTAGAGTCCAAGTGCAAGAATGTCACCTGAAGTCGTGGTAAAATCTTCTGTTTGATCAATTGGAATAACCTTGTCTAAATCCAATCCAACATGGTGGCTTCGTAAAACCTGCTGTCGCCCGGCTTGTGATCTCCGACGTGTTCGCTCACATCAGCCACTCCTATGGAAGGCCTCAGCAATCCTGGAGGCAGAGTGCTTGGTTTCATGTGAGATAGTGCTCTCGCACGAGCTGAGCCTGTCTGCAGCTGTCAGGAACAACTCCCTTAGCTGTTCCGGGATATTGCCATACCATATACTCTTAAGTGCATTATAATCCTCGCGTTTATATGCTAACTTTGGTTTGGCTTTATCAAAACATGTCGAGTAAGGTGTCATACGATTTGGAATACTATCCCCTCGACAGTCCTGTCGATGGGGATAGCATTTCACCCTTCTAGAGGGACACGACATGTACATAACCTGAACCCTGGTTAAAGTTAACCCGAGCCTCAGCATCACAAATTGGATGCTGCCACCACAGACACAAGTCTGACCTCCTGCTGCTGGGAGTCTTTCCAGCGAGGGAGGCTTGGACAAAGGGTTTCCTGCCTTGGGAGGTGCGAGCACCACCCCAGACAGGATTTTGTGTATTGGGTAAAACAGGGCTGAATAGATTGAGACATGCCTGGGGCACACAAGGTGTCCTTGTGCATAAGCCAGTCCAAACCGGTGCTGGGGCTTTCCAGCCCCAGTCCTGGCGCGGAGCTGACAAAGGAAAGGGGGTGTAACCGCCCCCCTTCCTGGTCCCACCCAGAGGAGGGACCTAGCAGGTGATCCACCCCTCAGATTGGGAATAAGAGTGGGAGCAGTGCCATAGGACTTCAGATCATCCTGAAATCAACTTGAAACGAAGAAGACGACTGGACTTCGACATTCTGCTGCACAGAAGACTGAAGAGGAGTGGCCACCCTGTGAACATAGGCACCATCCAGCAACTCAACATCTGCTTTGCTGCCGCCTCCTGCTGGAGCCCGAGCCCAGAGCCCAACGAGACCCAGACTCCCAGACATCTCAGAGCCTGATCCACAGTCCCTGCAATGAAGAGACCCGTGGAGGCACCGAGAGACGTGGGACCAGACATCTTGAAAGACCCCAGAGAAGCTGACTGTGCAGCACCCGAGGCACCCGCGATGCTGTGCTTTGGGGTTTGAGAGGCCCCACCACCGAGCAGCATTTGCACCGAATATCAGACCCCCAGCATCTCCACGATCTGCGTGTGGCCCTTTTGCACTTTGACACTCGACGCGCCATCCCGGCCACTTGCCACGTGGCTAGCGGCCATCTTGGCAAAGAAACCTACAATCAACACTGCGGGTCTGGTTGCTCCAGACTTGCCCTCGCTCCTGTAAAAAGGAGCACCCGCTCTGACCTTGCTGGTCCGAGTGATAAGCTTTCTTCACTTCCTGCGTGGCTTGCATTAGCCAAGGCCTGTTTGCTCCAATCAAGTTGCCGACATCGCCATCAGCTAGAGCCTTCGTGGGACAGCTCGTGATCGACTCCTGGACGTCCTCGACCTCTTCGTGTCCACGTGGCTGAGGAGACAAGCTGCACCTCATCGCCTGTTTGCACCCGACATCGCCGTGTTCCATCCTGGTTCCACGGTAGTCACTGGCTAGTGACTTTGAACATTGTCCCCTCTGCTTGTAGGTCTTCACCACTTCAGATCCACCCTTGGATCCACCGGAACTCTCCATGACGACCCGCCTGCAGCATCTTCATCTTCAGGCACCATCGACCTGCGTGAAGAAACCCGACACTACTTTGCACCTGTGCACCCGCTTCCTGTGGGTGAGGTAACTCAGCAACGCCGGTGTTCCTACACTGGTACACACCTCTAGTGTCTAGGTCTTAAGTTCTGTCCTTCTAGGTCAGTCGTAAGGTTCCTTAAACACTAACTTTGTAACTTTTTCGCACCATTGACATTGCATTGGTCTATGCGTGCACTTTAAGCGCTGCACCCGAGTCCCACGGGCCTTTCCCTACTTCTTCACTGTTAGTCCCGAACAGCTCCAGCGATTCCCAAGGCCCTAGGCCTACTTCCTTTCAGCTAGGTGGTTCTTATACCACTATTTTAGTATATGGGTTAGGTGGCCCCTAGGGCTCATCCATATTGTGCAACTTTTGTATATTTAAACTGTGTTTTGTTTTAACACATTTGCTTCTGTGCTCATAAAGAGTATAGGGGATATTGTAGTAAATATATATATATATATATATATATATATGTTCCTCAAAAAGCTCTCCAGTTTAAGGACGCCACTCCACAGGCAAGTTGGTTTTCAAACCCTTTTATTTGGGAAACTGCACACAACGTCCGATTTTACATTTCCCCAACGCGTTTCAAAGCACACCAGCTTCTTCCTCAGGGGGGGGCAGGGTTTGAAAACCAACTTGCCTGTGGAGTGGCGTCCTTAAACTGGAGAGCTTTTTGAGGAACATTTAATCACGGTTTTCTCAGCCGTGGAGGATGCACCGCCTGCGAGCAGCGGAGAAGCAGGTCTGCACAGCCGGCCCACATTCTGGCTGTGATTAACAGTGGAGGCAGTTTTGGAAAGGGAAAGGCACCACAGGTCCGGAGTCCATTTGAGGTTGAAATGAATTTAAAAGCAACTTTAATCACTGGTGAAAGAAAACACGGACCCTAATGGAGGGGATTGACGGTCACATCTACCAGCATGCATCATTAGAGATAAGCATGCATTAAAGGGAAAAGAATAGTTGTGACGCCGTGATTCACCGGATGCTGCCCCCCCCTGAGGAAGAAGCTGGTGTGCTTTGAAACGCGTTGGGGAAATGTAAAATCGGACGTTGTGTGCAGTTTCCCAAATAAAAGGGTTTGAAAACCAACTTGCCTGTGGAGTGGCGTCCTTAAACTGGAGAGCTTTTTGAGGAACATTTAATCACGGTTTTCTCAGCCGTGGAAGATGCACCGCCTGCGAGCAGCGGAGAAGCAGGTCTGCACAGCCGGCCCACATTCTGGCTGTGATTAACAGTGGAGGCAGTTTTGGAAAGGGAAAGGCACCACAGGTCCGGAGTCCATTTGAGGTTGAAATGAATTTAAAAGCAACTTTAATCACTGGTGAAAGAAAACACGGACCCTAATGGAGGGGATTGACGGTCACATCTACCAGCATGCATCATTAGAGATAAGCATGCATTAAAGGGAAAAGAATAGTTGTGACGCCGTGATTCACCGGATGCTGCCCCCCCCTGAGGAAGAAGCTGGTGTGCTTTGAAACGCGTTGGGGAAATGTAAAATCGGACGTTGTGTGCAGTTTCCCAAATAAAAGGGTTTGAAAACCAACTTGCCTGTGGAGTGGCGTCCTTAAACTGGAGAGCTTTTTGAGGAACATTTAATCACGGTTTTCTCAGCCGTGGAGGATGCACCGCCTGCGAGCAGCGGAGAAGCAGGTCTGCACAGCCGGCCCACATTCTGGCTGTGATTAACAGTGGAGGCAGTTTTGGAAAGGGAAAGGCACCACAGGTCCGGAGTCCATTTGAGGTTGAAATGAATTTAAAAGCAACTTTAATCACTGGTGAAAGAAAACACGGACCCTAATGGAGGGGATTGACGGTCACATCTACCAGCATGCATCATTAGAGATAAGCATGCATTAAAGGGAAAAGAATAGTTGTGACGCCGTGATTCACCGGATGCTGCCCCCCCCTGAGGAAGAAGCTGGTGTGCTTTGAAACGCGTTGGGGAAATGTAAAATCGGACGTTGTGTGCAGTTTCCCAAATAAAAGGGTTTGAAAACCAACTTGCCTGTGGAGTGGCGTCCTTAAACTGGAGAGCTTTTTGAGGAACATTTAATCACGGTTTTCTCAGCCGTGGAGGATGCACCGCCTGCGAGCAGCGGAGAAGCAGGTCTGCACAGCCGGCCCACATTCTGGCTGTGATTAACAGTGGAGGCAGTTTTGGAAAGGGAAAGGCACCACAGGTCCGGAGTCCATTTGAGGTTGAAATGAATTTAAAAGCAACTTTAATCACTGGTGAAAGAAAACACGGACCCTAATGGAGGGGATTGACGGTCACATCTACCAGCATGCATCATTAGAGATAAGCATGCATTAAAGGGAAAAGAATAGTTGTGACGCCGTGATTCACCGGATGCTGCCCCCCCCTGAGGAAGAAGCTGGTGTGCTTTGAAACGCGTTGGGGAAATGTAAAATCGGACGTTGTGTGCAGTTTCCCAAATAAAAGGGTTTGAAAACCAACTTGCCTGTGGAGTGGCGTCCTTAAACTGGAGAGCTTTTTGAGGAACATTTAATCACGGTTTTCTCAGCCGTGGAGGATGCACCGCCTGCGAGCAGCGGAGAAGCAGGTCTGCACAGCCGGCCCACATTCTGGCTGTGATTAACAGTGGAGGCAGTTTTGGAAAGGGAAAGGCACCACAGGTCCGGAGTCCATTTGAGGTTGAAATGAATTTAAAAGCAACTTTAATCACTGGTGAAAGAAAACACGGACCCTAATGGAGGGGATTGACGGTCACATCTACCAGCATGCATCATTAGAGATAAGCATGCATTAAAGGGAAAAGAATAGTTGTGACGCCGTGATTCACCGGATGCTGCCCCCCCCTGAGGAAGAAGCTGGTGTGCTTTGAAACGCGTTGGGGAAATGTAAAATCGGACGTTGTGTGCAGTTTCCCAAATAAAAGGGTTTGAAAACCAACTTGCCTGTGGAGTGGCGTCCTTAAACTGGAGAGCTTTTTGAGGAACATTTAATCACGGTTTTCTCAGCCGTGGAGGATGCACCGCCTGCGAGCAGCGGAGAAGCAGGTCTGCACAGCCGGCCCACATTCTGGCTGTGATTAACAGTGGAGGCAGTTTTGGAAAGGGAAAGGCACCACAGGTCCGGAGTCCATTTGAGGTTGAAATGAATTTAAAAGCAACTTTAATCACTGGTGAAAGAAAACACGGACCCTAATGGAGGGGATTGACGGTCACATCTACCAGCATGCATCATTAGAGATAAGCATGCATTAAAGGGAAAAGAATAGTTGTGACGCCGTGATTCACCGGATGCTGCCCCCCCCTGAGGAAGAAGCTGGTGTGCTTTGAAACGCGTTGGGGAAATGTAAAATCGGACGTTGTGTGCAGTTTCCCAAATAAAAGGGTTTGAAAACCAACTTGCCTGTGGAGTGGCGTCCTTAAACTGGAGAGCTTTTTGAGGAACATTTAATCACGGTTTTCTCAGCCGTGGAGGATGCACCGCCTGCGAGCAGCGGAGAAGCAGGTCTGCACAGCCGGCCCACATTCTGGCTGTGATTAACAGTGGAGGCAGTTTTGGAAAGGGAAAGGCACCACAGGTCCGGAGTCCATTTGAGGTTGAAATGAATTTAAAAGCAACTTTAATCACTGGTGAAAGAAAACACGGACCCTAATGGAGGGGATTGACGGTCACATCTACCAGCATGCATCATTAGAGATAAGCATGCATTAAAGGGAAAAGAATAGTTGTGACGCCGTGATTCACCGGATGCTGCCCCCCCCTGAGGAAGAAGCTGGTGTGCTTTGAAACGCGTTGGGGAAATGTAAAATCGGACGTTGTGTGCAGTTTCCCAAATAAAAGGGTTTGAAAACCAACTTGCCTGTGGAGTGGCGTCCTTAAACTGGAGAGCTTTTTGAGGAACATATATATATATATATATATATATATATATATATATATATATATATATATATATATATATATATATATATATATATATATATATATTTTCAGTATATATCTGTGTGGTGTCCTTTCATTTGGTATTCAAGGGGATTGTGTATGGTAAAACAGTTTGCTTCACATGCCTTTACAGAGTTTAGCCTAAGACTGCTTTGTCCACGCTACTAGGATAGCTGGTCTATAAGGTTGACTTACAACCAATCATCATAAGGGTTGCTTGGCATGGTACAAGGTGAACACTAGAACTAGTGAACATCATATACCAGGCCGACTTCTCACATTGGTGAGAAGCGGTTGGGGTTTGAGCTTGCTGTTGTTTTACCATTACAATCTTTGAGAGTATCATTTGAAAGATCATACAGGTGCCTGCTAGGTACATATAAAACAAGACTAGTATACTTAAGTTCTAATGAACTTAGTTGTTGTAGAGGATAGGGAGTATCACACCCTGACTACAACTACTAGATAGGTTTAGTAGGTAAACACCAGTGTAGGTAGATTGCAACATATCCACCCACACTAGAGCAATGTCTGGAGCAGAGGGGTCCACTGGACCTGCCCCTGTTGAGGGAGACCCTACAAGGGCACCATCCAAATTTGCTATGCTTAATTTTAAAGAACTGAGGCAGATCTGTACCTTAAGAGGTCTCAAGACGGGGCCAACCCCTACCACAGACCACCTCAGAGAGCTTTTAGACCAGTCTGAAGCTCTAAAGACCTCTAAAGCAGACCCCACAGGGAATGCTGATGGAGGCTCTCACACTGAAGATGATAATACTGACACCCCTGTCCCTATAGTCCAGATAGATGAGGATGACCAAGTCACTGGAGATACTCAGCCAGAGGAAGAGGAGGAGGAGGAGGAAGAAGAGGAGACAGAAGGGGGGAGCAGTGATTCTGATGATGGCAGACTTAGGCAGGTGCCAGCCAGCAGGCTTAGCCAGGCTAACTTAAGTGTATTTGGGACTGAGCTAAGGATGACCTTACCCAGACCCCCAAGTGGACTTAACCAGGAGCATAGGAGGAGGAGGAATCACTCAGGTGAATCCAATACCTCCCAGGCTTGTAGAGGTTCTCATGGTCACTCCAGAAGGGGGATGACTAGCCCTCAGAGAAGGGAACATGAGGCCAAAATGAGAGAGGCTGAGCTTAGGATCCAGAAGCAAGAATTATAAGTTGCCCTGGCCCAAGAGAAACTTGCTAGAGCAAGACAGCCTAGAGAGGGTGGGCTAGTACCCACTGGTGGCAGCATTATCCCTAAGAATAAAGACAGGTCCTATGATCATAGAAACCTGAGTAAGATTGTGCCCCCCTACAAATCTGGGGATGATATCCACAAATGGATGACTGCACTTGAGAGAGTCTGCAGAGTACAGCAGATCCCTCAGGAGCAGTGGGCAACAATCTCGTGGCTCTCCTTTGAAGGTAGAGGCCGAGACAGACTCCTCACAGTTAGTGATGGGGATTCTAAAAACTACCTGGTCCTGAAGAGTGCTCTGAATGATGGGTTAGGCTTAACCACTGAACAGTACAGGTTAATGTTCAGAGAGACCCAGAAGACACAGACTCAGGACTGGTCTGAATTTGTTGAAAGTGCCACTAAGGCTCTGGAGGGATGGTTGCTGGGAAGTAAGGTTACAGACTATACAGGATTGTATAATTTAATTATGAGAGAACAAGTCTTAAATAATTGTCAGAACCAGCAGTTGCATCAACACCTGATTGACTCAGATCTGACCTCTCCCCAAGAATTGGGAAAGAAGGCAGACAAATGGGTTAGAACCAGGGTTAAGAAAAAGAACCAGAACCAGACCCAGGGTGGTGACCAGAAGAAAACAGACCAGAAGGGTGGGGAGCAGAAAGCTAAAGACCAGAAGTCTTTAATAAGGCCCCAAACTAATACTGAGGGTGGGTCCCAAACTTCCAAGAAGAAGAAGAAAGAAGATCAAAGAAAACCCTGGTGTAGTACATGTAAAAACACCTCTCACTGGACAAGTGAGTGTAAAAAGGGTGGAGCCCCCAACACTGCAGCCCCTAAGGCACCTGCACCCACTAGTACAGCTAGCAGTGTTGGTCCACAAACTAAGAGGGTAGTGGGTATCACCTTGGGAACTGAGGGAGATTCTGGCCTAGTCAGAACCCCTACACAGGCTGTTCTGATTTGTGATGGGGACATAGACTTGACCCCTACTATAAGTCCCAGTAATCTGGGCAAGTACAGACAGACACCTTTGATTAATGAAAAAGGGGCTCAAGCATACAGGGACACATGTGCCTGTGTCACTATGGTGACACCTAGCTTTGTGGACCCTGGACAATACATACCAGGTGACAATTACCTGGTGACCAATGCCAGCAATGTCACTACTACACATAGTGTGGCAATTGTTAATTTCTCCTGGGGAGGGGTAACTGGCCTAAAAAGAGTTGTGGTTAGTGCTGATCTCCCAGTTGAATGTTTGTTGGGCAATGACCCGGAGAGCTCTCTATGGTCAGAAGTTGAGTACAGGACTCATGTTAGGGATATCATCACATGTCCTTGCTGTGACCAGGTCACAGGCCAAAAAGTACCTCTCTGAACCTCAGGTCTTGGATCCTGGAACAATGGACCAAGCACCTTCCAAGAAGAAGAACAGGAGGGTAAAGGCTGTGCCTTCCCAACTGCCTACAAGTGAGGATCAGCCTTCACAGGAAGATGATCTTGAGACCCCTGAAGGAACTGTCTCTGAAGAACTTGAACCTGAACAGGTTGAGTTTCTGGGGACAGGGGGACCTTCTAGGGCAGACTTGGGGCAGGGTCAGTTAACCTGTCCTTCTCTTGAACCCCTCAGACAGCAGGCTGCTGCTGAGGCTGCTGGGAATGCTCAAGGTACCCATAAAGTATATTGGGATGATGGGCTCCTGTATTCAGAGGGTTGAGACCCCAAGCCTGGTACAACCAGGAGGTTGGTTATACCTCTGCAATTTAGGGGCTTCCTTCTTACCTTGGCCCATGATATTCCCTTAGCAGGACACCTAGGCCAGAATAAGACTTGGGACAGGCTTGTCCCTCACTTTCACTGGCCTCACATGTCTGAAGACACCAAGGAGTTTTGTCGCTCCTGTGTAACCTGCCAAGCCAGTGGTAAAGCAGGTGGCACAACAAAGGCCCCCCTGATACCACTACCTGTGGTAGGGGTTCCCTTTGAAATAGTGGGGATTGATATTGTAGGCCCAATGGATCCCCCTACAGCATCTGGGCACAGATTCATACTGGTGGTGGTGGACCATGCCACCAGGTACCCAGAGGCAATTCCCCTTAGGACCACAACCGCTCGTGTTGTGGCCAGGGCCTTACTTGGAGTTTTCTCCAGAGTGGGGTTTCCTAAGGAGGTAGTATCTGACAGAGGTGCCAACTTCATGTCAGGATACTTAACAGCTATGTGGAAGGAATGGGGTGTCAACTACAAGTTCACCACTCCTTATCATCCACACTGTAATGGGCTTGTTGAAAGATTTAACAAGACCCTAAAGGGTATGATCAAAGGATTACCAGAAAAGCTCAGGCGGAGATGGGACATCCTTCTACCCTGCCTTCTGTTTGCTTACAGAGAGGTCCCACAAAAGGGGGTTGGCTTCAGCCCCATTGAATTGTTGTTTGGGCACCCTGTAAGAGGACCCCTATGTCTGGTGAAGGAAGGATGGGAGTTACCTCTCAAAAAGCCTAAACAAGACATAGTGGACTTTTACTTGGTCTCCGCTCCAGGATGGCTGAGTATATGGAGAAGGCATCCAAAAACCTTGAGGCTAGCCAAGAATTACAGAAAGCTTGGCATGACCAAAAGGCTGTCCTGACTGAGTATCAGCCTGGACAGAAGGTATGGGTGTTGGAGCCAGTGGCCCCAGCAGCACTTCAAGACAAATGGTCTGGACCCCATACAATTGTTGAGAAGAAGGGAGAGGTTACCTACTTGGTGGACCTAGGAACTCCCAGGATGCTCCATGTCAACAGACTGAAGGCATATGTTGACCGGGCAGACATGGGCTTGCTCATGGCTACAGATGAGGGGCAGGAGGAAGAGAGTGACCCTCTCCCAGACCTGTTCACTCAGAACCCTGAGGATGGCTCAGTTGATGGTGTGGCCTTAGATGGCAGCCTCACTGAACATCAGCAACATGACTGTAGACAAGTTTTGCAGTCATACAGACATATGTTCTCATTGACACCCAGTCAGACTAACTGGTGTACCCATGTAGTGGACACTGGTGACAGTCTTCCTGTGAAAAGCAAGATTTACAGGCAACTTGACCATTTCAGGGACTGTATAAAGACTGAGGTGCAAAAGATGCTGGAATTAGGTGTTATTGAGCCATCAGAGAGCCCCTGGGCTAGCCCAGTGGTTCTGGTCCCCAAACCTCACACCAAAGATGGCAAGAGAGAGATGAGGTTCTGTGTGGATTACAGAGGACTCAATGCTGTCACTAGGACAGATGCACACCATATTCCAAGGGCAGATGAGCTCATTGACAAGTTGGCTTATGCCAAATATTTGAGCACATTTGATTTGACAGCTGGCTATTGGCAAATCAGATTATCTGAGGACTCCAAAGCCAAGACAGCATTTTCTACCCCAGGAGGACATTACCAATTTGTGGTGATGCCCTTAGGTTTGAAAAATGCACCTGCCACCTTCCAAAGGTTGGTGAATCAAGTCCTTACTGGGTTGGATGACTTTTGCGCAGCATATCTGGATGATATTGCTGTCTTCAGCTCCACCTGGGAGGATCACCTGGTCCACCTGAAGGAAGTGCTAGAGGCTCTGCAAAAAGGCAGGCCTCATATCAAGGCCACCAAGTGCCAGATAGGGCAGAGTAAGGTTGTGTACTTGGGCCACCTTGTAGGTGGAGGCCAAGTTCAGCCCCTGGAGAGTAAGATCCAGACCATAAAGGACTGGTCCCCTCCAACTACCCAGACTCAGGTCAGAGCTTTCTTGGGCCTGACTGGGTACTACAGGAAGTTTGTTAAGAACTATGGGTCCATTGTGATTCCTCTTAATGATCCGACATCCAAGAAGATGCCCAAAAAGGTTCAGTGGACAGTAAACTGCCAAAAGGCATTTGACGACCTGAAGAAGGCCATGTGCTCTGCACCTATCCTGAAGAGTCCTGACTACTCAAGAGAGTTCATTGTCCAAACAGATGCTTCTGAGTTGGGAGTGGGAGCTGTGCTTTCACAACTTAATGTAGATGGTCAAGACCAGGCCATTGCTTTTATTAGCAGAAGGCTGACCCCCAGGGAGAAACGTTGGTCAGCTATTGAGAGGGAGGACTTTGCTGTGGTGTGGGCCCTAAAGAAGTTGAGACCATACTTGTTTGGCACTCACTTCAAGATTCAGACCGACCATAAGACCCTCTTATGGCTTAATCAGACGTAGGGTGAAAACCCCAAACTACTCAGGTGGTCCATTTCCCTACAGGGGATGGACTTTATAGTGGAGCACCGCCCAGGGACTGACCATGGCAACGCAGATGGTCTCTCCAGGTACTTCCACTTAGAACATGAAGACACAACTGGTCAAGGTTAGTCTAATGTCCCTGCATTTGGGGGGGGGGTTGTGTAGGAGAGTAGGGTCTACTCTCCTACACAGAGGCAATGCCATGTCTGAGGGACAAACACAAGATTGACAAGCTGGAACACGAATAAGAAGCAGGCAAATGAGAGTGACAAGTAAAGCCAACCAATGGTAAGCAATGGATGGGCTCCGCAACCCTCTATGTTCTTCTTTAGAGAACACAATGTGAAGCAGGTTTCTTCGTAAATCTCTGCCAATGTAGACAGTGATAAATACCCGACAGTGTTTTAACCAAAACGTATCTTCCATTTGAGACTGTTGGAGAACAGAGTGAACGTTATCGAACATTTATTTGAAGAAGCACAACACACTTTAGGCACTAAATAGGAGGAACCGTGGGAATGTATTGGAAGAGGGGGAGGAGGCTTTTAGGGGTTTCAGGAACTTTGAACTCTGCCTACCTCTGCAAAGTTGGCTGCTGGGTTTTTCTTGTATCTGCCCCCTCGACCTGCTGGCCCTCTTGAGCGTTAGAGCTGATGCGCACAGTGTGATTGAGACTACTGGAAACTGCATTATACTTTAAGGACATTAAGCTCCAAAAGCACAATGCACTGAAGTATGGAAAAGGAGCAGTCTTGTCAAGTACCATGCATCAGAAGTTAGAGTAACGCATTTCAGTGCCTGCTCCACATCACCGCACTGAAATGCATTGTCACGCATATGCATAGTGTCTGAGATGTCTCCGAAGCGCTGCCTATAACTGTTTATTGGAGTGTGAGGCAGCGCCACCCGTTTCGGGCTTAAGCTGCTCTCGCAGTCTTGGGCCTGCCTGGGTGACTCCGGGTTTAGTGCATTTTGTCTATAGCATTATATATGTGCTTCCCGTAAGTACATTTTACTGTGTTATCACTGGAACTTCGTTTCCAAAATACACTTTCATGTTGACTTCACCTCTTTCACACTTTAAATGTATTACGCAAAGGAAAGAGGAGTGATAATAACAAAGACAGTGGCCGACTTTGAAGCTGGGGACAGAGTTTGAGTCTGGGCGGGAGGCTCCACATCCTGTGATTAAGGGCAAATTAATTAATTTCACCATGACTAAAAATCAATTATAGATTGATATCATTGATGGATGTTGAGGCTAAACTATACGGATCATGCCTACTTCGCTACCTGCAAGTTTGGCTGGATGAGACCAGCATTATCCCCATCTTCCAAACCAGGCATGGGCACTTTAACAAACCTGGCTAGGCTGGCACTGTTAATCGAAAAAGCAAGAAGTAAGAAAACACGGCTGTTTGCATGCTTTGTCGATTTGAAAGCTTAATTCGAGAAAGTAAGCAGAAATCGCCTTTGGGAAAAATGAAGAGCATGGGGGCTACCAAGAAAACTATTGGACGCAATAATAGTCCCTGCATAGTGACACTTGGGCAAGAGTGAAACTAGGCGATGGACGAAGTACCACTACCAGTATAAATACTCAACAAGGCCTAAAAGAAGGCTGCGTCTTAGCTCCAAGCTTATTCAATTTATTTATGGAGGATATTGGTAAATACATGCTAGCAGCCGAATCTCATTTGCCAAATTTAGCTAAGGAGGCAATACCATTTTTACAATACGCAGATGACATAGTGGTGCTGAGCCAAAGCCCCATCGGACTACAAAGAGCAATAAACAACCTAGCCACCTATTTGGATGGAGACAACTTAGAATTAAATAAAGACAAAACCAAGCTTGTACGCCTTGTGGACCCAAAAAAATCCAAGTTTAAATGGTTCGTAAAGGAGACTAAAATTGAGGTCCAAGCGGCCTATAAATATCTTGGTTTAAAAATGGGTAGAAGCACCACACACAAGGAACAAAAAATGGATCTTAAAGCCAAATCTCAATCGGTAATTTTTGCGTGTAGATTATTGAGCAAAAAACTGGGTTGCCCGAACTACGCACATCTTTCAAAAGTTATGGCCGCACAAATATTACCAACATTGTCATATGCCCTTGTAGTCTGGTGTGGCAAGGAGGGGGAACTTCTAAATGAGCTGCAGACAAAGGTTTATAAAGCCGTTTTTAATTTACCAAGGTCGGCTGCCCCAGCACAGATCCGGCTGGAATTTGGCCTTCAAATTCAGAAATTCCAGAGCATGAGCGGCTTCGTGAAATTATGCCACAAATTCCGAGCATCTAAACCAGGGACATTGAATAACCTATGCTGGAAAGAAATCAAAACTCAGATGGATCAGGACACTCCACATTGGTGGGGAGCGTATCTGAGAAGATCATTGGCGGAACTGGACATACAAATGACATGGGACAGCCAGATAGACCGGGCAGCGTTTGGCAAATTGGCAAATAGGATGGAGAAGAAGTCCTTCTTAAAAGATAAAATAACAACCTTGAAACGCAGACATGGGTGGACCGTGATTAACTCCTACATATTACCAAAGCGGGAGGCCTATTTAGTAACTCACTTCAGTGTAGAGCTAAAACAAAGTTTCACCAATTACCGTTTGGGAACGCATCATTCAAAAGATCTACAACCGCGCTGGAAAAGCAACCAACAAACGGCTCACTGTCGATTATGCGGTTTCTGTAACGAAAATTAACTCACCTTTTCTGTGCATGCCCCGCAGTTAATGAACTAAGAAGGGGGCTTTTAAAAACGATTTTTAATTAATTAAAGATTCGTACGTGCAAGCAAGCTGTGATATGTTGGTTGGAAGGTTCCTCTATAATGTTGGTATGCCGAGGGGTAAAATATCTGGCAAAAGTAAGAGAACTTTTAAGCAAGCCGATTTAGAAGAAATTGATACAGTATGAACAAGGACGGCAGGGATTGTGAATTAAACGACTCTCCTTCACCAGCTCAAATAAAATAAGGACTATCCCACAAGAAAATAGGAATACAGAAAACGGTGGCGGACTAAATAGATACATGAAAGTTTGGCACTTTATATGGTTATTTTACCTCAAACAATTTATTGTGGGATAACTTTGGCCATTGAAGCGCCTGGAAATGTTATGAAGTATAGAATTTCGCAGATTGTTTAACCGGTTAACCAATATTTTAAGAGTTTTATTAATGTTTATGAGATGAGATGAAATCTTAATACTGCCAAGTTCATTGTTGATAATTGATATTTTGTGGAAGAATACGTGTAATACTCTTTTAAAGTGTAAATTGTAACGATTTTAAGTAATCATATACAATAAACTTTGACTTTGAAAGAAAAGACTAAAAATCAATGTGTCTGACTATAATTCCACTGGTGCTCATGTCCTTCTGTCTACAAGGCTGCAAAGTTAATTTTCTTAACATTATAAAAAATATTAAGCAAAAAAGAGTGGATAAGGCGTAACTGCTACAAATATTGAGGCACCTTTATTGCTTTTTGTCACCATGTGTCTTCTTTTATAAAGCTTTATAACAAATTTCATTTAGACTAACTTATGTTTCCTAGGTTTGTTAATAGATGCAGAATGTGTCTAATTTTTACAAGTATTTCTTTCCTATTTTGTACTACATTTTTATTGGTTTAACTGTGTTACTACCGGACCTTTCTACTCTAATTGCATTTATTTACATATAGACGACACCTCCTTCATATTTTAAGCAAAGGTGAGAGGATGTGGCATTTCAGTTACAGCGTTTGCTTCAAAGCTGTGGACTCAGGTTCGAGTCTCGTCGTCAGCTCAACATCCTGTGATTCTGAGCAAATCACTTAATCTCTCCATTTAAACAATAGATGTGGCCGTATGTAATTTAGCTAGTGAAATGTGATTTATAGCTATATTTCATTTATATTCGTTTAAAAGGAACCTACGGGGTTATTGTGCTTATTTCAATAAAAGAAGAATTTAGGTGTGGTTTTTATATAAAAATGAAACAGATTTACCTTTGGATATGGAAGCATATGTCATGGCCAGAGAGAAACAGTGAGCCATCTAATCATTATATAGTACACTAAATGGACCTCAAGTTCAAGTTCAAAAAGACCTTTATTCGAATTTCATAAAATTCATAAAAGTACCACAATAAAAAACATACATTTGCACAACAAAGACAAGTTTATAAAGTTCATAAATTGTTAAAAACTGATGCATTTCTCAAAAGACGATTTTCAGGGGTTTTCCATTGTTTTGCATACATATGTAATGGTTCTCAGTAAAGTGCAAGTGCGGAAGATTAATTCATCTGTGTCCAGGGACAATAACATTGAATAGGATTCCCCTAACAAAAGCGGTCTGTGTTTCCTAAAATATGGAGTTAAAAACCAGTTAATATATTTTAAATATAATTTTCAGAAAAATAGAAAGTGCAAATCATTCTGTTTGCTAATACCATCACACAGGCATGGATTATAATCTGTTGTATGCCGATAGCCCAGGGGAAATCCCAACAAGAATTGTATAGAGCCCGCCCTTAGCCGGAACAGCAGTGATCTCTCCCAGTTAGTCATAGGTAGGGTGAGGTATTGTGCAAGATTACTCCTGCTTAAATCATTTCTCTGATAAGTCACAACAGTTGATTTGAGAATTTCTCTTTCCATTCGATCTGAGCTATAAAGTGCGTACAGTGCTTGTCTGACCTCAGTTTTATCTTTAAGTTCAATCTTACTGGGATCGGAGAATAGATCTTCCCTGTTCACATCACTCAGTGTTTTAGAAACACCCGCAAGCCAGTGGATTGACATGCCGTGATCACATTTAAGACAGTCTTTTATGATGTTTTGGGTTAAGGTTGCTGAATCATTCCTCCAGATCCTTATCCAGAAGAGAGCTGGTCTAGATCTAATGAAGTCACATACGTAGGGGAGGTTAGGTTCCTCATGACAGATCAATTCAGAGGAGGAAATTGGGGCACCCAGGATTTTCCTACAGAATCGACCTTCTTCTCGCTGGATGCCGGGGCTTTTTCCCAAACCCCAAACCTCAACCCCGTATGTGGCTACTGGTAAGCACTGTAACTTAACATTTTTTTAAAATAGCTCTGGTGGCACCTATTTTCTTAGGTCGGGACAGACTTAAAATGGAGTTGTTTGCATTCGAGAACTTGCCCATGGCGTGGGCCTTATGCCCACTCCATGAGCCGTTCTCAGCGAAACCCAAACCAAGATATGGGAATGAAGTTACAGATTCTAATTTGTCTGTCCCTATGTGTATAGTGTTGAGTTTGTGTTTCCCGGGGCCACATGGCATAATAAAAGATTTTTTAAAATTGACGCGCAGGTCTAGGCCCTCCATGTATTGGAGGAAACCTTTAACGAGTAGACGAAGGGCATTAGGTGTTCGTCCCATCAGGACCGCGTCGTCAGCGTATAGTAAAACTGGCAATGGTAGCCCCTGGATAGTTGGTACATCACTGGTCACTTGTTTTAGAGCTTTGGCCAGGCCATTAATGTAGATGATAAACAGCAGGGGTGCTAAAACGCACCCCTGTCTTACCCCTCTGCCAATATTGATGGGTCCAGATACTTCTCCGCCCGCCCCGATCCTAACTTGTGATTTGAGGTCGGTGTGGAGGTATGCCAGGAAGTTAACAAGGGCCTCATCCAGTCCATAGTTCAGAAGAATTGCCCATAGTTTGGATCTATTCACAAGGTCAAAAGCGGATGAAAGATCCATGACGCAAGGTAGATAGGGGATGATCGGGCAATGCTATACTTGTCAAAGATCAGTTTCAGATTCAAGCATTGCTCGACCGTCCCCACCCTGCTTCTGAATCCCATCTGGCACGGGTCCAATAGACCTGTGTCTTCAGTCCACTCTACCACCTTGTTATAAATTATTCGTCCCAGAATTTTTAAAGTGTTGTCTAGGAGAGAAATCGGACGATAGTTCACTGGGTCCGATCTCTCCCCTTTTTTGAAAATTGGGACTATAATGCTAGTGGCCCAGGTATTGGGCATAGGGACTGTAGGGAGGCTGTTAAAAACATTAAGGAGGATTGGTGCCCATAGGTCTGGGCTGTGCTTAATTACATCTATGGGTAAGCCATCAGGACCTGGCGCCTTGTTTCCAAGGCTTTCTTTGATGGCTGTCACCACCTCGTGGAGATCTATTGTTAAGCCGTGAAGCTGGCCACAGGGAGAGCCAGGTGTGTCTTCAGGTGGGGCGGCATATATTTTAGAGAAATGGGCCTCCCAGGAGTGGCTGGTTATGTTACAACTAATTGGGGTTAGTTGTTTGCCCATTTCACACGTTTTTTTGACAGCTGACCAAAAAAATCCGCTGTTTTTCAAATTAGCGCTCCAGACCAGCGACTCCCATTGTTCTGTTAATAGTGCGGCCTTCCTTTCGGCTATCTTTAGTTTATAAAATTTCCTGGCTGCCTGGACCTCTGCTGGACTCCTTGGTTTAGTGGTTAATGCCCTGCGCAGTTCCCTGTTTGCTAGTGAGCAGGCAGAGTCAAACCACCTGGGTTCTTTCCGTTCTTTTGGTGATGGGACTGACAAAGAAGCTTTTAATGCTGAACACAGTTTACCGAAGTCATCGATTATCCTGTGGCAGTTCCCATCCATAGTTAGGCAAGAAGTAATTAGGTTAGGGTGTGCCCTGCTTACACTTTCTAGTACGGCCCCGCTGTCGACTCCCCTCCATTTCAGGCGCAGGCCGTCGTCTGTGGGTGTAATATCGCTTGCCCCATTTAAGTTTGCATATACCTT